>NC_143144.1:13762000-14389000 GCF_059928025.1 Delphinapterus leucas
TCCCCTTTCTCTTTCCACTCCTTCCCTCTCTCTCCCTCTGTTTCTCTCCTGCTCTCGCCCTCTCACCCTTGCTCTGTGGTCCAGGCCTGTCTGGCAGGGCAGCACCCACACTGGGCACTGGACTGGCAGGACCGAATGCACACTTCCCTCCAAGTTGGCATTCCCAGCCTGGCTGCCTTCGAGGTCATCCTTGGGAAACCTCCCTCAGTGCAAGCAGCCTTCTAGTTTTCTTACTGTTTTATCACTTTGGGATCCAAAAGGTCTCGCCTGTTCTTTTCACCTGACTTCACCTGGCACTTGGTTGTTTGCCACACCCAAGGGAGTCCTCAAGGGCCCAGGCAGACCCAGGGTTCCTCTGCTCGTGCGGAGGACCGGCCACTCGCCCCCATGGCTGCAAGGGAAGCGGGATGTAGGTGGAAACAAACCGATGGAAAGGAGAAACCGGTTACACAAAAGTACAGTGTTTCTCATGTTTGCTTTGTGCGTTGGTACTTTTTTGTGCCTTGTAGAGTAGGTTTTTTAAGCACTTGCAGGTTTTTTAACCATTGCTTGCCCATTTATCCACCTTTTAAAAAATTCTTACTATTTTATAAAACTTCTTGTGATGAAAAATGCTGAACATACACAAAGTCAACAGAGTTAGTAGCGTGGGCTCACCCAGCGCAGCCATGGTCAGCATCCGCCTTCCTCGTGGCATTTACAGCTCTACCCCCAGTCCCTTGGCGATCAATTTCGGCAGAATCTACATAGGTTGAAGTGCATAAATCTTGGCTGTACACTGTTAACCAGTGGATGTGCCTGTGTGAGCCACGCCCATATCGGGATACAAAGCCTTTATGTTCCCCAGAACATGCCTCCTGCCCTTCCTGGTCTGTTGCCTCCCCCGCCACCAGCAGGTAGCCAGTCTGATTTCTGTCGCTTAAAATCAGTCTGGAGCCATGACATGTGATTCTTTCATGCTGCTCCTTCTACTTGGCAGGATGTCTGTGAGATCCGTCCAGGCTGTCATGTGTATCAGTGGCCCCGATGGACCACCGTTTGCTTATCTCTTCACCCGCTGGAGCACATCTGGACTCTTTCCAGTTCTTGGCTCTGTGAATAACCCCAGCATTTGTGAATAAGTCATTTGATGGACATATGTTTTCATTTCTCTTGGATAAATGGAGTGGAATTTCTGGGTCATATGGTAGGAGTGTGATTGACTTTAGCTAAAGATTTATTAGTGCTCTGTTCGTCTTTGGTGACTCCTGCCTACCCTGCTTGTCTGGCAGCATCCTGTACCCTTGAAAACTCTGGCTCCAGGTGATTTGTTCAGAAGTCTGGGTGAACTCCCAGCTGAGTGGTTCACCTGCTTATCAAACTTGGGTAATTGAGAGCGATTTTGCAACGGTTTTAAGCTGCCTCACTTCCTCCTTTTTCTGTTTTAAAGCGGTGTCCTTTCAGCTAGTGTTTTTTATTTAATATTTATTTAGTTAGTTAGTTCGTTAGTTATTTAGTTGCGCTGGGTCTTAGTTGCAGCTTCCAGGCTCCTTATTTGTGGCTTGCAGTTCTCCTTAGTTGCGGCTCACCAGCTTCTTAGTTGCAGCAGGCGGGCTCCTTAGTTGTGGGATGCGAACTCTTAGTTGCAGCATGCATGTGGGATCTAGTTCCCTGACCAGGGAGCAAACCCGGGCCCCCTGCTTTGGGAGCACAGAGTCTTAACCACTGCACCACCAGGGAGGTCCCTAGCTAGTGTTTAGCTATATAGATAATTGTGTGTTGATGTACTTAGGACTGCAGATGAGAAAGACCTACTAAGATCAGAATTTTAAATTAGTGAAGTTTTCTTTTCTAGTCCACAAAGAATCTATTATTAAAATGTAAAATGGGGGATGATGGGATGAATTGGGAGATTGGGATTGACATATATATACTTTGCATACTATGTATAAAATAGATAACTAATGAGAACCTATTCTATAGCTCAGGGAACTCTACTCAGTGCTCTGTGGTGACCTAAATGGGAAGGAAATTCAAACAGGAGGGGATATATGTATACATATAGCTGATTCACTTTGCTGTACAGCAGCAACTAATGCAACATTGTAAAGCAACTATACTCCAATTTAAAATACTGTGAAATAAAACCGCTGGGGAATACTGGTCTGCCTAGGAGGCCTGCTCTGGGCTCTGTCATCACCGTCATCACCCCTCCCTCCCTCCCTCCTTCCCTCCCTCCCTCATGTGCTTCCCTGCTTCCTGCAGCCCCACTGGGACTCTACTTCTCAAGGGATGCTTACTGGGAGAGGCTGTACGTGGACCAGCCGGCCGGCATGCCCCTGCTCTACGTCCACGCCCTGCAGGACGTCCCCGAGGAGGTGCCCAGCTTCCGCCTGGGCCAGCACCTCTACGGCGCCTACCGCACACGGCTGCACGAGAACGACTGGGTCCGTATCCAGGAGGACACGGGGCTTCTCTACCTTAACCGGAGCCTGGACCACAGCTCCTGGGAGAAGCTTAGCATCCGCAGTAAGGGAGCAGCCCTGACCCCTGCGCACCTCACTGCCCCCACCCCCGCCCTCGCCTTAGCCTCACGCAGCACACATCACACCGAGGGTGGCTTCCCCTACGGCCCCTGCTGTGTGAGAGTGGAGAGAGTGAGATGAGGCTGGCCTGCCTCTGTGCGCAGCCAGTGAGAGAGCCAGGGTGAGCTTGGGGACCACTGATGACCCTTAGGCTTTCTGAGGCTGTTTGGATTTTGGAGAACCCGTGTGAAGGATTTGGGTGCTCTGTCCATGCAGGATCCAGATGCCTTTTCCAGTTGGGTTAACAAGGATTTGGGGTTGTGAGAGAGGAGTTAAGAGGAGAAAAATCCCAAGATCTTGCTTTAGCAAATGGTCTGCAACTTGCTGGAGAAGCAGCAGTTCCCACGGAAAGTGTGGCTCGCAGTTCTCCTTAGTTGCGGCTCACCGGCTCCTTAGTTGTAGCAGGTGGGCTCCTTAGTTGTGGGATGCGAACTCTTAGTTGCAGCATGCATGTGGGATCTAGTTCCCTGACCGGGGAGCAAACCCGGGCCCCCTGCTTTGGGAGCACAGAGTCTTAACCACTGCGCCACTTGTCAGCAGCAAGCTGCCCTTGACACCTACCAGGGACTTGGGCCTGGTGCCAGAGATGGAAGTGGAGCAGGGAGGAAGGCCTGGCCAACTCCTCAGAGCAGAGGTCCCAGCTGGAGCGTAGGCCATGTGGGACCCTGGGACTTGTGGGGAGCAGGGGTCGTGGAGCAGAGTTGTGCCTTGTGGCACTAAATGGCGATCACACACCCAGTAGTGCCCCCCTCTGAGCCCCTCCACCGTAGACATGGCCTCCCTGGACCCTCGCGCCAGCCCTGAGCCCCCGTGTGCGCTGAGACAGCCGGCATGCCTGGGAACACAGAGTGGGCGGCACCACCTGGCAGGGGCAGAATGACCGCACCCATCTGCCAAGTGAAGCCAGGGTCCGCAAGTAAAGATGCCCCCCGTCAGGGCACCCCAGGCGGCTCCTGGAGGAGGTAGCACCTGACATAGGTCTTGGTTCCGCACACACTTAGTTGCCGCCGTCTGCATCTCGAGCCCCCAGTGGGGAACTTGAAGAACCAGGGCCACTGGGGTGGAGGCCAGAGTGGAATCTGCTGAGGGTCTGAGTTTCATAGGAGGCCTGTTCTGTTCGTGACTGGAGAGTGACCTCGGGTACCTGTCGGGTCCAGTCAGGAGAGAAATCAGTAATTTGAACAGGGAAAGTTTGTATAGAGAATTATTAACCACAGCAGGAGATTGGAGCAATGGAGGACAGGCTAGTAAGAAGCACAGAGAACGAATGAATACGGGAGGAGCAGATGTGAGGGGCAGCCACTTCCCCAGGGCTGAGATAGAGGGCCCTGGAAGAGCCCCCGACCCCAGCTGAGATCCAGACTAGTTGGAGGGGGAGCTGCTGTGGTGCCTCCATGCTGGAACTTGCCAGAAATCCCCTCTCTAGGTGCTGGGGAAGTCTGTGTCTCCGAAGACAGTGAAACTGCCTGGGGGGCGGGGGTGGGGACATGGATTCCCTGGCAGCCCAGTGCTTAGGGCTCTCTGTGCTTTCACTCCCGAGGGCCCGGGTTCAATCCCTGGTCGGGGAACTAAGATCCCGCAAGCAGCGTAGCCAAAGATAGAAAAATAGAATAGAATAAATGAAAGTGTTTTTTTTTTTAAAAAAAGAACTGCCTTGGGGAATGGGGCGGGGCAAGAGCCCTCCCTGGGGAAGCTCTCCACTTGGTGTTGGACCCAGGGCTCAGGGCACCTCCCTGAGGAAGGGTATTTGAGCTGAGACCTAAAAAACAAGGGAGATGGGCCGGTGAGGCACCCCGAGGAGGTGGCGGCCGGGCCAGAGAGCCCAGAGGAGCCCTGTGGACCCTGGTGAGGACTGGACTTTGCCCCAGCCCCGAGCTCCTGCCCCCTCCCCTTCCTGTTCCGTTCCCCACCGCTGGGCAGGTGTGGCTGACACCCCGGCGGGCCTAACGACTTCTCTCTCTGCAGACGGTGGCTTCCCGCTGCTCACCGTCTACCTCCAGGTCTTCCTGTCGCCCACGTCCCTTCGTGAGGGCGAGTGCCAGTGGCCAGGCTGTGCCCGAGTGTACTTCTCCATCATCAACGCCTCCTTCCCGGCTTGCGGTGCCCTCAAACCCCGGGACCTCTGCTTCCCCGAGATGGGCCTGTCCTTCCGCATTAGGGAGAACAGGCCTCCCGGCACCTTCCACCAATTCCGCCTGCTCCCTGTGCAGTTCCTCTGCCCCAACGTCAGCGCAGCCTACAGGCTTCTGGGAGGTGAGTGCCCGCCACGTGGAGCCTTCCTCGGTGCCTGCTGAGTGCTAGGCACGGCACTGCAGTCCCTCTGCACAAGCCGTCGAGTTTACTCTGCACCACCCCATCATCCGTTCATTCAGAAGTCCACGAGTATCTCATGTACGCCTGCCACGGGCCAGGCACTGTTCTGGGGACCAAGGAAGAGAGAGCGAACGCATCAGGCCAAAATCCCACCTGCCTGGAGCTTCCATCCCGTGGGAGATGGAGACCACACACACGTGCTAAGGAAATCGGGTGGCCTCTGAAGGGACTAGGTGGGACGTAAAGCTGAGAGGGTGTGGAGTGGTGAAGACCACTGTCTCAAATCAGATGGCTGGGAAAAGGGGACACTGGAGCAAAGGGGAGGGGTGCGAGGCAAGCAGGGCGAGCCCCTTCAAGAGCACCAAGGTGGGAGCCCCATGTAGCTGGAGTGCAGTGAACCGCAGGGCAGGGCGGAGGCTGCTGAGGGCGGAGCAGTTCCAAGTGGGGGGCAGGGCTTCCTGCCGAGGGACTGGGGAGCCATGGAAGGTGTTTGGGAGGGGGCGTCATTGACAGGACATACCTTACCGTTAAGAGCTGGCTGCTGTGTTAGAAATGATTGGGGGTGGGTGGTTTAGGGGCAAGCAGAGAAACAAATTAGGAGGCAGGAGAAATCCTTGAGTGAGAGGATGAGGTCTGGGGTGAGGGTGGAAACCTTTGGGCAACAAGAAGCAGGCGAGCTGTGGGCTTGTTTGGAAGAAGGATCCTGCAGGATATCCTGGTGAGTTGGACGTGGGGTGTTGAAAGAAAGAAGGGACCAAGCGTGGTTCCAGGATTCCGCCTGAGCAGCCACAAGGACAGTGGACCTTGCCACAAGATGGTCCTGCCACAAGATGGCCCTGGGGAGGCCAAGAGCACAGATGTGGGGAGGGGAAGGGAATTGGATCCCAGTGGAGGTGAGAGAAGGCAGCTGAGGTGCCATTAAACCATTTAAAGGCAAGGAACTGGGACTCAAAAGGGACACTTACAAGCTGGACTTACTAGTAAGTAGAACCTGGATTCACACCAGGTTGACGGCATACACACGGTAATAATGTTGAAGAAAATCTCAGTAGCGTAAGGAAAGTAGTCACTCACATTGTCCCAGCATCTTTTCATTTATCCTGCAGCAGGGATAGATGTCTTTGTGCAGAGTTGCCGGCCAAGTGTATGATTTAGCGTGCTGCCTTTTTTGCTAAAAAAAAAAAAAAGGGTTTTTTGTAACCGTGAACAATAGAGGGACATGTTTGCATGATAAGCATTTCCCACATGTGTAATTCACATGTAATGTGTGGCTCTGATGTGATTTCCCACTGAGTGGAGTTGACAGCCCTCCCGTGCTTGGCTGTGGGGTGGTCAGTGTTGCTCTTCAAGCCTTCAGCCTTTCCCCTTCTCTGGGTCATTTCTGGAGGATGAATTCCAGGACAGGCCTGGCTTGAAGAGTGTATTGTTGTTACCGGTCCTCCCTCACCGGGTTGTGGGAAGACACGTGAGTCACTGAACGTACAGCAGTGTCTGGCAGGGAACAGACACTTTTGTCTTCATTATCTCCTCTTCTGGTGAGGAAACTGAGGCACAGAGAGACAGAACCACCAGCCTTGGGCCACACAGCCAGAAGGTGTATAGGACAGGGATTCAAACCAGGCAGTCAGAAATACTTGTGTGTTAATATAAAATCACACCAGATGTCCACCATGTTTGTTTCCAAGTGGTGGAATAGCTTTATTTCTCACATTCTCTAAAATAAGCACATACCACTTCCATAATTAAAAAAAAAAAATTCCTAAATCTTTTTTTTTCAGAAACCAGCAAATGCTGGGAGCTGAATCTCTGGGCTGAGCTGGTGCCAGCCCTCCCCACAGCAGAGGCAAGGTGTGTGAAGGGGTGTGCGCAGCCCTCCTAGGTGATCAGGCTGAGGTCCTGATGCAGGCATCCTGGTCCCGGTCCCTCTGTTTCCCATCAGTACCAGTGCAGGCTGCAGCCACAGTGAAACTCAGGGTACAGTCTTCACTGCAAACTGTGCTTGGAGCGCCGTGCCCCACTGTGGAGCCGAGGAGGGGCCAGGGCCCAGGGCCAGCATGCACCCCAGCTCCATCCACAGGGCCCCCTCCCGTGCTGCCACTCCCGGTGGGCCCCTGAGGAAGGCAGCTCACCCTTTCCCCAGCCCGGGGGTCAGCCCGGGGTTCCTGGTCTGCTTGGTGCGCAGGTGAGAGTCTGCCCTTCCGCTGCGCTGTGGACAGCCTGGAGGTGAGCACGCGCTGGGCCCTGGACCGCGAGAAGCGGGAGAAGTATGAGCTGGTGGCTACGTGCACGGTGCGCGTCGGCACGCGTGAGGAGGAGGTGATGGTGCCCTTCCCCGTGACCGTGTACGACGAAGACGACTCTGCGCCCAGCTTCCTTGGGGGCGTCGACACCGCCAGCGCCGTGGTGGAGTTCAAGCGGAAGGAGGTGCCTGTCCGTTTGTCTGGTGCTTGTCTGGTGTCTGTCTGTTCCGTGTCTGGATTCCTCCATCCGTCATTTATTCCTCGGTCTGTTCAGCGGTTCGTCTAGCCATCCAGACATGTGGCTGACCGTCCATCTAGCTATTCGTCTTTCATTTGTCCATCAGTCTGTGTGTCGGGGTTTTCTGTCGGTGTCCAGGACAGCTGAGGAGGAGAGAGGAGGCCAGCCCCACCGGCACCCAGCTGACCACTGCCTTGGGAGGCCGGGGGCCCTGAGTGCCCAGTCTGTGTCGGACGCCGCGGGCGGGGCCCCAGGGCTCACATCGGCAGGGATCTCCCTGCGCCCCATCCCGGCCCCACCCTTTTCTGGTCCATGCAGGTGGAGCGTGACTGCCACCTGCTGGGCCTCGGGCTGTCCTGCAGCTGGCAGGCCAGCAGGAGCAATGGAAGGGTGGGGGCGTAGTATGTTGTCACTGCCTGCTTCTCTGAGCAGGTTTGGCGGATGAGCCGGGGAGAGGAAAGCACATGACACAGGGGAATGTCTCACGAGCCTGGCAGGACCCCCTGGTGGTGACATTGGGGAGCCTGGTTAGCAGTGAGAGCAGAGATGCCCTGTGACTTTGCTCAGAACCTTCCTCGTGACCCTCTCCAGCCTGGTGTACAGAAGAGACTTGGAGAAGAGCATTAAGATGCTTGGAGGAGGGCTTCCCTGGTGGCGCAGTGGTTGAGAGTCCGCCTGCCGATGCAGGGGACACGGGTTCGTGCTCCCGTCTGGGAAGATCCCACGTGCTGCGGAGCGGCTGGGCCCGTGAGCCATGGCCGCTGAGCCTGCGCATCCGGAGCCTGTGCTCCGCAACCGGAGAGGCCACAACAGTGAGAGGCCCGTTTACTGCAAAAAAAAAAAAAAAAGAAAAAGAAAAGATGCTTGGAGGAGAGCATTCTTGTGGATACCTGGGCTTGGATCCCAGGTCTGCTGTCTGTCACTCTATGGCACTGAGCTAACTCCTCTGCCTTGTGGGGCCTGGTTTACTCAGGGAAGAGTAGGAATGCTTGCTCTGCTCTATGGGGACCTAGATGAGGTCTTCAACAGAGCACCAGGGCATGTGCTCTCATCCATCCTTATGGGGCATCTGTAGATGCCTGTCACACCTGCTGCGCAGGTGAGCTGCAGTGGCCCAGGAAGGGTGACCGGGGCAGGCTGACTAGGGGCCCCAGGGAACTTGAACCCAGGTCAGTCTGTCCCTAGAGCCAGCTCTGACTGCACACACCTGGTCCACTCGTGGGGCACGTGCCTTCCCACGGTCTCTGACTTTAAGGGCCCTAACTGGCACCCCCTGTTCTCTGCAGGGCACTGTTGTGGCCACACTACGTGTCTTCGATGCAGATGTGGTGCCAGCATCCGGGGAGCTCCTGAGACGGTACACAAGCACGCTGCTCTCCGGGGATGCCTGGGCCCTCCAGACCTTCCGAGTAGAGCACTCGCCCAACGAGACCTTGGCCCAGGCCAACGGCAGCTTTGTGCGGGCAACCGTGCATGACTACAGTAAGAGAGGCCAGATGTGGCCTGGCTGGGCCCCCTGGGGAACCGGCGGCCCACTCTCCTTGGACGGGGCAGCACCCTGCACACACAGACGCCTGTCCTGGCCCTCTGAGCACCAGGCAGCCGCCCCTTCCACTCCTCCTCCCAGCCTTTGTCTCTTCTGGGCTTGCCTGGGCCACCTTGGTGGGTGTTCGCAGGCTGTCCTCTCCATGAACTGTCCTGAGGCCGACCCTGGCAGGACACCACAACACCTCCCCGTGCTGGCCACGCCAGGACTCACTGCAACACGTATGTCATCACCGAGGCCTCCCTCTGGCCCCTGGCACCTGCTTTGCCACCTCCCAGGTGCCCGAGTGCCCAGGGGTTATTATTGCCCCCTCCCCCCACCAGCAACTCTCTACTCACAAGGGGTTGATGTATCCATACAATAGCAGCTCAGTGTCCTAGAGTCGGAGGGTTCCCCGATGATTGTCCTGTCTGGCTCCTGGAATGCGCCCACCCTCAGGGCTGAGCTCCAGGTGCCCGCATTGCTCACCTGCCGGATGGGGCATACTCATCCTCAAGCTTCCCTGCCTCCCTCCCCTGCCCTCCGGCCCGTGTTTTCTAGCATCACCTTTCAAATACCACACTTGCACTTGGGTCCTTGTTTGGGGGTCTGCTTCTGGGGAACCCAGGATCGCTGGTGCCTTTACCCCTTTCTGGCTGGCCTGATCCTATTTGTTTCTCATCCTCCCCTCCCCCACCAGGCCTCTGAAGCCGTCTGTCCTGTGTGAGGGAAAACGTCATCCTTGCCCCTGCATACTCACTCTGGTGCCATGTGCACCAGAGCCTCCCCTCCCCCTTTCTGTCTCCACTAAACTAAAACCTTAGCCTTGGCACACGGCAGGTGCTCAGAAGCGTGGAAGCTCCCGGGTGCTGGAGGCCTGTGGAATCCAAGGGTCCACAGGAGGCTGGTGCTGTTGAGAGTTCCCAGGGGCTAGCACAGTCTTCCCAGGGCCTTGGTGGTCGCGGCTCTTTACCTTGTGTGGCCTACCCCACACTCACATCACACACACACACACACACACACACACACCCCCAAGGTTACCTCCCAGCTGAGAAGGGTCTTCTGGGCTCCCAGCTCAGCACAGCGGCGCACTACTTTCAAATAGTAGTGCTACCTTAATGCCTCCTGCCAGGTCTGTTATCTGTGTCCGTGTGGGTAGAGGTACCCGTTTCCACGTGTGTGGGGGGAGTGCGTTGGGGAGGAGGCATGCAGCGGCGTGGGACAGTGGTCCCAACCTGCAGGGCCCCCACCCATCATCACCGTGTACCGTCCACACAGACACACCCCCTCCCTCACCCTCCTCAGGGCTGGTTCTCAACCGGAGCCTCCCCATCTCGGAGAGCCGGGCCGTGCAGCTGGCCGTGCTGGTCAACGACTCGGACTTCCAGGGCCCGGGGGAGGGCGTCATCCTCCTCCACTTCAACGTGTCTGTGCTGCCCGTCAGCCTGCGCCTGCCCAGCACCTACTCCTTTGCCGCGAGCAGGCGGGCCCGCCGCTTCGCCCAGGTGAGCCCCCAGCCTGCTGCCTGCCTGGGGAGGGGTGTGGAGGGGCAGGAGACCCCCAGGGTGGCGTGCTCCGTTGAGCAGATTTCAAGCAGGGCTGGAGGGTGGGTGACACCCCCTCCCTGAGCTAAGTAGTGCACGGAGTGGCCCCAGGGAGCTGCAGGCACGGGGCCAGGAGGGCTGGGGCCATGGAAGAGTCATGAGCAGGGCTCGTAGGTTTTGTGGGCCCCTCTTCTTTGCTGTCTCCTTTCTTGGCATCTTTAAAACATTTTGTACTCATGAAAGAGCAGCGCCAGGTAAATCTATGCATGCAGACTTGGAAAGACGTTCCTGGTGACTTAAGTGAAAAAGTGGTTTGCGTGAGTGCTGGTCTCAGGTGGCTCCCTAGGTTCAAAACGAAGTCCTCATTGCTGGGAGTTTGCAAGTGTGCAAATGCAGGCAGCAATTAAAGGTGGCGCCCTCTGCAGGGAAAGATAGGGAGCGCTTCTACTTTCCACTCTTCTGCAAGTCTGTTTACTAGAGCTTATTTTGCATTTGTCGTTGGAAAATAACGATTAGAAGTAGAAAAAATGAAAGTAATAAGTATTCGTCAAAGGAGATAAGGGATAGACAGGAGTGATCTCTTTTTCTCATATTAGCCAGTGTGTAACATTTCGGTGCAGTTCTTCCGAGAATGTGTCTCTTAAGCGCTTTTTAAAGTTCACTTGTGGTTACAGCAAGCATATGACTTAACGTACTGCGTTCTCCTAGTGGGGCAGCTGCGGCCACATCCTCTTCAGAACATCCCGTTTAGGGCCATCTCCTATTTTCCAGTGGTTTTGCCAGTTTCTGTGGTTGGTTCCCTTACCTCCTGGCAGCCACCTGGGGCCAGCAAACGAAGAACCCCACCCTTGGACACATCCAGGCTCCCCAACCTGCCACCCAACCTCGGGCCTTTCCTGGAGGCAGGGGTCAAGGGTGGTGGGAGGTGACAAAGCAGAGGGGCCTGAGGGGGGTCTGGGGGTCTGAGCTGGAGCAGGCATTGCTGGAGGTGGGTCATCTATGCTCCAGCAGACTCAGGAGGGCACAGGGACCCAAGTCCCAGTGCAGCCTCAGACTCACTGTGGTCTCTCACCGGCTCCCCAGTTTTTATGATTGTAAATTGAGGATGATGACCTTGGGCAATTTTGAGGGTCACTGGAGAGAGTGGAAGTGAGCCCGGCTTGTACAGGGAAGTGCTTGGAGCCCAGCAGGTGGTTTTATTGTGGCGTCGAGTGTGGGCTTGGAGGAGCCTGGCTCTGCCCTGGGCCTGAGTCGGGCTGAGCAAGGGCATGGTGTGTGGCTGCAGGCAGGGCCCTATCCCCGCTCCCCCCACCAGGCCCCCAGCCCTCAGCCTTGACTAGTCAGAGCTTCTGATCTCAAGCCACCCGCAGCCCTTACGGTAACTCAAGTGGCTGGGCGGGTAAAAAGGAGAGTTCAACTGACCAGCTCCAGGCCCCAGTGACCACAGCTGCCAGCCTAGCACCCCTGGGAGAAGCATCCCTTCTCTCCCAGGGGTTCCAGCCCAAGTCCCAGGAAGGCCCCCTGGGTCCCATGTGGGACAGACAACCATGCTGCATGAATCGTGGCCCGGGTGCCATGTTCTGACTAACCAGGCGAGTGACCTGGCTCGGGCGTGGACCACCCCAGGTGGGAACTTTGCTTTGCTCCCAGAGCAAAATTGGCCTGGCCAGAAGAGAGGGAGGTGTGTAAGAGGCATACGGGCTGCCTTTGTGCCTGAATGAGTGAGCAAGTGAGGGATGAGCTGGGCAGGCCAGCAGCACCTCCCTGGAGGGCCAGCCCCCAAAACCAACCCCGGTGCCCCGTGTTCCTTCACCTCCGGCTCTGAGGGGCAGGTATGGGTAGTGGTCCCATGGTCTGGGCAGGGCAGGACCAGGCAGGCGGATGGTCTGCAGGTTCCGGGGGCGTGCGAGATGGGGAGATGGGGAGCTACCTTCCTGGGCTGAGTAGGAAACTGTCCTGGGACTCAGGCTGCCAGGGAGCCCCTCCAGCCACCCTCACAGGTGGTCCAGCCACCCAGCTAAGGATTCCCTGTGTCCCATGCCTAGATTGGGAAAGTCTGTGTGGAAAACTGCCAGGAGTTCAGTGGCATCCACGTGCAGTACAGGCTGCAGCTCTCCAGCGCCAACTGCAGCGCCCTGGGGGTGGTCACCTCGGCCGAGGACACCACGGGGACCCTGTTCGTGAACGACACGGAGGCCCTGCAGCGGCCCGAGTGTGCCCAACTCCAGTACACGGTAGTGGCCGTCGAACGGCCAACCCGCCGGCAAGCCCAGGCCCCACTGCTCGTCACACTGGAGGGGACATGTGAGTGCCAGGGCTGCGGGGAGGGTCGGGCTTCTCCCACAGAAGGGCCCCGGTCCCGCTCCCCCTCACTAACTGGTGGCTTCCCTGAGCCTGAGCCTTCTTCCCTGTAAGATGAGAAAACGGCGCACGCCGCACAGCCAAGCTGGAAGGATGACAGGGGCAAAGTGTGAAACAGTTTAGCCCAGAGTGACAGCATTGTGGACAGTCACTGCTGCCCATCACCTCTGTCAGTGCGTCCTACCTATGCACTTGCTTTAGGGCTGCCAGATACAATAGAGGACCCTGCTTAAACGTGAATTTCAGGTAAACAACAAGCAATTTTTTTGGTGTAAGTACGTCTCGTGCAACTTTTGCAGTGTCTCTTAGAAGACAAACTTCCAAGCGTGTCACCGTGATATTAGGGACGTATTTACACAAAGCAGGGGTTCACCGTTATCTGAAGGTCAGGTTTAACTGGGTGTCCTGTGTGTCACTGGCCGAGTCTGGCCACCTCACACCCTCCCTCCATACTTATCTCAGCCCAGTAGCTGTCCCCGCTTTGTGACTGTGGTACCACCCCTTCCTCAGCAGCCCCCTCACTGCCCTGTGCCCCGGTGCTTAGTCACTACCTCCCCCCTGGGCTCAACCCGTGGGGACAGCTAAGCCACTGCTGCCCTCGCCCGTGGGTGCTGGCGGCTGGACACAGGGCCCAGGCTGGCCCCCTGTGACTTGCTTTCTGCCACCCCCAGATGTGGCAGAGGAGCCAGGCTGCCCCCTGTCCTGCGCGGTCAGCAAGAGGCGGCCCGAGTGTGAGGAATGCGGCGGCCTGGGCTCTCTGACGGGCAGGTGCGAGTGGAGACAGGGAGACGGCAAAGGTAGGCCCCGTGCAGAGCCGGGTGTTTGGGAGGGTGATGACGACTGAGTGGAGAGGGCGTCTGTGTGGGCCCTGCCAGCCTCTGCGATGCCCCCCACCCCCGTCCACGCTGAGTCTCTTCCCCAGCGCCTTGTCCCCTGCTGTGACTCCTGATGCCAGGAGAGGGTGGACATTAGTGCAGGGTGGCATGAGGACATTGGGGCTGTTTATCACCGTGGGATCACAGGTGCCTGAGGCTGGACTCGCTCTGGGCTTGGGAGGGTCTGGGCCAAAGTTGGGATGTGCGTGTTTTCTTTTTATTTTATTCTAAATTTCTGTACATATATTTGTCCCTAAACTAGATGTGAATTGGCATCTGTGTCTCCATTTCTCCACCCGTATGCACATAAATTACGTGTGCAGTTGTGAATGTATTCACCCAATGCTTTTATTTTTTTTAAACTTTTTATTTTATATTGGAGCATAGTTGATTAACAATGTTGTGTTAGTTTCAGGTGCACAGCAGAGTGAGTCAGTTATACACATACACGTATCTATTCTTTTCCAAATTCTTTTCCCGATGAGGTTGTATGTAATATTGAGCAGAGTTCCCTGTGCTCTACAGTAGGTCCTTGTTGGTTATCCATTTAAAATATAGCAGAGTGTACATGTCAATCCCAAGCTCCCTAACTATCCCTCCCCCTAACCTTCCCCCATTCCCCCTCTGCTTTTATTTTTTTTTATATCTTATAAATTTATTTTATTTTATTTATTTTTGGCTGCACTGGGTCTTCGTTGCTGTGCACGGGCTTTTCTCTAGTTGTGGCGAGCAGGGGCTACTCTTCGTTGTGGTATGCGGGCTCCTCACTGCGGTGGCTTCTCTTGTTGCGGAGCACGGGCTCTAGGCATGCAGGCATCAGTAGTTGTGGCCGATGGGCTCAGTAGTTGTGGCTCGTGGGCTCTAGAGCGCAGGCTCAGTAGTTACGGCACACGGGCTTAGTTGTTCTGCGGCATGTGGGATCTTCCCGGACCAGGGCTCGAACCCGTGTCCCCTGCACTGGCAGGTGGATTCTTAACCACTGCGCCACCAGGGAAGCCCTCACCCACTGCTTTTAGACACAAGTTCACAGACCCTTTTCAAAGATCCAAAAGGTGGATGAGTATAAGGTAGGTTACACTGTGCACATCATTCATAGTTGGCTTTAGTTCATAAAAACACAAACCTTAAAAAAAATTCAAAATATCCAAAACAATCTTCAGAGAAGCTCTACCTGGGAGATCCCAGCCCTGGGAGTGTGGCCCCAAGCAGGAGGAGCCTGCACATCCTTGGGCTTAGCCCACTGCTGGCTCCAAGCCTCGCCCACCAGCGTGAGGGTCCCGCTCACGGTACCGCCTTGAGAGGGTCCCAGCCTTGTCTGGTCTCTTCTGGCCTCCTTGATGTGAGCCCGGGCACAGCCCTGGGACTGCCCAGCCCTCACTGCCTGGGCTGCCCTGTACACCCCGGACCCCCAAGCTCTCCCCAGGGATGGGCTCCACGTGTGGTTTTTCTCGGCTCAGGCCTCGGTTTGCTTCTCCTTGCGGGGGGCGGTGCAGGCTTGGCCTGGGAGGCCCTGGGTGCGGCCCTCCCGGCTCTGGACGTCTGACCAGGACGGGTGCTCCCTCATGGTAGTAACTGCCTGCTGTGTGCCATAGGGATCACCAGGAACTTCTCCACCTGCTCCCCCAGCATCAAGACCTGCCCCGATGGCCACTGTGACGCCGTGGAAAGCAGAGACGCCAACATCTGCCCCCAGGACTGCCTCCGTAAGCACCGAGCCTGTGCGTGTACCTGAGCAAGGGCAGGGCCTGGGAAGGGGGTGTAGGTAGCAAGCTGAGGGGGCTCGGACTCCCACCTGCACTTCAGCCAGGCCAGCCAACTTCCTGGGTTGCATATGCTGAGCCTTTTTCTAACATTTCATTTGAACGAAGGGCTCTCCTCCCCCAAGACTAGCGCCTGCTGGCCTGACCCACCCTCTCCAGTGTTGTCCTGGCCAACTCACGGGGGTGCAGCGCCCTGTCCCCCATTCCGCTGGCTCCAGGCTGCCCCTGCTGCCCGTGCTCTGCTTCTGAAAAGTAACCATGTGTGGACCTCAGCAAGGGCCCTGGGCAGCCTGTGGGTTCCTCCTCGCGCCCGCTGTGGCCAGGGGACTGGTTTGGGGGCCTGTCGTGCTGAGACTCCTGCCTGGGTGACACAGACTTCTGAGCTCACTGCGCTCCCTGGGCCTGAGAGTGCTGACATCAGGTGGGGAGGGGCCTCTCACGCTCCTGTCTGGGTGGTCTGGCTGGTCAGGTCCCCCCCAGGCTGAGTGGGCTGCTGAGTGAGTTGTGTCCATCATCAGGGGGCGGCAGCATCATTGGTGGGCACGAGCCTGGGGAGCGCCGGGGGATTAAAGCCGGCTTCGGTATCTGCAACTGCTTCCCGGAGGAGAAGAAGTGTTTCTGTGAGCCGGAAGACAGCCAAGGTGAGCTGGCTGGGGCCACGCGGGCAGGGATCCCCACACCTCCCTGAGCCCCGAGGAGCGAGGGAGGAAATTGCAGGAAGGCGCGGAAACCCAGGAGACCTTTTTCCTTCCCTCAGGGTCTTGGTTCCCCCATCTGTGCAGACTGGGAGCTGGGTCAGGGTCTCTAAGACTGCCTTCTGGCCTGAAGTTTGGTGGTGTTTTTGGGGGTTTTTTGGCGTGCCATGCAGCTTGCAGGATCTTAGTTCCCCAGCCAGGGATTTTTTTTTTTTTAACATCTTTATTGGAGTATAATTGCTTTACAATGGTGTGTTAATTTCTGCTTTATAACAAGGTGAATCAGCTATACATGTATCCACATATCCCCTCCCTCTTGCGTCTCCCTCCCACCCTCCCTATCCCACCGTCCCTATCCCACCCCTCTAGGTGGTCACAAAGCACCGAGCTGATCTCCCTGTGCTATGCGGCCGCTTCCCAATAGCTATCTGTTTTACATTTGGTAGTGTATATATGTCCATGCCACTCTCTCACTTCTCCCCAGCTTACCCTTCCCCCTCCCTGTGTCCTCAAGTCCATTCTCTACGTCTGTGTCTTTATTCCTCTCCTGCCCCTAGGTTCTTCAGAACCTTTTTTTGTTTGTTTTTTTAGATTCCATATATATGTGTTAGCATGGGGTATTTGTTTTTCTCTTTCTGACTTAACTTCAATCTGTATGACAGACTCTGGGTCCGTCCACCTCACTACAAATAACTCAATATCGTTTCTTTTTATGGTTGAGTAATATTGCATGGTGTATATGTGCCACATTGTCTTTATCCATTCATCTGTCGATGGACACTTAGGTTGCTTCTGTTTCCAGCCAGGGATTATAGAACCCGTGCCCTTGGCAGTGAAAGCACAGATCCCTAACCACTGAATCACCAGGGAACTCCCTGGCCCAAAGTTCTGTGGTAAGGGTTGGGCTGGAAAATTATTTCTTTCACCAGATAACTCAGTGTCTGCTCGGACTGTCCCTGTGCAGGGCCTTTGCTGGGCCCATGGCATTGGCCAAATGGGTCCCCATCCTCCTAGCCAGAGCCTCTAGGTGCTTCTTCTGGGACAGCAGGTGCCCCACTGAGCACATGCGGATGTGCTGAGCCCAGGGGTGCTTTTCTGGTATTTGGGTTGTTATTGCACAGCCCTAGGTCCTGGGCCACTTTTCTTTTTTCCCTCCTTTATACTGACTATAAAGAAAATACAAAAGACATCAGGAACACAGGGGAAGAGCTGCACCTCCCCACCAGCGCCCCTGGGCCTCTGGCTTCAGTGCAGCATTCTAGGGTGGGTGGGTGCAGGTGTGCATGACGTCTGTTGTGTGACCTTAGGCGGGCTGCTTATAAACTCTCATTCCTTCTGGAAAAGGGTGGTAACAGTCTCCAACAGCAAAAACGTACAGAACCGTTCCTGCTGTGGGCCGCTTCTGTTGGAGGGTTGGCAATTACTCTCAGACCTTCACACCAGCAGTGCTCTCCCGGATGCTCAAAGCTGGTCACAGCAGACGCTTCCCGGCTGTCCTGGGTGTGGCAGGCTGGAGAGCTGCTCTGTACCAGCTCCTGAGGGTATTCGGGGTCCCCCTCCCGGGGTGTCATCTCTCATGGCCCACCCCCGCTGCCCGCAGACCCGCTGTGTGACGGGCTTTGCCGCACAGTGATCACGGCAGCCGTGCTCTTCTCCTTCATCGTGTCCGTGCTGCTGTCCACCTTCTGCATCCACCGCTACCACAAGAATGCCCACAAGCCACCCATCGCCTCAGCTGAGATGACCTTCCGCCGGCCTGCCCAGGCCTTTCCGGTCAGCTACTCCTCATCCGGTGCCCGCCGGCCCTCGCTGGACTCCGTAGAGAATCAGGTCTCTGTGGACACCTTCAAGATCCCGGTGAGGTTCCCCGTGTGGCCTCGGGGCTGGGGAGGCAGCCGCCCCCGGGTGGGGAGGGGACCTGCAGGTGGCGCAGGCCTCTGGTCTCGGGCAGCTGGGAGGGGAGGGGAGGAGGGGATGGGTCACCTAGGGCTAATGCGTTCTCACCCACTGCGAGGACACCCTGAGCATTCCAGCAGCCCCCTGTCTTCACTGAGCCGCCTTCCAGGGAGGGGCGGAGAGCATGGAGCAGGGTGGAGAATGATGGGTGCTGATTTATATGGACTGAGATCTGGGCCGTTAGGATACGGGGAGGGTGGGCCGTGCTGAACCTGACCGGGAGCTATCCTGCAGATGCCCCAAGCGCTGGGAGGAGGAAGGCTTGGGGGAGGCGCTGAGGAGGACCATGGATTTTATTCTCAGAGGGTGGGACCCCTGGGGGTGGGGCCCATGTTCTGCCTTCATTTCCGCAGGCCGCTCTGTTGGGAGTCTGTGGGGTGGGAGCCCCGTGATGAGGCACTGATGAGAGGCTGGCAGGCGGGGGCTTGGTCAGGGTGGCAGCAGCAGAGAGGGGAGTCTGTCTCTGGCCCTGAGGGACGGGGCACTGAGGGGCCTCTAGGGCACCTGCGGGGGAGCCTGGCCAGGGCCCGTGGCTGGCCGGCCGATGAGGAGTGCCACCCACAGCAAGCAGGCGTCCCGAGCCCCTCCTGCACGGCAGGACCTGGGCCTGCAGTCAGCGTGTGCACGTCAGACACCACCCCGACCTGGCCAGGCCACTCCTCTGCCTGCCGTGCCCTTCAGCGTGCTCGCTGGGAGCGCCCAAGTTGCTGGCAGCTGGGCACTGGGAGGGGCTGAGGGAGGTGGCCAGAGTCGAGGGTGCGTGGGAACAGAAGTTCCCCCCACGAGGCTGGGTAGGGAGCGTTGCGCCGTGTGCAGGAAGCTCGGCACCCAGGGGCCACCATCCGCAGCCCAGGGTAGGAGGTAGCCAGGATTCATAGGAGGTGCCACCCAAGGGGTGCTGGCCCCTCGGTGAGGGTCTGGGCCGTGAGGGCTATTCCCTGACGTGGTGGCCACAGAGGCCTCCCTCCTGACTTCCCTAGTTCCCATCGCTCCGCAGGTGGGGTTCTCCAGCCCCAGCGGCATCTCAGCCTCCACAGCAGGCGTGTGGGACGAGCCGTTTGATTCCTTTAAATGCCCTGGCGGTTTGGGGCTGAGGCGCACGGTGAGAGTGGTGCTGGTAGGTGCATGCGCAGGGGGAACTCCTCCGCAAAAACCACCCTGGGCCCGTGTTGCCTCCAGCCCAGAGCCCAGAGCAACTCAGAGCCGGGCCCAAGGTCCGGGGGCCCCGCTGACCAGCTCCGAGGTCTTCGATGTGCTATGCAATCTTTTGGCCTTTGTTTTGTCTCGTGTAAAGTGGGGGGAATGGTTTTTGACATTTTTAAGAGGATCAAGGATCAAATCAGTGATACCCACCTTAGCGCAGTGTCTGTGAGCAGTAAACTGTTATCCAGTGCAGTGTGGACGCCAGGGCGGCGGTGACCGTGTTGTCAGCACTGACCCTGACTATGGGTTCTTGGGGAACCTGAGACACCAGGACGCCCGGGAACTGGCTGGAAGGCGCCCCTGGCCATGGTGCTGAGAGGAGACTGCCTTGCTCCCAGATGTCAGAACACAAGGCTCTGTTCACTGGGGGGCATTGCGTCCCCAGTGGTGTCATCTCCGTGTGTTAGGCGAGCCTGGCAGGGCACAGCGTAAATAGCACCTGAAGCCACACCCACTCGCCACCCAATTGCAGCGAGGCTTGGGGTAAAGGATGCCCAGTGCTGGCACAGGAAGGCAGGTTCCAGACTGGATTCAGCATCCCCAGAATTCAAGTACATGAGCCAGGCTGGGGGTCTGGGAAGCTGCCCTGGTGTGATCTTGAGTGGGCATGGTATGTGGATGGGACTTCGGTGGGAAGGCAGGGGGGTGCAGGTTCAGGGTAATGACTGGGCCTATGGGAGGAGCAGGCTTTTCCACGCGTTGGGGTGGAGGTTCCCGAGGAACATAGTGGCACCTTTCCAGGGGCTGCCACACAGGGAAGGTGTCCTTGACACTCCCACCAGTAGCCAGGGGTCCTGGGCTGGCTGGTAGGCAACTTGGGCCACTGGTGCCAGTTCAGTACTCTTGGGAGTCCTGGGGGGGTCTCTGGAAAGGGCACCTGAAGATCTGGGCTGCTGGCCAGTCAGTGCCTTGTGGCCTGGTGTCCAAAGCGGAGACGGTGCTGAGCAGCTTGGGCCTGACTCCCAGGGAAGAGGCCATGCTCCCCTGTGAGCACCTGTGGGTGCTGAGTAAGCCCCGAATCCCTCATTGGACAGACAAGGACATGGGCCTGGGTGGCACAGGGCATCTTCAGTAGACAGGGGCCAGCAAGGGTACGGACATAACGGAGTCCAGGCTGGTTTGTGGCAACACCTGCCTTCCCGTGCGCGAGACACATCATGTCACGGCACCTCAGGGCCTGACTGTGGGGTCCTGCCCTTGTACATGGTGACTATCATGGGCTGGTTCAGGTGATGGTCAGTTGTCTGCACACTGGAGCTTGTCCACCAGGTCTTGCCTTCTTTCTTTTCTCACCATCTTTCTTCCCTCTCTTCTTGTCTCCCTTCCTTCACACCCAACATAGGAGGATCCAAAGTGGGAATTCCCTCGGAAGAACTTGGTTCTTGGAAAAACTCTGGGAGAAGGAGAATTTGGAAAAGTGGTCAAAGCAACGGCCTTCCGGCTGAAAGGCAAAGCGGGGTACACGACTGTGGCTGTAAAGATGCTGAAAGGTATCTGTCCAGGCAGTACACAATGATGGTTCTGCCACGCACATCTGCGGGCGCCCCAAGGGATGGTGAAGCCACGCGACAGCCAGGGTTCTGGCAGCTGGCCTGCTGCCTCCTGAAGAGGCCCCCCAGTTGCTCTTCCTGAGTGGCTGCAGTCTGGGGATCCCCACCATGGATGATGTGGGCTGGCGTGGTCCCTGGAGAAGCAGGGTGAGGACGTTCCTCCCTTGGAAGGTTCTGGAGTGGTGCTACTTCTGTACCAGTGTTGGGTAAAGATCCGAGTTTAAATTAAAAGCCCTTTGGGTTTTGGACTGACAGCTCTCCCCAACCCAGTCTGCTGCATTCATTTCTCTCAGCCAAGCATCCACCAGAGTCCTGGTGAAGAGACCACCTGTAAGGACCAGTCCCTGCCCCCTAGGGCCCTGCCTTGCCCAATCCCCACTGGTCCTCAGCGGGTCTGCCCCGCCCCAGGCTTGCCGCAAGCTAGGCATCCTCACTGGAGTTTCTCAGCAGAGACTGGGCACAGCCGGGCTCTGGCCCAGGTGGACCGACTGAGGCCCCGCGGCCGTGCAGTGGACACAGTCGGCTGATGCACACTTGGGTTCAGCAGTCGGGGGGCCGTGCCGTGCAGAGTGCTTCTGGATACTTGCCCAGGCCCTCAGACTGGGGTCGCCCCTTGCCCATGAGATCCCAGGCCCTAAGGGGCACAGTGAGACTGGCCCTGGGTCACCTACATGTGGTCCAGAGAGTCCCAGTGCCCCATCTCCCAGCTGTCTTCTCATTTCCAGACAAGTCTGCACCCAGAGGAGGTGACACAGCTGGGCACTGGGCACTGACCCAGGAGAACTGTGTAGCCACAGCTTTTGTCTCAAAATACCTCCACACCCAAGCTTCTGGTGGGAGCCCGAGCATGCCCTGTCCACCCTTGGGACACGCGTGTTCAGCGTGGCTGGAGGACTTCTGTGATGTCTGGCGGTCTTCACCTTTCTGCAGGGCCTCACCCACCACTGTTGAGCGCTTGGTCAGCAGGTGTTTGGGGACAACAGGGAGTCCCTTTACCTTCCCAGAAGGGTTAACGAGGGGGTCTCTGTGCACCACTGTCTTTGAGAGATGGTGATTGCAGGGAAATAATGCCATTTGTGCGTACAGCCCAGCCCTGGGAGGCTTTCCATGGAAAGATCCGCTCGTGTGGAAGTGTGCTTCTCGGGTTCTTACTCCCCGGAGGCACACGAGGCTGCTGTTGACCCTCCCACGGGCTGAGAGTAGCTCCAAGCAGTGGGACCCTTGCAGGCCTCGTCTGAACCTGGGTAGGATGTCTCTGAAGGGGATAATGGGTCTGTGCAGACCGCCCCCCCGCCCCCCCGCTGTGGGTGCTGTGACCCAGCAGGGCTGCAGAAGGGGCTAACAGAAGGGACCGCTTTGCAACCTGCTGTGTTTACGTGCATTTCAGAGAATGCCTCGGCGAGCGAGCTGCGGGACCTGCTGTCAGAGTTCAACCTCCTGACGCAGGTCAGCCACCCGCAAGTCATCAAGCTATATGGAGCCTGCAGCCAGGACGGTAAGGCCAGCCAGGGACGAGCAGCCGCCAGGCGCGGGCCAGGGGGCTCTGGGCCGCTCCATTCTGCCTCCTTCCCCTTCCCCATCCTTTCCTCCTTGGGCGCCTGTTCTCTCTCCTCCCGGAAGCAGGGTCTCTGGCTCCTGCCTGGAGCTTGCGTGTCAGTGAGAGGGCAGGAAGGGGTGCAGCAGGAGTGCTTGTGTGAGGCCTTCCCCGCAGTGTGTTCCCTGGGCCTGCCAGGGCTGCCATGAGGTCTCTGGGGACATCCTGGTTGTCAGCACCCTGCTCCAGGCAGAGCCCCCAAGGCAGGGAGCTCCAGAAACAAGCACTGCCTCCTGGGCACGGGAAACCAGACATGCCATAAGCTCCGGGTGACCCCAACCCCAGCCCTGCGTGGCAAAGGCGTTGTCACCATCTCTCACTTAAAAGCATCCTGCTCTGCTGGTTTTCCAAACCTGCTGTACCACCCAAGGGACCTCCCACTGTGTGTGTGCGCGCGCGCGCGCGCGTGTGTGTGTGCGTGTGTGTGTGTGTGTGTTTGGGGTGTGAGGGAGACGGGGCTGACAGGGAGAGGGCAGCAGGGACACTGGTCAGAGCCAGCAGAACTCAGGGCTGGGCCTCAGGCAGGACTGCAGCCCAGAGCTGCTGAGAGCAGACAGGAGCAGGGAGCAGGTGGCCACAGGCAGATCCAGACCCTGCCTCTGTCAGCCGTCCCCAGGCCATGCTGTGGCAGGACCGAGGATGCAGAAAGGCCTGACATCCTAGCAGCAGGGGGTGCCTCCCAGGACAGTCCTGAATGTAGTGACCGGCTGCCTGGGGCACACAGGGAAGAGGTCATGCTCGACCACCCAGGCAGCTGGCTTTGGCATGGCTCCCGCAAGGCGGAGAGCCAGTGATGTGAGAGTGAGCTGGGGCTTAAGTCCTCAGGCTGCCAGAATGCAGGCACTTGCCCCCCAGAGCAGGGCTGGGTCTGTCTGCCCAGGTGCCCTAGCCCTGCGGCCTACCCCGTGCTCTGGGAAGCAGTTGCCCAGAGCTGGCCTGACTTCGCCTGCCCGGGGCACCGCAGGCAGCCAGCCCACAGCCCCCTCTGCCCCCAGGGCCGCTGCTCCTCATTGTGGAGTATGCCAAGTACGGCTCCCTGCGGGGCTTTCTCCGAGAGAGCCGCAAGGCGGGGCCCGGCTACGTGGGCAGCAGAGACAGCCGCAACTCCAGCTACCTGGACAACCCGGAGGAGCGGGCCCTGACCATGGGCGACCTCATCTCCTTCGCCTGGCAGATATCGCGGGGGATGCAGTACCTGGCCGAGATGAAGGTGTGTGCCGTCCCAGCCCTGCCCTCCCCTCCGCCTGCCGTGGGCCCGGGTGTCAGGGGTCCCTGCCGTTGTCTCCCTTGCAGCTCGTCCATCGGGACTTGGCAGCCAGAAACGTCCTAGTAGCCGAGGGGCGCAGGATGAAGATCTCGGATTTTGGTCTGTCCCGAGATGTTTATGAAGAGGATTCCTACGTGAAGAGGAGCAAGGTACCGGGTCCTGGGGCTCGCGGGCTGGGTGTGGGCGACTGTCAGGGTACCCACAGGGCAGGGGCAAGATTTTTATCTGGAGAAGATAAAGCAGGTTTTTAGAGTATAAATTTCCAGCCCTCATCCCTAAACCCTTCCCCAGTCCTGGGTCCCCAGAGACCCAGCTCAGGACTCAGCCCCAAGTCTGTTCCTTCTCTTCCTCAGGGCCACACGTGGTCTTGCAGAGCTGCCCGCTGGGAAGTGGGGGCCCTGCAGCTTCTCTCGCTTTTGATCACTATCCTTTTTGAAGGTCACCTAACACTGCAGAAATAACAACCTTCTTCTCTGCAGTTGTTCCTCTTGATTCTACAGGGCGAAGGTCACTGTTTCCTTTAGTCCTTTGCTTAGAGGAGAGAAATGAAATAAACCCAAGCTTGCTATTCATTCCTTGCAGAAGGGAATGAATCGCTTTACAGGTGGGGATTCTCCTGGGACGAGGGCCTGGGAACCCCTGCCTAAGAGAGTTTGGAAGATGCACCAGGAGGCCCTGGAGACAGGGTCTGGAGTCGCAATGTAGGGATTTCAGAAGCTTTTTCCGAGTCACTGAAACAGGTGGTCAGGGCCCCTTCTCGGGAAATCTGGCTCCCTGGCGCGGTCCAGTTCTCTGTGGCATTGGTCTTGACCCTCTAGTTCTGTTGCCCTCTCAGCCCCTCTCCTGCAGCCTCCCTGTGACAGACTGGACAGGGCCAGCTCACGGGTACCTTCAAGACACACAGCTAACCTGGCATTCAGAACATATGCTGCTCAAAAAGAAAAACACAAAAAGGGACGGCATACACCTCAGCTTTGCTCTGAGGGTCAGGAGAAGACCTGGTGCTGCCAGGGGCCGTGAGGGTGATGTTTAATTTCTTCTGGGGTGTCTGTTGTGACAGCACATCTCAGAAGTGCTGAAGGGGAAGTGGAGAGGGGCTGCTCCCTGCCCTGTGGAGGGCGGTGGACAGAGCTTTCCTGTTGACACATAGGTCCTCAGGAAGGCCCTGTGTCATGAAGCAAGAAGCACAATGTGGCCAAGCATGTCCCCCAAGAGCACAGGCTGTAGGCAGCATTGTTAGGAACACCCCCCCGCGAAACAGTCACACTTCATTAAGGATATAAATCCTAAAGAAAAGTTTTTTTAATTTATTTAATTTTTATTTTTGGCTGCGCTGGGTTTTCGTTGCTGTGTGCGGGCTTTCTCTATTTGCGGCGAGTGGGGACTACTCTTCATCGCAGCCCGTGGGCTTCTCATTGCAGTGGCTTCTCTTTTTGCGGAGCATGGGCTCTAGGTGCGTGGGCTCAGTAGCTGTGGCTCGCGGGCTCTAGAGCGCAGGCTCAGTAGTTGTGGCGCACAGGCTTCATTGCACTGCGGCATGTGGGATCTTCCCGGACCAGGCTCAATGTCCCCTGCATTGGGAGCCGGATTCCTAACCACTGCGCCACCAGGGAAGCCCAAGAATACTTTTTTAAAAAAGAATTATAGTAAACGTTGCATTGAAGTCTAATGCATGCCTTTTAAAAAAAAATTGATTTCTGCCTTAAGGCTGACCTATTTGTACTGAAAAGCTATATCTCGAGTTGCATTAGAAAGGATTTGTTAGGTCTGACCCCAGCACCTCTGTGGTAGGGGGCACTCTTTCAGAGGATGCTGAAAGGGCCCTGGGATAAAATAAGAGGTAAAAACCAGCCCGAAGGCACACACACTGATTTCTTCCCTCAGAGCTTCTCAGAAGAGCCTTTAGTGTGTTTGTTTGCATCCGAAGTCCCCAAGATGGAAAATGCTGGATGTCAGTTTCTCAAACTTGTTCACCCTCAGAAATCAAGGGAGACGTCGCTGCATGGTATTCCTGGCCCACCCACTGGGCGGCAGCAGCCAGGGAAGCGGCCATAGGGGGACCTGGCTTGTGCTCAATATCAACTTCTTGGGTTTCTTCTCAACAGGGCTGTGGTGCGTGACAGGCACACGTTGCGTAGATGTGGGCAGGCCAGCTGACTCCCTCTGATGTCTCAGCCAAGCCTGGGAGGGCCAGGCTGGGGCTCCGGCCCCTGCGAGGCGCCAGTCCTGTACCCAGGAACACTCTGGTGTCATTACTCAGCATCCCCTCAGAGCTGGAAGAGCCTGGGACGTGGCCCCCCTTCCCCCCACCCGCCGCCAGTTCCCAGGATGTCAGAGCTACGTTAATGCCTTTCTTTCACACCCTCTTTAGGGTCGGATCCCAGTCAAGTGGATGGCCATTGAGTCCCTCTTCGATCACATCTACACCACCCAGAGTGACGTGTGAGTGGGTGTTGCCTTCCCGGGAGCGGGGGAGGTTACATGTGTATAGGGCCATGCCACCTGTCTCAACACCTCCACTGGGGAGCAGTGCTGGCCCTGAGTGCCTGTCAGTTCATGCCAACCATCCACAGTAAACCCTCCAAGCTGCCGGGGCTTTGTGTATTCACTCAGCAATTGGCGAGGGCCCAGGCAGTAATTCTGAAAGCTGCTTCTTTCAGAGTGTAAGGGTGGAGTGTAAGGGTGTGAGCCATAGCTGCAGACCCCCTCGCCTCCCTCCCTCTCCCCTCCCCTCTCCTCTCTGGGTGTCTCTGACACACAGGCTCAGCCAAACAGTTCCCCTCCTGTGGGCCTGAGCACAGGCTGGGCTCAAGCAGGTCCCTGGGGACTGGTCCCCGCCCAGAGGCAGGGGTGGTCTTGAGTGAGTTTCTAGGCAGGTGCCCCAAACTACTCCAAGTTGGGGACCAAAACTCAGTCTTCCAGGTCCAATTACATTTTATTTATTTATTTATTTTTTTGCTGTACGCGGGCCTCTCACTGTTGTGGCCTCTCCTGTTGCGGAGCACAGGCTCCGGACACACAGGCTCAGCGGCCATGGCTCACGGGCCCAGCCGCTCCGCGGCATGTGGGATCTTCCCAGACCGGGGCACGAACCTGTGTCCCCTGCATCGGCAGGTGGACTCTCAACCACTGCACCACCAGGAAAGCCCCCAATTACATTTTTGATAGTTTTCAAAAATACAACAGACTTGTTTCCAAGTGCTCTGAACAGGCTTGCATATTTTGAATAATGTGGGCTGTGAAAAGGCAGTTCTTAGACAGTTTTAACAACTGTGTTCTGATTACAAAGTTGACCGTAAGAAAATTAGAAATGCAGGGGAAAGCAAAATGAAGAGACTAAAAGCCACTAGGATCCCACCACCCCTAAGTAACTACTGCTGGCCTTCGCAGGCATGGCCTAGAGTTTTCTGTGGCGTGCAGGTATATGCTTTTTGTTACTGTAAGTGGGCTCGTGTGATAATACTGTTTTGTGATATGATTTTGTCCCCACTTCACAGTAAATTTTCTCTCACAGTTAAGTATGTTTTCTATAGAAGTGCTTTTTTTTCTTCTAAGATCTTATGAAAATTTGCAAGCACAAGAAAAGGTGAAGGAACTGTGCAGGGAGCCCTCTGCCCTGTGGCCTAGGTCCCGCCTACGTTTTGACGTGCTTGCTTGGCTGCCCTGTGCCATCTCTGATGCTTCAGAGCATCACCTCAGGGGCCAGCCGTGTGCCCTTTTGGGTGAGGGGGCTGAGCTTGGGCAGGGGCTTGGCAGGGGTGGGGACAGGGCAGGCAGATGGCTCATCCCCACCTCTATTCCCCACCCCATCTGTTAGGTCAGCACAGGCTGAAGCTGTGAGCACTTGGGCCGCTCTCTGTACTGGGGACTAGGGGTCAGACGCTGCTGGGGGGATGAGTGTCTGGTGCTCAGAGGGCACTGCAGACCCAGTGCAGCCACTCACTGGTCCTCTTGTTCCCTGCAGGTGGTCCTTCGGTGTCCTGCTGTGGGAGATTGTGACCCTGGGGGGCAACCCCTACCCTGGGATTCCTCCAGAGCGGCTCTTCAACCTTCTGAAGACAGGCTACCGGATGGAGAGGCCAGACAACTGCAGCGAGGAGATGTGAGCAGGCTTTGCTCCGGCCCAGCCTTCCTCAGACACAGACACACTGGACTTTGACGGGGATGAGACACATGCACTCATTCCTTCCCGCTCCTGGGCAGCCCTGGGTGCCAGCCCAGGGCGAGCTCGGTGGCGGGTAGTGACAGGCAGGGCATGACGGGGCAGAAGTCAGAGAACCACCCTTGGGTGTGACGGCAGATGCTGGGGACCCTTGACTCCACTGGGGGCTGGGTCGGCCTCCTGGAGGGACTTACAGGGGTGGGGGGGGGGAGCAGGACCTGGGGAAAGGTGGTGGAAGGATGAGAGGGTGCTTCAGACCGAGGGAGCAGCTTGAGCCAGAAGCCAGAGACCTGTCCCAGGATGCTTGGAGAGGGGTGGGTAATTCAGAATGGCCCCAAGGGCACATATAGGGGAGTACACAAGTGGCGGCACAAAGGCAGGCAAGGAGTGGGCAGGGGAAGCCTGGACTTTAGCCCTAGGGCACTGGAATCTTCTCATCTGACGGTGGTTCCATCAGACGATTCTCAGAGGACAGGTTGAGAACGCATGAGAAGGGGTCACCTGCAGGCAGAGAGACACTGGTCCATTCATTCTATAAAGCCTGTCATGCGCCTGCCACGTGCTTGGCTCCAGGCTAGATGGGGGAGCGCAAGGGTGAGTAGGTGCCACCTCCCTGGACGGACTGGGCTGGCAGGCAGGGGCCCAGCGCACACCCACACGGTAGCTCTGGAAGCCCTGCAGCCAGGCCAGGGCCCCAGGGGAGGGGGGAAGGTACAAGTCAGAGTGTGATTGGCAGGTGTTTGTGTTCATACCCAGTTCGTCCTTCATAAGAGTTTTAACGACCAGCATTTCTGCCTTAGCCATCATAGCGCCAGACGCTGTGAGCCCCTGCTGACCCCTCAAACTCTGACCCACCTCAGAGAAGGATGTCGGTGACACAAAAACAGCTTTGAAGTTCGGGAACAGAGCCCCCGGGGCCCAGGGCACTATACTGAGTTCGGTGGCTATGACCGGGCAGTCCTTGCTGGATTGTCACCGCCCACCTGTGTGTCCCATCAGGTACAGTCTGATGCTGCAGTGCTGGAAGGAGGAGCCAGACAAGAGGCCAGTGTTCGCTGACATCAGCAAAGACCTGGATAAGATGATGGTTAAGAGCAGAGTGAGTACCCGGAGACGATTCCTGGTGCCAGCTTCCCGCGGGCCTCCCGCCCTCCAGTCTGTGGAGTTCCCAGCGCGGAACCCAGAGCGAGGCTGCCTGGAGGGAGTTGGTCGTGCTGCCCCCAGGGGGAGCCAGCGACTGTACCCTTGTCCTTAATCCAGGCCTTTTGGGCTTCTTTTAAATCAGGAAGAAACCAAGATTTTTACCTTGACCCTTAGGAAGAGCCCTCCACAGATAGGGGTGGGAGGAAAATATTCCAAAGCCAAACAGAATCATTTTCAATAACAGAACATGAGGAAGTAGAGTTGAAATGACTGTGTCCTAAATTCATATGCTGTCAGGGGCCCGGCTAGGGGTGGGAAGTGACTAGAGACCAGGCAGAGACTGTGACAGACAGGAGCCCGCCAGCTGCCCCTGAAAGGCCCCTCACTGTGGACACTTGTAACCTGTATGAACATGAGTGCCGGCATGCCGGGTCTTCTGAATTTTAAGGGATATTTATTTGTTTCCCAGTTTTTTTGTTTTTTGTTTTTTTTGTTTGTTTGTTTGCAGTATGCGGGCCTCTCACTGTTGTGGCCTCTCCCGTTGCGGAGCACAGGCTCCGGACGCACAGGCTCAGTGGCCATGGCTCACGGGCTCAGCCGCTCCGCGGCATGTGGGATCTTCCCAGACCGGGGCACGAACCCATGTCCCCTGCATCGGCAGGCGGACTCTCAACCACTGCGCCACCAGGGAAGCCCTGTTTCCCGGTTTTTAATAGCAACTCATTTAAATTTCTAAAACCTCTGTGTGGGCCAAACAGTCATATCCGTGTGCCTCCAAATTTACAACTTCAGGTGACTGAGGAAGTCAACAAAGTTTCCACTAACATTGATTAAGCAATCGCTGACTCCCGTGTTCTGTGTTAGATGCTGGGCACGCAAGTAAACAAAACAGGCACAGACCTTGCCGTCGTGGTTTTGTCCTTCCATTGACACATTTACTAAAAGTTATTTCTTCAGAGCAAGATGCATGGACTCGGCCACCTGTAATAAAACTCAGCATCAGAGCATCAGTGTACCGTTTGGGTGAACCCTGTGAGCGCAGGGTTGTCCCAAACAAAGGCGATAGCTGATGCCAAGAGATGGCCTTCCTAGAACAGTGCCAAGAACCAGCCAGCAAAACGCTGGAACCATTCTTTACACATTTAACCAGGGAAGTGGAAATAGCAGGTATTCAAGAATCGTCATGCTTGGGAGCTGAAGCCTATCTATAGCAGTGTCCTCTGCAAAACCCACATCAGCGCCTCAGATTTCTGAGTCCTGACATGATGTTCGAGATGCTTGGAGGGAAGCCGGAGAGTGCTTCTTGGCATTCCTGCAATGAGTCATGGGACTGCAGCGAGCTCTCTCAGAGCCTTGGGTTTTGTAGACAGGCTGATTCTCCAGTGCTGGGCCTGGTGCCCCCAGTGCTGCAGAGAGAGAACGAGGACAGTGAGGGAGCACATTTGTGCCCCCAAGGAGGTGATTTTCGAAGGGGGAGCGATGAGGACCATGGAGCAGGGCCAGGCGAGGCAGGGACTGGAGGAGCTCAGTGCTGGCACCCTGGCGAGGGGCTCAGGTCTCACAAGAGGCCAGTAGGCATGGGGTGGGACTCTGCCGGGGCTTCTGCTCTTGGGCAGGGAGTGGCGGGCGTGTCCAGTAGTGGCCTGCGCCAGGGGTGACCAGCCCTCTCTCCCTTCCAGGACTACTTGGACCTGGCCGCGTCCACCCCATCTGATTCCCTGCTGTATGACGACGGCCTGTCGGAGGAGGAGATGCCCCTGGTGGACTGTAATAACGCTCCCCTCCCTCGAACCCTCCCCTCCACGTGGATTGAAAACAAACTCTATGGTAGAATTTCACATGCATTTACTAGATTCTAGCCACGTTGTTCCTCTCTGCACTGTCCTTACTCTCTGTAATGCTTTTTAAGAGTGTTTCTGGTCTGAATGAAGCCAAAGTCTGCTCTGAACCTTTTTGTTTGTAAATGTCTGACTTTGCATCCGTTTACATTCAGGCATTTTTACTATTATGCTTTTTTAAAAGGATGTGAAAATATGTGTAATTACCACACTGCCCAGCAACTTAGGATGATAGAGAAGAAAGAGAGCAGGGCAGAACTCTCAGGGGATATTGAGAAAATGATGACTAAGTCATTTCCTGGGTGGGTATCAAGTCATAGTACTTCTAATTTAACTACTGGGATAAATTTACCTGATCCGGGGAGGCATTTAATTTAGAAAGGAGGAGCCAGCACCACTCTGCCTGCACTAAGAGCACAGCCAGTGGCCTCTCCCCCAGACCCTGCCTGGGTGGAAGGCAGCTCTTGGAGGCCACCTGGTGCTGGGGACCACCATGGCGGGGGGAGGGGAATGGGGGGACACACACAGACTGCTGTTTTCACATCCTTTGCGTTACAAACTGTCATGACAGTTGTCACTTATGAAGTCAGTGCAAAAAGCTGGAGCAAAATGCTTTTTGAAAGAACGTAGTCTGTGGTGCTGTGGTCTTGCAATGGACAGTAAATATGGTTCTTGCCAAAACTCCTTCTTTTGTCTTCGATTCAGTACTTGAAATTTTTTCCTGTTTCCTAACTTCATCATGGATTGTTTTGAAATCTTGGGAGTTTCAGGCATTTTTCTGCTGAGATTGTTCCTTTTGCATGCCTCCTGGGTCACTGATTCCTTACTGGCTAGTGCTACTTGCCATTTGTCCCGTCGACGCTGTGGGGCTCGCCTGCGTGCACCCTTGGTTTGGAAGATTCTCCTCCGTGGTAGGATGGGATGGAAGACAAGTAGGCTCCTTTACGTTAGAGAACTTTTCATAGAAAGTTTCCTGCTGCAGTAAGCCACGTAGTACAGCAAGGTGCTGATGCCTTATGCTGCCTTAGAAAAAGAGTTAAACAGGTCAACAAATATTTATCAGATTTGAGAGTCGGAAGCTTATAAAAGTCCAAATTGGTAGTTTCTGGTAAGCTGCAGTTACCAGAGAGCACGTGATGTTTCCGCCCAAATGTTACCCATGTTTTGGAAACCTGGAGCACGAAACTCTGCAGGCAGTTGGCCCAGAAACCAGAAGTTTGGTTTGAACCTCAAAGGGAGTTTTGCCAAGGCCTTACTGTCTGCACATGGAGTTTGGGTTCTTCAGTGCAGAACAAATGATCTGTTTTCATTTTTAGGCATGTCAGACCCGAACTGGCCTGAAGAGAGTCCTGTACCACTCACGAGAGCCGATGGCACCAACACTGGGTGTCCAAGATATGCAAATGATAGTGTATATGCTAACTGGATGGTTTCACCCTCCGCGGCACAATTAATGGACACGTTTGATAGTTAACAGTTCTTTGTGAAAGGTAATGGACTCACAGGGGAAGAAACATACCGAGAACAGAAAGTCTGCTGGCCCCTCCTTGCACATTTCACACTGGCTGGTGATTTTCCCTCCCAGCAGACGTAGCGCTCTGGACCAGTGTTCTGAGTCCAGCACGTAGGTGTCCCTTCCTCTTCAGTCCATGGCAGCACCCAGCGCTGGTCTGGGTTCAGCAGTGAGCACCACATACTCCGTGCTCACACGTGTGGGTCCCTCACGCACTCTCCGAACTGTTTGATTTTTCCGGTTGCCGCCAAACGAGGCCACACGATTTAAACATGAAGCACACACGCCAAAAAGGCAGCAGGAGAAAAAAAACTGGCCCAGACGACCTGTCCTTGTTCAGAATGAGAGCCCGGCCAGGCCTCATAGGGTTGTCAAAGCCCAGCCAGGGCTGGAGAGGGAGAGGGGACCTCGGGACAGGCCTCGGCTCAGCCTTCGAGATCCTGAGAATGTTTTTTTTTTTTTTAAATCATGGAACCTTTTCTTAGGGAGACATTTGATTTTTATCATGATTAAAACGATTGTTAGATTTAGCACAGTCGAGAGACATGATGCCGCATTTGCTGTGTAGGTAGGTGGTGTGAGGGGAGAGGGCTCCCAGGACACAGTTGTTCCCGTCGCTGAGTAATCACTAACCCCCTGACGAGAAGTGTGTGGAGGAGTGGGGCCGTTGAGTGGAGTGGCCTCGTGTCCAAGGACTGCTGACCGCAGAGACTTGCGGTGAATCCCTGCACCCCACAGCCTTCAGCGTCCCCCCATCCAGCGCTGAAAAGTGGCGGAGGCTCATCTCACACATTAGTGGGGTGGAACTTGTGCCCAGTTTCAAAGGGACAGTTCAGCTAGTTTAGAAGTAGCATCGACAGTGACACCTCTGATTACGATTCTGATGGAAAAGGCAGTGTTTTGGCTCTTATAGAGCTTGTGTGAAAAGGTACGTGTATCCACTCTTCCTGTGTTTGTAACATAATGCTGCTATGGTAAGACATTTTTGTTTTTTAGGTTCTGACCATGACTCGTAAGCTTCTTGTCATTCTTCACTGCTTGTTTGTGGTCACAGACACTCAGCACTCCTCCCATCCTGCCGGGGTGGCTTTCAGGAAGTCCCGGCAGCTCTTCTTTCTGTCCCAGCGCTGTCACTTTGCAGGAGAGGGTCAGTTAGCAGAACACTGCCTGGGCTTCATACTTAAACCACTGTGAAAGGACTTAATGTCGTCTCATTAAAATACTGGATTTTATAACCATTTCACAAAAGCAGTAAAATTATGGCATTTTTGTGGCCAGGAAGGCTTGGATGAGTATGTGGAGGAGCCGTGTGTGTGTGTGTGTGTGTGTGTGTGTGTGTGTGTGTGTGTGCGCGTGCACGTGCGCGCATGCCCATGTGTGTGCACACACCCAGGAAGAGTGCTGGAGAAACACTTACTGCAGATGCATTGCGGCTTTAGTTCGGGCCATTGTTCAGACACGCTGTGTGATACGTTCTTTTACAAATATCTAGTTGTGGTAAACTTTGGGGTTTCAGCTGTGCTTAATGATAATCTTGTTAAATGCAGAAGTGGGGATAAACTTTCTCAAGTTATTAAGAATGCCTACTCGGTGTGAGTGGGTGCAGCAGGTTGTCCTCGGCAGGGTGAGCACTCCAGGTCTAAATGGCTGACCCAGTGATGGGGAATTAACCCTTGACTCATAATCTAATTGTCTATTCCTAAGTTATAAAGGTACTCATACTTATTAGCCCTATCAGACAGAGTTTTCATATGCATATACGCAGAGATGACTATTAAGCATTACTGAGTATTAAGTAGCAACCTGTCCATTATTAAAATTTGTTAAATCTATTTATGAAAGGTTATTAAACCATACCATATTAATTTGCTTTTGTAATCAAGGTGACTAAGAAAATAATCTCAGTTATGTAAATAAAATCGTGTATCTTAAAATGTGTAAACTTCTTTTCTCTTTTTCACTTCCTGGTTGGAAACATCAGGTTTCTGATTTTGAAGTTTCAGTGTAAGGAGTAAGGTGTCACAAGGGAATCTGTTGTGGTGACCACCGGGGAAGTGATACCGATTGAAGGATTAGGAGACCCTTGGTGATACTGTTGACTTGTCTTGCATAATATGTACACGAACAGCCACATTTATAGTCATTGTTAAAACTCAGCTCATCCTGCCATTCAAGGAATTCCTTCCTTTAGGTTTCCTTCCCTAAAATAGAGCAGCAGCCAGTGTCGAGTTCAGGTATTCTCTAGCAATTTGCTGACTGCTTATTTCTTGAAGCTGGAGTTGGACAGTTGTGGGAGAGAATGTAAAATGCATAGACATGACTGAAGGTCCATTAGAGGAAAAATTTTGACCCGAACCACTATGAAACTTAAAATACTAAATGCTTCTGTTTATGTCTTCCTGTCGGGCTGTGTAGGAATGGTATGAGCTCCTCCTCAAAAACCTGGCAAGGAGCAGGTAGGTCAATGGGGAAACATGAGTTGCTACCAGCATAAATCTGATTTGTGGTTGCCTTGTGCATTGGATGCTGAGGGCCTGTGTCCCGTCCTGGGTGCACATGTGCACACACAGTCACGTGTCCACATCACCCAGGGGCTGCCCCAGGCCCACAGTGCCACAGCTCCTGCCCTCAGCACCTGCATCTGTTCTCAGTTTCCTCCTTCAATCTGGACCACAGGGACAGGAAATAAACGTAATTTCTAGGGTCAGTTATTTGCTACAGCCTTTGCCTCTGAATGTTTAGAAACCATGCTGAAAAAAGTTTATACTAAAATACTAAAAACCCCTTTTTCAAGAGCAGAGAACTTCCATTAGGGGAGTGTGTGTGTGTGTGTGTGTGTGTGTGTGTGTGTGTGTGGTTTATTTTTCTGAAAAAGCACATTCTCCACCAACCTCCACAAAGGATGGCATGAGGCCAGCTTATTTGGGTGGAAATGTAGTTTGAATATAATGTCTGAGAACAGGTCTTGGACAAATACTTAACGCACAAGCGAAAATTCAGAGGGAAAGCATAATTTCCCCCACTATAAATAGAGCATTTTCCCAGGCAGAGGAGCAAATGGTTTCCTCTCCTCCTTCGAGCATGTTAACATGTAGGATATTTGGATGGTGGTATTTAGGGTGGTTCTAGAAAGTGCCTAAGAAATCCTTATCTCCGTGGCCCTGGAAAAGATGTAGTAAGAGTGGGCCCCAAGGGCACATGCAGCAGTTAGGGCACACCTTCCCTTTAGCGTGAACTTGCACGTGGTGTTTACCCTCTGGGTGGGCCTGTACATCCAGAAAACACCCTCCACTGAGGCTGCCTGCCCCGCCCTGCCCCTTCTCCACGGCAGCAACCTTGGTAGCCTCATTCCGAACATTGTAGGGACTTTCCTGGCTGTCCAGTGGTTAGAACGTTGAGCTTCCACTGCAAGGGGCGTGGGTTTGATCCCTGGTTGGGGAATTAAGATCCAACACGCCACGCCATGCGGCCAAAAAAAGAAAAAAGAACTTTGTAGAGTCTCCCACCTCTTTAGGGAACTGGGATTCACGTGAACAATTCTTGGCTGAGATCATGAGAAACCAGAACCTGTATGTAGAGAGTTTTTCAATGTGGGGCGCATTGCTGTGCCTGCAGCTGAGGCTGGATGGGTGGCTGGGTGACAGCTGGGAGAATAAGCTTCACACCCAGAGTTAAAGAGGCGCGTGTATGAACACTTGAAAGAAATCCCGGTTAATCTGTGCAACTCAGGCTTTTATTGCTGTGTCAAATGGCAAGATATTTTTGCAGATGTTTCTGGTATGTGCTAAACCACAGGGCCTGGCCAACGGAGATCTCTCAGGGGAGCTGTGACAGGGAGGCCGTCTTGCTGTGGCAGCTTCAGGGACATCAGTGTCACAGGGAACTGGGCTAGGCAGTGTGGAGGGAGCCATGACCAGAGACCACGCCAATCACTGTGACTTCAGGACTTGGGTTCCACATCAGGAGAGACCATAATCCTGCATCCTCTCAGATGACATTGAGCAATCCAATTTCAAAATTGGCGTGGGCAGGCAAGGTAAGGAAAGTACATTCTAAAACTAAGGGGGAAAAAATCATTTTTCGAGAAAGAAACCATTTTGATATTTCATACACAGACTGTATTTACCACGCAGACTGTCAGTTTCTTGAATAAAAGTTCAAAGTTCATTTTTCGTGTCCCTATTTATTGATGTCAGTTTTGTCAACGGTACTCTTTGACTGCACTTGTTTCTTACCTGTAGTCCAGTCCTTTTGTGCACTTGTCATTTCCCCACAGAGGAACGTCATTGCTGTGGGTTGGGAAGAAGGAGGAACGTAAGGCTGCCTTTTGCTACCTGAGGCAGGGGACTTTGTTCGGAGGACTGCAGGTAGCCCACGCATGCCTGTGTCACAGCCTCTGTCCTCGGAGTTTCCTCTCAACCAGAGCATGTGCCTTGCTCCATATTTTCTACCTTTTTTCTGGGAGTTTTAAAGAGCTTGACAATCTTCCTTGAGGCTTTGTGGCCACAGGGCTTGAGAGGCCATAGCTCTTGGATTGCTCAAAACTCCAGGGTAAAGGGGTTGAGGGACTTCATGAATATATAGAAAGAAAGGTAAGATAATAGGAAACAATTTTTAAGGACCGGAAGGACCCAGAAGCGGGAAGGATTCCGGTGCCTCACAGGATACTCACTGAAAGAAGTTAAAAGAAGTGTTGCGGCAGAAAATTCTTTTGTTTGGCTGCACCGCTGCAGCTTGTGGGATGTTGGTTCCCCAACCAGGGATCGAACCCGTGCCCCCTGCAGTGGAAGCTCGGAGTCCTAAGCACTGGACTGCTGGGGAAGTCCCCAAAAGTTGTATTTTTTAAGAGAGGTAAATTACCTAATAATCTTTAGCTTTGCAGAAATAAGTAAGACCACCTAAAGGAGAAGGAGCAGGGGCTATTTATTTTGAACTTAACTACAGCAAGGGAAGAGGCCACCATCACTTGCTTTTGGCAGAGACTCAGAGGCAGGCAGAGGGGTGGGAAGGCTTTACAGGAAAAAAAAATAGTGGGGAGGCTTCCGGTGTGCTGTGATTGGAGGCTGTTTACATGGGGAGGCTGGAGGCAGCTAACCAAGAACAGAGCGTCTTGTGATCACTTGGAGAATATATTTGGTTTTCTCTCGGTTTCAAGTTGGAAATTGGGGCCAATAAAATGGGGACTCTGGCAGTCATTGACTAAACTCTGACCATTCTGGGCTAGTTACTGCAGAGGGAGTGGGTCAGAGTTCGTGGGTCAGAGATCTTCGGTTATATGTGGTCTGGCTACTGTCTGTTCACGTGTTGTCTCTCAGTTCCCCCTTTTCGGTAATTTTCTTGCTTGTAGGTTGACGAATTCAGGTAAGTTTAGAAGTCCAGATCTTCACCACTTAGAAACTGATTGTTCAGTCATCTCCGTGGTTAACTGTACTGTGAGGTATTCTTGACCTTTCTGTTGTCGTATCATCATGGTGATCATCTGATGAGAAAGTGGCTGTGCAGAAGCATTTGAGACCTGGATAGAATGCAGTGGATCAGCATCATGACCACTAGGACAAAAACAAGAACAGTTAATAACCCCTGTAAGATGCTTTGAACCAAGAACCCCAGTCCAAGCCAAGAATAAATCCCATATAGACCATGAGGATCAAATTTAGAGAGCCCAGTAGCTTTGCCTTAAGGCATTGTATAGTCTGTCCCAGCTTCCCTGTTTCATTGATCCAAGTGTGGTATTAGGAATGGTACAGATCATGACTAACCAACAAGAAATCTAGAGCAATGCACCTGTCCATCCCTACTTGTGCCAACAAGATGGGACTGATCTGTGTTCCATCTAGGGAAGAGGTGGTACTGCTAATGACTTCTGCCAGAGTTAGTGATAAGTTTCTTACAATCCTATATGCATGATTCCTTACCGATAGGAACACTGCTCTAATTGTTCACATAAATAGTAATTCCCCCAGGTAGAGTGCTAAATAATCAAGGTGACTGTTTTGGAGCTCGGATTTTTCAGCCTTGGTAATTTACAGACTTATACAGACAAGACTTGTACAGACAAGTCTTGGAATATTATTCCTAACGTGCATGAGATGTTAGTCTGAAGCAAACAGGACCAGGCATCCTGACCACAAAAGATGTAATATCTGGTAGGGATACGTGGAGATCTAGGAAAGAAGTTGTTCGTGACAGAAGGCTGGAACCAGGGCTTACATGAGTTGTGTTCCATGTTTAGATCTCTGTTGGTCTCTTACAGGTGGCAAACATTTGACTCATCACCCTATGGAAGTTATTGAATTCGAATTTAGAATTACCTAAGGTCTGGTCAATAGATTGTAATAATTGGTTCTTTTTCTGGGAAAGCAGAAAAGTCACAGGTTAACTTGTTTAAGGTTGTTTTCCATGTTGCTGCAAATGGAGCTGCCAACAGCTGTAGTTCCTTATTGCCTCCCTTGATGAGATGATAACTTCCTTGTGGTTTTCATCATGGGGTTCTGGGGGTGGAGAGTAGATTCAGCAGTCAGTTTAAGATCTAGGGCACTGGCTACTGCTTGGGATAATCTAACAATGGCATTTAGAATTAGTATGCTCTGACCTAACCATTGTAATAAAGAGAAAAAACAAGAGAGGAAAAGGTCCATTATTGATGAATGACAACCAGGGATCTATAGAAAATGACAAGAAGAATAAGCAAGCAAATAAAAAAAAAAACAAAACAAGAATTAGGGTCTTAACCCGACATCTTGGGCAGAAGTTGTCCACTGTCCTAGGTCATCTGTTGTTCTAAAGGTCTTGAGTCAGCTTCTGAAGATCAGCTGCTTTTAGAGGGTCTCAGAATCCTCAGTTTGAGGTCCCCTATTGGAATAGCCCTCCAATTGTGTGGAATTCCAGATTGCTTCCTAGTTGTGAAAGGTGAACCCAAGGATTGACGCCCTAAAGTTTCACTGCTGTAACATATTCCCTCCCCAGGTGAAGGCAAGAGGGTATTGACTGTCATTATTCAGCCTTAAAAAGGAATGAAATTCTGACATGTGCTACGACATGGATGAAGCTTGAAAACATCGTGCTAAGTGAAATAAGACACACAAAGAGACAAGCCCTAGATATTCCACTTATATGAAGTACTTAGAAAAGTCAAATTCATAGAGACAGAAAGTCAAATGGTCGTTGCCAGGTGCTGGGGGAAGGGAAAGTGGGAATTTAATGTTTAATTGGTACAGAGTTTCAGTTTGGGGTGATGAGAAAGTTCTAGAGATAGCGGTGATGGTTGCATAACGATGGGAATGTACTTAATGCCACTGAACTGTATACTTAAAAATGGATAAAATTGTAAATCTTATGTGTATTTTACTATACACACACAAAGAAAACTATTGATTGTCTTGTTCTAGAAGCACACTGAAAAAGCTGAGCTAAGATTCACTACAGCAAGTGGCCTGCAGGATGGTATTTGAATTAGGAAATGAGGAATAACAATTTCGTTGACGGCCCTGCGGTCTTAAACCCGACCACGGGTTTCTTTACTGCCAGGATGGGCATATTAAAAGGGTGGGGTTTGAGAAGACCTTTGGAGCTAAGGCTTTCAACTATCTGTTTGATCCCTTACTATGCTTATGGCTTCAAGGGATATTGGGGAAGCTTAGGTAATGGTTTGGTAAGATCTATATGAACTTTAGTAGGTTCTGCTCCAATTATTTTTCCGTATCAGTGGAAATTTGAGCCCATAGAGTGTCAGGTTCGGTTTCAATACTTGTCTGGGGTATGCATTAAATATAAGAGAGAAGGCAAAGGTATATCCAGAACAGAATCAACTTGCTTATGAGTAGAGGAGTCCTCTGGAATCTCACAAATAGTCCCAGATACTCTGATGTATATTTAATATTGCAAAGTAAGTCTCTCCCTATTAAATTTGCAGAGGTGGTATCACAGAGCAGCAAGGAATGTTTGCAATCAAGGGCTCAAGGCTTACAGTTAAGGGCCGGGAGATAGAGAACAGCTGTGGATTATCTGAAACGCTTACCACCTATGACGTATGTTTGTTTACTGCCAGGCAAAGTTTGAGCAAAGGTGGCAAGGTTTAATGTAGAAATATTAGCACCAGTAGCTACCTGAAACTGATGAGGTTACCATCTATAGTGGCACTGTGTTCCCCACAAGATATGTCCTCACCTCCAGAAACTGTAAATTTGACCTTATTTGAAAATAGGGCCTTTGTAGATGCAAATTGAGATGCGGGCATACTGGATTAGAGTGGGCCCTAATTCAATGATTGGAGGATAATTGGGACACAGAGAAGACACAGGGAGAATACCATGTGAAGATGGAGGCAGATATTGGAGTGATGCAGCTACAAGCCAAGGGTTGCTGGCAACCACGAGAAGCTAGAAGAGGCAAGGAAGGATCCTCCCCTGGAGACTCTGGAGGGAGCATGGCCCTGCTGACACCTTGATTTTGGACTTCTAGCTTCCAGAATTATGAGAGAATACATTTCTGTAGTTTCATTCCACCCAGTTTGTGGTAATTTGTTACAACAGCCCTGGGAAGCCAACACACTTTCTATATTTATAGTTAATTCACCTGAGTGTTTAAGGGTACGGCAGGTATTGTGTGCTTTTCCTACCTTGGAGCACGGTTGTTAACCTGAATTGAGGGATTTTTCTTGGTCTTGGTGTTTCTCTCATAAGATGAGACAATCTTCTTCCCAGTGTCTTTTCTGTTTATGATATCTGCAAGAGTCCTTGTCAATAGGTGGTTGGTTGAGGAGTAAGCTACCTGACTGATCTGCAGGGCCACAAGTTTATCTGGGGTCCTGTCTTGTTTTTGTTCTAAAGTCCTTTTGAAATATTTGCCGGGTATTGTTGTTCAGGTCAAGAGGCTATTTCCCATTTTAATTTCTGTTTTTGAACTGGGTCTCCAATTTCAGGTTTAACTACATTAACAGAATGAATGATGAAAGGGCAACTTTTTAAACTCCCAAATGTTGCTACGATATATTTCCTAGCCTATCCCGAAGGTCTCCTATAGATTCATCTTTTCTGTTTGCATGATGGAATTATGGCTCAGTCTGGTTTTATTGGAAATGTTTTAGGTAGGGATTTTAGGAGACTTCACCCTACCTTTTGAGTCTTTTTGTGGATTCTCAGGTTTATTATGGAAGGAAGGATCCTGTAGACTCCTTTCCAGGTGAGTCCACTCAGCTTTTCCATTCAGGATTTAACACCTGAGTTTCTGAGCAACACGTGTGCAAGTTGATAGAGATCAGGTAACCTTGGATCACATACTTCCCCAAATATTCTAAATTATTCTATGAGTAGTTGCTGGTCTTGTCTGGGTTTGAGAAAGTCCTTAATTATAGCTCTTAATTCAGCTTGGATCCAAAGTTTAAATTCTACAGTTGCTGGCTTCATACCTAGTTCATGAGAGGAATGGACCTTCAGAGGCAAATGGAATTGGGGGGTCTTAGGAGAGTTGTTGGGGAGAGGGAAGGGGTCTGGACAAGGGAAAGAAGAAGGAGTGGATGGAGGCTGGTAATAGGTCAGAAGGATGGGGGAAGGAGGGAGGGTGTATCCAGGAAGGCAACTGAGGGACAAGCAAAGGAAGGTTTTTCTAGGAAAATAAGTCTAGTTGTTGCTTAAATTTGTCAAATTTCTCATTAGCTTTGGCCAAAGAATCGTTTAGGGAAACAGTTTTTGAATCAGGATTCTATTTGTTGACCTCTGAGTACCAATCAAAAAATGCTACCACTGGGCCTGAGAAATCCTGTTCCCTTTCTTCTCTACTGCATCTCTCAAATGAACAAACTTGTTCACATAGAATGTTCAGAGTGGCCACTGAAGGCCCAAAGCATCCTTGGTGAAGTTTTGCCATTTAGAGAGATAGACCCAAGAACTGGAATTGCAAAGAGACCACATAAAAGAAGCAGGAGTTTTCCTGGAGGAGGAGAGAATTTAGACTTAGGCAACACCATGAAAGCTGGCAACGGTGGGTAGGAATGTAATGCTTGTGCACCTCATGTCTCTCCGGACACAAAATCGAGATCGAAGAACCCCATCCAGTTTTACTGGCAACTGCAATAACGTTGGTCCTAGTGGATGCCAGTCCGGTGAGAACCCCAAACTCACAGGTCAGTGAGGCTGGCTGGAGCAACAGGTTGTAGGGCCTACTATGCACGTGTTCTACACCATGATTCTCCTTCTTATGACAAACAACACTTTTAGACAGTACAACACAAAACAGTAACACAAAAGACAGCAAAAAGGATGCAAAAGAATGAACTGATTATATCAAAGATGCCAAACAAATGTGAACCAATAACAAAAGCTGAGTACCAAACTGAGAATAGATAGCCAAGGCACTCAACACAAAGAGAGCAGAGGTAAGACCCAAAACCAAGAACTGCAAGGCACAAGTAGGCCACTGTGGGTGCCACACCTGATTGAAGGCTGTAGTCTGAGGTAACAAGCAGACTATGATGCAGACCATATCTTGGCGGGGCTACCAGGCAAACTGGAAGCAAATGAAGATTGCCCAAATGAAACAGGCAAAGGCTATTTATTCAGAGCTTGTGGTAGCCAGGGCATCAGACCCGTCACTTACTTTTGGCAGAGACTCAAAGGCAGGCTAGGGGAATGGGAAAGCCTCATAGTTAAAAAAAAAAAAAAAAAGCCTCAGATTAGAGATTGATGGGAAATCTTTTTTTTAAAACTACAGTCTTCTGATACTAATCATACCACAGTTGTGCTTTAGTATTTTTCCCAAGTGAGCTACATATTTTATAAGCCCCAGTATATTATCCATTATCTGCCATAGAATTTGAATTAAGCATTATCTTCTCTCCAAATTCAAATTACATACATTTAGTATTTGATTTGGCAGTTAATAATAAGCTTACAATTTAAATCCATTGATGGCAGAACCTCAGTTATTTTAAAAACAATTCTAATGGAGGATTCAAAGAACAGTTTTAAAGAAATGACCCTATGCTATGAGTTCATGCCAGGTCCTGTCCTGGGAGAGCTTATGCAGTTTCCTCTCTGAGTTTCTGTTTTCTCTGTTGTAAACTGAGGACCATAACCTACTCCACAGGGATGTCAGGAAACTCACACTAGAACATAACCAGCCAACCAGACCAAAACCTTAATTACGGCAGGCAGAAAATGTAATCAGGCATGCCGTCTGCTCGAGGGGCTGGTCAAGTGGTAGAGATTCTGAACAAGAGAGGGATTGTTGCATGCTCTTATTTTAACCAATTCAATTCATATTTGTTGAACACTTAATATGTGCAAAGTACTGGGAGATGAAAAAGACATGGTCCTTACTTTCAGGAGCTTACAGACCCATGGAGTCTATGACTAGATGAATTCTTTACTCTTGGTCCAGGTTGAGGAGGAAGGGGTGTTAGAACCATAAATGTTTTCATTTGCTCAGAAGTGACATGAGAGAGGAGTGACATCCTGAAGTTGGGTAGAGACTGGACACTCAGCAAGCCTGACTTAGAAATAGGCTGTCCAGACTCTCCTACCCATGGAATTCCCCACAGGACATATCCAAGGAGACCATCCGAGTTAAAGACATCCCAACAACCATCATCCAATGAAGACAGCTGTGATTAGGAACAGATGCCCCTGGAATGCTGCCACTCCTAAAGGATGTACCACCACAGTCGCCCCAGACTTCTGCTCTAACTAATGCACTTAATGATAACAATGAGCTCTGACTGCCTGCCACCTACCTGCCAAGCACAGTGCCAACCACTTCGAATGCAAAATTGTGTTTAATCCTCACAACAGTCTTAGGAAGCACGTACTATTATTGTCCCCATAACACAGCTGAGGAAACTGAGGCTTAGAGAGGCTAAGCCCACATAGCCTGCCAAGGTAACCCGCTAAGGAGAGCAGAGCCCAGATGGGAGGCAGATCCCGTCTTAGCACAGCCATGTCCTGCCCAGACACAGGCAGGGGCTGGTGCTGCCCGGTATCCCCTCACCTGCTCAGCTCAGGGCCGGACAGAGTGCCTTGGGGATGTCCCTGAAATAAGCATCTGAGTGTAGGGGATGTCAGGGCCACCCACTAAAGTCATACAATGTGAGACCTCGAAGCCATTTTCCAGAAAGTCACCTCAACCCCCTCCTTTCACATATACGGAAATTCAGATCCAAAGAATCTGACTGGCAGCCCAGGGCTTCCTCGCTGGGGCCTCACGCGCAGCCCAGCCCTCCTGAGGATGCTCGGACACTTCTGGCGACCTGTCAGTCCTTAGCTCAGTGCCCACGCAGGCACTCATCGACCCCTCCAGCTCCCAGGGCAAAGGCTCCCGGGCAGAAAAGCGCTGCCATCCCCCGCTGAGTCCCTCCCTCCTGCAAAGCCAGCCGTCCGGCCGGAGCTGGTACTCCCATCCCTGCAGACGCTCGCTCGGGCAAGAGCGGTTTCCTTCCTCCCGCACTCTCCTAGCCTCCACAAATCGTTTTTTGGGCTACACGCGGCGCGCGCACACACACACACAGACACATTTGTAACAGATACAGGGTTAATCAGTACCGGACGCCAATTACTGAGCTTTTCTATGCCAAGCACTGGGCGCGGGGCGGGCGTGGGCGGGGCCGGGGCGGGCGCGGGCGGGGCCGGGGCGGGCGCGGGCGGGGCCGGGGCGGGCGCGCGCCGCGGCGGCGGCCTCATTTCCTCACGCGCGCCGGAAGTGGAGGTTGTCGGCGCGGCGGCGCGCCCGGAGGGTGGGCGGGGAGTTGGTGGCGGCTCCAGCGAGTCGGGCGCCGCCCAGGTGTGCCCGAGGCTGGGGAGGTGGCGGCGGGGCGGCGGCCGCCGTGCGCAGGCGGGTGAAGTCGGTGAGTACCCGGGCCATCCGGCCTCGCCTGCCCGCGGCTCCCAGGGCTAGGGCCCCGCCCGTGCGGGCTCTGGGGCGCGGGCCCCGGACTGTGGGTTCCCGTCGCTGTCGGGTCACCTCACGGACGAGCTCTCCTGGGGGCCGTGTCCCCGTGGGTTCGCCGCAAGCCCTCCGGAGTCTGCTCCGGTGTCAGGAAAAGCCGCGGATTTTCGGAGCCGTTTGACTTGGCTTTTCAGAACTGTGCTGCCGGAGACCGTTGGTTTGCGTGTGTTTTATTTTTATCACTTTTTTTTTTTTTTTTAAACCAACTCACCGCCATCTCTGCTCCCCTCAGTGGGTAAACTTTGCAGTCAGCTGTTACCGCTTTATTGCGTTAAATTAGTATTCTCTGACGGCAGCTTTTCTATGCCTGCCAGACGCTAGGCACCTTTAAAAGATGCATATTTGTGTAGGAATTAGTGGCGCCGAGGAGACCACGGGACGGGAAGCCTCTTGCATTTTTAGACTTCTTGAAAATTACACTATTCCTGAGCAACTTGCCGAGGAATAATTTGTAAACGCCATAGTGAAGCTTTTATTTATGATATTATTGGCAGAATGAAAATTTGATTATAAACCTGAAGCTTTTATCCGTCAGACTACTTTTGAGACTTATATGCGATGTCTGGACATTTAACTATCATTGAAGGTTCTCAGGAGCTGGGCCTTGATTTTTGCTGGAGTTAATGTATTAAAACAGGACTTCGAACGTGGAAGTAGGAATCCAAGTAGTATTTTATGACTGAGGATGTTAACGTTCATTTTGTATTATTATTCTGATACCATTTGTCTAAAGTTGTCTTATTACTTAATGTAAAAAGGATTTGGATATCCACTATTTATGGCTCAGAGAATTTTGACATAAGTAAACACAGTTTTAGTTCTCTCAGTTTGGAAATTACATTTTTTTCTTTCTTAACTTTTTGATTGAGATATAAAATATCTATGAAGTCATCAAGCGCATAAATCTTAGTTGTGCACCTCAGTGAATTTTTGTCTTTATTGTGCAACCACTAGCTTTCATATTATACCTGTAGAGCATTTCCATCATTCCAGGAGTTTCCCCCTGCTTCTTCCAAGTCAGTTATACCCCTGCCCACCCCCCATCAGTATTCTGATTTCTGTCATCATCTATTAGTTTTGTCTATTTGGGGCTTGATATTAATGGAATCCTACACTATACTCAGCATATTGATTATGAGATTCTTCCATAATGTTTCATGTATCAGTAGTTCTTTTTTATTGCTGTGTGGTAATCCATTGCATCATTATATGGCACTCCTCTGTTGGTGGATATTTATGTTTCCAGTTTTTGTATATTATGTATTTTGAAGAATGCTATGAACATTCTTACAAATGTCTTGGTGAACATCTGTGCATTTCTGTCATCTGTGGAATGGCTAAATCATAAGGTAGGTGGAAAATTACGTTTTAACCATCATGGAGTCTTCCTTTTTAAAAAATACAATTTGTTATTTTAACTTCTATAACATTAAAGATTAGTAAAAAGCATAACTATTATGATTTCAAGACTTAAGTGATTCATTACCATATTATTATTATTTACTCCTTGGATTGCACACCTATGACAGTCTTCTACCAGACTGTCATTATTTGTTTAAACTGTCTGTTAGACAAGTCTGTTAGTTAGAGCTGGTGATGTTCTGTCCCTGAAGCTTGCTGTATAACACTTAGATAAGAACTGTGTTACTCAAGTTAGTGGTTGCTAGGGGAAATGAAACACCAAAAGGATGTGCCTAAAAACGGATTGAAGAATCATAGGATTGCAAGTCAAAAAACTTACATTGTTGTTGTCATACTGCACAAAGTCCTAGGATAAATGTAAAATTGAATTATAAGGTTAGTTACAAATGTGAATTTACTATAGGAGTACAGTGATTTCCACCTGTACTGAGATACTGATAGATTTATAATGGGAACAGACAACAAAAATCACTAAACATTTGTGGGAAATCAGTAGCATGTAAGAGATGGCCCAGACTGAACAGATACAAGGACTGGACCTGAAGCAATGTAGTTCATGTAAGAAAAAGAAAAAAACTTTAAGATAAATGTTAATATGCTTAGATTTCGGAGGGTATCATGCCTACTGAACATATACAGGCTGCCCTGAAAACACGCAATCAGTTCTTGAATATTAAAACATAGAAAGTAGGGAAAAACAGCTAACGTGGAAAATGGATCCAGGAGAGGGCCAGTGTACATCTAATAGGAATTCCAGGAGGGAATAGAAATTAGAAGAGGAGAAATAACCACAGAGATAACAGATCATGAAGGTAGGAGTATCCAGGCAGAATCTTGGGCAGCCTGATTAGACTTCTAATCTGAGACATGGAATGCTGGATGACAGTGGAGCAGAGTTTTAAAAGTGCTCGCTGTACATTTTTTTTTCCATTGGACATATTTCGAATTCAAAATCTTATCCCTAACCGAACTGTCATTCAAAGTGGGGGCAAAATTAAGTCATTTTCACCCAGAACCACTAGGAATACCTCAGGATGTACTATATCAAATGAAAAATTAATCCAAGAAAAATAGATGTGGATGTGGAATTCAAGAAACAGTGATCAAAGAAAACAGTAAAACTTATTTCTTTATTCCAAGGCATTGATAACTATAGCTAAGAAACGTAATGGAATGCAAAGGAAGGATTCATAAACCAGAGTAGGTATAGTTTTCAAGTCTGTAATCTGGAAGAAATATTTAACGTGATTTTAAAGTTGATTGGGAAGGTGGGTAATAAATAAAGGCATGTTGGAAGGCTTATCCTGAGTATCTATGCTATAGATACTGACCAGTTACATATTGGAATGAATGCTTTAAGGAAATTTGTCCCAGCAGTTCCATTTACAGGGATTTATTCTATAGATGAATTAACATGTGGAAAGTCATGTGTATACATATAAGACTATGTCTGCTGAGATGTTAATAGTGTCAGTAGATTTAAAAGGATACACAAGGGACTTCCCTGGTGGCGCAGTGGTTAAGAATCCGCCTGCCAGTGCAGGAGATGTGACTTCAATCCCTGGTCCAGGAAGATCCCACATGCCGTGGAGCAACTAAGCCCATGCGCCACAACTACTGAGCCTGCGCTCTAGAGCCCGGGAGCCACAACTAATGAGCCCACATGCCAAAACTACTGAAGCCCGTGTGCCTAGAGCCTGTGCTCCGCAACAAGAGAAGCCACCGCAATGAGAAGCCTGTGCACCGCAACAAAGAGTAGCCCCCACTCACCGCAACTAGAGAAAGCCCGCCACAGCAACGACGATCCAACACAGCCAAATAATAATAATAATAATAAAATAAATAAATAAAAGGATACAGAAAAACTGGAGAGGGGAACTGGGCCTCTGGGATAGAAGGGAGAGGTGTCACTCTATGCCCTTATATCGTGTTTAACCTTTTTATCACGTGTATTTATTTTGTGGAATTTTATAAATATAAAAAATTTTTAGGAGTGTAAAAATTGTAAGGGTTTAGAGCATGGATTGCCAAATCTGGGTGACCACTTGTTTTAGTATGATCTGTGACCTGAGAGTGGCTTTTATATTTTTAAGTGCTTGGGAAAAAAAGAATAATAGTTTGTAACATGAAAATTATATGAAGTTCAAATTTCAGTGTCCATTGGAACACACCTGTGCCATTCATTTACGCATTTTGTGCTACAAGGCAGAGTTAATTGGTTGTGATATTTGCTACTTGACCCTTTACCTAAAATGTTTGCTAACCCCCGATTTAGAGGCCAGAAATAGACTTCCATATATATAGGAATTTTGCCTATGATTAAAGTGGCATTTCAGCTTAGTGTCAAGAGCATGGATTGTTTAATAAGTGGTAAGAATTGACTATCTGTTTGAGGAAATACATTTTATAGTAGGAATTCCAGGAGGAATATATAGCCAAAATTCTCAAGCCAAGATTGAGAATACAGGAAAAGCTTCTCAGGCCAAAATTGAGAAATAATACAGGAAAAGCTTGATAGGTTTAACCATTAACAACAACAAAACAAAACTTTGAGTAATGGGAAATAATACCTAAAACTTATTGAACACTTAATGCTTGTCATGTTTTACTTAATTAATTGTTACAATAATACTCCAAGGTAGGTGCTATAACTGTACCCACTTAACGGGTGAGAAAACTGAAACTTATAGAGATTAAGGAACTTGTCTGTGTTGATGAGTTAGAAAGTGATCGAGCAGATATGTGCACTTAGGCTATCTGGCTCCCAAGACTATTATACAGACAAAAACTGAAAGAATTATTTGTAATTTGTTAACACCATTGTATAGATATTATCTATGTCAGCACATCTGGATCTACCTCATTCCTTTTAGATAGACATTCTATTGTATAAATGTCTGCAGTTTACTGAACCTTTCCCCTACTGATGGATAAAGTTGCTTTTATTTTTATTTAGCTGTTACATATAACACTAGTAAACATCTTATGCATGTGACTTTATATACTAGTATGAATATTTCTGTAGTTTAGAATCTTAAAAGTGGAATTGCAAATTGTTGCACTAAAGGGCATGTGCATTTAAATCAGATTTGTCCTCCAAAAAATAAGAATGTGTGTGTGTATGTGTGTGTGCGTGTGTATTTTTAGTTTATCATTCATCAAAGGAATTGTAACATCTTGGAAAGAACCTTGGCCATCCAAGCAAGTGATTTCTTTTTACAGACGAAGCCCAGAAAAGTTAAGTATTATGCTCAAGATTACGTAGCTATTAAGTAGCTATGACACTTGACTTTGTTTTTACTGTGCCACAGGCTGCCTTTGGCACAATTTTCTGCTTTATATATAAAGATACGGGTATTACTCTCATTTGTTTTGCTGAAATCCACGTACCATAAATTTAATTTTCCCTGGAAACACTTGTCAAAACGATGCATCTGATGTTACTTGTTCTTGGCACCCAACACAGTGGCTGTCTTAGTTTGGGCAGTTATAACAAAGTACCATAGACTGAGTGGCTTATAAACAACAAATATATTTCTCAAGTCTGAGATCAGGGTGCCAGCATAGTTGGGTTCTGGTGAGGATCCTCTTCCAGGTTGTAGACTGCCAACTTCTTGTATCTTCACAAGGCAGAAAGAGGGCTACTTAATTCTCTGGGGTCTCTCTCATAAGGACACTAATCCCATTCAGAAGGGCTCCACCCTCATGAACTAATTATCTCCCAAAGGCCCTACTCCTAATACTGCCATATTGGGGGTTAGGATTTCAACATATGAATTTGCCGGTGAGGGTGGGGGAATATTCCATTCATTGCAGTGCCTGACATACAGTAGTAGGTACTCAAATATTTGTTGAATGCACGCTGCCTTTTGGTGATCAGTATTTCTAAATATTTACAAAGTATTTATTCAATGACCTTAAAGAATCCATGTATCATTGTAATACTCATCAGTTGCTCAAGAAGTAAAAAGTTCTAATTCCCTCCCTTACATGTGTTTGTACTTCATAATGTTTTAGTTTAGTCTGCTGACAGAGGTTTTGTTTTCCTAATCTTTGTGACTTTTTGTTGTTTAAAAAATGAACTCAAAATTATACATTTAGTATTTGAAAACTTTAGAAATCGTTCAGAAAATTTAGGAAGATTATACAGACTAGAACGTTGAAAATAAATAAATTCAGATTCAAATGGGTTGCTTGTATTTTGCAGAAAGCAGTAGGCTACTCTTATTGCAGAAGTTAGTTTGGCACATTGCAGTGTAAGCATCCTGGAAGTGATCATGAAATGTTTATTGGTAGTTTCATAAAATTATAGAATCAAATGTTTGAGTAGAAACTGGTTAAAGGTCATATTATTTAGGGATCATTACTGTAGAATGAACTATCTTTAATGCTCTCTTGTTTTCTCAGAAGCACAAGGCAAATAGAAAAAATGTAACAAGACTTTCAGAGTAATCTGAGTACTACTTTTGTGGCGGCCGGGGCCTGGTGTATGCTTTGTTTTTTTAAATCCAGATTTTTAGTCAACAAATCTTCATATTTGTCTTAATGAACAAAATGGAGTTTACTTACAAATGCCTCTTTGGCACTACTAAACAGCTTCACTGAGGTATAATTGACTTACAATAAACTACACGTTTAAAGTATAAAATTTGATAATTTGAACATACCGTATATACCTGAAATCATCACCACAATCAAAATGATGGACAAATCCATCACTCCCAAAAGTTTCTTTGTGCCCTTTTATAATTCCTTCCTGGTACGACCTTCCCTACCCTCGCCCCATCCCAGGCAACCACTGACTCCTCTGCTTTCTGTCACTACAAATTACCTTACGTTTTCTAGAATTTATATAAATGGAATCATACTCTTTCATTGTACTCCTTTCTTGTTGGGCTTCTATTATTGAGATTCACCCATATTGAAACATGTATCAGTAGTTTATTCCTTTTTATTGATGAGCTGTGTTCCATTGTATGGCTGTATTAGTTTGTTTATCCATTCACTTGTTAATGGACATTTGAGTTATTTCTAGTTTTTGGCTGTTTCATATAAAGCTGTTATGAACATTTATGTACAAGTCTTTGTATGGACATATGCTTTCATTTCTCTTGGTTAAATATCTAGGAATGGAATGGCTCAATCAAGCGATAGGCTTATATTTAACTTGTTAAGAAACTGTGAAACCATCTCACATTACCACCAGCAGTGTATTAAAGTTCTAGTTCCTCCACATTGTCACCAACATATCAATCTTTTTAATTTTAGCCCGTCTAAGATTAGCCATTGTGGTGTCTCATTTTGGTTTGAATTTGCATTTCCCTGATGGCTAACAGTGTTGAGTATTTTTTTTCATGTGCTTATTTGAAGTGTTTCTTCAAATCTTTTGCCAATTTTTGATTGTGTTTGTTTTGTTATTGCATTTTGATACTTTTAAAAATAGATTCTGAATACAAGTCTTTTATCATATATATGCTTTGCCCATATTTTCTCCTGGCCTGTCACTTGTTTTTCCATTCCCTTTATAGTGTTCTTCAAAGAGCACAAATTTTGATGAAGTCCAGTTTATCAGTTATGCTGTTAGTGTCATATCAAAGAAATCTTTGCCTAATTCAAGGTCACAGAGATTTTCTCTTATGCTTCTAGTTTTATATTTTAAGGTTTTCATTTAGACCTATGATTCATTTTGTGATTTTTTTAATTGAAGTACAGTTGACTTAAAGTATTAGTTTCAGGTGTACGACATAATGATTCAATATTTTTATAGGTTATACTACATTTAAAGTTATAAAATATTAACTATGTTCCCTGTGCTGTGCATTACATCCTTGTATCTTATTTACTTTAAACCTAGTAGTTCGTACCTCTTAACCCCCTTCCCCTATTATGCCCTTCTCCCCTATAATTCATTTTAAATTATATCGTAGTGCATATGAAGCGGTATCTCATTGTAGTTTTCATTTGCATTTCCCTATTGGTTTATGATGTTGACCATATTTTCACATGCTTATCAGCTTAATCTTTAGAAAAATGTCTATTCATACCTTTTGTTCATTGGGTTATTTTTTAATATTGAGTTATAAGAGTTCTTTATATGTTCTAGATGCGTCATATATTCTAGATGCATCTTATATATTCTAGATATATATATTTATATATTCTATTATATTTCCTAGTAGATGCATGGTTTACAAATATTTTCTCCCATCCTTTTCACTTTCTTGATGATACCCTTTACAGCACAAAAGTTTTTAATTTTAATGAAATCTAATTTATATATTTGGTCTTTGGTATTTTGGTGTCATAGATCTAAGAAACCATTGCCTAATCCAAGGTCACAAAGATTTACATTTATGTTTTGTTTATAAGTGTATAGCTTTATAGTTTTAGCTCTTACATTTAGATCTTTGACCCATTTTGAGTTAACTTTTGACTATAGGGTGAGGTAGAGATTCAGTTTCATTCTTTGCTTGTGAGTACAGGTATCCTAGCACCGTTTATTGAAAAGACTCTTCTTTTCCCATTAAGTTACCTTGCCACCCTTGTTGAAAATCACTTGACTTACTGTGAAGGTTTATTTCTGGATCCTAAATTCTATCCCATTGATCCATATGTCTAGTCTTATGCTAGCTCCATGCCATCTTGATTACTGTAGCTTTGAAGTAAGTTTTGAAATGGGAAAGTTGAGTCCTCCAATTTTGTTCTTCTTAGTACTGTTTTGGCTGTTCTGGGTTCCTTGAATTTCCATGAGTTTAGGATAAGCTTGTCCATTTCTGTAAAGCTGGGAATCTGAAGAGGATTGTGTTGAATCTGTAAATCAATTTTGAGAGTATTGCCATCTTAATAATATCAAGTCTTCCAGTCAGTGAGCATCGGTACCTTTCCACTTATTTAAATCTTTAATTTCTTTTAACAGTGTATTGTAGTTTTCAGAATACAAGTCTTGTACTTCTTTTTTTTTTAGTTGAAGTATAGTGGATTTACAATGTTGTGCTAATTTCTGCTGTACAGCAAAGTGACTCAGTTATACAAACATATACATTCTTTTTTTATATTCTTTTCCATTATGGTTTATCCCAGGAGATTGGATATAGTTCCCTGTGCTATTCAATAGGACCTTGTTGTTTATCCATTCTACATGTAATAGTTTGCATCTACTAACCTCAAACTATCAGTTCATCCCTCTCCCTCCCCCCTCTCCCGTGGCAACCACAAGTCTGTTCTCTATGTCTGTGAGTCTCTTTCTGTTTTGTAGATAGGTTCAGTTGTGCCGTGTTTTAGATTCCACATATAAGTGATATCATATGGTATTTGTCTCTTTCTGACTTCACTTAGTATGATAATCTCTAGTTGCATTCATGTTGCTGCAAGTGACATTATTTCATTCTGTTTTATGGCTGAGTAGTAGTATTCCATTGTATATATGTACCACATCTACTTTATCCATTCATCTGTCGATGGACATTGAGGTTGTTTCCATGTCTTGGGTATTGTGAATAGTGCTGCTATGAACATAGGGGTGCATGTATCTTTTTGAATTGTAGTTTTATCTGGCTGTATGCCCAGGAGTGCGATTGCTGGGTCATATGGTAATTCTGTTTTTAGTTTTCTGAGGAACCTCCATACTGTTTTCCACAGTGGCTGCACCAACTTACATTCCCACCAACAGTGTAGGAGAGTTCCCTTTTCTCCACACCCTCTCCAGCATTTGTTATTTGTAGAGTTTTAGTGATGGCCATTCTGACCGGTGTGAGGGGGTACCTCACTGTAGTTTTGATTTGCGTTTCTCTAATAATTAGCGATGTTGAGCATCTTTTCATGTGCCTGCTGGCCATCTGTATATCTCCTTTGGAGAAATGTCTGCTAAGGTCTTCTGCCCATTTTTCAATTGGGTTGTTTGTTTTTTTGTTGTTGAGTTGTATGAGCTGTTTGTATATTTTGGAGGTTAAGCCCTTGTCAGTCGCATCATTTGCAAATATTTTCTCCCAGTCCTCTGTAGGTTGTCTTTTTTGTTTTGTTTGTTTTATGGTTTCCTTTGCTGTGCAAAAACTTGTAAGTTTAATTAGGTCCTGTTTGTTTGTTTTTGTTTTTATTTCTATTGCCTTGGGAGACTGACTTAAGAAAACATTGGTACGATTTATGTCAGAATGTTTTGCCCATGCTCTCTTCTAGGAGTTTTATGGTGTCATGTCTTATGTTTAAGTCTTTAATAAGCCATTTTGAGTTTATTTTTGTGCATGGTATGAGGGTGTGTTTTAACTTCATTGGTTTACATTGCAGCTGTCCAACTTTCCTAGTACCACTTGCTGAAGAGACTTTTTCGCATTTTATGTTCTTGCCACCTTTGTTGAAGATTAATTGACTGTAGGTGTGTGGGTTTATTTCTGGACTCTCTTTTCTGTTCCATTGCTCCATATGTTGTGTTTTTGTACGAATACCACACTGTTTTGATTATTGTAGCTTTGTAGTATTGTCTGAAGTCTGGGAGAGTTATGCCTCCTGCTTTGTTTTTTTCCTCAGGATTGCTTTGGCAATTCTGGGTCTTTTATGGTTCCATATAAATTTTTGAGCATGGGAAATTTTCTTTTATGGTTCCGTATAAATTTTTGAGCATGGGAAGTTTTTCCATTTCTTTGAATCATCTTTAATTTCCTTTATTAATGTTTTATACTTCTCAGAGTTTAAGTCTTTCACCTCCTTGGTCAGGTTTATTCCTAGGTATTTTATTTTTTTTGGTGTGATTTTAAAAGTTTTTTTTTTTTTTTTTTACATTCCCTTTCTGTTATCTCATTGTTAGTGTAAAAAAGTGCAACCGATTTCTGAATGTTAATCTTGTATCCTGGTACTTTGCTGAATTCATTTATTAGATATAGTAGTTTTTTGTGTGGAGTCCTTAGGGCTTTCTATGTATAGTATCATGTTATCTGCATATAGTGACAATTTTACCTCTTCCCTTCCAATTTGGATACCGTTTACAGTAAGTAAGTCCCCTACATACGAACCTTCAAGTTGCGAGCTTCCAAAGATTTGAATGTGCGTTCACATGTCTAATCACGTAAGTTAGTTCTGTTTGACGAGAACTAACTGTTAGTTTTAGAGGCAGAGGACCTAGACGTAGAACAGTACACAAAGGTTGCAGCAGCCATTCAGAATACAATCCAGTGCTACCGTGTCTTCTATGACAAGAAAAAAAGAGCTACTACCCAGATACCACTGGATCATATTTTCAAAAGGTTAGATAGAATTGAATCCAGCAAGGAACCAGAACCTGTGCCACCAACGTCAGGCATGAGTGAAATTGCAGCTTGCCCTCCATCTCCTATTGCTGATGATCCTTCAACTCTACCATCTCCCACCTCCTCTCCCTCCTCCAGTCAGTAACTCTTCTTGCCTGTTCACTCGATAACCAACCCCTATATGCCCACTGTTGTACTACTGTACTTTTCCAGGTACTGTACTGTAAGATTAAAAATGTTTTATTTTTTGTGTTTGTTTGTTACGTATTATTTGTGTGAAAAGTATTATAAACCTATTACAGTACAGTACTATATAGATGATTGTGTTAGTTGGGTACCTAGGCTAACTTTGTTGGACTTACGAACAAGTTGGACTTACGAGCATGCTCTCGTAATGGAACTCATTCGTATGTAGTGGACTTACTGTATTTCCTTTTCTTGTCTGATTGCTGTGGCTAGGCCTTCCAATACTATGTTGAATAGAAGTGGTGAGAGTGGGCATCCTTGTCTTGTTCCAGATTTTAGTGGGAAGACTTTCGGCATTTCAACATTGAGTATTATATTGGTTGTGCGTTTGTCATAAATGGCTTTTATTATGTGGAGATATGTTCCCTCTGTACCCGCTTTGGTAAGAGATTTATTGTGAATGGATGTTGAATTTTGTCAAATGCTTTTTCTGCATCTGTTGAGATGATTGTGTGGTTTTTGACTTTTCTTTTGTAATGTGGTGTATTACATTGATTGATTTGCGTGTGTTGACCCATTCTTGTGAACTTGGGATGAATCCCACTTGGTGGTGGTGTATGATCTTTTTTATGTGTTGTTGGATTCAGTTTGCTAATATTTTGTTGAGAATTTTTGCATCTATATTTATCAAAGATATTGGCTTGTAACTTTCTTTTTTGGTGGTATCTTTGTCTGGTTTTGATATCAGGGTGATGGTGGCTTCATAGAATGTCTTTGGGAGTGTTCCCTCCTCTTCAGTCTTGTGGAAGAGTTTGAGAAGGATCGATATATGTTCTTTGTATGTTTGGTGGAATTCACCTGTGAAGCTGTCTGTTCCTGGAGTTTTGTTTGTAGGGAGTTTTTTTTTTAATTACTATTACAGATTCTATTTCACTGCTAGTGATTGGAGTGTTCAAATTATCTATTTCTTCTTGATTCAGTTTTGGTGGGCTGTATGTTTCTAGAAAGTTGTCCGTTTCTTGTAGGCTGTCAAATTTGTTGGCATATACTTGTTCATAGTATTTTCTTATGGGTTTTTATATTTCTGTGGTGTTGGTTGAGATTTCTCCTTTTTCATTTCTTATTTTGTTTATTTGGGTTCTCCCTCTTTTCTTCTTGGTGGTCCTGGCCAGAGGTTTGTCAATTTTGTTTATCCTTTCAAAGAACCAGCTCTTGGTTTTAGTGATATTTTCTTGTTTTTTTAAATCTCTATTTTATTTATTTCCTCCCTGATCTTTATTATTTCCTTCCTTCTGCTGATTTCAGCTTTCATTTGTTCTTCTTTTTCTAATTCTTTTAGGTGGTAGGTTAGGTTGTTTACTTGAGATTTTTCTTGTTTTTTGAGGAAGGCCTGTATCCCTGTCAACTTCCCTCTAAGAACTGCTTTTCCTGCATCCCATAGATTTTGTATGGTATTTTTTATGGTATTCTCAAGGTATTTTTTAATTTCCTTTCTGATTTCCTTGTTGACCCATTGGTTTTTTAGTAGCATGTTGCTTAGTCTCCATGTAATCATTTTTTCCTCATTTCTTTTCCTGTGGTTGATTTCTAGTTTCATGCTGTTGTGGTCAGAGAGGATGCTTGAAATAATTTCTGTACTCTTAAATTCGTTGAGGTTAGTTTTGTGCCCTAGTATGTGGTCAGTCCTAGAGAATGTTCCATGTGCACTTGGAAAAAATGTGTTCTGTTTTTTTTTTCAGATATAATGTCCTGAAAATATCAATTAAGTCTAACTGTTCTGTTGTATCATTTAGGATCTGTGTTGCCTTACTGATTTTCTGTTTAGAAGATCTGTCCATTGATGTGAGTGAGGTGTTAAAGTCTCCTAATATTATTGTATTCCCATCAGTTTCTCCTTTTATGTCTGTTAGTGTTTGTTTTATGTATTTGGATGCTCTTATTAGGTGCATATATGTTGACCAGCGTAAAATCATCTTCTTGTATTGATCCTTTTATCATTATATAGTTTCCTTCTTTATCTTTCTTTACGGCCTTTGTTTTGAAGTATTTTGTCTGATACAAGTATTGCAACTGTCGCTTTCTTGTCATTTCTGTTTGCATGAAATATCTTTTTCCATCTCCTCACTTTCAGTCTGTGTGTCCTTTTCCCTAAGGTGGGTCTCTTGTAGACAGCAGCATATTGTAGGCTCTTGTTTTTTTACCCAGTTTGCCACTCTGTCTTTTGATTGAGCATTCAGTCCATTGACATTTAAGGTAATTATTGATACATATATATTTATTGCCATTTTAAACCTTGTTTTCCAGTTGATTCTATGTTTTTTCTTTGTTCCTTTTTCTTTTTGTGGTTTGATGATTTTATTTTATGCTTGTGTTCTTTTTGGTTTTTGTGAATCTGTTGTATGTTTTTGATTTGTGGTTGCCTGTTTTTCAAGTATGTTAACCCCTTCCTATATCTGCTTGCTTTAGATTGAGTCATATAGGTTCTCTTGCTTTAGCTTGATAGTCATATAGGTTCTAACACATTCTAAAGAAAAGAATCTACATTTTCTTACTCTTTTCCCCACATTTTATGATTTTGATGTCCTTTTTTACATCTTCACGTTTATCCTTTTGCTGTTCCTTGTGTTTATCATCGCTTTCACAAATCGGTTTTTTCTTTTTTTTTTTTCTTTTTGCTCTGTATACCGGCTAATTTAACTGATTTACTTTCCAGTTATGATTTCCTCCTTCCTATATCTTCCTACTTCTTTTTTGTTTAGAGAAGACCTTTCAATATTTCTTTTAGGATAGGTTTAGTATGGCTGTATTCTTTTAGTTTTTGCTTATTTGAGAAATTTTTTATTTCTACTCTATTCTAAATGATGACCTTGCTGGGTAGAGTATTCTAGGTTGCAGATTTTTCTCTTTCAAGACTTTGAATGTATTTTGCCACTCCCTTCTGGCTGCACCGTTTCTTTAGAGAAATTAGCTGATAGCCTTATGGGGGTTCCCTTGTAATTAACTCTGTTTTTCTCTTGCTGCTTTTAGAATCCTCTTTTTATCTTTAACTTTTGCCATTTTTATTATAATATGTCTTGGTGTAGGTCTGTTCGGGTTCACCTTGTTTGGGACCCTCTGTGCTTCCTGTATCTATCTGTTTCCTTCTTTAGGTTTGGGAAGTTTTCAGCCATAATTTCTTCAAATACATTTTCAATTCCCTTTTTTCTTTGTTCTCCTTCTGGAATCCCTACTGTGTGTAGATTGGCACACTTTATATTATTCCACAGGTCTCTTATATTACTTTCATGTTTTTTTTTTTCATTTGGCTTTCTGTCTGTTTTTTTTTTTTTTGCGGTAATGCGGGCCTCTCACTGCTGTGGCCTCTCCCGTTGTGGAACACAGGCTCAGCGGCCATAGCTCACTGGCCCAGCTGCTCCACGGCATGTGGGATCCTCCCGGACCGGGGCACGAACCCGTGTCCCCTGCATCGGCAGGCGGACTCTCCACCACTGCGCCACCAGGGAAGCCCCTGTCTGTTGTTTTGATTGGGTTATTTCCATTATTCTATCTTCCAGATCACATATTCTTTCTTCTGCATTATTTATTCTGCTATTTGTTCTCTTTAGCTCAACTTTCATCTCAGCAAATGAATTTTCCAATTTTTCTTGGCTCTTCCTTATAGTTTCTAGTTCCTTTTTACGGTAATCTTCATTTCTGTTGATACCCTTTCTTAATTTCTTCAGTATTTTCATTACCTCCTTTTTATTTTTATTTTATTTTATTTTTTTGCGGTACACAGGCCTCTCACTATTGTGGCCTCTCCCATTGCAGAGCGCAGGCTTGGACACGCAGGCTCAGCGGCCATGGCTCACGGGCCCAGCCGCTCCGCGGCATGTGGGATCTTCACGGACCGGGGCACGAACCTGTGTCACGTGCATCGGCAGGCGGACTCTCAACCACTGTGCCACCAGGGAAGCCCCGATCTTTGTACTTCTTTTGTTAAAATTATTCCTAAGCACTTTTATTCTTTTTGGTGTAAATAAATTGTTCTCATAATTTTATTTTCAGATTATTCATTGCTGGTATATAGAAATGCAGTTGATTTTTGTGTATTGATCTTGTATCCTGAGTTCCTAATTTCTTAGGATTTTCTTTATGCAAGATCACATCATCTGCAAATAGAGATCGTCCTCTTTTTTTTCAATTCAGATGTCTTTTATTTTGTTTTCTTGCCTAATTGCCCTGATTAGAACATCCTTCAATACAATGTTTAATAGAAGTGATGAGAGCAGACATCCTTTTCTTATTCCTGATCTTAGGGGGAAAGCATGCGTCTTTCACCATTAAATATGAAGTTAGCTGTGGGTTTTTTATATATGCCCTTTATCAGGTTGAGGAAGTTGCCTTCTATTCCTCGTGTGTTGGGTGGTTTTATCAGGAAGTGGTGCTGGATTTTGTGAAATGTTTTTTCTGTGTCTATTGATACAATCATATGGGTTTTGTCCTTTATTCTATTGATGTGGTGTATTGCATTAATTGATTTTCAGATGGTAAATTCACCTTGCATTTTTGGGATAAATCACACTGGTCATGGTGTTTTGTGTTGATAGATTTAGTGTGCTAACATTTTGTTGAGGATTTTTGTGTCTATATTCATAAGAAATATTGGTCTGTAGTTTTCTTTTGATATCTTTATCTGGTTTTAGTAGCACAGCAATACTGGCCTTATAGAATGAGTTGGGAGGTATTCCCTCTGTTTTTTGAAAGAGTTTGTGAAGCATTGGTATTCTTATTAATTCTTGGTTGAATTCACTGGTAAAACCGTCTGATTCTGGACTTTTCTTTGTGGGTAGTTTTTGATTACTAATTGAGTCTCATTATAAGTCTATTCATATTTACTATTTCTCCTTGAGTCAGTTACAGTAGTTTGTGTCTTTCTAGGAATTTGTCCATTTCATTCAGTTATATTTGAAAGCAATTTAAATAATAACAGAAATCTTGGGGAATTCCCTGGCGGTCCAGTGGTTAGGACTCAGCACTTTCACTGCCATGGCCCGGGTTCAATCCTGGTCTGGGAACTAACATCCCACAAGCTGCGCAGTGTCGCCAAATAAAAAGAAAGACATCTTGTAATTATCCATGTAGTTAACATTTCTGGTTTCTTCATTGCTTTGTGTAGATCCATATTTCTATCTGCTAACATTTTCCTTCTGCCTAAAGGACTTGTAGTGAAGGTCTGATGGTGATGAATTCTTTTAGCTTTTTAATATCTAAAAAAAAGTTTTTTGTCTTTGTTCTTGAATACTTTTTCTGAATGTAGAATTCTAGGTAGATGTATTTTTCCTTTCAGTTCTTTAAAGACATTGCTCCATTCTCTTTGTTTTTTGTTTTGTATGATGTGTTTTTTTCCTTTGGCCACTTTTAAGATTTTCTGTTTATCGTAGGATTTGTGCAGTTTGATTATCATGAGCTTTGCTTTAGTTTTCTTTGTGGCTTTTGTATTTGGTATTCGTTGAGCTTCTTGGATCTGTGTGTTGATAGTTCATCAAATTTGGAAAATGTTCAGCCTTATTTCTTTAAATATTTCCCCTAGCCCCCTCCCCCTTGTTTGGAGACGCTAATTACGTATATATTAGGCTGCTTGAAGTTGTCAGGCAGCTTACCAGGTGCTCTATTCATGCTTTTCATTACTTTTTCCTTCTACATTTTGAATAATTTCTGTTGCTATGTGTTCAATTCATTAATATTTTGTTCTGAAATATCTGCTGTAAATCCCATTCAGTATATTTTTCATCTCAGAAATTGATGTTTTCGTCTCCTTAGTTCAATTTGGATCTTTTTTTAATGTCGTCTGTGTGTCTCCCTATTTTTTTGAACATGATTATCTTTTTAAATACAGTTATAATAACTTTTAATGTCCTTTTCTGTGAATTCCAGCATCTCTGTCATTTCTAGGTCAGTTTCAATCATTAATTTTTTCATTATGGGTTGTGTTTTTCTTTTTCTTTGTATGCCTGATCATTTTTGTTTGGAGGGCAAACGTTTTGAATTTTATTTTACTGGATGCTGGATATTTTTATATTCCTATAAATATTTGTGAGGCTTGTTGTACAGTTATATGGAAACAATTTGATCCTTTCAGGCCTTCCTTTTAAGGTTTGTTGGCAGGATCAGGCCCGTATTTAGTCTAGAGCTAATTATTTCCCACTACTGAGGCAAGACCTTTTTGAGTACTCTACCCAATGCCCCATGAATTTTGAGGTTTTCCAGTTTGTCTGGTGGGAACAGTCACTATTCTTGGCCCTGTTTGAATGCTGAGTTCTGTGTCTTCTAATCTTTTGTGTGCTTCTGTCCTTAGGCTCAGTTAGTTTCTTCATATGCCTGCCCTTATTAGTGCTCTGCTGCACACCCAAAGGGTGTCCTCTTGAGATCTCTGGAGTTCTCTCCCTGTCCAGCTCTCTCCTCTGGTACTATATCCTTTGAACCTAGCTGCCTTGGTCTCCTCAGACTGTCAGCTCCACCTCATCAACTCAGGGAGTTACCTGGGCTCTACTTAGGAGGGGACTCCCTGTGCTATGGCTTGGAAACTACGGCAGAAAGCTGTGCAATCACTTGTTTTTTGTTCCTCCAAGGATCAGTGTACTTTATTACCTAATGTTCAGTATCTTGAAAATCATTGTTTCATATATTGGGGGTTTTTTTTTAATTGATTTTGTTTGTTTTTAGTTGTTTCCAGTGTGAGAGTAAATCTGGTCCATGTTACTTGATCTTGGCTATAAGAGGAAGTCTCTTTAGTCTGTTTTAGAGTGTAAGAATTGGTGGCTCCTAACGTTCTTTTCTACTCTGAGCTCTTTGATTTTGTTTTACATGTCTTTGACAGCTCAGTTTCCCATTTCCACAGTATCCCATTCTCTCCTCAGAACACTTAACTATCTGCTGTTGGTGCTTGGAAGGTTGCTTGGGATTAACTCTGGGTTGCGAATGAACCTGGTTTATCATACAGACAGACTACATAGAATGATGGCAGTCAAGGTGTAACAGGCAGAAAATGGGTGTGTTCTCTAATACTATTCTTAACATATTTAGAGTTGTCATAATCTAGTTTTTTAGGATGTTGTTAAAGAGTTCCCTTCAGGGAACATAAAGGCAAATATGACTTTAATTGGAATCTTTTATGTTTAACAACCACAGAGCTGTGCAACTAACATTTATATTCTAAAATAATTACAGGGACTTCCCTGGAGGTCCAGTGGTTAAAACTTCACCTTCCAGTGCAGGGGGTGCGGGTTTGATCCCTGGTCAGGAAGCTAAGATCCCACATGCCTCATGGCCAAAAAACATAAAACAGAAGCAATATTGTAACAAATTCAATAAAGAGTTTAAAAATGGTCCACATCAAAAAAATCTTTAAAGTAATTACAGCAACTTTTCTTTCATTTCAGTGGATAATATTTAACCGTAAGATATTCAGCTGTAAGATAAGCATGTAAGATATCTCAGACCTGTATTTTGCTTAAAGGAGGGAGAAAGAAGACCTTGGCTTTAATGTTGCCACTTAATAGTTATATAACCTTATTTAAATCTTTTCATTTCTGAACCTATTTTTCCTATACAAAAGAAGATACTAGCAACACTATTCTGAAAGGATGACATGGGAAATGTATAAAAATACCTTATAAATCAGTATTTTTCAAGATTTTTGGATCACAACCCACTTATAAATACATTTTATGTGGCTAGCTCATGCATATGTGTGTGTGTGTATTTGCAACACAAAATTTACTACTATATGTGATATGCACCAGTATTTCCTGTTCTATTTCACTGAAAAGTAAACCTTTGGTAGTGACCCATTAATGAGTGATATCTCACAGTTTAAAATACATTGTCTATATAAAGAAAAAAAACATGAGGCACCATATTAATATAAGGTTGACATACTTAGCTTATATGCTGTTAGTTCTGTTATCAAGTTCGAATATAGTATAGTTAAATATATATAACTTTATTAACTTATTCAAGATTATGCTCCCACATTTTTAGTTTTAATCTTTCTTTTCCCTATAAACGGGCTAGTAATAACTTATAGTTAAGAGATACCTCTGAGTTTTAACTTTTAAACAATGAAATTTAAGTGGTTTCTTATGCTAAGAATTACAGTTCTGAGACATGTTAAAGTCCTAGAACTAATACTGGCTTTGTTTTTTACTTAGTTTTCTTGATACGGTACCAGTATTTTTTTCCTATTTTTTCCTATATCACTTGAAATAAATAAGATTTATAAGCAGTAAAACAGATGCTATCATAGTAAAACTTGTGAATTAAAATTTTAAGGATACTTGGTTATCTTTTGGTTAATTAAAGTAATAAATGGCTAAGGGTAGTTAAGTCCACTGTTTGTGATCCACTAGCCAAAAGAAGTTTGAATCTATCCTACATTTTGTATAAATATGTGCCACAAAAAACACACATTGCAGCATTTTTCACAGAAGGCATCCAGGCTTTCCTAATCGCCAAGAAACTGACGAGGGCTGATGTTCTCTAGTGACCTTCTTCCATAGGTTCTGCTGCACTGGTAGAAACCAATTCTGTTAAAAGCAGGCTGTAGTATCACATATTCTTCTTGACAAACCCTTCATTAGAATAGAAGTTCTCTCTGCAGTGGAGGCCTTCCCTGCTTCCTGTCTCCTAGGTTTAACCTTCTCTATTTCTAGAATTAAGGATCCTTAGTTTAGAAAGAAACATGGAAGAGCTCACGTAGCTGGTTGTGGTATGAGGGATAGCATGTAATTTTGTAAATTTATAAACGGTTCTTGGATTTTGTTTCCCTATAGATAAATATGTTCCTGTTTTTCTTTATATAGACTCCAAACTTTCCAGAGTTGTAGGAAATCTGTTGCTGTGTAATACGCTGGAAAGAATTATGTGATCTAATGCTCAAATAATCTACTGGAGGACTTGGGATGTAAAACTGTTTCTTAATGTGTTTTCCAGATGTCTGTGACCTGTTGCAATTGCTTTTCCTCCCAACTTAATTTTAAGGCCCTTAGATTGACTGAGTTGAGCTATAGAAATTAATGAAGTAGAATGCTTGAATTGAATAAACTGGAAGAAAATATCTCTCTCTAGAAAGCCATTATCAACATAACAAAAACATTTTATAGAAACTCAGCTCCCAAATGGTGATATGTTATAGGTGGGAAATGGCGAGTTAATTGAAATATTATGTCAATAAAGAGTTATACGTGATGTAATTTTCAAATAGTTAGGGACCAATAGAATCTATCTATTGTAACACAAACTATGCTAAACATAAGTTTAATGTTTCTTTGATTCATTCAGTTTATGGATGTGTAGACATTATGGTTGAAAGTATTACATGTGATATTTTAGTGTTTCATAAGGTATTTTTCTTAGTACTTTCTCCCAGCGTTTACTGAATATTCTATATTGTATTAGTGCCTCTCCTGGTGCTCTGCCTATGGTAGTCACATCGCTAAGTTTACTGAAGCTGTCAACAGTGTGATATACTTAAACAAAATTCTGATTGATTCTGATCTGTTTCTTTCAGAAAAATCACCACCCATGTCATGGATTTTATCTGATTGTGTAGATCAGATTTCCTTATTCTGGATATCATGGTAACAATATAGGAAATAGGCATTATTTCTGCAAGTAGAATTCACTGCTGAAGGAAGAAATTTTTTAAGCTACAGCCAAATTCATTTTGGTACCTTTTATGGAAATCCTGATTTTGTTTTTACTTTTTTATAACCTTTCGCAAAAGGTATGAACAAGCAAAGAGCACATCTCATTTGGCAAGTCCACATTAATAAGAATGCCTAGAAGAGGATTGATTCTTCAGACCCGGACCCACTGGCTACTGTTGGGTCTCGCTTTACTCTGCAGTTTAATATTATTTTTGTACCTTCTGGAATGTGCCCCCCAGACTGATGGAAATGCATCTCTTCCTGGTATCGTTGGGGAAAATTATGGTAAAGAGTATTATCAAGCCCTCCTACAGGAGCAAGAAGAACATTATCAAACCAGAGCAACCAGTCTGAAACGCCAGATTGCCCAATTAAAACAAGAATTGCAAGAAATGAGTGAGAAGATGAGATCATTGCAAGAGAGAAAGAATGTAGGGGCTAATGGCATAGGCTATCAAGGCAACAAAGAGCAAGCACCTAGTGATCTTTTAGAGTTTCTTCATTCACAAATTGACAAAGCCGAAGTTAGCATAGGAGCCAAACTACCTAGTGAGTATGGAGTCATTCCCTTTGAAAGTTTTACCTTAATGAAAGTATTCCAGTTGGAAATGGGTCTCACTCGCCATCCTGAGGAAAAACCAGTTAGAAAAGATAAGCGAGATGAATTGGTAGAAGTTATTGAAGCTGGCTTGGAGGTCATTAATAATCCTGATGAAGACGATGAACAGGAAGATGAGGATGGTCCCCTTGGAGAAAAACTGGTATTTAATGAAAATGACTTCATAGAAGGTAATGTGAAAACAGTGTTGGTCCATAGTTACGTTAGTATGACAAAATTCTGTTATTGTATGCTGGTAATATGTCAGTCATTATCCACAGTATTAAAACATTTAAATTTTTACCCACTAAATTCCACCAAGAATTTGAAGTGGCTTTTTAGAAAAAGTTATAATGTGATCATGATAAAATAGAAAATAAGGACCAGGGAAATAGAATAAATCTAAGTTTATATAGCAAAATACTCCCCAAGTTGAAGGGCTCTTAGGATTGTATATGTATTTGCACGTATATGTATTTGCATTCATGTCTTAACTGGTCTTGATGTTCGTTTTTTATATTTTTTAAAATATATGAACTAAGGCTCAAGATTTGAAAACCATTTGCTAAAGGAAAGAAAAAGAGCCTAATTTAGATTAGTGATTGTTCTGTATTTTTGAGGAGAAACACATGTCAGAACATCAAGAGGCATACATAGTTTTGAAAAGCATATTTGGCATTTGGAAAAGTAAAGAAATAAACCTATTTTCCTAATACAGGCTGCAGAAAGGGCATAGGATTTTTATATGTCAAAATGGGACGTGACTCAAAAGTTGAGGAACACTTGAATAAATTTAAGAAATTTGTTGATTAATATAAACAGGAATAATTATAAATCCCAACCCATCTCCATCTTAATACCCCCTGCTAGATATTTAATTGTAGACTTAAAACCATTTTGGATACAAATATGTCTTGAAAGTTCTCTTTGCTCGATTCTGTAAACAGTATACCACGTGTAGTTTGTTTTTTTTTTGACCCTAAATCATCACGGATATCACTTGCTGTAATATAATATGATACCTTGAGCCTTTGGAGGCCATCAGGGAGGGCCTTGTGCTTTTCTGTGGCATTTTAGCTGTCTTCTCCCTATAGCCACCTCTTTTCCCCTGTCACTTCCTGCAATTTTTGATGGGTTGTTTCTTTCAAAACGCTTGTAATTTTTCTGAAAGCTCAGCTTTTTGTCTTTTCACTGTGTATGTTTGTAGCTTATGGCAGAATTGAAAGCTGCAGAGGAAATAAGATAACTAAGATATGTAAAATGTCTTCATGTCTGCCTAAAAAGGAAGGAACCTATGCCAGTTTTATATTCCGCAGCTTCTGCTTTTCTTATAACTCTCCTCGGATTCTGTCACTTACAGGATTTTTCTCTGCATAGAACACATTTTGTCCCTTGCTTTTCCTCCACTGTGCTGCTTCCCTCATCAAAAAAAATAATTACTGATAATGATTTAGTAACTCCTGTTTCTCTACCAGACTTCAGCTTCGATGTCACTTCTTCTGGGAGGTGATCTCCAACCTGCAAGTTTAAGATAGCAGTACTTCTTCTACCCTGTGTCCCATCTCATAGCACTTGTCATAGTATATGGCATTTCCCACTTCCTGATTTGTAGTTCCTGATACACTGTAAGCCTCAGGAGGAGTGGGACCAGTCAATCTTGTTTACCATTTTATTTCCAGATATTGACTGACTCACACATCTATAGGTCTAACCTCTCCCCTGAGTGTCACACTTAAAAACCAGATTGCCCAATAGACTTCCATACTTTATTCCCAAAGGTGTCTCATATCACCATGTTTAAATTTATACTGATTTTTCTTTGTCTGACTTCATTCTATCCAGAGTCTTGTGTGTTTGCATGTGTATATCACTATATTGTTATTTCTTTATTTTTCTGTCTTCCTCATTAGACTGACCCTTCCAAAAAACTGGGACCATGTAGCCTTCTTTATACCATCAGTGCCTGACACAAATGCACTCAATTCATTTTTGTTAAGCTGAACCAAGTAATAGATGATTTGACTGTCAGGTCTAGAATTTAATATTGCTAGAAGTAATTTCTTTATTTTCATCTTTTGGTTTCTGTGTTGATAGGCTCTGCTATTAAAGTCATGTATGAAAAGGAATCAGTGTCATTTGGAGCATATTTTATGGGTTGAATAATATAGCAGAGTGGTGAACATTTTTTTAACCTCTCCTTTTAAAGAAACAGTTGTTGACTATACTGTGGGGATAAAATTTTCACAAATATATAAAAACCCTACAAGTCTGGTATCACACTTTTGATCTTTGAGTAAAATCAGTAGTCATATTGAACTTGTAAACTTTGACATGGAGACATCTTTGTTCCTAACTCTTTCCTTTAGGTTATTATCGCACTGAGAGAGATAAGGGCACACTGTATGAACTCTTTTTTAAGAAAGCAGACCTTACGGAATATAGACATGTGACTCTCTTCCGCCCTTTTGGACCTCTCATGAAAGTGAAGAGCGAGATGATTGACATTACTAGATCAATTATTAATATCATTGTGCCGCTTGCTGAAAGAACTGAAGCATTTGCACAGTTTATGCAGAACTTCAGGTAACTCCCGGGGCTTAGTGATTTGACTGAGCGCTCCTAAAAAAAAAAGCACATTTCATGCCATTTTATTTAATTTACCTTCACTGAGTATGATTACTTAGAATTACAGAACAATTTTTTTGGCTTTAGGGAACTTTATGTTTTGATATTCCCTTTTTTCTTAAGGCATGTATAGTATATTGTGTTACTGACAGCTTGAACTGTGAAGTAAATTGAGGGTGACTATTAGAAACTAAATTTGATTACCTTTATAATTGTGTTTGAATTCATTTTAGGACAAGTTGAATTTTTAAAAATAAAGTTATTGACGTGTAACTTACATACAATAAAATCGACATATTCCAAGGATAGAGGTTTCATGACTTTTGACAAATGTATACACCCATGTAACTGCCTCTCCAGTTAAGATATAGAGCATTACTATCTCCCCAGAAAATTCCCTGAGAACAATTTGAATTTCAAAATTGAAAGAAATTTTAGAAATACAAATATTCAAGTAAACGTGGGAGAATGTTATTCCGTCTTGGGAAGCAGAGACTATAGCAGTTTTTAAAAGAATTTTTTTCTTAATCATTAAATTTGGATATTTTTAAATGCTGAAGTGTTAAAAAATTAACAACTACATATTAGGGTAACGATTTGAGGAAAGTTTTACTTTTTTGTTTTAATTGAACAATTGTCATGTTTTTAATACTTTAATATGATAGTTTTAATTCTTTGTAGTCCCAGTCTTTGTTCTCATTGAAGTTGTTGGATGTAAAAGTTAGTTAACACAGTTCTGTTGCAGAATATCTAGAAGTCATGCTTCCAAATGAGTTTTACGTTTTTGAAATTGCTCGCTTGAGATCTGATTTCCTAAAGCATTTTTTAATTGCCTTTCTTGGAATTACCTTCAGATGCTACATTATTCTTTACAGTTACTAATCTCAGTCATGACAAATATTTACTCCTTGATGATAAGTATAATTTCTCTAATTAGCCAGTCTGAAGACAAAGTAACTCTTGACCCCAAACTTGAGTTATTTATTTATTTGGTTTTGAACTGATTGAACTTATTTCCTTGAGTAGCTTATAATTTGCTTCTGAAGGCAATACCAAAGCAAAAGTTCCAAAAATGTTTTGAAATATGGCAAAATTCAGCAATATTGCCAGTTTTATATTTACTTAAAGCTTTGTGTGATTTCATTCTAAATGAGTAACGCTTCATTTGTTTTCTTGTTAAAGCTTCATGTGATTGCTTTCTGAATGAGTAGTGCCTCATATATTTTCCTGAATGAACTTTATTTTTCAATTCTGTTAGGGATGTATGTATTCATCAGGACAAGAGAATTCATCTCACAGTGGTGTATTTTGGTAAAGAAGGACTATCTAAAGTCAAGTCTATCCTAGAATCTGTCACAAGGTTGGTGAGCCATGTCCACATTGAAGTCCTTTATATATAATAATAGAAGAATGAGAATTTCAGATACTTAATGAATGAATAATTTTGAATCGCTGCCGTTAAAAGTTGGCTGAGCATGTGAGTGGTGGTGCTAGTAAGTTCCTCATTTCACCCCTAAGTTCACTCTAAATGACTCATCTTCCCTTAACCTCTTAGACAGTGTGGCATGATTAGGGTGCACTCACTCTGCGGCCCACTCACCTTGTATATATTTGCCTCCATTTATTCTTCCATTTCCTTCTTTTTGAACTCTTTCCCTTTTTCTAAATCTAATCCCTTCACTTGGATATCATCTCCTGAGCTTGTCTCTCTTGCTTGCCACTTTTCTTTCCTTCCATTTTCCTAAGTTCCTTCTCACCCTGCAAATGATGCTTAGGTCTCCCCTATCCTTAAGAGACCCCCGCCTGACTCTAGAGTACCCAGTAACTGCTATTAGGTTTCTGTCCTTTCACATCTGAACCTCACAAAACAGTAGCTATCTAACCAAGCAACTCATATAGTACCTGGCACACAGTAGGTGCTCAGAGGTTTGAATGAATGAATTAGTAATTCCTTAATACTCCATTATTAATTCTGTAGCTTCTCAGCCTTTTCATCTCTAAGTTATGGGCCTAGAGTTATGACCTAACTGCCAAATTCAGCCTTTTCTCTGTCATCCTCTTTGCTTTCTTACATTTGATACCTAACCAGTACTTCCTTCTTGAACCTCTGCTCTGATGTTTGTAAAATGTAAATATTTTGTAAATGTAGATATGTTATAATGTAAGATATAGGTTGATTGACTTTTCTGACCACATCAACTCTGTATCCTTTACTTGCTTCTTTACCTTTCTGCTAGTTGTGGCCATTCCCTAAGAGTCCAGCTTTGGCCGGCCATTCTTCTCGAATCGTTCAACTAACATTCATTGAGTCCCACCGACTATGTTCCAGGTACACTGCTTGGGAGTCTGACTGGGGTGGTTGGGATAGGACTGGGCACAGAGGAGGGAGTTGCAGTCCCTACCCCAAAGGGACGTTCACAACATTGGAGTAGGAAAAACAAACACTGTCTCCTCCTCCGCCTTCACTGGCCTTCACTGGCTCCTCCTCCTGATGGCCCTCTTTCAGTTCAGACGAAGGTTCTCATGATTCCCTGGGCTTGATGTCTGAGGGCCAGCGTCTTTCACTCATTCTCTACCTCTGATTAATCGGTTTCTGCTCACCACACAGGACCTCTGTTCTGTCCTTTCCTTGCTGCTGCCACCGCTCTAACCCACGCTCCCCTCCCTCCATTTCTTCCCTTTGTCTCTTCCCTCCTTACCATTTTCAGATCACCTACTAAGTACCAGTGACTCACGTTGGTATTACTGAAGTTGTCCCTGCATTAATCAAGACTCCTCTGTGGCAAATGACGGAAACTTATCTTGAATTTGGTTGAGGAAAATGGGAGCTTTATTGAAGAATCTTGGATAACTCCCAGAATTAAAGGGATTATTATAACCAAATTAATGAGAAGAAAACCAAAACTTTGGTATCTTAGGGACTGGGACCAGAGACTTGAATACCATCAGAATTCTCTTGTCTTCTTGTCTGTTTTTCTCTGCATGTTGACTTCATTCTCCTGTTGCAGATTGGCTTCTTCCACATGTGAGGTATATGGCTGTTGGCGGCTCTGGGCTCACATCTTCTCAGCTTTGCCATCAGAGAGGAAAGAGCTTTCTCCCAGATCCAGTTGAGAGAATCCCAGGGAAGGACTTTTGCCCACTCTTGAGCCAGTCACTATGGCCAGGTGGGGTGGGGGTATTTTGATTAGCCCAGCTTGAGTCTGGTCCTTGCCCCTAGGAAATTACTGCGGTTGGGGTATTCTGTGATTAGTTCCTCCACTTGGTGCTGGGAGTGTGAGGTGGTGATCAGCAGCTTCCCCAAAAGAAGGGAGAGATTTACAACCTATAAAGGGGGTAGGGGAGGCATGGGCACTCAGAGTACTTGGAGTCCACTCCATGCCCTGTTTGAGTCTTTGCTTCAGTCTCTCCATTTCCCATTCTATACTATTTTAAGAGTAATCTTTTAAAAATGTTCCTTTTTTGATCCAGCAGTTCCCTAGTGCAGCAGTTCTCCAACTTTAACATCAGTAACCTGGAGTGACTTGTCCCAGGAGAGACGCAGATGCTCAGCTCCTCCCCTAGTATCTGATTCAGGGGCCTGGGGTGGGGCCTGAGAATATGTATTTCTGACCTGTTCCCGGGGAATTCTGATGCTGTGGGTGCATGGACTTGGCTGTGATAAACCACTGCCCTGGTGGAAAGACCCTGACTCCTCCTTGACTTTAGAACACTGACCAAGTTCTTCAACTTCTCATGGAAGGTACTCCTTAGTCTGACCCTTTTCTGGTCTTCTCTCATTGTTCCATTTTAGAATCCCTGTGTTCCAGTTTGACTTGTCTGATTCCTGTTCTTTAGAAAACTTTCTACTTTACCTCCTTGCCTTTGAGAATAATTAATTGGAATGACCTTTACACTCACCACTGAATTCAGGATTTTAACTAAGGCATAACTTAAATTCTGTTTCTAACGTCTTCTCTAACTACTTCAGACAAAAGCAATCTTTTTTCCTCAGAACTGCTGTTCATTCATTCATTCAGAAAATATTTATTGAACTCCTACCCTTTGAGGGGCGTTGTGTCCATAGTAATGAACAAAACAAAATCCCTGCTCTCATGGAGCTTACATTGTAGTGGGAGACACTCAAACAAACATGTCTGGTGGTACTGAGGAAAACAAAGCTGGGCAAGGGAATAGAGATTAAAGAAAAGGGAGGTCAGGGCTACTTCACATGTAGCATGAGGGGATCCCTCTGATAAGGGGACATTTGAGCAAAGATCTGAAGAACTAGAGAGAAGAGCACTCTTTGTATGTATCATTCATGTGGATTGCATTATTTATTACCAAATATTATGCTGTTTTTCCATGTGTATATTTCTTACCTCCCTAATAGGTTTTTAAGATCCTGAAGAGTAGTGGCCCCTCAACACTTATTAACTTCACATCACTAGCATGTTGCCTCAAATGTGGGCATTTAGTTGACTGTCCCTGATGATGATCATACACATGAAACTGATCATTGTCTTTCCTTATATGAATGTAGACCCAACATAATAAATACCTGAAGGTAAAATATATTTTGTAAGTTGCGTTAAGAGAGTCAGCTTTAAGTGGGGCTTACCATTTGTTGTATGTGCTTTCCTCATAGTGAGTCTAATTTTCACAATTACACCTTGGTCTCATTGAATGAAGAATTTAATCGTGGACGAGGACTAAATGTGGGTGCCCGAGCTTGGGACAAGGGAGAGGTTTTGATGTTTTTCTGCGATGTTGATATATATTTCTCAGCCGAATTCCTTAACAGCTGCCGGTTAAATGCTGAGCCAGGTGAGTAAAATGTTAGTAGGTGGGTTGAGTGTAGAATTTAGAACAATGTCAGTGCATCCCATATTTTGAATCAAGTTAATTATGTTTTTTAAAGGTTATATTTGGTGTAATTTAGCTGGAATATTAAGTAGAAAAGTGAAAATTTGCCCCTCTGAAGAAGTTCATACCCCTTGTTCTATTATGGCCAGATTCCATTGTATACATTTGGATTCAAATAAACAAATGCAAAGAAATAAATCTTGAAATTGACAAGGAGGAAGTAGCACCCATCAAAAAAGAGCAAAGTGATAACGTGATGTGTGAGATTCAGAAGCACTCTACCTCAGGCAGGTGGTGCCAACACAAATGCAGGCATGCACTCACGCAGAGGTCTAGATACAGATGGTGCTTGGTCTTCGGACTGTGCATTTTGGGATGATTACTATACTTTGTTTTATGTTGTACATATTTTTTGAAAATGTTAAGAGCAAATGACATTTTTATATATCAAATATTATTTTAAATGTGAAAAGGAAGTTTTCTATATTAAAAAAATCTCATAGTAAATGTTTTTTTATATAGAACTACTCATATCGTACAAATTATTATCTTCTTATTAATCAGTTTGGTTAGGGATGGTTGTCAGGAACTCTCTGAGAGTCAAGTGGGTAAATGAGGGTTAGATTGACCTTTTTTTTACCAGGCAAAAAAATATATTTTATATATATTTTACATTATTTCCTTAATGTAAAAGAAATAGATTTGCCTCTGGGAAATTGAGCTCCCCTTCCCTAAGTGGGTTTTAATGAAGATGAGATGAACATCTGCTGGGGATCTTGTAATAAAAAGGCTGCCACATTACTTACAGGGTCCTTGACAATTTCTGAGTGCTACATATTATCACGTCTGATTGAGGCCAGTCTAAGCAAGGGGATCTCTATTGAGAGAAGATGGGCTAGTTAGTTAGCCTTAAAGGGTCCCTTCAGTGCTAACAATCTGAATGCTAATGACAAGGCCTTTTGAGGGGGCTATTACATCATGTATTTTTTGTGGGTTTTTTTTTTTTTTCGGTATGCGGGGCTCTCACTGTTGTGGCCTCTCCCGTTGCGGAGCACAGGTTCCGGACGCGCAGGCTCAGCGGCCATGGCTCACGGGCCCAGCCGCTCCGCGGCATGTGGGATCTTCCCGGACCGGGACATGAACCCGTGTCCCCTGCATCGGCAGGCGGACTCTCAACCACTGCGCCACCAGGGAACCCCACATCATGTATTTTTAACTCAATCTTCCCAAGTTTTCCAAATCTTGTTTAGATCTGTCTGCAATTCTATATTCTAATTATTATTTATGTATCCATTATACAATATCCTTTGGATTCACTGTTTTTATGATTCATTTTGAAGGGTGAGTTTAACAGAAGTTTCTAAGTTTCTTGGTGATTGTCAGAGGTTAACCTACATCTGTTACTGCTAATTCGATGACATAATGATTAATAAATGGTTCACCTCAGAACAGGTGAGAGAATGCTTTTGTGCATCGCCCCAGAGTCAACGGGAATAAACATGTCAAAAGGGAATAAAGCACCCTTTAGTCTTTTTTTCTCTGTTCTTTTGCAAGGTTATAGTTTCATAGCCAAACTTACTGATATGTTATAAAATCATCATCATGTTCATCAACATGAGGTTTCAGTAACCTGAACATTGATAAAATACAATATCAATAAAATAAGATCATCATGTGTAACAAAGAAACACTTTAACGAAGTCGTAGTAAAGACTTTACTGCAATAAAGATCAATGCTTTATTTTATTACTTCTTTTTGTGATGTAAACATATTTAATTTATAGGTAAGAAGGTGTTTTACCCTGTGGTGTTTAGTCTTTACAACCCTGCCATTGTTTATGCCAATTTGGATGTGCCCCCGCCTGTGGAACAGCAGCTGGTAAGACTCTTACTATCGGTTATGAAAAGTCTCAGAGATCCTTGCCTGGTTCCTTTATGTTTGTTTCACAAACAGAAAACATAGTTTCAATTAAAAACTGTAGTTACTATGAACACACTTTCATAGTGTACCCCCTCCATAAAGTGTGATTCTGGCTGGGGGTTGGGGGGTGGGCAGAAAAATTTAGGCTACAGAGAAAAATTCAGGTTCTAGATTGTGAAAATTGTACGGTCATTTCTACCAACTTATTTTTAGTAATACTAAAAATAAATTTTAATTTTAGAAACCTTACTAACTAGAAATTAAAACTACTAAATAAATAAGAAGGAATAATATACTATGGGAAATTACTTAGAAAGTCTTAGAATGGGAATGCCATATATCAGAACTTACAGTTATTGACAAAGTTACAAAAGTTTTGAAAAATATTTAAATAAACGTGGAATAATTTAGATTTACAGAAAAGTTGGAAAGATAGTATAGAGAGTTCCTGTACTTCACCCAGTTTCCCCTATTGTTTACATCTTACATAGCCATGGTTCATTTGTCAAAATTAAGAAATTAACATTGGTAAGTTACTGCTAACTACACTATAGATTTTATTAGGATTTCACCAGTTTTTCTACTACACCTCCTCTTTCTGTTTCAGGATCCAGTCCAGGATACTATATTGCATTTAGCCTAATCTTTTATTGTTAACATTAAGAACAAAAAGGAAACAAATGAACTAAGAAGACAATTTAACATGTTTAAAAAGTGAAAAGTAACTCCAGGAAAGACATAAAGATAAAGGTGGAAATAAATGAACCAAAAATAATAGATTGACAAATATAGGAGCTTATTCTTTATGTGCAGAAAAAATGTAATCATAAAGTGGGCAGATTCAGGGTAAAATAGAAAACAACAACGTACAAAATTAGAATAAGAAAACATTAAGAGAAATCTGTTTCATATAGTAAGTTTTAAAAATTCTAAATAAAAGATTTGAGAGTTTATAAAATATTAGCATGAACTAAATTCATGTAAATTTTTTTTTTTTGTACTTTTATTTTATTTTTGGCTGCACCGCACAGCATGCGGGATCTTAGTTCCCTGACCAGGGATCAAACCCACACCCCCTCCATTGGAAGCATGGAGTCTTAACCACTGGGCCACCAGGGAAGTCCCTCATGTTAATATTTTATAAAAGCTCATGTTAGTATTTTATAAATAAAAGAGATGGAAGCTCTGAAGAGATGAAGAGCAATTTAAAATATTAGAACAGTTATCAAACATTTAACCTGCAGTTACGTAGATATGTTCCACTGGTGAGTTTTTCCAAAGTTTCAAAGAACAGATAATATTAATGCCATATGATCTACTTAATATATTTTAAGAGGCCAGCATTATCTTCATATCAACCCCTGGCAAAGCATGTATACATAAACATACACACACACACACACACACACACACACACACACTTCTACCTTATCTGTAGGCCAGTAAAGTTACTTAGGAATATAGATACAAATGGGGTCAAAGTGGCAAACTGAGCATCTACATCTGCCCTATCTGACACCCTAAATCCTTTGTAGAAGTGAATTATTAAAAATAAAAAGGCATATTCGTATTGGAGAATGAGAGAAGTGCCATTAGGAGATCTAAATTTTGAGAAATTTCTGTAAGATGACAATAGTTGTCATAGGGTTGATTAATGGAGGAGAGAACAGTCTGGAACATATTCAGGACAACACTGAAGATGGGGCTGCCTTGCATCCTCTGAGCTCATAGAAGACAGGGAATGGTAGAGTATCTGTGCTTCTCTGGAAGTTGTGCTGAACAGCAGGCATCACAGGCACTGACCTACAGGCTGAGGCAGTGTGTGTGGTCCCTGGAGCTAGAAAGGCAGGGTAGGGTCCTAGGAATACTGAGTTGTAGGGTGGATAGGGAGCCCCAGACTCCAGAGGTGAGCTGTGGTTGGCACATTTTGCCCAAGACCACGTTTAGCCCCTCCTTCACTATTGCTGGAGATAGACCCCTGTAATCATAGCTAAGAACCAGGGGTGTTTGAACAATGATTTTTGAAACAAAAATGAGTAGCAGCTAACCACAGCTAGCCAAACATTTGAGGGAAGCTAACACAATGAAAGAGGCACCAAAGTTTAATAAATAGAAAAATTAACATGAGAATATGAATACAGGTAGAAAACAACTTTAAATATATGTTTAAGGAAATTAGAGAAAATGTTGATTTTGTAAAACTATTTGTTGCTAAAAATAGAGTTAGAACTTGGAAATTGTGAAAATATAAAACTCAGTAAATGGGCTGAATAGCAGATGGTCACAGTTGAAATAGTTTATAAACTGGCAGACAGGCCAAGAGACAATGTGAGAGAAAAATTGAGATGTGGGAAATCAATTCAGAAGCTCCCAGATTGTTTAATAGGAGTTCCAGAAGAGAAAGAAAAGAGAATAGGGTAGGAAATAGAAGAAAACTTCAAAGAACTAAGAAAAGATAAGTCTTCTGGCATTTGAGAACAGAAGTCAAGGGACAATCCTAATAGTTTCCAGAGACGCCAAAAATAGCAAAACCTAGCTTGTCTACAAAGGAATAATAGGTTGGCACTCACGGCCTTCATGATAATATTGGTATTAGAAGATAATAAAATGATTTGAAAATTCTGAAGAAAAATAACTTCGATTATAGAATCCATATTTGACTTATTTGAGGGCAAAATAGACATTTTTGAACACTGAAGAACTCAGAGTTTATTTCTCACAGACCTTTTCTAATTCAGCAGAATGAGAATGAGCACATTGAAAGAGGAAGACCTGAGAATAAAACAGTGGTCAGGGGCTTCCCTTCTGGCGCAGTGGTTAAGAATCCACCTGCCAATGTAGAGGACACAGGTTCGAGCCCTGGTCCAGGAAGATCCCACATGCCGCAGAGCCAAGCCCGTGCACCACAACTACTGAGCCTGTGCTCTAGAGCCCATGAGCCACAACTACTGAGCCTGAGTGCCACAACTACTGAAGCCCATGCACCTAGAGCCCGTGCTCCCCAACAAGAGAAGCCACCGCAATGGAGAAGCCTGCGCACCACAACGAAGGGTAGCCCCTGCTTGCCACAACTAGAGAAAAGCCTCTGAGCAGCCACAAAGACCCAGTGCAGCCAAAAAATTTTATTTAAACGCAACCAAAAAAATTTTTATTTAAAATAAAATAAATTATTTTTAAAAAGTGGTCAACAACAGCAAGAACCTAGTAAAACTTTAGTTTCTTTAAATAGTTGTTGATGAAACACATAATAAAAAAGAAGTTAATAGCAATTTAGGATTAAAAAGTCAAAGGGTATATACATGGTATATATACATGTATGACCTAACTCTGTCCCAAGAGACCCAGAAGCAGTGACATCTTTAGAGTAAAAGGCATACCCAGCTCCCAGATCTTAGTGCTGGGACAGGAAATAGAGGAGCCTGGAGCATCTTGTAGCTCTAGAAAGTAAGGAGATATTCAAACAACAAAAGGATGAGGGTATGTCAGAGGGACACAAGAGCCTGAAAGGGCTCCCAGTGGCAAAGCTGGAACAATTTGAGCAACAAAATAAATAACCTAGTACTGGATTATAACACCAGAATAAAATAAATATCCATGAGTCCATACTGATATAAATAAATTTGTGAGTGAGTAAGTAATAATAATGAATGAACTGGGTAGATTGATAGGTTGATTAGATTAGGGGGAAAAGAGACAGATCTTCCCTACCAAATTCTAAATAACTTGTAGATACTCCCTTTTCCAGAAGGTGGAGCTAGGTGACTCACTTCTAAAGAAACAAGTATGAAAAAAGAAAAACTAGTAGGTTTCAACAGAGAAACCTGGCAGACACCACCTTAAACCAAGTAATGAAGGTTAACATTACTAGTGTTGTCATGTACCCCCTCATATGATGTAACAAGAAAGGCACTTCACCCCTGTGGTCTTTCTTCCAAAAACCTATAACCCCAGCCTAATTATGAGAAAAACTTCAGACAAACCCAAATTGAGGGACATCCTATAAAATACCTGACCATTACTCCTCAAAACTGTCAAGATCATCAAAAACAAGACTGAGAAAATGTCACAGTTTCTCAGGAGACTAAGGAGACATAACACCAAATGCATTGTGGTCGCCTGGACTGGATCCTAGAACAGAAAAAAGGACATTAAAGGAAAAACTGGTGGTATCCAAATAAAGTCTGCAGTTAGTTAATAGTAATGTACCATTGTTGGTTTCTTAGTTTGGACAAATGTACCACAACGGTGTAAGATAAGAACATTTAGGGGAAGCTAAAGCTACAAGAGAAGTATATGGGAACTCTTTACTATGTGGTAACTTTTCTGTAAATCTGAAATTATTTCAAAATAAAAAGTTTATTTATAAAAAATTTTACTTGGAAAAACAAACCAGAAGAAGTGCAAAATGGACTCAACCTATGAGGGTGAAGAGCGAATTTTCTTGTCTGGTTTGGGAGGATGTGGGCGAAGAATGATTTGAAAGTGGACTCGTTCTAAGATGTTGTATAGAAAAATAAGTTTAAGTACTTCCATTTCAAGTTGTGGTTTCACCAGTTTGTAACCATTGCGATTTATCTAACCTTTCTAAGCTTCATTATTCTCACTTAAAAAGCATAAGACAAAAGTTTGCTCTCCATAATGTTTAAAGTTGTATTAGAAGTAAATAGGAAATACACCAAATAGGAAAAAAATAGTTAAAAGGCATTTGATAATAATTCACAGTAAACATATTTAAATAGTCATTCTTACTAAGAATGCATTAAAACAGCAGTGCGATACTTTTCTTCTGCTGTGAAATCGCTGTTTTGAAAAACAGCCATGTGAGTGAGGTTGGCGGGGTAGGGGCGTCTCCATCCCTGCCAGTGGTGTGGGAATGCAGGTGAGCTTTCTGGGTCAGGAGTTTTCAAACAGGTTCATCCCTCTGATCCAATAATTTCCGCTCCCAGGAGTCTCTCCTGAGGAAATAATCAGAGGTGTAGAGTAGCAATATGCATAATATTGACAAGGTTGAAAGCAAGCAAAACTCTAATAATAAAATGATAAATTGAATTATAGTGTACACTGTGGTGAATGTTGTGTGTCAAGAGGAAAGTGTTCATGAAATGGAAATAAATACAACAGTGTAAATGTAGAGGTAAATGTGAAGTTAAAAAATGGTAAATGGTGTATATATATTTTAGATATTTTAATGCTATAATAGCTAGTGTTTTTATGTACCCTTTTGTTTGTGCAAGGTACTGTGCTGTTTTTTATACACGTTAACTCATTTAATCCTGTAACAACCTTTGAGGAGGGTGCTATTATTACCCCTGTTTTACAGATGAGGAGACAGCTGTGCATGGATGAGTGCCCCTCCCCTAATGCACAGCTGGCCAGGATGGGGCCAGGAGCCCAGGCAGTGTGGCTCCATAGTCTCCACTCTGTTATATTAATTCATCAAATAGTGAACGTCCATTCTATGCCAGCCATTATTCACCGCTGTAACCCCAGCACGTAGAACCATACAGACGTGATTGTTGTTCACAAGAATCTTTAGTCTGGTAGGAAAAGACAGAAAATAAAATCAATTAACAAATACCATGCAGATCATTAAAACAGGCTGCGTTGTGAAGAGTGATTAGGTGGTATCTGTGTTGCGTTGGGTCAGAAAGGCCTCTCTGAGATGGGGCTGTTGGAGGGGCTTCCGAATGAAAGGAAGGAACCTGCTATACAGTGACTGGGGAAGGCAGTGCCAGGCAGAAAGACAGCTAGTAGATTTCCCAAGGTGGCTGGAGCACAGGGGGCGAGCGGGCACAGAGCTGGGCCAGGTCATGTAGAGCTTGCTATACCCCTGTAAGGGGTTTGAATTTTATGTAAGTGTGATAGAAAGCCTTGGGAGTTTTGGTTCTTTGGAGAATGGATTGTGTGTGGCTCTAGCTGCAAGTAGCCAGTTAGGCTTTTGCAGTAGACCAGGGGCGGTGCTGTGGCTTGGGTGAGGATGGTGATTGTGGAGAAAGGTTTGGCTATGATTTAGAGACAGAACTGACAGAGCTTGCTGGTAGATTAGATGTGGGGAGTGAGGGAAAGACAGGAGTGGCAAGAGGAGAGATCAGGACTTCAATTTGAGCATGGTAGGTGTGTGTTGGTTATCAGACGTCCAAGGGAAAATGCCAAGTTGCCAGGGGGATTCGTGGACCTGCCGTCTGTGAGCATCTGAGGGCTGGAGATGTAGGTTATGTGTGGATAGCTGCATCTCCCACATGCTTAGGAGAAAGAGTAAAATGCAGTAAAATATTAACAATCAGGGATTGTAGACAATATGAGTTTCCTTCTACTTTTCCTCAGTGAAAATGTGCTGATTTAAAAATCAAACAAAACCAATGACTCTTTTCCCCAAGTCTGATAATATTTGAAGAATTTTTAAAGAAACTAAAGTTATAAATTAAGTCATAATATTTATAAAATCAGAATTGGCCTGGGGTAGAAATGTCAGAGTGGATGTTTTAATACTTTGCACCAGGATTATATATATTATATATTTTTGACAAAGGAGATAAGAATATTAGAGCCCACTCTTGGTTTTGCCACAAAACTTATGCCTTTATAAATTTATTTATTCATTTAACAAGTATTTATTGAAAGCCTATCCTGTGCCTTGCATTGTTCTAGGTACTAGGGATATAGCAGTGAGCAAAATTAATAGCTAGCAAAATTAACAAAAAGTCCTGCCCTCAGGAAGAAGCCTTCCGCCCCCCCACCAAATGTTAAAGAAAAATTTGTATTTCATTTATTAGCTCCTACTTGAGCCAAGTCCTCAGTACTGCCTGGTTCATTCTGTTTTCCAGAGTGGTTCTCCCATTCTGCACAGCAGCTTTTTCAGACTGTCCCACTCTTCTCAAAAGCTGCCTCCTCTACAGACCTGTATGTTCCTATATTCCTGCTATCTGCAAGAATTTCCAGTCTGTGGTTGCCCTACAGATCACTGAAATTCATCGTGTGCAGAACCTAGCTCCACATCATCCATCTCTGGGCTGGTCCTCCCCCGCCCCCAGCCCCGTGCTCCTGCTCTTGTGGGGGAGGTACTGTCACATACCCATTGTCAGGACCACAGTCTGCTGTCATCCTTGGATGATCCTTCTGTCTCATCCCCTGCTCCTGCCCATTGAGTCACTTGCTGACTTCTGTCAATTCTGTGTCCTAAATCTTTTCTACATCCATCAAATTTTTTTTCTTTCTGGACATACCATGACAGTCTATACCACCAGCCTCTTATCCCCAGATTATAACTGTTGCCTCTTAACCAGCCTCACTGCCTCCATTCTTGCCTTCTTACCTCTTCTCTCTCCTTATCTCTTCTCCCTTATCATCCAGAATGATCTTCCAAAAACATCATCTGATCACATTACTCCTTTTGCTCCTACTCTTCAGAGAACCCCCATTACCATTAGGATAAAGCCCAAACCATGTGACCAGGCACACGTAGTTCTCTCTGATGTGGCCCTGCTGATCCCTCTAGGCCAGGGGTCAGCAGTCTGTAGCCTGCAGGCCAGATCTGGCCTGCTGCCTAGTTTTGAATGGCCCATGAGTTAAGAATGGTTGAAAAGTATTTTTAAAAGGATAATATTTCATGGCACATGAAAATTATATGAAATTCAAATTTCAGTGGCCTTAAAGTTTTTTGGAACACAACGTGTTCATTTGATTATTTAATTGTTAATGACTGCTTTCACACTACAGTGACAGAGTTGAGTAGTTGAGACGGAGATTCTATGTTCTGCAGAGCCTAAAATATTTACTGTCCAGTTCTCTATAAAAGTTTCCTGAGCCCTGCTCCACATTTATGGGCACCTCTACTCCTGACCCCAGTGTTTAGTCCCACCATCTTTCACGCACAGTGCTCTCTTCCATCACAGGCCTTTGAGTAAACTGTTCCTTTGCCTGGAACTTTCTCCCAGCACATCTTTCACTTAACTAACTCCTACTTATCTCTCAGATCCCAGCTCTAACTTCATTTCTTGGAGGAAGCTGTCTCAGAATGCTGCAGCTTGGGTGAGGTGCCTGTCTCTCTCCTCTCTGTCACCCTCCTCACATCCATATCCTCATTTCCCTCCTTACCCAACTCAGACTCCATGGTCAGCTGTTATCCACAGCCTCTTTTTTGCCATGCACTCACCTCCTTCATCCCTCACTCCTTCCAGTGTTTTCTCTTAGAACCCTAACCTGGTTAAGGACAACTCTGTCAACCCGGCCCCAGAGCAGCAGAATGTGGAGAGTGAGAGACACACAGTCCCACTACACAGCATAGCTTTAAACGTGACCACAGGCCTCAGGAGTCCCAGACTGCCCTGAAATCCTGTGCCTACCCTAGTCCACCCACTCTTTGTCCTCCAAGCCTGCCACACTATCCTTCTCACGCCTCCCAGCAGCCCTCACCACTCCTCACTCTCCACGTATCTGTTTCATTTAGAAAAGAGAAGCAGTCGGATGTTCACTTCCTTATTCTCCTGTCATGAGATCCATCGGCCTCACTGGCTCTGTATCACATTCTCAGCCTCTCTCCAGTCTCAGCGGAGGAACTGCCACATTCCTTCCTAAGGCCAGCTCGTCCTTTTGTAGTGAACTACATGGAGCTCATCCCTCATGCCTAAACAAGGGTGCCCCTCAGCCATTCTTCACTCTCTCCTATCCTAACATTTTGCCTCTTCTAGATCATTGCCATAAGCCTACCAAAATACTGTAATACCACTTATGTTTGGAAAATGTAATAGCTGTTTCTTGACCTGGGGCCTCATTCTTCTTGCCCTTGTTTTCTGAGCTATTGCCACAGTTGTTTCTTTGCTGTTTCTCAAACACTCCAAGTGAGCTCCTCCCTCAGAGCCATTGTATGTGCTTCTGGAATGATCTCCACATATTTGCATAGCCCACTCCCTGATTTCAGTAGGGTCCCTGCTCAAACGTTACCTCCTCATAGAGGCTTTTTGTGGGCATTATATCTAAAATAGGCTTTCTATCTTGCTCTCTTTTTAGCCTACGGCATCTTTCTTTCCAGCATGTGTCACCACCTGAGACCTATATTTATTTACTGGTTATTTTCCCATCAAAATGGAGGCTCTGTGGTAGCAGGGATTTTGTCACCTCTGTTCCCTGCTGGGTCCCAGCTCCCAAAACCAAGTCCAACAGATTAAACACTTGTTGAATGTATGAATTTTAAAAGGAGGTTTATCAAGCTTCAACTTTTACTTCATTCTGCAGGCGCAGTGTCATCAAAGCTCTGATTTTCTTTTTCTTTCTCTGCTTGGACTTCAGTGGTGACTGCTCCATTTTAAAACTGGTTTCCCTCATGGTGGGAAAGGACTGCAGCAGTTCCAAACTTCTCATCTATACCCTACACCAGGGGTTGACACACTTATTCTGTAAAGAGCCACATAGAAAATATTTTAGGTTTTGCAGACCATACAGTCCCTGTTCCAACTATTTAATAACTCTGCCATTGTACCACAAAAATACCCATAGACAATTTGTAAACAAATGAGTGTGGCTTTGTTCCAATACAGTTATTTGCAAAGCCAGGTGGTAGTTGCTTACTCCTGCCCTACACCATCCAAAGAGAGCGAGTGTCTTTTCTAGTAGCTCTCAGAAGAATGAGGGGGCTGTGTTTTCCAAAGTTCCCAATAGCCCTCCTGTTTTAGCATGTTGACCTGAACTTTGTCTAATGCCTAATCAGTTCCTAAGTGAGTAGGGTGAGACCATCTCACTGGTGTAGCGTGCTCACGGCCCAGTCTGACGCTGCCAGTGGAAGGAGCGTCCCTGAAACTCACGGGCTGCATGGGGCCAGGTAATTACCAGAGCAAAACTGTACACAGTTAGGAAAGCGGTAGGGGAATGGATGCTGGCCAGGCACCAAATAAGGTCTACTGTGTAGAAGTGATCAGTGTATTATGGTATGTGCTTGTGCAACTGGTGTCCTCCTTAAACAGAATGTAAGCCCCCTGAGGTCAGGCATCAAATTCTTTGATTGTTAGTAACCTCAGCTTGCACCTTGTACAAGGCTTGAACAAATTAGATTGAAAGTAGAGAACAAAAGTATGGGCACCAAGTGGGGACAGCAGGGTAGGGGGTGGGGCGGTGGTGGTGGGATAAATTGGGAGATTAGGATTGACATACACATACTAATTTGTATAAAATAGATAACTAATAAGAACCTGCTGTATAAAAAAAGTAAAATAAAACAAAATTCATAAAACAAAACAAAACAACAAAAAAGGAGTAGCAAGAATCCTATGCTCATGGGGATTACTGTATTTTTGTTGGTTTTGTAAGGATTTAGTAATATAAAGGCATCTGATCCATTATCAGTCACATAAATGCCAGGAAAAAGTATTATTTGGAAAATATTTTAATTTGTTTCATTGTTGATTGAAACTACTTCTAGTTTTTGAGGGATTAAATTGAATTTTGTTTTTTAAACTTAAGGTTCACAAAAAGGATTCTGGCTTTTGGCGAGATTTTGGCTTTGGAATGACTTGTCAGTATCGATCAGATTTCCTGACCATTGGTAAGTATACCTTACATTTAAGGATAGGACTTTAGGTATATACTGTAATATGGCATTTTTCTAAAAGGTCTCAGATGTAAATGTTTTCCTATTAAATTTTGAATGTCTGAGATTAGCTGAAGAGTCTGGAAATATGAAAGGCAAAGTGAGCTTATAATTAGTGTCTTTGAATAGAAAAATGAGGTCATAATGATAAAATAAAATACCCATATTTGCAGTTGTTTCGAGTACTCTTACAAAAGATCTGTACCTGGCTTTGGTGGTGTGCTCATGAACTGTTACAGCTAGAAATAATGTTGGGTTATCTAGTCCAAGGGCTTTCATATTTTTTACTTGGAGAGGAAACCACGGATTTCTTGAACATAATGCAAAATCCCAGTATTTAAAACAAATGGGAAAACGCCTACTCTTTCTAGCTCTCGTTGAAGTTGGAGTGGGGAACTTGGAATCACTGGCTTAGTTATCCACTCTCCTAAACCAAAGCTAACCATGAAGGATCTCATCTAAGCTACCTGCCCCACTGTACCTTTAGTCTCACCCAGCAAAAATTAAAGTATCAGAGCTTAGTTTAAGGAAGCAGGCTGAAACCTGATTCATTCATTCCATGTCTCCTGATTCATTCAGGGGCTACCTTTCCACAGCGTGTTAGAATACATGGTATATATATTTTTTAATAGAATATATTTTGTGTATTTTTTATGTCCATCTTACCTTCATTTTTATAATCAGCCATTTGTTTTGGAAATTCCTACACCTTGTCTTTTTTTTTTTTTTTTTTTGGCCATGTTGGGTCCTCGTTGCTGTGCGTGGGCTTTCTCTAGTTGCAGCGAGGAGGGGCTGCTCTTCGTTGCGGTGCACAGGCTTCTCATTGTGGTGGATTCTCTTGTTGCAGAGCACGGGCTCTAGATGCGCAGGCTTCAGTAGTTGCAGCACACGGGCTCAGTAGTTGTGGCACACGGGCTTAGTTGCTCCACGGCATGTGGGATCTTGATCAGGGCTCGAACCCATGTCCCCTGCATTGGCAGCGGATTCTTTTTTTTTTTTTTTTTTTTTGTGGTACGCGGGCCTCTCACTGCTGCGGCCTCTCCCGTTGCGGAGCACAGGCTCCGGACGCGCAGGCCCAGCGGCCATGGCCCACGGGCCCAGCCGCTCCGCGGCACGTGGGATCCCCCCGGACCGGGGCACGAACCCGCGTCCCCTGCATCGGCAGGCGGACTCCCAACCACTGCGCCACCAGGGAAGCCCGGCAGCGGATTCTTAACCACTGTGCCAGCAGGGAAGTCCTCCACCTTGTCTTTTTATCTCTGTAACAAATGATGGAAAATCAGCAAATAGTAATAAAAAAGACTATTACATGAAACCAATGCCTTTTTCCCTGATTTCTTGCTTAATAAAATAGTAAGGATACATCACTGCCTTCTGACCTCTGTTATTTCTCACTGCTCCTTTCTCATTGTTTTTTCCTTGTATTTCTATTAGATACATGTTGGAGCAGTTAATGGTGTCCCACATTTCTCTGAGACTGTTCATTTTTCTTCATTCTTTTCCTCTTTGTATTGCATAATCTCAATTGATCTATCTTCAGGTTCACTGATTCTTCTTTTGTTAGTTCAGATCTACTGTTGAGCTGCTCTAGTGAATTTTTCATTTGAGTTATTGTGCTTTTTAACTCTAGAATCTCATTTCTATCTCTTTATTAATACTCTCTTCTTGATGAGACGTTGTCATCTTACTTTGTTACTTCTTTAAGCATGATTTCTTTTAATTCTTCGAACATATTTATAATGGTTGTTTTGAAATCTGCTAAAACTGACATCTGGGCACTCTCACAGGCAGTTTCTGTTGCCTGCTTTTCTTTTGGTATATGGGTCACACTTTTCAGTATTCTTTCAATACTTTTTTGAAAACTGGACGTTTTAGATAATATTTTGTGTTGATTCTAGATATTGACTCCCCCTGCCTCCAGGGCTTGTATTTTGTTTTGACTTTGCTTATTCATTTATTAATTGACTTGGCTTTACTATTTTAGTGAATTCTGTCTCCCTACCCTCTGCCTACCAACAATATGAAGCTTCTCACGTCTCTCATCAGGGCATGTTGCACAGCCATCCTGGGATGACGTTGGATTTAGCGGGGCTCTCTTTGACTGTCTCTTTCCATGCCTGTTGATGTCACTCCTACCTATTAGGTTGCACTAATTTGCTCTGATTTGACAGTGCTCTGGGACATAAATTGCTCCGTAGTCTGAACCAATTAAATCGAACCCTTTTGCAGGGTAGTTTTTGGGGCAAGGTTTTGAGATTTGCTTGGACCCAAGGAGGGCTGTGCACATGGCCTGATGTCTCCCTGCCTTAGCTGTCTCTTGGCCTGCCTCGTTCTGGTAAACTGGCTGGCCTACATTTTAGCTTGTTCTAATGGGGCTACCAGCCTCCTCTTAATTGTTTACCACCAAATCTCCAGTATTTTCAAGAGCCCCCTTAGGCCTGAACTTCTGCACATTCTCTTTTAAATAAAGTCAGTTCCTTTGGGAAAAGCTCTGGAGCATTTGTTCTTATGGACTGCTGCTTCCCCTGAGCCTCTGCTCCAGACCTGGGGGTGGAGATAGTGGCACACTTCTCTCAGAGGGACACCCCTGCTTTATGAGCAGGACATTAGGTGGCAGCAGAAGGGACTACTCCCTCTTGGAGAGCCTCTACCCTATGAATGTGGGCTGGGTGAGAAAAGGAGCCCCTGCCCTCTCAGCAGCACTTGTTTGCAGTTTAGCCTCTTTCATTTGGAGCTTCTGTTCTTGTCCCTCTTTCCTGTCCTTCTGGTATTCCCATTATACATATGTTACACCTTTTGTAGTTGTCCCATAGTTCTTGGATATTCTGTTCTGTGTTTTCTTTTCTTCCCCTCCCCACCCCCCACCCCCAGTCTTCTTTCTCTTTGCTTTTCAGTCTTAGAAGTCTCTATTCACCTGTTCTCAAGTTCAGAGATTCTTTCCTCAGCCAAGTCCAGTCTACTAGTGAGCCCCTCAAAGGTATTCTTCATTTCTGTTACATTGCTTTTTATCTTTAGCATTTCTTTGTGATTCTTTCCTAGGATCTCTATCTCTCTGCTTACATTAACCACCTGTTCTTGCATGTTGTCTGCTTTTTCCATTAGAGCACTTAGCATATTAATTATAGTCATTTTAAATTCACAGTCCTTTAGTTCCAACATCCCTGCCATATCTGAGTCTGGTTCTGATGTTTGCTCTTTCTTTCTGATACTGACCAGGGTTCTTAGCCTTCCCCAATCAATAGAAATTGACTAGAGGCCAGACAAGAAATTCATGCAAGGCTTTATTGGGGCCCCTGCTGCAGCAGCCGGGCAGTGAGAACAAACGACAGGTTCCCTTGCTTGCTCACTCGCTGAGGCAGGGCGAGCTTGTTCCTTACACGGGGTGGGGGTAGGCGTGTGTCCAGGGGTCGGAGCAGAGGGGTGGCTTAGATGGTCTGCCCACCCCTTGGTGGGGTTGAGTGCAGGGGGCGTGCGCAGTTCCCTGCTTTTGCTCCTGACACCCAGTTTTTGCTCCAGGCTCTTTAGAAGTGGCAGTTGGGTTTTTCGATCTTTTGTATCTTTCTATCCATAATTTGCCCCAACTGCGCATTCATGCAGTTATTTTTTGTCCCATACGGTTTCTTTGTATTTTGTTGCTTCGAGGAGAGGTGTGCCCAGGTGTAAGCACTGCAGCAAAGGGTCCCGGGTCCCAGCCTGTCTCACTTCAAACTGTTTTTTGATTTTTAGTTTGCCTAATTTTTTTCCTCATAGCTGAACATGATGTACTGGGTAAAGGAAACTGCAGTAACTAGGCCTTTAGTGATGGTAAGGTGTGGGAGAAGAGGAAGAATTCTGTAGTCCTATGATAAGGTCTCAGTCCATCTTTTGTGAGCCTGGACCATGAACTTCACAATCGTTTCACAGACACAGCCCCCAATCTTAGGTGGGACAGGATGGCTAGAGTGGGCTGGAGTTGGGTATATCCCTTCCCCCAGATAGGTTAGACTCTGGTAAAATAGTTTTTCCTAAACACAGACCTTATTAAGAAGAACAAAATGCCCTGGCATATTTCAGAATGGTTACTTTCCCCTCCTTCTGAAAGTGCTAGGGGATTTTTCTCCAGTCTTCACTGTGAGAACCTGGTAGACCTAGAGGTAAAACTCACAAAAGTGTGCAGGCCTCTCTGGAATTTTCCACTCTTAGACTTTTCCACTGAGCCTCTAGCAATTCATCAATTACAGTTCAGATTTTCCTACCCCAGTACTGGTTCCCCTGGAGATTTCTACTAGTCCATTTCTTCCCTAATAGTTGTGATTCTGTCTTACCCACCTATCTGTGTCTTCACAGTTTGCCCTGTGACTTTATTTCTCTGAGGGATCTGAAAAGAGTTGTTGAGTTTTCAGTTTGTTCAACTTTTTACTTGTTGTCAGGATGGAGTGATGACTTCTAAGGTCTGTACATGCTGGACCAGAAACCGGAAGCCCTCTGTTTATTTTTATACCGTCTCCAATATTTGAGGAGCTTATTCGTATCTACAAGGGAGAAAAGCCAAGATATAATCAGACATAGCATTTGGTAAAGCTGTGACTATTTAAAGTAATATTTTTCAGAGATCTCAGGATTATTGTCATCCTATGAGAGTGAAATTAAGTGACATAGAATTATTTGACAAAAGACATAATTTGGAAACCTAGCTTTTAATTAAAGAATTAATTTTTTCTCCATTTTTAAGAATCTTTTCTAGCTTTTCAAAAAACTCAAAATAGTTTGTATTCTCCATGCTTCTTTAAAGTTAGTTCAGCTTAAACCAATTTGAAAATAGTGTGAACTCTATCTCCCTTGCTCTAAGTAAGGCTCTAAGTGACATTTACATTGCCAGGTCTACTTGATTCTCTTTAAGTTCTTAATTGAGCAGCACACACTTGACCATTTCTTTCTCAGGATGCTTTCCTCACTTCACTACTGTGATAGCACCTTCTCCAGATTTTCTCCTTCTTCTGGGGCCGCCTCTCAGTCTCTTTTGCTGACTTGTCTTTCTCTGCCTGTTTACCCTCTAGATATTGACATTTCTTAGCATTTAGACCTGGGCCCTGTTTTCCCTGTAAACTCTAGTAATTTCACCCACTTCCATGGCTTTAAATCATCTGTGTGCCCATTCTCAACTTTATGTGTCCACCTTGGCCATTTCTTCTGTTTTCCCCTCTGGAGAGTTTTCTGTGACCCAGAAGAACTTGGATCTCAAAGGATAGAAAGAAAACATAATAAAACATTAATGGTGGTGATATTGTGGGTGATTTATATTTCCTTCTCCTTTATTTGACTTTCTAGAGGTTTTCTATAGAACTCTGAAGTTTACAAAGTATTCTCAAATGTTTAATCTCATTTTGATACTCTCAACAACAGATTGTGAGCTTCTAGACGTCAGCTGGTAACTGGATTTCTAAACCAGGATGTCAGTCCTCTACTTCAGGTGTCTTTGGATTATACCGTGCCATCTCATTTGAAGCAGAATGTTTAAATGTTTATCAGGTTTGACTGTGCTCTGGCTGCCAGGCAGTTATTTAACAGTGTGAGTTTTGATCCTGCAGGTGGATTTGATATGGAAGTAAAAGGTTGGGGTGGAGAAGATGTTCATCTTTATCGAAAATACTTACATGGTGACCTGATTGTGATTCGGACTCCGGTTCCTGGTCTTTTCCACCTCTGGCACGAGAAACGCTGTGCCGATGAGTTGACACCCGAGCAGTACCGCATGTGCATCCAGTCCAAAGCCATGAACGAGGCCTCTCACTCGCACCTGGGAATGCTGGTCTTCAGGGAGGAGATAGAGACGCATCTTCACAAACAGGCATACAGGACAAATAGCGAATCTGTTGGTTAATGTCATCAGTGACACATTAGTCTGAACCACAAACCAGCACTATTTAGCCTTAATTCCAATTCCAGATGCAGTGCCTCTTTCAGAGAAGACATGCTTATCTTTTGTGTTCTTGCTGACATTACTTTAGCAATTTAACTTAGTGTGAGAAGAAAAAGCAAGTTGTGCAATGCAAAGTCTCTGTTTTGTGAGTATACTTCACTATGGAATCATTGACAAATCAAAATCTGGTATTTGTTCTAAGAGTAGCTTTGAGTTAGTTTTACCCGGCTTCATGTTCTGATGTGTATCCTGGTTGCGTCTGGGCTGAGGGATGGAATGTGTTGTGCTGAAGGTGGGTCGGGAGCATCCTGTTCCCAAAGAGAGGACGGAGTGTTATGGATGGAGTGTGTGGATAAGGGCTCTTCACCTACCGACCACTGAGTCAACCTACTTGGTTTTAAATTAAGATCTTTGGGCAGTTGCTTAAAGGATCCTTTTTCACTGAAGCAGAGAATAATTAAATGACACATCTAAAATCCCCAACTAATCAAGAGAAGGCAGAGACAAAAATCCCTCAACTTTGTGTTGTTGCCTAGCCCCCTCAATGTCTGTTTTTAAACAAATGGGTAATAGTAGAAAATACTAAGGTTATAATCTGTGGCTTGATTAAAATTATAATGTGTTACAAATTTAGCATCATGTTCAGGATTAGGAGTCAAAGTTGCTGTAGACTGTTTTGAACAAACAGAAATAAACATGGAAACGTCTTTAACAGAACAGTTAATTATGCTGGAGTATAGGACACTAGGGGTGTCTGGGACATCAGTTTACATGAGCCAGGGCTCTATCAGGGCCTTCTTGTGGTGGTTCAGAATAGATGAACATAGCATGGTGTCGTGTGTTTTTGGCTTTGTATTGTCTTATGTAGCATGGATCCATATGTATGTATTATCCTTTTTTTCTAATATGTTAATTAAGCTACATCTGTGTTATTATAATACTTTGAGTTGAGGAGGAGTTTCACTGAAGGAAGAAAAACCAAACAATTTAATGAGGTATACCATAAGATCATACTGATTTGAGAAAAGGGGAGGAGGGGAAGGTTGTCTAAATGGAAATCTGAATTACAGAATATTTTAGAGAAATATATAACTTGCAGATAGAATGATGTTTTAATTGAGGTGTAAATTATATTAAGGAGACAGGATGAGTAAGAAATTATATTCAGATATGACTGTACTGTGTTATTTATCACACATGGATCTTTTACCATATGGTCAATTGCTAGATCCACAAATTGGAGATATGGTGAAAGGCATGCATAGATTTTTGAACCTTTGGCTTTTAAAAGGGCCCTATATTGAATTCTTTCTATTTGTATAGAAACCCCTGAAAATTCATAGAAGACAAATCATTACTCTTTTTTCTCAGTAAATCATATCATCTGAAATATTATAAATCCCAAATTTCTTGGTGCTACATGAATTCAATTTTATAATAACTCTTACTAAATATTCTTACAAGTTTTTAGTTGGGGTAGCATTTAGGCTTAGTTTTTTAAGATGTGTAAAATGTTCTCTGCAAAATTGTTCAGGCCATTGTCTCCTTTCATATACAGTTATTTATTGTGAAGACCAGTGAATTAAGGTATTTAAAGTGAGAGAACCTAATTATTTGCAAAAGTGAGTTGTAGCTGGTTTTTTGACAGAATCAAATGATTTTTTTCCTTTTTTAAAAAAAAAAAAAGCTTTTCATTTAAAGATGGAAGCTAAGCAATGGAAACATTACTCTGTTTTTGACAGTAAAAGGTACCAATAAAGTATTTTATTACCGAAAGTTAAATGAAAACGTGATGTTAATTTCTTTCTGTTGTAAAATATCATAAATACAGAAAAGTGTATGACATGTAAATGTGTACTTTAAAGAATAATAAAGTCAACGCTAGTGCACCAGCTATTCAGGTTAGGATATAGAACATTACCAGTGAAAGGTCTCTGTGTGCCCTTTCTCGATCACATACCCTCACCTCACTCTCTCCATAATAGTCACTATCCTGATTTTTGTGATAGTTTTTCACTCATTTTTCTTCACAGTTTTCCCAACTATGTATGTATCTCTACCCAATGACTATTTTGCCTGTTTTGAATTTGTATGCATATTATTTCATTATACTCTAACTTTCAGTATTTTGTTTTTGAGGTTCACTCATGTTAATCTCAAAATTAATTCATTTTCATTACTGACTAGTATTCCACTGAATGAAAATACTGTAGTATTATTCTACTGTTGATAGATATTTGGATCATTCATCATTTTTTTGTTGTTTGCTTATTTGCTTTTGCTATCACAAGCAATGTTGTCATGAATACTGCTGTGCGTGTCTCTTAGGAGTGTGCGAGAATTTCTCTAGGAGTAATGATGCTAAGTCATCGGTTGTGTGTACGTTCAACTTACTCTCCGAAGTGGACCACCTCCAGCACTGTAAGAGATTCACTTTGCATCCCTGGCAATACTTAATTTTGTCAGGCTTATTAATTCTTGCTGATCTAGTGGGCTTTAGGCATGAATTGTAATTATAATTTTCATTTCCAGTCTTTTTGCCCATTATTATAAGTTCATAGGAATTCTTCACATATTCTGGGTACCAATTCTTGTTGGTTAAATGTTTACAAGTAACTTCTCCCAGGATGTGGCTTGTCTTTTCCCATTGTTGATGGTACTTTTTGATGAATAAAAATTAACTTTAATGTGTTCAATTAATCTTTTTCCTTTATGTTTTCTTTTTATTACTGATTTATGACCTCATAATAGAGAAGGGTATCTTAAAGCTATTGTTCTGTATTATCTTCTAAATACCTCATACGTAGCTTTGCTTTTTCCCAGTCATAAAAGTGGAAGAGGTTTTGTGTATTATGTGACGTAAGGATTGCATTTCACTTTTTTCCAGCGTCGCCTTACTATGAAGTCCATATTTTACCCACAGATCTGCAAAACCACTCTCATCCATCAGATGTCATACACACACAGGTCTGCTCCTGAGCTCTCATCTGTTCAGCAGATTAGGCTGTCTCTCACCACGTTATCACATCACAGTCTAATATTACTGTAACATTATAGGAGTTGATAATTTCTGAGAATTAATCCGCTTACCTTGTTCTTGAAAATTGTCATGGCTGTTTGCAGCCTTTGTACTTTCATATAAGTTTTAGAATAAGCTTGTTAACTTTAATGAAAACTTGTGAATTTTTATTAGAATCTCATTGAATCTATAAGGTCACTTTGGGGAAAACGTACATCTTTATCATACAGAGCCCTCTGATCCTTGAACATGACATTATCTATTTTGGTCTTTATTGTCTTTCAATTAAGTTTTATACTTTTTCACACAGTGGATTTTCGTGTATTATTTTCTTAGATTTTTTTTTCTAGGTAGTTTGCATTTTTTATGCCATTGTAACTATCTTTTATTTATTTTTATTGTCTATTGCTGGTGTTTAGAAATCAGACTGATTTTTGTGTGTTAATTTTTGTGTTCAGTTGCCTTGCTGAGCACAATTGTAATAATGTATTTCTAGTTTCTTTCGCATTTTTCTGTTATCTATGAGTAGTAGAAGTTTTGTTTCTTATCAATTTTTATATCTTTATTTTTCTTGTCTTACTGTGCTTGTTAGGATTTGTTGTGCAGTGTTGACTGGAGTGATAGCAGAGGACTTCCTGCCCATATTTCTTATTTCAAGGGAGACATTCTCAGTGTTTCATCAGTAAGTATGGTATTTGCTATAGGTGTTTTTATAAATACCCTTTATTAAGTTAATAAAGTTACCTTCTATTATTACTTGGCAAGTTTTTATCATGCTTGAGAGCATTTATCAAATGTTTTTACTATATCTTTTGAGATAATTATATGATTTTTTCCCATCTTTAATATGTTAAATTGATGAATTAGGTTAATTGTCTGAAGTACCCTTGCATTCTTGGGGTCAGTGCCAATCTGTCATGATATGTTATATTATCCTTATACATTGCTGGATTCGGTTTGCATGCATACACAAACACATATTTACATATTTGTATATATTTGTGGGGGGGTGTGTATATTATATATGTACTTTTTTCAGGTGTTTTTCATCTGTGTTCATGAGTAAGATTGCCTGTGTATATACTTCCTTTCTCACCCTTGGGCTTTTCTATTAAGGTTTTACTAGCTTATAAAATAAGTTACAGGTGTTCCTTTGTACTCTGTTTCTAGAAAAGTTTTGTAAGACTGTAATTATTTCTTCCTTGAATATTTGACAAAACTTCCTGAAAGCCACCTGGGCCTGAACTTTTCTATATACTAAGATTGCTGATCACTGGTTCAATTTATTTAATGATTGTGGAACTGTTCAGATTTTCTGTTTCTTCTAGTCAGTTTCGATTGAGTTCTTTTAGGTAAGGTGCTGTTTTCTAGGAATTTATCCTGATAAATTTGAAATTTTAGATGAAATGTACAAAGTTGTTTGCCATTTCCTCTTGTTATCTGTGTAATATGTATGTGATCTATAGGGATAGCTTCTTTCTCATTCCTGATACTGTTTATTTGTGCTTTTCTTTTTTCTTGAATAGTCTTGCCAGGTGTTGGCAAATTTTTCTCAGTCCTTCCAAATAACTGACCCCCTGCCAGCCACATATGAGAGACCCAGTTGCTTCACATTCTCCCCAGCACAGTATTTTCAGCGTTTTTAATTCAGACTCTTTAATTTCTGTTGGGTGTGTACAGTTATCTCCTTTTGAGTTTAGTGTAGTTTATCATCAGGGAAATGATGTTGAGTATCTTTGCATATGCTTATTGGCCATTTGGATATCTTGTTTGTGAAATGCCTATTCCATTTTTTTGCCCTTTTTCTTTAATTGGCTTTTTTTAAAATTGATGTGTAGGAGTTACTTATATATGCTGGATATGAGTCTTTTGTCAGATTTACATATTGCAAATATCTTCTCCCAGGCAGGGGACTGTTCTTCATTCTCTTAATGTTATCTGTTAATAAGCAAAAGTTCTTAGTTTTAATAAAGTCCAGTTGATCGGTTTTCTTTCTTTTATGGCTAGTGGTTTTGGTGTCCAGTTTTAAAAACCTTTCCTACTCCAAAGTAAAGAAGAAACATTCATGTTTTCTTTTAAATGCTTTATTGTATTGCCTTTCATATTTAGATCTATGATTCATATAGAAATAATTTTTATATAATATGCAGTAAGAGTCAAGATTCATCCTTTAGCATTTCTTTTAGTGAAGGTCTGATAGCAAACGCCATTTTAGTGTATAAATATCTTTATCTCATTTAAGAAATATTTTTTGAAGTGTTGAGAATTCTAGATTGAGAAATCTTTTAGCACTGTCAACTTTAATACTACAATCAGTTATTTTACCAGGAAAAGCGAGTTTATTCGGGAGTAGCCAGAGGAATTGCAATTCTGGATACGTGAACTACGGTGGACCATAGGCAAATCAGAGAGCAAGGAAAGGAAACTTGCTTCTCTAAGGTAAAAGGGGGAATTGGGAGGGACTGTATTAACCCAAGGGTCCACTGGAGGAAGCTGGGAGTTCAAAGTATGGAGACTTCTCATTGGTGGGCTTCTGTAGTCTCTGACTGGCTAGCCTGTGCTCAGGGGAGAGAAGTTTTCTTCTTCCTGGCTGGTGGTAAAGCAGGCAACACCTTTCTGTGATGGAGATGTTTGCTCTCTCTGTAATTGGTGATGTGTAGGTAGGTATGAGAACTTCCCCTCCAGGCCTCTCCCAACTCTAACTCTAGCTCAGGTTTCTTTAATTCCACAGCACATTGATGTTATTATTCCCTGTCTTCTGCCTTCAGTTATTTCTGTTGTGAAGTAAGCTATCAGCTTAACAGTTGATAATGCCTTTGAAGGTAATCAACCTTCTTTTTCTCCAGCTGTCTTTAAAACCTCTTCTTTATCTCTGTTTTGTATCACCATGATATGTCTGTGTGCAGATTTTGTTTTTGTTTTTTGTTTTTTATCCTGCTTCAGAATCTTTGGGCTTCTTGGATTGTCTCTTGTCAATTCTGGAAGATTCTCAGCTATTTCATTTTCATTGTCTCTGCCTTGTTCTCTCTCTCTTTCCTTCTGTAACTCTGATAACATACATTAAACCTGTTTCATATTTTCCAATCTTTGTCTCTCTGTGTTACATTCTGGTAATTTATACAGAATTTTGTCCAAATGGATTTGGAAAAGAACCAAATAGAGCATCTAGAAATGAAAATGAATTTTTAAAATCCAATAGGTGGGTTTAACAGAATATTAGACACAGCTAAGGAGAGACTTTTAAAACTAGAATATAGGTTAGAATGTTTGCTTCTGCTGAGTAACTTAAGGACAGTACCAGTTCAGGGCCATGTTAAACTAAATTCTCAGCTTAAAGTTTTTTTGACCAGTGTGATTTGTGCTGCAAAACTTTGTAAAACTCACTGACTTGTGGTTATAAAATATCAGGGGCAAATTTTCCCCATCTCCATTCAGTGCCGAGGTTCAAAACAGGCAATCTTCCTTAACCCCCTTGGTGGGGTTGGAGTAGGAGTGCTTTATTTCAAGTTCACTGTTACACTGAGGGGTGGCTTTTTGGGATGTCAGCTTTATGGGCTAGGGTCTCCTATTTGACCCTTCTTCTTGAGCAAGTTCTGGACTTCCTTCTCTATCCCCCTTGTGGATTGGAAAGTGAAGCTCTGGGTTTCTCACTTGGATGTTAAAGTTTTGCATACGTTTATTAGTCAATTTCAGTAGGCAAGCACTTAGTCTTTCATGCTGCCAGAAATGAACAGGTGCTTAACTTAAACTTTCTTATATTCTTGACAACATTGTCCCCTTAACATTGTTGCTGAAGATCCATACCTGAGAGTCCTGGATATGCTGAGATAGAAGCGTGTGGGGTTTGAGCAGCAGCCCTCCACCTTCCTCCTAGTGTCATGAATGCCTTTTTGAGAATAAAGATAGAAATTATGTTGGCATGATCTAAGGTTACCAGCCTATAGGTGGATAGTAAGTTTTTCATTTAGAAAGTAGTTTTGGATCCCAACTTCGCGTGAATTTCTTCTATTTTTTTTTAAGATTTTTAGTTTTGTTTTTTTTTTAATTTACCTTTATTTTTGGCTGCGTTGGGTCTTCGTTGCTATGCACGGGCTTTCTCTCTAGTTGTGGCGAGCGGGGGCTAATCTTCGTTGCGGTGCACGGGCTTCTCATTGCGGTGGCTTCTCTTGTGGAGCACGGGCTCTGGGTGCGTGGGCTTCAGTAGCTGTGGCACGGAGGCTCAGTAGTTGTGGCTCGCGGGCTCTAGAGCTCAGGCTCAATAGTTGTGGAGTACGGGCTTAGTTGCTCTGCGGCATGTGGGATCTTCCCAGACCAGGCCTTGAACCCATGTTCCCTGCATTGACAGGGAGATTCTCAACCACTGTGCCAGCAGGGGAAGCCGTCTTCTCATATATGTTTATATGTTGGTTATATTTGACACTTAAATGATTCTTTGGTAATGTTAGAATGTATTTGTATTGACCAGGACTTGAGTTTTTCCTTTGAGAAGGGCACTTAATAATCCTTTGCTTCACTTTTCCCAGAAGATTCCTCTCTCTGTGGGAGAAGTGGCATTCAGTTTCATCAGGCGTGCCACTGCTGGTACACAGCTAACACCACTTCTAATGCAGGAGGCATTGCACTTTCTGCCATATAACATTACAACAACCCCTGAGATCAAGAGTATTGTAATTCCATTTTAATCATGGGAAAATGGAGGCTTAAAAAGGCAGACAACTTGTCCAAGGGTACCCAGCTGGGAACTGGAAACTAGGACTCAAATCCAAAGAGTTTAGCTCTCGATTCCTTGCTCTTCCACTTTCCCTGTCTTGCCTCCCTGAGGAACGTGACACGTTTTACAAATGTGTAGGTGTGATAGGTGTATAAAAATCTTAGTTTTGTCACAGAAGTCTCTGTGGCCTTAGTAGAGATTCTTAGCTTATCTTCCTGTCACATCTGATGCTTTTAACAGGTTTGTCCCTGAAACGTGTGTGTAAAGTGAAAGGTGGTAACCCTCGGTCATCCCATGGCGTTAGGAGCTGCACACTGCACTGGTCGTTGGCCACACAGCTACACGCCAAGAGGCTTCTACACAGAAAGAGCTGAGGCCCTAGTGCGTGAGACGGATGCCGACAGTGTGTGGTGTGGATGGTGGGGCAAGGCCGGAGGAGCACGAGCGCCACTCACCAGGAAGATGTAAGGAGGCTCAGAGAACGTGTGTGGGAGAACGGGGTGGCAAGTGTACTGGAGAAGGTGCACGTGCACAGCATGTGAGTCTAGTGCCCGAGCAGCAGCGTGCCCCTGGGAGAGGTGGGCAGGAACCATGTCCTGCAGAACCCTACCCACCAGGAGAGCTTCTCCAACTTGCCTGGGCTCCCCGCTCCCATGTTTCCCATTCAGCAGGTCTGCGCAGGGGCCCTGAGAACATCTCAGACAAGTTCCCAGTGTTGCTGCTGCTGCCAGGCTGGGACCCACACCTTGAGAAGCACTGCCTGGAGGGACCACCCATGGGTGAAGGACAGGGCCGTGCCGAGCCAAGCCAGCTCGCGTCCTGCTCCCAGCTCCGCATCCAAGATGCAGACCAGGTGATGTGCTGCTCCTTCTTCAGCTGAGGTAGGTAGAAACTTGCAAAAGTAACTTTACCAAGAAAGTAAGGAGGCCCTTACGTGGAAGGACCTAAAAAGTGTTGTCACTTACCTAAAAGTCACTTAGGCATCCTCACAGGGGTCCTCGTTTGCTCCACAAACACCTGAGCACCTACTGTGTGCTGTTACTCCACAAGGCACGTGGAGCAGCAGCAGGTGATGAGGCCCCGCAGGCCTCGCCTTCTGTCCACTAGCTATTTAAACGTACGTAAGGTTAGAAGTTCTGTTCTTCAGTCGCACTGGCCACATTTCAGGGCTCAGTCCCTCTGTGTATCTAGCAGCACTGCCCTGGGTGATGCAGTACAGAATACCCCCTCAGCACAGAAAGTGTTCTGCTGGGCGCTGCTGCTCGAACGGGCTGAGTTGGCCCTGGAGGAGCAGAGTCAGGTCTGGCGAGCTGTCGTGGGCAGACCTCATCCAGCCTGGGCACTGGTGACAGGGTGGCAGTGGGAGACAGGCCAGAGAAGAGCAGTGTCTCAGTTCTTTTCCTTCAGTGCCACAAGCTCTCGTGTGCCCCTCCACAAATCCCTTTTATTTAGTGCTCCTGAGCGTGACCCATTGAAACGGAAGGAGAACCGCGCAGCAGAAAGACGTCGGCAGGCACTCCCCAATGTCCCCAGCGCCCGGAGAGACCCACAGCACCCGTGGACACTGAAGGTTCTTGTTAGTCCCTGCAGTAAAGGGACCTTGAGAGTCGTTTAAGGTAGGCTTCCTGAACTGACATGACCATGTAATTCAAGCTGCTAGTGATATCCTTCTGGATCTTTCTTTGAGGAAAGCAGCAGAGAACATGCCTCTTATACAGCTTTGTTTTGTTTTGCAATGTTTATTTGAAAAGCCCTTTGTCAGAATGTGGAGGTGAGAGCTGCTTGCTCCATCTCTGAAAGGCCCGTGGTGGCCCTGGCAGTCTCGTCCTCCCCCCCTGGCCCGGGCATCCCCGCGCCTCCTGCCAACACAGAACCGCGCACAGAGAACAGGCACACGAGGGGAGCAACATGTTCTTTTATTGATGCAAGTACGTCCAGTCACACCAACAGTTGACATCCTTTATTATTATAAAGTACAGCTCTATACGCAGAGTTCATCTCGAAATACCAAAACATCATAGGGTATGTATCAAATTGGGAAAATAAAGTAGCAAATGTAGCACTGTGTCAGGTCGGTACTAGAACTGATGACCAAGTGAAGCACACACTGATGTGAAAGCTCCTTAACACATGGACAGAAAAGGTTCTAACATTGTATTCCAAATATATATTCTCAAGTTTTAAACCTTTCTTTATCTCAAATACATAAAGCAATATGTACTGTCAATATACAATATGTACTATCTAGAACGTCTGGAAAGTGCAAAAACACTGTGACAATACAGTGTAAATATCCTTGCTCCACCCTGGGCTGAGGGCGACATCAGCAGCGGATCATGGAGCCACCTCCCCCTGAGGCCTCGCCTTCACATCTCCAGGCTCTCCTAGGAGTTTTGGGAATTAGCAACTAACTAACTGTCCTTACCCAGGCCTGCCAGCTGGAGGCTCCGGCGGAAGCCAGCCATGTGGAGAGAAACAGGGTGAGTAGTTCCAAATCTGCTTGGATGGAATGACAGCCCCGCCATGAGGGAGATAGAGTCAGCATGGATTGCCCATTTCTGGCCTTGGAGGGAGCAGGGCTGTCACTGTCCCATGGCCGGGAAGTCAGAAAATGGAGAGTACTCCTCGAGTTCGGGTGTGGAAAATACCTCCAAATGTTGGGCAGCTTTACGTGAGTGGGCTCCAGCAGGTACTGGCCTGGCTAACCTTCCATGTTTGTTTCACATTCTGTTAGGGGAGCCCAATCCCCCACCCAGAGGGAAGGAGGATACTGATTTGTAAGTTGCTTCTTTTGACTTTGTACTTGAGTTTCAAGATGGCTTTATACGTCCCCATCCTTAATTGTACTTTGTATTCGCTTCATTACAGCTAAGTAAGTGTGTCAAAGTTACAGCCTGGAAAATGGACAATTCCATGACTCCCTCCTTACGTTATTTTAGATTTTCTCTTTTCCTAAAATGTAGGTGAAGAACAATTTGCCAGACATCTTCCAACAGAAAATATGCTGCCAGGTGTCCCCCTGCCCTCCCCCCAACCCCCATAAATCCCTGATAAAGGAAAATGAAAATGTAAACTTTGGAAAGCCCGTATTCAAGGTTCACTTCTGGAAGTACGCAAATGAGACCTCCGGGCCACCCGAGCCCTTCTTGCCAGAACCTTGTGGGCCTGCGCTTTGAGGGCAGAGCTTCCCCGGTGCCTCCAGTGGCACTGGCTGCAGGCGAGAACGGGCCCGCCAGAACCCTCTAAGGCACTCACCCCGACATCAGAGACACTGGCTGGAAAGGAGGCAGGGCTCACGTTGGTTTTGGTTGGGTTTTTTTAAGTATTTTTTTTGTAAGATGTTTGTTAATAATCAAAAGTAGAAAATAAAAATCTACATTTCATTAGAATAAGATGTTATCATGGATGCCATCTCCCATGATACTCTTTCCCCACCCCTCCCCAAAGCAGGGCCCTGCCCTGTCATAAACAAAAAGCTTTAAGTGCCAAAGGTTGATGCATGAAATAATTACTTCTTTTTTTTTCATAAAAGTTAGTTATGTACAAAATGGACCCCAACCAGTGAGGCCTCATCTCAGCCCATTATCACTCAAGATTAAAACTCAGTACGTAGGTGTGCTTAATCCCAGCGTCTGCAGGCTGCATCCATGCCTTCAAGCTCTGTTAAGGAGAGTGGTCCTACAGGTGAGCAGGGAACGAGGAAGTGGTCAGGCGGCCGGCAGGCCCTTCCCCTGAGCAAGCAGAGGGCAGGCTTGTGCTACTAGGGGAAGGCCCAGCTGCCTAGAACCGCCCATTGAGGGAGGGGTCAGGGACGTTCAAACCCCAAGTCCTCAGCCTGTACCGGGGATGCCTTCCTCTCCCCGGTCTGCAGAGAGGTGCCCTTGGCCGCCTTTCAAAAGGGCAGACCCATCATGCCTACCCCCACCCCGTCCTTTCCCTTCCTTGTAGACTCTGGTATGGGGCTGGTCTTGGGGGCTCACCGGACTGCTGCTGGAGTTCTCCTACCTGAGGGTCTTCCAGCTGTCCTTTTCCATGTGGTTCTCGGGACCTTCACTTTCGAAGGAGGCGATGAAGAGAGCTGAGAGACGAGAAGCCCCGCAGAAGCCATGTCCACACCCGGTCAGTCTGCCTCCCACCCCAGTTATCCCTTCTCAAACTCTCCCTCCCAGGGTGGAGCGAGGCCCGGGAACGAACTCCTAAACCAAGGGGGCAGCAACTTCGGGCCTCGGCTGGTCCACAGGCCTCTGCTGCATGGGGTTCCTGGCAACCTGCCTGGGGACTCAGACGTTTCCTGGTTCTGCAGCACTGGCCCAACCACGTACTGGCGCTCTCAAGTGGCCTCGGGAGCCTGATCTTTTCTTGTCCTTATCCTTCACCTGCCATCCACCCATGGCCCACCCTCATGCACTCACCCCTGCGAGCTGAGCTTCCCCAGCGTAGCATGGGAATAACAACCCTGGGAGGGCACCCTGCACGAGTCAGGGTGACCTCTACAGTGTGCAGAGGTGGACCTCACCTTCCTCGCTGTAGATGGGAGCCGTCAGCAGGTAACTCTGAATCTTCTTGTCCTTCTCGAAGGGACACTCTACCTGTGTCCATGTCATGAACTCATGGATCTGTCTGGAGATGTCCCAAAATTTCTGAAGGGGCAGAAGACCAACTGGATGTTCATTTGTCACCTTAAGCTTGAAAACCCTGGTTAGGGTGGGGGACGTAGGCTCTGGCTTTGGTCGGCTGATCAGTCCCCTGGTCCCAGAGAGACTGGACGGTGGCCCTACAAAGCTGACTCCGTAGCCGTGGAAGCACTCTGTACAACAGGGCCAGCCGGTGTCTCCAAGGCCATTCAGTCCTGCCCTCCGCCTGAGCCACCGGGCTGCAGCCAGGTCTGTGCTTCTGCTGTGCACGACCCCCAAGAAGCCCCTCATCTGTCACTCCAGGCTGAGGCAGGCGTCCCAGCCACACCCAGCACAGCACCACCAACCAGAACACCCCAGGATCTCACTCTGGGGCCCTCGGGCTCCTAGCACTGTAACCAGATCATTCACTCAGAACTGGGGCCACCCTCATACCTTGAGGTCACGGCACCCATGACCCACCCTGGAGCCTTCAGTCCTAAAAGGCCCTTCTGCCACAGGGCCTCGGCCTGGCAGCTCTCATGGCACAGATGGATTCTGCCTGTCCTAAAGCAAGGCCAGGAAGTCTGCCCTACCCTGTGCTGGGACAGCCTGGCCCCCTCCCCTCGGACCACAAGGGGGCTGAGCTGACCTTGAAGTTAATGTGTCCATTGGGCAGGTGGTTGGTGTGGATTTTGTGCAGGAAGTAGATGTCCTTAACGAAGAGGTTGAACACAGGGATGACGATCTTCTCCCGGCTGCTGTTGGCCATCTGGGATCTCTGTGTGGCCCCCTGCAGGGCTGTGCGGTAGTTGCAGAAGTTGCTGGATGGGTCCATGTGGTGCTGTGGGCAGACGGGAGGATATGGTGGGCACTGCTCCCCCTGCACCCCTCAGAGCTGCTCAGGAGGCCCCTTTGCAGGAAACAGCTCGGGGTGGCCCTGTACCGTCACCAGAAGAGGCCGCCTCTCCAGGAGTGAGCACAGGGGAAGGAAGCCCAGAGGCACGTGTCTGAGCACTGGGCTGGGGCTTTCTGGCTTTGGGTCCAGGCGTCACGGGGTAAGCTGTAGAGAAATCTTGAAGCTCACACACACCTCCTCCCTGCCCTGCTAAGTCTGGGTCTCCCCTCCTTCCTTTCAAAACCTTCCTTTGCCTTTGTGCTTTCACGGACACCTCCCAAACCTGACCAGCTCCACAAGACACACACTTGCAAAAACTGGATTCTCTGATCAAATACATCCGGTCAAGGCTGTAGACTCGCCTCTCAGCCCCTGGGCCCCCCAGACGGTCCGGGACCATGGAAGTCGAAGGAGAAAAAGGCCAGTCTCTGCTTGGTCGGCACTGCCCAACCTGGGGCTGTTGGCCTGCTTTTGCCGACAAACTCCTTGCTGATCTTTCCCCCGAGCTTTGCTTTAGGCGATGCCAGTTCTGACTCAAGGCCCAAGGGCCGAGGAGAGCATGGGCTACCTGCCTTCTGGGGGCGCCGCGGCCAGGTCAGTGGACACACCCAACATAAGACGGCACTCGGGGCAGCAGGCCCTCAGCAAGGGGCCAGAGCGTGATGGGACGCCCAGCCCTCCTCAGGCTGACTCGGGACAAGACAGGGTGCCTACCTCTAAGACGTCGAACTTGGCCGTCTTGACTTTGGACCAGGTTTTCTTCAGCCTCGCCACAGGACTGAGGTTCATGCCAGCTGCAGGGGCGGGGCGACAGCTAGGGTCAGGGCGGGAGGAGATGGGACACACCGTGCTGGGGGGAGCCCCTGGGGCCCGCACACTCACAGATGATGGCCATCATGGAGTTGAAGTTTCCGATGTTGAAGCACTCTCGGGCCACATCGATGAAGAACTCCAGCATGCGAGTCCGATGCTTCTTCTTCACCACCTGGAGGGCAGCCAGACTGCTCAGCGCGGTCCCCACCAGGGGTCATCCCCTACCACACCAGCCCCCAAAGGGCAGTGCCCTGGGCCCAGGGAGGGGCCTCCCCAGCAGGGAGCTGCCCTGGGCCCTCAGAGCTGTCAGGCGGGGGTGGAGGGATTCTCGCAGGCTGCAGAGGCAGGAAATGCAGCCGTGGCATTTTCGATGCTGGGCAGAGAGGCGGGAGGGCAGGCTGAGAGGACCAAGGGAGACCCAGATGAGCTGACAGGCCATGCTGGGCACAGGCTGCCTCCCCGGATGGGTCTCTGTTGTAATTTAAGGCATTACTGTTGGGGGTTGGCGCTCCCAAGGCCCTGGCAATAAAAGCTTCCTATCTCCACTTGCAAAGTTCCGTCCCCTGCGGGGTACAGGGGTCAGAGCCCCAGGCGGCACGGTGGGGTCGGGAGGAGATGAGGCCGGCCCTGCTGCTGTGTGCGCCGCACGGCACTTACCCGGCACACCTCGGTGGCCACCAGCATGCTGAGGCAGTTGAACCAGTTGTCGTAGGCCTCCAGGCTGTAGGTCTTAATCAGGTCTCCTCGGCACTGTGGGGACACAGCAGGTCACAGGGAGCCCGAGGACCCTGCCCGTAGCTGCTGCCCCAGCCCCACCCTCAGAGCCCTCAGAAGGAGCTGTGGCCAGAGGAGGAGGGGATTGGCTTTTGGACTGGCTCCCTGGGCCTGCCCGGGTCTCCCAGGATGCCCCCACCCGGCCCTCCAGGGCTCCCCGGCAGCATGCAGCACCCTGTGTGGCTGTCCACTGAGCTGTGGGGCAGGCACTGGAAGGCCAGACCTACGTGCGTCTTCAGGTTGTGAGGCCCGACACTCCGGAGGCGCTCAGGCGTCTGGGCGAGGCCCCTGCACCCTCCCCCGGCCACCCTGGAGCACGCCGCAGCCCCTCACCCTATGCTTGTCCCGAGAGTCCATGTGGCTGACGATCTGCATCAGGTCCTCAGGGTGGATGCTGCTGACCCTCTCCTGGATGGAACGGGGAAACAGCCCAGGAGGAGTGACAAGCCTGCCACCCTCAGGCAGGCCCCACACGCAGCATGGAGGGCGTGTCAAGAGCAGCAGTCACGACCTCCCTGCAGGCGTGCCCCTCCTCGATCAGAGCACCCAGACAGTGGGCAGGCCCCCCAGGTGTACCCCAGGGTCTGGGAGGCAAGAGCCTCAGCAGAGGCTGCTATGTGCAGGGCCCCTGCCCAGCCCGGGCACAGGCAGGATGAGGGGAGGGGACGGGGCAGGGAGAGCCGTCCCCCTTGAAACCCTTCACCTCTTCCCAAGCCGCTCCTCCATCCTGAGGCCACTGCAGTCCCCATCGCCCCAGCCCCTCCCGTTAACATGGGGCTGCCGTGATCCTGGGGACCCAGGTACCAAGAAACCCTCTGCTCAGGTGGACACACAGCCGCCAGAGGCAGCGCTTGGGGCTAACAAGCGGGCTTCCCGACACCCCGGTCCGGCCGGCAGGGGAAGGCCCTGTGATGCCATGTTGGGAAGGTGCCAGCGTGAGCATCAGTGAACACGCCCCAGCCCGTCCTGGGAAGGGCGCACTGCAGCACTAACCAGCTCAATGTGAGTCAGCTGCTGGGCCAACACCAGGGGGTCACAGCACACGCCCAGGATGTCCTTCTGCGCGGCTGGCGGCTTGGCCTTGAGGATGGGACCTTTGTCCATGGCCGGTGAGCGGAGCTTCTCACGCAGCTCCTGAAGCTGGCTCCGGGCAGCCAGGGACAGCAGCAGGCTCTGCGTCATTTGGGCGATGGCCTTCTTCACCGTACAATTCTCCTGGGAGGGGCGGGGGTGGAGAAAGTGCTGGCCTGGGCTGGCAGCAAGACCTGCACCGCGCCGGAGGAACCCATCTCATCTCCAGAGACGCGTCTAACTTTGAGCCCACGTCCCCTACCCAGACCTGCCATGAGCACTTGGGCCTCTGACGGCAGAGCGGGGCACAGTGTGGGCTCCGCCGAGGGCTGCAGGGGAGGGTGACTCCACAGCCGTCCTGAGGAGAAGGGAGCCGAAGGCCAGGGCTAGGCTTCTGGGTATGAAAAGCATGGCTTTCTGGGTGGCGGCCAGCTGAGCTACTTCTCGTGGCCTTTCCACCGTAGGAGGGGCCCACGGTAGGGACGAGGGACTCCGGAAGGGCTTCCTCCAGGGCTAGGAGCCTTCCTTCGCTGGGTGGGAGCAGCCCTGGCTCTGCCCCACTCTCCCTGGGCTTTGAGCCCTCGGGAAGGCAGAAAGTGCTGAGCGCACGGAGCCCAGGCTCCCGCGATGGGGGCCGGCGGCAGGACCAACCTCTCTGGAGGGCCCGTCTCAACACTGCAGACCAAGCGGGAGCTGGGAGCCAGGAAAGACGGACAAGGCCTCTCGCTAGGCCCCCACTCCACCCACCCAAAGAGCGGGAGAAGGTGGGGCCTGGGATCACCCCACTCGGGCCACAGGGTCTCCCGTGTGCGCAGGATGCCAAGGGCAAGTCTGGCCGGTTGCTGGCCAGCTGAGCGGCCTTCATGGGGCTGAGGGGCAAATGGAGCCACCCAGCAGTCCTCTTGGGAGAGTGACAGCAAAGGGGACCACATACAGAGCTGTCCCTGAAGACCCACCCCTCCCTCAGACAAGGAACTCTGCCAGGCTCCGAGGAGGACCTCACCTCGTCACACTGTGTGACCCGGTGGGTGATGGCTTTCAGTTCGGCCATGGCCTTCTCGTCCTGGAAGTCGTAGGGGAAGGCCTCTGTCCACTCCTTCAGTAGCTGCACGATCTTGGCTGAGAAGGACTTCAGCCTGGCCTGGGGAGGGTGGGGGGGTCGGGGGATAAAGCAAGGCCTGACCCTCCAGAGTGGGCGACAAGATGACAAGCGGTACAAGCACCCCCAGTTCTGCAACACCCTCTGACCCATTCCCCCACAGGACCTGTGTCCTCTGCCCTGACGCTGGGGTGAGGGCTGCTGGGTAGGGACATCCTTCACCCTGTCCACCTGCGGTTTTGTCATTCCTGCGTTGCTTCACATTCCCCTTAAGCCAGCTCTCTTTTTCACTTAAATTAATTTTCAAAGAACCTGTCCTATCGCTACCGTGACACAGAAAATTAGTTTCATTTGCTGTAATTAGAAGTTACCCATAAAAAAGGACACGATGAAAACCAAGCAAAATCATTAACGTTAAGCAAGAGACCCCAGCCACCTTCTCTCGGTAAAAAGCAGGTTGGCAAGTGCTGGGAAGGGCCGCAGACACACCAGGCATCCTCTCCCCGGTTCCCACTGGCCCAGGTCCACACGCACATACAGTCCAAGGAGGGGGTGCGGGATGCCCAGCCGTGCTCTCCTGGCCAGTCCTCTATGCCTAGCCCCGCGCTGGCTCACGTACGCTAAACCATTCCTATGCCCGCTTTGGCTCTGCCTGGCCCTGACCAGATCCCCGTGCCTGCCTGGCCACCCTGGACCATTCCGGCCCTGACTACCCTCGGGGCCCAGCTCCTTCATGACCCAACTCCCCACACCTACACCTACCTGCCCCCCTCCACCCACCTCTACTCCGCTGCCTCCACCCAGCTGACACTCCCCCCAGGTGCCCGCTGCACCCCCCGCACTCAGCAGGAACTACAGCCCTGCATTCCCTTCTCAGATGCCCCGCCCTGCCTGTCATCACAGACGAAGGCGGGAGGGCTCACCCCAGGCTCCTCTCAGGCTTCTATTGTCCCCCTGCTGACCCTCAGCCTAGAATTTCATCTCCCACTCACCCTGTTCTGGCTTCTCCCCACCCACGCCTTCAGGCGCCTTTCCTGATCCCCGGGCTGCAATGGGTGCCTGTCTCTGTCCCTGCCCAGCACACCCGGGGACGCGCCCCTCTGGAGAAGAGACTGAAGAGGGCACAGATGTCACAGGCCTTTGCTGCAAACCTCCAGAGGCAGGAGGTCCAGCCTGGTAGAGGGGAAGGTCATCCAGAACAGGCCCTGCCAGCGCCTTGACAGTACGCCCACAAGCCCTGCTTCCACACCAGACCCCGGGCCTGCCCCACGGCCTCAGGGATGAGCTGTGGTTTCTTACCCATCTTGACTGCCCAAAGCCCGACTCAATCAGAAGACATGACAGTGAAAAACAGCCCTATTTGAGTCTCTGAAAACTCTAGCCTGAGAGTGCTGCCCGCCACCCCCTTTGGAGGGAGCAGTGACCCAGGCTGCTTCTCCACCAGCTGGAGCCGGACCCTCCCTTCCGGGGTGTCTGGCACTGAGCAGGAGAGCCGACAGGGCTGTCTGCTGTGGCCCTTCCCCGGGAGGGGGTGTGAGCACCCGCTGGCTCACAGCATGAAGGGTGCTGCATGCTGCCGGGGAGCCCTGGAGGGCCAGGTGGGGGCATCCTGGGAGACCCAGGCGGGCCCAGGGGGCCAGTCCAGCAGCCGCCCCCCTCCTCCTCTGGCCACAGTTCCATCCAGCGCCCTGGGAGGTGGGCGCCCCTGCAGACACCCGGGAGGCCTGCTCCAGGGATGTCAGGAGGCCAGACAAGCAGACCTGCCCCCAGCAGGGAGGGGCCCGGGCCGGGCTCAGCCAGGCCCCGTCCTGAGCAGCATTCTCTCCCAAGCGTGAGCGAGCGGGGAAGCCAGGGGCACGGAGACGGGCAGCAGCCCGGGGGCTCGCCTTTACCTTATCAGATCCGGCCTCCAGCTGCTGCCTCTGCTCCAGGCAGATCTGCCCCACGCGGGCCAGCAGGTCATGAGGGGGGATGAAGACCCGGGAGCTCAAGAGAAACGTGAAGATGTACGTCCTCTGAAGGAAAGAGACAGAGGGTGAAGAGTGAGTCGGGCCCGGCCTGGCCCCCAGGTATAGCCGCGGCCTGCTCCTCCGCCTGGTCCCCGCCTCCCGGGCCCAGCATCACCTTCTGCGTGGTTTACCTCACCTCAAATGCCCTTCCTCCTCTCTCACTGCTCCCAAATCCTGCCCACCGTGCAAGGCACAGATCAAACCCCACTTTGCAGCAGCTCTCAGAGGTATCCCTGACAAGCTCGGTCCCAGTGGTTTTACTCAGCTGGGATGCTCCCCTACCCCACGCCGGGAGCTAAACCCAGACCTGGATGTTGGCGGTGTCTCCGGGCCTGTGTGGGCCTGTGGCCTGGCCCACGGTGCTCCCCGGGCCAGGCGCCCAGCCTGCTCTGTGCCAGATCCTCACTGCTCAGTGGGGCAGGGCCTGGCTGGGGGGCGGTGGGGGCCTCCTTGGCCCCAGGACCCCACATCGGGAGCTGCTGCAAGCCGCTGTGCGGTCACTAGCCAGCTGTGGGCCCCGTCCCCACCTGCCACACCAGAGCCCCGCAGTCCCAAGGCCACACGTCCTTGTCACCTGGTCGCGGTGCAGGCTGAGGGGTGCACCTAGTCTGGGCTGAAAGGTGGCAGGGAGCAGAGCCCAGGGCTCTTGGAAGCTTTTGGCTGACGTGGGATTTACCAGGCCCCTGCCTGCAGACAGGGTGGACTTGGGGGCGGGGAGGCTGCCTGGGGTCTCCCAGGGACTCGACTCAGACAGTGATCTACTGCCACATGGCTACTACAGGTGGGGGGCCCAGGACCCTCGGCCTCCACTCCAGGCCCAAAGGAGCAGGTCTTCTGTGCTCCAGCCTAACGCAGCCTCCCAGATCGGGACTCGGCCCTCAGGCCCTCCCTGCCCCGATGCAGCCCTCAGAGGCCGCTGGGGAGGCTCTCCCTGGAGCAGCAGGGTGTCCCTGGGCTGTGCAGCACGGGTGCTCCAGGGGCCCGCCCCGTCAGTGGTGGGACCTTCAGGGGCCCCTCCTGAGCAAAAGGCTCAGAGCGTGAAGGAAGGCTGCACCTGTTACACCTTGGAGCTCTCAGCCAGGGGCAGAGGAGAGCCCAAAGCAGGAGCTGCGCGGCTCCGGCGAGAAGCAGGGAGACAGACGGAGCACCGTGTCCCCAGCCGCCCACGTCTGCAGGGCACCGGCCGTGAGGGAAAGGCGGGGAGCCCAGGTGCTCGGCAGCCGGGCTGATGCCTAGCTGGACCCCCGTTCGACCTCCACCGCCCCCTGGCTCTCTCCTGGGAAGCAGGCTGGGACCCCAGGGCACAGTACCCTGGGGACAACACTGGGTGAGCTGGCTGAGGCTCCCCGGGGACAGGCCTGAAGGAGGGGGGCCCCTCCCCCTGCCACACAAGGCCACTGTTGCACAGACCAGCACTGGGGTTGGAGGTCCCAGCCCCTGGGGGACCGCGGCCCTGCTCCTGACGTCTTCAGGGCCTGGGGTCCCCTCTCCCCGGCTCTGCCGCCTGGCCCTCAGCTGCCACATCGGCACCACCAGCCCCAGCCAGGCCCTGAGAGGACTTCCGGGGTGCATGGAAGGACAGACAGAGGAGTGGACAGAGCCCCAGGAGGGAGGGAGGAGGCCTGATATGTCTGGCGGGGGTCGGGGGGCCGCCAGGAGCCCCAGAAACCCAGCTGGAGGGCAGAGGGGGCAATTCCTCCCCACCCTCCCTCGCAGCCCCATCTGTCGCCCGGAGGCCATGCGCAGGGCCCTGCCCTCAGGAGGGAGGGGGCACCCATAGGGGAGCAGGTAACAGCCCCACTGCCACTATGAGACGTCATCTACTGGAGGCGGAAGGGAAGCCACACGTGACAAGGGAATTCTTTCTCGCTCTTCCGAGAACGCGCCAATGTCACCTTCAGATGAAGAGGGAGGATACAGGTTGGCAAAGGCCCATCCTGCCCGCACACGCATGTGCCCAGGAGGGCACGGAGGGGCCGACCCTCTACATTCTGAGCCACTGCGGTTCATGCACAAAACAAACTTTCCAGCTCAGAGACAGGACACTGATGGGTGGACCCTCACCAGGACCCTGAAGCACTGGCCTTGCCCCTTAGACCCCTCCTGCTCCTCCAGGGCCACCTCCTACCTGCCTGGGGACAACAGGGAAGTCGCTGCCGGCTCCCCTCTCCTAGGCTGGGGGCCAGGGTGGCAGGGAGCAGGAAAGCACAGGAGGTAGGGCCGGGGCTCCCTGCCGCCCTGCGCCTCCCCTGCCTCTCCGTCCAGCTCTGACTGATGGGGGACCTCCCTCTCCATCCCAGCAGCAGCCTCCCTGGGAGCCCAGGTCGATCCCACCAGTCACGGGGCACTCACATCGGGGTAATAGTCCACTGTGGGGACCAAGTGCTCCATCAGGGCCTCCAGGGACCCGGAGATGAGACGTCCGTCTTGGAAGACGAGGTCCCCGGAGCTGCCGGCCCCACCTCCTCGCTCCCCCATGCCGGGCTGCACCTGTCCACTACAGCTGGGCCCGAGGATGCTGGAGAAGACCACGGACGTCTGGGGCATAGTTTCCTGGGAGAAAAGAATGAGGCCGTGAGGCATCAAAGGCACCTCCGCCAGGCCCTCCTCCCAGGCTGCCTGCAGCCTGCGTGCAGGTGCAGAGCCTGAGCCCAGCAGGGCCGGGAGTGGGGTCATTAGATGTCAGCACAGGCGGGCGGGCAGGCTCCTCAGTGGCCCCGAAGCCGCTGATCAATGTGTCTGATAAATGTTTCTTCAGCACCTGCTCTGTGCATACCAGGCCTCATTCCAGGCATCTGGACACAGAAGGCCCTGCCTCCTGGGGTTCCATCCCAGTGGGAAAAGAGAAACTATGGAGAAAAACAGCACCAGGAGGAGAACACTGAGCGTGCGGGGGGTGATCAAGGCGGCCTCAGGGAGGGGCCCTGAGACAGACTGATGGTGTTAGCTGTGCAGCTTCCTGGGATAAAACAGGGAGGTTCGAGGCAAAAAGGACAGCAGGTGCCAAGGTCCTGAGGCCAGTGTAGGGGAAGGTGATCAGCAAGGGAGTGGTCTGGCCAGACAATACACACCTGGGGGCCCAGGGTGCAGCATGTGAGACAGGAGGCGTCGGGACTCCGGACAAAGGAGTGACCTGACTCAGGGTGAAGGTCACTGTGGCCGCCGTGTGGAGACCCAGCAAGGGAGAGATCTAAAAACCAATCAGTGGGTTTTGCCATGACAAAACCCTGGGAGACATTGCTCAGGTCAAGTGATGGCAGAGGAGGAGGGGAGGAGGGTCAACACTGGACGCTGTGGAGAACGGTCTTCCACCTGAGAGACTGACCAGCATGGGGAAGGGCTTGGAGGGTGGGGTTTGGGGACAGACCTGGAACTTGCTTTTGGACATGTGGATTTGAAATGCTTATTAGACACAGATGCTGGGCAGCAGTCTGGGGGCTCAGTGTGATGGAGGCTGAGGGTCCCCACCTCGCACTGCAGCCGGGCTTTGCTGCAGGCTCTCATGAGGCCCAGGAGAGTCTGCAGCCCTCTGGGCCTCAGTTTCCTCACTGCCCGGGGCAGCTGGCCGCGTCTGAAGGGGGCTCTGAGGCATCAGCGTGACGCACACCTGCCAGCCCGAGGCCTCAGAAGCTAGTGCCGTGGGTGCACACCCCCTCCTGCTGGCCAGGGGTGGCCTGCCCCGCCTGCTGGGCTAGTCCCACTCTTGGAGGGCAGGGAGGCTGAAGTCCGGGGGGAGGAGCTGGCCCTTCCTGCCGTGGCGGGGACCGTGGCCAGGTGTCACCCTCTCTGGTCACTGGCAGGCAGGCGCCGCTGCCCCACCCCTAGCTCCCCAGGCCGCCGCGCTGGCCTCCCTCTCCGAGCCGGGGCTGCTCCCCACGCCTCAGGGGGCAGAAAGAGCCCCCAGCGCTGAGCTTGCTGTTGATGACGCCTCCAACCAGCCCTGGCCCACTCTCTTGCCCGGACCAGGGTTGGCCTCTGAGCCCTTCTGGCCACAAGTCTCCCCACTGGGCAGAGCAAACAGCAGCCATGAGTATTTTACTGCCATGAGGGCCCCGCCAAGGGCTTTACAAGGAGAGCCAACTCCCACCCCAGCACATCAGCTGAGCCTCACACCAGGGCAAAAGGGGCCCAGCCCAAACGACGCTGGCTTCTCTGCCAAACGCCTGGAGGTCGCCTTTGGATTCTCAGAAAATCCTTTGCAAGGAGGGCAACCGCTCAAGGGAAGTCCCCGGGGACAGGCCTGGATTGCAACGTCTGTGGCCCCCAGGCTCCGTGCTGCCCTCGTGTCAGGTTGGGTTCAGACTCACAGAACACTCCCCTCAGCCCATGTTAGAATGCACAGTCTCAGGCCCCACTGTGTCAGAACCCTGGGGTGGGTCCTCTTTGCCACTCAAGTTAAAGAACCACTGACTTGAGCAAACCCTTCACTTTTCACAGAGTGAAACAGACTCAGCAAGAAGGAACTCAACCGAGGAAATCAGGATTTCCAAGTCCAGCCCGGGTGTCACTACCCCTAGGAAGCCCCCCCGGGTTAATCGCTAGACTGCTGACCCACGAGGCCAGAAGTGGCTGACCACCTGCCTTCACGTCTTCCTGTCTGGCTGGAACCCGCCCCATGACCGTGCTCAGTAGCCTTTTGTGGGAGGAAATAAGGAAGGTGGGCTCCCTGGGTGCCTCAGCACTGGCAGCCGCTCTACTGTACCGTCACTGGGACCCGAGGGGACACGACCCCCAGCACTTCAGCTGAGGGCCATGCGCTGCAGGGTGACTTTCCTGAGGTTACACAGTTCCAGGCTCAAAAGCTGACCCGAGAGTGTAACCTTGGCCAGTTGGATATCCTGACCCCAAGCTTCTTGGTCATCAGAAATGGCATTTTCGGAGCCTCTGGCCTCTCCCACCGTGGAGAGAGCAGGCTGCTCTGGTCGGAAGGTGCTACGGGGGGAGCACACTGACACCCCACTAACTCACAGAGCCCCTACCAGGTCCTCCACAGGGCAAGGCCGCCTGCAGGGACACCTGCCCCAGGGCTAGCCAGTGGGGAGCCAGCCTGGGGACTCAGCCCCCCAACTCTGCAGCCCCCCGTGGGGGGACAGGTGAGCCTAGCAGGAAGCCAGGGGGCCGAGCTCTACACTGGGCACCGGCCCACAGCTCCCTAGGGAGCCTCAGACCGCACTCATTGTCCCCCTCGACAGGGGAGGGGCGTGCACTCAGGGTACAGTCACCTACCCCGGGGGTGGGGCCCCAGCCCATGTGTCCTGCACAGCCACTGGGCGGCACGTCCCTCATCATGCTGCTCCTCCCCCAGGGCTCCCCACCCGTGGAAGGTCTCAGTCCTCCAGAGACTGCATCCCGCCTACACCATGCCCGTGCACCACCCAGGAGGCCACGGGAAGGAAGGGGCAGCCACGTGAGGCCCATCCCTTCAGCCTGGGGCAGTGACCCCTCTAACAGCAGCTGGGCCAAGGACCCCACCTCTGAACTCCCCAGCTGCACAAGATCCTGCACCAGTCACTTTTAAATGACATAAACAGGCGTGTACATGACATGTAAATAAAGGCACAGAAAACATCTGGCCACCGTTGGCCACACTCTTTACAGACTTTACTGCAACGGAGCAGAAGAGGGAGGAGACTTTCGCTTTCTGTTCTACACATTTGTCATCTATTTGGTAACTTTTCTAAATGGCGCATCTATTTTGTCATCTTCTAAATAACTTTGTTTTTTAGTGCAAAGAAGCTGAGTTTTGAAATCAGCTCTTTTTATAAAGGCATAATAAAGAGGCTGCAGCCCCACGGCTGGGTCTGCAGACAGAAGCATGGCCACCATCTAGCGGGTCATAATGTGAGGACGGGCTTTGAGGTGGAGGCCCAAAACCCCCTCGGGGAATGGGCAGAGCCCCCAGGGGTTGTGCAGGACCACCCAGCCTCTCCCCTAACCTGGGACTCTGCCTGGAGCCAGGTCTCTCTGACCACGTCTCTCCCTGCTCCTCTGTACACTGAGCCCTGTGGATCCTGGGGACCCCCCCGCACAGAGGCCCTTCCTTTCCCACCCAGTCCCTAGCAGAGCCCACCCCTGCCAGGCCATGAGCACCTTGGGGAGGGTCTCCAGGCTCAGTGCCAAGTGGGAGGAGACAGGTTCCCCAAGTGGGTCTTCCTGGACAGGAATTTAGAGCCCCCTTGGGTTCAAATCCCAGCCCTGCAATGAGCCAGCTCCTTGTTCCTAGACAAGTCTAACCAACCTCGATTTCCTCAGCTGTCAAAGGGGGATGATGGCAGGACTACCCGTTAAGACCTCTGCTTGGCATCTCTGCTGGCCACCCCACCCCACTCTGTGGTCCCTTCTGCTCTTGCACATTGGGTCCTCCTCTCCTGTCCCAGCAAGAGCAGGGACTGAGGCTTCTGGCCACATACCTATGTGTCCATCACCCCCAACTGTACCCTTTCTCAAGGAAGGGCCACTCAGAGCAGAGCACACAGGAAATTTGGGCTCCTGTCTTGGGAGGGAACACATAGCAAGAGCAATCACAGTCAGAAATACAGTAGCTATTAGGAGGGGCTCCCGCTAGAGTAGGCCCGTGTGTCCCGGTCACTCGCAGCCTCTGCCCCATCCCGCCTGGGCGGGCACCTGTGCTCCGGGGAAGCCTCAGGAGCAGACACTGGTGGGTGACCCACATGCAGAGGTGGGGCTGAAGTCACAGCTGAGCCCCAGGGGCCATGCAACTAAGGAAGAAGAGCTGAAATCTCTCCTCGCGGCTGTGTGAAGCACAGATTTACACCCCTGTGACCGGCTTTGTAAACTCAGAGCTGCAGAACATCCGAACAGACAATGAGTGCTCCCACCACTGAGATGGGTCTAGTTTTAGCAGCGGTGGACTTTGTGGGCACATACACACAGGGGTTGGGCCAGGCCAGAGTCTGAGCTGCCCCCATAGCACCCACAGAGGGGTCAGATGCATGATTACTGCAGTCCTGGGACATGACTTCAGTGGATCTACGCTGGTGGCCTGGTGAAAACAATACCTGAGAGACACCAGGGCCAACTGCCAGCATATCCACAGTTAAGGTGGAGCTGAGAGCAGTGCCAACAACAGTGTAATCTGTGAGCCCGCACAACAGGTGAAAGGTGACACAACAGAGCACGCTCACAGGTGAACAGCTCCAGAGGAGGAATACTCAGGGGCCTCTCTCCCAGTGGGACTGCTCCAATCCTGCCTACCTTGCACCGCAGATCAGAAACAAAACAGATCTGGGGGCCTCTACAACAACAACCAGGGAGCAGACTCCACCCCTGACAGGGCGGTGACAACCACAGACCAAAGGGGAGGCCCCGCTCAATACCCAGTGCAGGCTCTGGTCACAACACCAGTCAAACCTCCTATAAAGGGGATAACGGCCAGCATACACTGAGGAAAGAGGTGGCAGACACCCATACTAAAAACAGCCCTTGCACTAAAAAATATTAAAATCACACAGGCTATATAGGGACGTAAAAATAGCCCTTCGAGACAGTCTGAGGGTCTGGCATTGGGAGGAAGAACCCCCAGAGCACTCAGCCCTGAAGGTCAGTGGGGCTTGAGAGCAGGAGCTCCACAGGGCTGGGGGAAACACTCTGGGAGGGTGCATACAAGAGTGCACTGGGACCCAGCACAAAGTAGTACCTCCATAGGAACCTGGGCTAGACCTACCTAGGGATCTTGGAGGGTCTCCTGGGGAGGCAGGGGTTGGCTGTAGATCACTGTGGGGGACAAGGACACTTGTGGGGGGAAGGATCAATATTCCTCAAGGAATACTGATCAGCGTGAGCTCTCCCGGAGGTCCCTCTGTTGGCAGCAAGACCTGGTCCCACCCAACAGCCTGCAGGATCCAGTGCTGGGATGCCTCAGGCCAAACAACCAGCACATAGGAACACAGCCCCACCCATCAGCAGACAGGCTGCCTAAAGTCCTACTGAGCTCACAGCCACCTCAAAACACACCCCTTGGCACAGCCCTGCCCACCAGAGGGACAAGACCCAGCTCCACCCACCAGAGGGCAGGCACCAGTCCCTCCCACCAGGAAGCCTGCATAAGCCCCTGGACCAGCCTCACCCACCAGGGGGCAGACACCAGAAGCAAGAGGAACTGTGATCCTGCAGCCTGTGGAAAGGAGACCGCAAACACAGAAAGTTAGACAAAATGAAACAACAGAGAAATATGATGCACATGAAGGAACAAGATAGAAAACCCAAAAGGACAACTAAATGAAGAAGAGACAGGCAATCTACCTGAAAAATAATTCAAAATAACGATAGTAAAAATGATCCAAAACCTTGGAAAAGGAATGGAGGAACAGACCAAGAAGATACAAGAAATGTTTAACAAAGAGAAGATTTAAAGAACAACAATAAACAAAAAGAGATAAACACCACAATAACTGAAGTGAAAAATACACAAGAAGGAATCAAAAGCAGAATAACGGAGGCAGAAGAACGGATAAGTGAGTTGGAAGACAGAGTGGTGGAAATCACTGCCATGGAAAAGAAAAAAGAATGAAAAGAAATCAGGACAGTCAGGGACTTCCCTCATGGTCCAGTGGTTAAGACTCCACGCTCCCAGTGCAGGGGCCTGGGTCCAATCCCTGGTCAGGGGACTACATTCCACATGCATGCCGCAACTAAGAGCCCACATGCTGCAACTAAAGATCTCACATGCCGCAACTAAAAAAGATACCGCATGCTGCAACTAAAGATCCCAAATGCTGCAACTGAAGATCCCACATGCAGGACTTCCCTGCTGGTGCAGTGGTTAAGAATACACCTGCCAATGCAGGGGACATGGGTTCGAGCCCTGGTCCAGGAAGATCCCACATGCCACGGAGCAACTAAGCCTGTGTGCCACAACTACTGAGCCTGTGCTCTAGAGCCCATGAGCCACAAATACTGAACCTGTGTGCCACAACTACTGAAGCCCATGCGCCTAGAGCCCGTGCTCCACAACTAGAGAAGCCACCACAATGAGAAGCCCACGTACCGCAACGAAGAGTAGCCCCTGCTTGCTGGAACTAGAGAAAGCCCACGTGCAGCAACGAAGACCCAACACAGCCAAATAAATAATTAATTTTTTTAAAAAGATCCCACATGCCACAACTAAAGATCCCACATGTCACAACTAAAAAATCCCACATGCCACAACTAAAGATCCCACATGCCGCAACTAAAGATCCTACATGCAGCAATGAAGATCCTACATGCCACAACTAAGACCTGGTGCAGCCAAATAAATAAATGAATGTTAGAAAAAGAAAAAAGAAATGATAACAGTCTCAGAGACCTCTGGGACAACATTAAACACACCAACATTTGCATTAGATGGATCCCAGAAGAAGAAGAGAAAGAGAAAGAGCCTGAGGAGATTTCAAACAGATTTCAAATAGAAATCTCTTCTATTTGAAGAGATTATACCCAAAAACTTCCCTAACACGGGAAAGGAAAGAAGTCACCCAAGCCCAGGGGGTGCAGAGAGTCCCATCCAGGATACAACCAAAGAGGAGGCCAAAACACATATTAATCAAACTGACAAAAATTAAATACAAAGAAAAAATATTAAAAGCAACAAGGGAAAAGCAACAAACAATATACAAGGGAATCCCCATAAGGTTATCAGTTGATTTTTCAGCAGAAACTCTGCAGGACAGAAGGGAATGGCACGATATATTTAAAGTGATGAAAGGGGAAAAACCTACAACCAAGAATACTCTATCCAGGAGGGCTCTCATTCAGATGCGACAGAACAATAGAAAGCTTTACAGATAAGCAAAATTTAAGAGAATTCGGTGCCACCAAACAGGTTTACGACAAATGCTAAAGGAAGTTCTCTAGGCAGGAAATGCAACCCAAAAAACTACAATAGAAACACACACAAAAAAGAAAGAGCAACCAAACACAGCACTAAAGATCGTCATCAAATCACAAGAGAAGAGATAAAAAGAGGAAGGGAAGAAAAAAAGACCTACAAAAACAAATCCAAAACAAGAAAATGGCAATAGGAACATACATATCGATAATCACCTTAAATGTAAATGGATTAAATGCTCCAATCAAAAAACACTGGGTGAATAGATACAAAAACAAGACCCATATATATGCTGTCTACAAGAGACCCACTTCAGACCTAGGGACACATACAGACTGAAGGTGAGGGGATGGATAAAGATATTCCACGCAACTGGAAATCAAAAGAAAACTGGAGTGTAAATACAATTATCAGACAAAATAGACTTTAAAATAAAGACTGTTACAAGGGACAAGGAAGGACACTACACAATGATCAAGGGATCAATCCAAGAAGAAGATATAACAGTTGTAAATATATATGCACCCAACATAGGAGCACCTCAATACAAAAGGCAAATGCTAACAGCCACAAAAGGGGAAATCAACAGTAACACAGTAATAGTGGGGGACGTTCACACCCCACTTACACCAATGGACAGATCATCCAAACAGAAAATAATAAGGAAATATAAGCCTTAAATGACATATTAGACCAGACGGATTGAATTGATATTTATAGGGCGTTCCATCCAAAAGCAGCAGAATAAACTTCCTTCTCAAGTGCACATGGAACATCCTCCAGGATAGATTACATCTTGGGCCACAAATCAAGCCTTGGTAAATCTAAGAAAACTGAAATCATATCAAGTATATTTTCTGACCACAACACTATGAGATTAGAAATAAATTACAGGGAAAAAACAAACATATGGAGGCTAAACAATATGTTACTGAACAACCAATGGATCACTGAAGAAATCAAAGAGAAAATCAAATAATACCTAGAGACAAATGACAACAAAAACACAATGATCCAAAACCTATGGGACACGCCAAAAGCAGTTCTAACAGGGAAGTTTATAGCAATACAATCTTACCTCAGGAAACAAGAAACATCTCAAATAAACAACCTAACCTTACACCTAAAGCAACTAGAGAAAGAAGAACAAGCAAAACCCAAAGTTAGTAGAAGGAAAGAAATCATAAAGATCAGAGTAGAAATAAATGAATAGAGATGAAGAAAACAACAGAAAATATCAATGAAACTAAAAGCTGGTTCTGTGAAAAGATAAACAAATGGATAAACCTTTAGCCAGACTCATCAAGAAAAAAAGGGAGAGGGCTCAAATCAATAAAATTAGAAATGAAAAAGAGAAGTTACAACAGAAATACAAAGGATCACAAGAGACTACTATGAGCAACTCTATGCCAATAAAATGGACAACCTAGAAAATATGGACAAATTTTTAGAAAGGTACAACCTTCCAAGACCGAACCAGGAAGAAATAGAAAATATGAACAGACCAATCACAAGTACTAAAATTGAAAAAGTGATTTAAAAACTTACATCAAACAAAGTCCAGGACCAGATGGCTTCACAGGTGAATTCTATCAAACATTTACAGAAGAGTTAACACCTATCCTTCTGAAACTCTTCCAAAAAACTGCAGAGGAAGGAACACTCCCATGCTCATTCTACAAGGCTACTATCACCCTGATACCAAAACCAGACAAAGATAGCACAAGAAAAGAAAATTACAGGCCAATGTCACTGATGAACATAGAAGCAAAAATCCTCAACAAAATACTAGCAAACAGAATCCAACAACACATTAAAAGGATCATACACTATGATCAAGTGGGATTTATCCCAGGGATGCAAGAATTCTTCAATATATGCAAATCAATCAATGTGATACACCATATTAACAAATTGAAGGATAAAAACCACATGATCATCTCAATAGATGCAGAGAAAGCTTTTGACAAAACTCAACCCCCATTTATCATAAAAGCTCTCCAGAAAGTGTATATAGAGGGAAACTACCTCAACATAATAAAAGCCATATATGACAAACCCACAGCTAACATCATTCTCAACAGTGAAAAACTGAAAGCATCTCCTCTAAGATCAGGAAAAAAAACAAGGATGTCCACTCCCACCACTTTTATTCAACATAGTTTTGGAAGTTCTAGCCATGGCAATCAGAGAAGAAAAAGAAATAAAAGGAATCCAAATTGGAAAAGAAGTAAAACTGTCACTGTTTGCAGATGACATGATACTATACATAGAAAATCCTAAAGACGCTACCAGAAAACTACTAGAGCTCATCAATGAACTTGGTAAAGTTGCAGGATGCAAAATTGATACACAGAAATCTCTTGCATTCCTATACACTAACAATGAAAGATCAGAAAGAGATATTAAGGAAACACTCCCATTTACCATCACATCAAAAAGAATAAAATATCTAGGAATAAACCTACCTAAGGAGGCAAAAGACCTGTACTCAGAAAACTATAAGACGCTCATGAAAGAAATCAAAGATGACAAACAGATGGAGAGAGATATATACCATGTTCTTGGATTGGAAGAATCAATATTGTGAAAATGACTATACTACCAAAAACAATTTACAGATGCAATACAATCCCTATCAAATTACCAATGGCATTTTTCACAGAATTAGAACAAAAAATTTCACAATTTGTATGGAAACACAAAAGACCCTGAATAGCCAAAGCAATCCTGAGAAAGAAAAACGGAGCTGGACGAATTAGGCTCCCTGACTTCCAACTATACTACAAAGCTACAGTAATCAAAACAGAAATACAGATCAATGGAACAGGATAGAAAGTCCAGAGATAAACCCACACACCTATGGTCAACTAATCTATGACAAAGGAGGCAAAAATATACAATGGAGAAAAGACAGTCTCTTCAGTAAGTGGTGCTGGGAGAACTGGATAGTACATGTAAACAAATGAAATTATAACATTCTCTAACACAAAACACAAAACACAAAAACAATCTCAAAATGGATTAAACACCTAAACGTAAGACTCTCTGACATAAATCGCAGCAAGATCTTTTTGGATCCACCTCCTAGAGTAATGAAAATAAAAACAAAAATAAATAAATGGGACCTAATTAAACTTAAAAGCCTTTGCACAGCAAAGGAAACCATAAACAAAATGAAAAGACAACCCACAGAATGGGAGAAAATATCTGCAAACAAAGCAACCAACAAGGGATTAATCTCCAAAGTATACAAACAGCTCATGCAGCTCAATATCAAACAACCCAATCAAAAAATGGGTGGAAGATCTAAATAGACATTTCTCCAAAGAAGACATACAGAGGGCCAAAAAGCACATGAAAAGATGCTCAATATCAGTAATTATTAGAGAAATAGAGATCAAAACAACAATGAAGTATCACTTCTCACTGGTCAGAATAGCCATCATAAAAAATCTACAAACAATAAATGCTTGATAGGGTGTGAAGAAAAGGGAACCCTCCTGCACTGTTGGTGGGAACGTAAATTGGTACAGCCACTATGGAGATTCCTTTAAAAACTAAATGTAGAACTACCATATGATCTAGCAATCTCACTCCTGGGCATATACCTGGAGAAAACCATAATTCAAAAAGATACATGTACGCCAATGTTCATTGCAGCACTACTTACAAGAGCCAAGACATGGAAGCAACCTAAATGTCCATCAACAGAGGAGTGGATAAAGAATATATGGTACATATACACAATGGAATATTACTCAGCCATAAAAAAGAACAAAATAATGCCATTTGCAGCAACATGGATGGACCTAGAGATTGGCATACTGAGTGAAGTCAGCCAGAGAAAGACAAATATATTGCTAACATGTGGAATCTTAAAAAATGGTACAAATGAACTTACTTACAAAACAGAAATCGAGTCACAGATGTAGAAAACAAACTTATGGTTATCGGTGGGGGATGGGGGAGGATAAACTGGGAGACTGGGATTGACACATACAGACTGCTATATATAAAATAGATAACTGGGCTTCCCTGGTGGCGCAGTGGTTGAGAGTCTGCCTGCCGATGCAGGGGACACGGGTTCGTGCCCCGGTCCAGGAAGATCCCATATGCCACGGAGCGGCTGGGCCCGTGAGCCATGGCCGCTGAGCCTGCGCGTCTGGAGCCTGTGCTCCGCAATGGGAGAGGCCACAACAGTGAGAGGCCCGCGTACCGCAAAAAAAAAAAAGATAACCAACAAGGACCTGCTGTGTAGCACAGGGAACTCTACTCAATACTCTCTAATAACCTATATGGGAAAAGAATCTGAAGAAGAGTGCATATATGTATATGTACAACTGATTCACTTTGCTGTACACCTGAAACTAACACAACATGGTAAATCAACTATACTCCAATAAAAATTGTTTTAAAAAATGAAATACAGGAGCTAAGACTCTTAAGTACTTCACGTGCCAGCAGTGACAGTAATGCTAGAGCTGAATCATCTCATTAATCCTCACAATAACCCCACGAGAGAAACCGTTACTCTCTGCACGCTGCAGATGACAAGGCACAGAGAGGCCAAGTAACTGCCCCAGGTCACAAAGCAGATAATCAGAGGAAGGGGACGCAATGAGGGCTTCAGAGCTGCCACTGACAAGTTTTACGATAAACCTTCAGTAGGTGACGATGATGAAGGCTTGGAGACGTTGGAAGAAGACACAGAAGAAAGTTCAAGAACGCGGAGATTGCAGCAGGGCCAGGATGGAAGCAAAGGCAGTCAGGCAGGCCTGAGTTTGACCCTGGCTCAGCTACTTGTGGCTTTATCAGGATCCTCAACCTCTTGGAGCCATAATTTCCTCATCTGTAAAATGGGCCCAGGGAGCACTACTTCAGAGATTTGCTGGGAGGAATGAATGCGCTCACTTGGGTAAAGCACTGCACACTAGACATGGTAGCACCTTCCAACTGAGATGCTGACTCCCACAGGTGTGCCTGCTCAGAGCCCCACACAGGCCATTCCAGACACACAGGCCCCCAAGGTTCCTAGGGAGCCAGAGCCTGCGGGGACGCCCTAAAGCAAATGCAGTGCATCAGCATCACCAGGAACTTGTCGGCAGCGCCAGCGCACCTTCCCCCGAGTCAGAACTCAGCCTGCTCTGGAGTTTCAGATCCTCTCCTATATAGAGCTTCGCTGCTCCTCCTGTGGCCCAACCAGCAGTACCATCACCTGGTCAATCACTGAAATGCAGGACCTCGAGTCCGAGCCCATGCCTGCTGGGTCACGTCCTCACCTTCCCTGGACGTGCTTATCCCTTGGAGAGTTTCATCCTCCAGGTGACGAGAGCAGCTTCACCTAGGTCAGTGCCTCTGGCTGTGGCTGCACAACAGAATCACCTGGGGAGTTTAAAAATCCACTGTGCCCAACTCCCACCACCACAATTCTAACTGGCTGGGGGTACAGCTTGGGCACTGGCGTTTTCCACGGCTTTCCAGGTGAAAATGGGAGCAGGAAGCACAGGGAGCCTCTCTCCTGCCTCGGCTGCTCCTGGCTGCAACCAGACCCACTTTGAGGCTGCAGACTCAGACATCGGTGGACAGCTCTGGAAGCCTCCAGAAGCCAGTCCGAGAGAGGGGGAAGATGGGGCTGGGATGAGCCCAAGGATGGAGCCCCCAAGGACCCGCACTTCTGCCCCAAGTCAGCTGGCGCTGGTCTGGACAAGGCAGAAGCCCTTTACGGGGCAGTGGGGGACGGACTTGCACCCAGCCTGCCTCCTCTGAATCCTTACAGCTGCGCCTCTGTTCCCACAGGAGGAAGGCCAGCACCTTCTAATTATAGATGCAGTCGACTCACAGCCGGGCGGGTGAAAGTGATTCACCGGCTCCTAGAAGCCAGGCCCTGCGAGTTTTCCACCTTTCCCACCTCACGCGCAGGCCCCGGTGGGCGTGAGGGCATCCCAGGCGCAGAGAGGAAAGGAGCGCTCCTGCCAGCTCGGGAGAGAGCTGGCTCTGAATTCAGTGTCAGCGCTTGCCCGTGTCTTCCCTGGGTTTACTTGGCTCTCTGGGGGCACCATGGAGGAAGAGGGTCCTCCCTGCATGTGGGCCCAGGGTCCCCATGACCAAACCTCAAAGGGTGCCGGGGTGCCAGGCGAGAAGGCTACAGCCACTGCCCCCGCACAGGCAGAGTGGCACGGTGGCGGTCAGGGGGTGGGCAGGGAAGACTGGCCGGGCAAAGGCTGAGCCTGAGGGACCCTTTGCTGCCTGTCTGGATGAGCCGCCACCAGCGGTGTCCAGCGGGCTGGCCGTGGGTCAGGCGGGCCAGGTGGGCGAAGCAAGGAGGCGTACGAGTTTCTTGTGGCGGCACTGTTGCCCTCTCCCTCTTGCCGCCCCTCCCGGGGCTCCCGCCACCACTCTGCCTGACACAGGCTGTCCCGGCACCCCTAGGCTCGGCCGAGGCACTCCATCCGACTAACTCCTGCTGCCGCCCTGAGCGTGATACGGCTGCAGCTACCCCTACACCACGGTCCAGCCCAGCCTCCCGCCTCCTGAAACTCCATTCCTGCAGCGCTCCCTGTCTGCACCCTCACCCGTGACCCTCACGTGCACACCTGCCGAGTCCTTTCCTGTGGTTTCAGGCCTGGGTCTGGGACCTGGCGACAGAGTCCAGGCTGGAGTCAGGAGACACTGTCTCGACGACGATGGGGAAGCCTCTGAGCTGCTCTGAGCCTCCATTTCCTCCGCTGTGAAGTGGGCGTAGAGGTTCTTGCCCCTCCTCCCTCGCAGGGTTGCGATGAGGGTTCGATGAGAAAACATGCCCCTGGGAGCGGGAGCAGTGCTGTTCTGTACCACCCGCCTCTGTGCCTTGCATCGATGGCACCCTAGTGGCCCAGCACGGGCTGCCGCCACTTCTGACCCACGGCCTCTGACCTAGGGCCTCACAGCCATCCGCAGGCCACTGGCCTCCTGCGCGGGCTGTGGGTTCTGCTCAGGTGCGAGACCCTGTGGCTCCACCCCAGCCCGTGCGTGCGTGCGCTTGCGTACAACCCAGGCGTCCGGGGGGCGGGGGTGGGGGAGGTCGGGTAACACCCTGGGGCAAACTCGGATTAATGAGGCACAAAAGCTTCCCATCCCCACTATCTACTTGCTCTCCCTCCCTCCCTCCTGCTTCCCCGGGACCAGCTCCCGCGTAAAGTGGTGGCACGTTAGCTTTGCCTCGATCTCTAGGGAGGCTGGGCTCAGAGAAGGGCAGCTATTCTTCTTGCTTCCACAGCCCCTCCCATGTCGAGATGAGGCACAGCTGAAGGCTCCCGAGTGCCCAGAGGGCCAGAGCTTAGGAGCCCCCACACCCAGTCCCTGGCCCAGGCCTTCTCCAGCTGTTGGTTTGGGGCAAGTGACTCCATCCCTATGAGCCCCAGCTGTTTGTCAAACAAGACACTGGTCCCCAGACTTCCCGGCCTGGGTGTGGGGATACAGGAGGGGAGAAGGCAAGGAGGGTGGCTTCAGAACAAGTGCTCACACACCCGGCGTGTCGTAGTTCCGAAAGTAAACAGCGTCCTCTGGGTTCCGCTCAGCCCGGCCAAGGCCTGCATGAACATGGGATTCCTTCCTGCGGGTACAGCCCAGAGCTCTGCGTCCACACAACTCAGGCTGGAGGCCCCGTTGAGGCACTCGGTGAAAACCTTTAGCTTCTGAGTACGTGCAGCTGCCCTGCACACACAGCGCACACAGACACACAGACACATGCGCACACCTTCTAAGGAACACACCACTCCAAAGCATCAAGGACATGGAAGCTGCTGGACTGAGGGCCCAGGAGGAGAGGGAAGCACAGTGGGGAAGTAAGAGGAGATCTTAGGCAGCCCCACTGCTGTGAGAGATGCCGGCAAAGATGGGAAAAGAGGGTTTTTAGGAACTTGCCACAGAAGATTATGAATGAAATTTCCTTCTGCAGCCTCTTCAAGAGACTCGGCCACGCCACACAGCTTGTGGGATCTTAGTTCCCCATCAGGGATCGAACCCGCACCCCCTGCAGTGGAAGCGCGGAGTCTTAACCACTGGACCGCAAGGGAAGTCCCTCTTCAAGAGACTTTGGCTAGAGATCTGGGTGCCGCTCACTGCTGCAGTGCTTTCTAATGTGGCCCTAGCGAAGGGGAGCCTGCAGGCAGCAAAATCGGGAGGAGAGTATCTGTTCCTGGCTACACGCGTGCAAAAGCCGGACACCCGCCGGGAGGGGCGGCCACACACACAGGCATGTGTGTACGGCTTTTGTGACCCGGGGCACAGTCCTTCCGCTCACAAACTCCAGCTGTGCCCAAGATGGCCTTCAGAGACCCTGCACTCCACTCTCATCACACAGGAGCCCCCTGGACCCCTGGGAGCCGCAGCTGTGACAGTGGCCCAGATGGTGCTGAGCCAGGGCTGCTGGACTCACTACGACAGCCAGAGCCCACCGTGTGCACCCGGATACATCCATGGCTACACCGTCATGTACCTTCATGTCCTCCACTCACACACTCGTCCAGGCCTGGGTATAGGCCTTTCCCAAGTGCTTTTCCTGCTTCCTCTACTGAGAGGCTCAACAAGCCCTGGGGAGGCCTGACACTGCCCAATGGTCTCATAAAAGGTTCCCACAGCGGAGGCTGTCACAAACAATTTACTTAAACATACTTGGGTAAGGAATGCACGTGACACTGACTCGAGACAAACATCTAATTACTGCAGCATCTGTGTGCAGGGTTGTCCGTGCTCACAACTGTCCGGGGCAGCGCTGCACAGCTTCCTGGAGGTGTTCCCATGCCCAGGGGCTGCTCCTACCTCATCTCTTGCCTCCTGGCCCTTGAGGGGGAAGGTCCCTGCCCAGAAGCAGGGCCCGGGGGCCTCCGGTTCAATGCCCCAGCTCTGGGCAGGAAGGCGGGCTGGGAGGGGATGGCAGGAAGGGACTTGGGGCTACAGGTGAGGCAGGGACCTCATCGTTCAGGAGCCACTTGGGAGGGACCCCACCCGTGGGCTCTCCGGGGTCCGCAGGCCTCCTGGCCTCTGATGCCCAGCTACCTGCTCCCAACACCACCTCTGCCCTCGGGGCACATCCTGTGAAAGGGGTGGCAGTGCTCAACGAGCATTCACTGCACCCCCCCCGCCAGGGCAGCCTCAGACACAGCCAGCTCGGCCCCAGCTGAGAATGGGGACAGCAGCCCAGGGAGGGGACAGCCTGCTACACAGCTGGACGGGAGCAGTGTCAGGCCCTCCACTCAACTCTGAAAGGGAGGAGCTGTCTGGGGCAGGTTCCCAGGGCACAGTCAGAATTCAGGATCCCTTCCAATCTTGGAGTCTGCAATTCCGGAAATTTCTAAGAAATGGAGAAGCAGGGAGAAGCTTTCTTTGACTAACCTTTGGTACTTTCAATGTTTATCATCAGGAGTTGGGAGCCCAGCCATGTGCTGGGCTTTACATATCTCATCTCAACGCAATCCCTCCAACCTACAGGGGGCGGTGTGGAGATGCCCACTTCTTAGATGAGGATGCCAAGTGCCCATGACTTGCACTAGGCTGCTTAGGCAGGCAGTGGTGAGTAGGTCTGTCCAGGCCTGCCTGCCCCACTGCCCTGCTCCTTCTGCGGACTGTCATCTCTCCTCATCACTGTGCCTGGCCGGGGTATAACCTTCCGAGCATCAGATGAAGGCTGAGGCCCTCGCCCTGGGCACATGGATAAGTGTCCATTCCCACGGCATTCTGCATATGATTTCAGGGATTGACGGGCTCCCAGAAGCTCATCCATGGATGCCAAGTTAAGCATCCCAGCTTCCTGGAAAACTGGGACAAAAATGGCCCTGAGGGCCCATCTTGCATGAGCCCCCAGGGATCTGCTGGGAGGTGGAGGAGGGGCAGGAGTCAGCCCCCTGCCTCTGCCAGGCTTTGCAAGTGGTGCTTCTTTCGGAGGCAGCACATGGACTTCTATTTTTTAACCTACTCAACAAAATGGAGACTATTTTTAGCTCAGCAAGCTGCAGGGCATCACAATTAGCAACTGAAAATTACACATCTTGCCAGTCTCCCCTCTGTTGGCTGGAGGAGAGAGAGAGAAAGTGCTCCTGGGGGGAGCTGGGTGCCAGCCCTGGCCCACACCCTGGTGGGCCACTTAACCAGGAGGGCAGCCTTTGGCCGAGATTTCAGAATGAGTGCATTCAAGGGGCTGTCTCTGGTTTCATCCCAGTTCCAGAAAAATCCAGAGCTGGTGGGAGCCAGGCAGGAGCCCCATCAGCTCTCAGAGGCCACAGTTAGGGAGAGACCCATGCTGGCTGCTTGAACCAGGGCCAGCAACACTGGAACCCAGCTCGGCTGCGGACCTCGGGCAGCTGAGGCCAGGCCTCCTGTCCCATCTGCACAATGAACCCAACCACCCTTCTAGGGCTAACTGTCTGGTTCTCTGATGTCATTTGCACTGGGGTGGGGTAGGAGGTGGGGTGTTCCACAGAGCCCTTGCTCTTCAACCGACAGACTGACCAATCATTCATTCATTCATTCATTCACAAATGGCACCAAGGACCTGCCTACACACTGGAGATCTGCCAATGAAGGAAACAGGGTCTCTGTCCCCACTGAGACCCCCGGCGCAGGCTGTGGCTGTCAGGCGTGATGACCACACAGATGAGGATGTGATATTAGGGGTTAGAAGGAGAGCAGTGCTCTGGAAGAGGAGAAGAGGGTCGGGAGAGCAGCTGCCAGCCTGAACCCAGACACTCCTAAGGCAGAAAGCTCCCTCCTGGGGGCCCTTCTTCCCCTCCCCAAACCCCAGCTTTCAGAGTTTCCTAACTTTGAGCTGAAATGTGTGTCTCTTAAGCTCCAGAAGCCCTGGTCCTATCTGCTGGGACCACATGCTGAAGATCTGGCTGCACACGGGCTGGGCGAGGCCCGGCCACCCCATGAGCTGGGACCCAGAGCCCTCTCTGTAAAATGGCACCTGCAGCAGCAACTTCACAGGCAACAGTGAGCATGGCCGGAGGCCACCGTGCTCCAGACACGCTTAGTACCTGCTGGTTTCGGTGGAGTCAGAACTGCAGGACACTGACAGGCACTTGGGATACCTGTCCTCCAGGTTACCCACTGCCTTCCTAGACACAGTTATGGCAGATGGTACTGCCCCTCTCCTGATCCCGCCTCTGAGGCCCTCTCCCCTCTCCGCAGCCTGGGCAGCCACGGGGCCCTGGTGCGGCCAGGAAGAAAGTGGGGAGAAGCTGCCTCCTCTGTCCAACCATACAGATCCACTGGCCCGGCTGCACTGCCCTGTCCTGGCAGGTGGTGATCAGAACTGGCTCTGGGGACTTCCCTGGCAGTCCGGTGGTTAGGACTCTGCTTTCACTGCCGAGGGCGCAGGCTCGATCCCTGGCTGGGGAACTAAGATCCCGCAAGTCTTGCAGCGCGGCCAAAAGTTTTCTAAAAATTTTTTTAAATAGAAGAACTGGCTCTGCCTTAGAGGTGGCTGCTCTGCCCCGGGTGGGGAGTGGTAGGGGTGACATGTCCTCTTTAGTCCTCACCCCTGTACTCCTGTGGCCTTGCCAGCAGGGAAGAAGTCCTCCTGAGGGCACGGCCGGCCCCATCCTTGCAGGCGGGGCCGCGGGAGCACCCTGCAGCTCCCATCCTCCCAGCCTGATGGGCCTCGGGGGCAGGAGGGCGAGGGGTGACGTTTTTCACATAAACCAAGCTTCAAGAAACCGTACTCGCAAGTGCCGGGAGGAAGAGCCACATTTACCTTCGTGTACCCTTGGGGCCACCAGGGCAGGCCCGGCCCCAGTGGAGGGCTGCAGGCTGGGCTCCAGCCAGGAGGTGGCTGGCATGGGAGTCAGAGCCACGCAGCACTTCGGCGCCTTCTCCACAAAGGCCCGGCCTCCAAGAGATGCTAAACAATTAAAGCTTAGTTACAGATGCATGATTCATTTTTTTTTTCCTTCTGAATTCCTTCCTATTACCAAATCCTATTTGAATTGACTACAGGAATCTTGCCATCTCCTCCTCACACTCCTAAATACAGATTCTGCCGCGTTGGGGTTTTCTCCTCCTTCTGTTCTGCCTTTCTGTCCAGTCAGCTTCTTCTGGTGGCTGCTCAAGGGACAACATGTCATTGTCCACCAATAACCATCCCATTATTGAGCCTTGAGAGGCCCGAGGAGGAGCAGGTAGGATTTCAGAGAATCCCTGCCCTCTCCCCACAGGGCGGGCTGCTGGCAAGCCGGCCTCCCACTCAGGGCCCTTAGGGCAGGGCGAGGGTGCCCAGGGCCTCCCCTTCCACCACCCCCCACCCTCCCACCCCACCCCCGGCCTCAGATTCCAAAGGGGTCACCCTGCGCTCCTGCACGCGGCCGGGTGACGCTCAGACTCCGTGTGGAAACTGACATAACCTTGGGAGGCACTCCTGTCATTTCTGGGGGTTCCGGCAAGGTGCCATGGAGGAGGGCGGGCTGGAAGGCAGGGCGCAGACCCCCACCTCAACTGGAACGGCACCTCTGGGATCCCCTTCCTGTATGGGGCATCCACTTAAGGCTGCTGCTCAGAGCTTCCCCTGACAAGAACCCCAGGTTCCAGGCGGCAGCATCTGACCCAGGCTCCCCCTGCTCCGGCCACAGGAGCCAGGCAGGACCCCAAGGAGCGGCAGGGCGTGGCTGTGAACGAGCAGGATAACAGGGGACTGTGTCAGAGGTCAGGGTCCTTCGGAGGCAGGGAGGCTGGGCCCCTAGGGAGAGAGGGGGGCGGGGTCCGAGCCACGCTCAAGCCTTTCCAGGAGTGAGTAGCAGCCTCTACTCCACCCACCAGGCTGCGTCGGGGGGGGGGGGGTGCCAGGGTACAGAAAAAAGAACGTATAGTCCTTTTATTTTTAAATGACATCTAATTAGGCTGAGCAACGATTTTCCTTTGTGTTTAAAAACAAATAAAAATCAATTTCCTTCACTTGAATTGTCATCCTCCTGGCAGACACCCAGAGTGGCAGCCCTGGGATCCCGCTGCACTGCAGGAGCTGGAGACTTCTGTACGCTAACCTGCTGGTGGAGGGCAGCAGGCGCCCAGCTCCCTGCTGGGCCTGGACAGAAACAGGACCAGGACGTGCGTCTTGACCCTCCAGCAGAAACATCTCCCGCTCCCTGCGCACATTCTCTGTACACAAGCAGCTTTCCTGCCACATGCCCTATGTCCCCTGGCCCTGGGGGCTGGTAACCAGGTGTCTAGCCCAGCTCCCAGGAATACCAGCAGCACAGCTGCCTGCATCCCTCCCCAGGGCAGTGCACTTCCCCGCATACCACCCTGCACACACTGCTGGCAAGGCAGCTGTCACCCCATTTTCCAGACAAGGAACAAAGCCCCAAGGGTTTAAGTCATCAGCCTTAGGCCTTACAGCTCCAAAGTAGGGGAGCTGGGATTTGAATCCTGGTGTGTGTAACCACCACGATCTGATAGGAAACCCAGGACCATCAGCGCAGGCTCAGGAGAAGGAAGGGCAGGTGCGAGGCAAAGGCAGGTGGAGCCGGACAGGGTCCCCGCGAGATGGGCAAGGCCTGGCCCAGAAGGAGCCACCTGCTGGCAGTGTGCAAGGTGAGGCCAGTGAGCGCAGCATTGTGGGGAGCAGGGCAGGGTCCAAGGGCCAGCTGTGCACGTGCCCGCATGGGGCCCCTTGCTGGACAGCCCGATCCAAACCCTCCCTGAAACAGCTCAGCAGCCTCACTGCCAATGAGTGACACTCACAGGGGGTTTCCACCTATTGGGCTGTCCTACACATCCCCACAGGGCCCTCCAAGGCATTATTGACCATTGTCCGGATGAGGTGCGGCCCAGGAGGCGAAGGACAGCCTGAGGCCACACTGTCTGGCAGGGCAGAGCCAGGAACAGCCCACAGCTCCTGCCTGCAGGCTGGTTCTTTCTGCCAAGAGTTGAAAGTGCAAGGCAAACTGCCAAGAACACGCCTGTCCCGCTGTGCCCAGGAAATGGGGCCGGTGCCCAAGCACAGAGCAGGGAGCTCCTCTTCGTGGACCAGAGACAGGCAGGATGACAACTAGAACTTTCTACAATTCCTGACACGTGGTTCAGACCCAAAGAGACGAGTGGTAGAAAGGAATGAAAATACTGCAGGGCATTCTCTCAAGACGTGGGAATGGAAACATAAGGAGAAAAATGCATGAAATCCCATGGCCTAAAGACAGCAAGGCACATTCTTCTACCCGAGAGTGCTCATCCACATTGTTCATACATCATATCACCAATGAAACCCTGATGGAGTACCCAAACAGAAATGTACAGGTGACAGAATGATGTGTCTGGACATTAATAAACACAGCTGGATATTAATAAACAAACGATGAACCCAAAAAATTCACCCACTTGACTAAAAAACTTCCCTAAATCATGTTTGTGTTCAAGTAGCAATCAAAACTCCAATTACAGACACATCAGAAAAATAACCCTTATAAGAAATCTCCTCATGAAATTCGACATGGCCAAAGCTGTACTCAGAGAAAAATTCATGGACTTCAATGTATTTTAAATAAACAGGAGGAAATGAAAACAAACTAAGCACTTGATTTAAAAAGAGCTTCTAAACAAAACAGACATACAGCAAAGCAAACTAGAGGAAGGAATTACTAAAAGATAAATGAGTGGATTGAAGGAAAGAAAGACAGTAGAACTTGCTGACTACATTCAAGAGCCGATTTTCTTTGGGAAACACAAATTAAAAAGATAAACCTCTGGCAATTCTAATCAACAAAAGGATGGAAGAAAGGAAGGAAGCTGGCAGACAGGGAAAGAGGGAGGGAAGGATCGAGACTGGGAGGGAGGAAAGGAATGAAGAGAGGGAGAAATGCAAAAACAGAGGAATGAGAAAGAGACTCTAACCACAGATGTGGAGAAGAAACTTTAAACGAATAGATGATGTAAACCTGTGCTAAAAGGTCTGAAAGCATTTTGAACTAGGATATTACCTAGAAAATATGAATAACCGAGATAGACTAGAAATGTTTAGAACGCAAGAAGACCAATAACCATAGTACAAATTAAGTAAGCTGACAGCCAGCTAAACCTCAGAGAAAAACAAAAGCGAGCCCCGGCTGAGCCAGTTTCCAAAATGAGTGACTTCAACCCTTGAAGAGTAAGATAATTTTATATGATATTTAAACTATTTCAACTACAGAATTCCTATTGAAAACCTTTCCTATTCATTTTATGAAGCTAACATAACCATGATTTATAAATGTGACAAATATCTCCCCTAATAGAAAAGTAGGTATAAATTCTTACCTATGAAGATAGAGGAAAAAGACCCCAAGCAACATATCGGCAGAATGAACCCAGCAGCGTTTCAAAGCACAATCGAACCTGACCCAGTGGGATTTATTCCAGAAACAGGATGATTTAGCTCAGAAAAGCTAATAAGTCAACACATTAATAGGTCCAAGGAGGAAAGGAATTTGATGATTCTGCTATATACAGGAAAGCCTCATATGATATCCATTCTTGGTGTACACTCTCGGTACTTCATGATGAAGATTATGTATTTGAAATTTAGGGCCAATTTCAGACTTAACAGTAAAACATTAGAGGCCTCCTCATTAACATGAAGATCAAGCCAAGGACAACTGCTAGAGATGTGGGGACGCATGTATATGTGTAGCTGATTCAATTTGTTGTAAAGCAGAAACTAACATACCATTGTAAAGCAATTATACTCCAATAAAGATGTTAAAAAAAAAATAAAAAAATAAAGTTGCTTTGTACCTTTCAGAAAACACACTAAGAGAAGAAAATGTTAACAAGATACATTAGAAATGAATTAAATTCATTCCTGGCTTTTCCAGGGAGCCCAACTGAAAAATCTGTTCAAAATACTGAGAGTTTAATTACCAATTACCTAACATACATTTTTTAAAGATCGCTGTCTTACCTATCAACCTCGCCTGGAGACAGGCATTCCCATCCCCAAAGACATCCTGACTCAGTCCATGTGGAGTGCGTGCTTCCACCCCAGCGGCAGAAGGGAGGAGGGTGTGTGTGAGCCAGTGCCCGTGTGCGTGCGTGCGTGAGTGCGTGCGTGCGTGCGTGCCCTGGGGCCTCCCAGCTCTGCAGGTCTCCCAGCCTCTGGGCAGGGACGTGTTGCTCCCAGTGGGCCTGCCCTGCCACCCAGGTCAGCCACCCAGCCCACAGCCCCCTTACTGGCCACACACCCCTGACACCGCAGCATTCTGCCCTCTGGGCTGGGCATCTCTAGGGGGCTGCCACCCCTCTTCTAAGGAGGTTGCACGGGGCCCTGGTGCGCGCAGGGTGGCCAGGCTCTGGGGTCGGCCAGCCCCAGAATGAATGTCGCCTCTTCCTGCTCTGCTCATGGCGCTGCCTTACACCTCAGAGCCTCAGCTTCCTCTTGTGTCACTGGAACAGCCACCTCGTGAGGGTTAAAGGAGACGCGAGAGCTGGCTCCAAGTCCTCTGACTCACACTCGCCACAGGGGGCGGCTCGTGCGGCAGCGACACTGACCTTTGGGAAATGCCGTGGGCTTGGCCCCAGCCAGGCAGGCCGGTGTGAGCGGGACAGTGAGGGTGGGGTTCTTCCCCTGGAGGCTGAGACACAGGGCAGTGGGTTTGCCAGAGAAACCCCACCGGCTGGCTGGCGACCATGAGGCCACAGGGCCAGAACTCTTGGGGGCTGCAGGGCTCCAGGGGGTGAGAAGCAAAGAACCACGGTGGAGGTCCCTGGCTGCTTTCCTCTGGAGACCCCGGGGCCACTGTCCACATGACCTATCACCCAGGGCCCTCCAATCTGTCTGCCTCTGGGCTCCCCTTGTCCTGGAACCCACAGGGCTCCAGCCAGCCCAGAACCTGGCATAGTGGACATCCTGGGCAGGGGGCCAGCTGTGACCCCTGACACCCTGGCTGAACTCAGGCAAGCCGCAGCACCTGTGGGCCTCAGATTCCCCACGTGTAACACATGGAAGCAGAACTAGGCAGTCTCCGTGGGCCATTCCAGCCCTCGTGTCTGTTTCTCCCTTCCCTCACTTATTCAGTCCACAAACCCCTGAGGTCCTACTGATCTGTGCCGCACACTTGGAAATGGAAGAGCCCATGGAGCTCAGTGTGTGCCACTAGGGGTAGAAGGAACACCGCAGTGCAGCATGAGAGACTCGGGATTAGAGGTCTGTGCTGGCTGGAGCTCAGTGTGTGCCACTAGGGGTAGAAGGAACACCGCAGTGCAGCATGAGAGACTCGGGATTAGAGGTCTGTGCTGGCTGGGTGTTGAGGGGGCACAAGGGTGGAGGGACTATCTCTGTAGGGAGAAGCCAAGGAGGGCATCCTGGAGGAGGTGATTTGGAGGTGGGCTTCCAAGGATGAGCAGGGGGTTTCCAGTGGGTTAGGAGAAGGAAGAGCAGGGAGATAAAACAGGTCTCCTGGCTGACCTGTTTTTATCAGGATTGTTTGTCAGGACTGTGACACCACAGTCCTGACAGACCAGCCCTCTTCTGGTCACTCAACAGCAGCTCCCCAGAGGGTGAGGGCCAAGAAGCCCAGCTCTGTGGAGGGTGCAGGCAGCTTCCACAGGTACCTCAGCTCCGTCTCTCAAGTCAAACCCTACCCATCCCAAAGCCAGTGTGTGACTCCCCACCCACAAGCAGCTCTCCCAGATGGCCTAGCTCGCAAAGCCCCTGCACCACTGTGGTCCCTGTGCTTGGTGGGTACGTGACCTACAGGTGGTACTGCCCCAGTGCTCCTGAACCTCGGACGGGGACGGCAGCCAGGTCGACACAAGATGTTGTGGCCCCCCACCTCACCTTGCCTCCCCCGGTGGAGCTCACACGAAGCTCCTCCAACCCCAGCAGCTGGCAGGCCCAGCAAGATGAGGGCGTGGTGCCTGGACCAGGCTGTCCTGAGCCAGCAGGTACAGGTGTAGGCGGCGTGGCCAGGAGGCAGCAAGGGCTTGCAGGATGGAGCAAGCTGGGGCTCCAAATTAGCACCCCAGGCCAGACCCTCCCCTAACTCCATACACCCAGCCAGTGCCAGGAGACATCGCCCCGGGGTGCCAACCTGTCCCACCTCCTCCCCGACCGCACCCCCGCTCCACCTGCATCCTTTCCCGCCTCTCCTTCCTGGAGTCGGCTGTCTCCTCTCCATCTCTACACCACAGTTGCACCGTCAGCAAGGCCACCTGCTTTACCTTCAGAGTAAATCGGCCCTTCTCTCCTCCTCCGCTGCCACCTCCCTGGCCTGAGCCCCTGGGCCCCTGCGCTTACGCTCGCCAGCTCTGCTCCTGACACCGGCCTCCAGTCTGGTCCTCTTCGAAGCCTTGCCTGGCCTCTTCCTGCTGTGCTCCTCTGCTCCCACTGCCGCGTACCTCCCTCCCTCTCCTCCAGCAGGTCCTCAGGCTGAGGCCTCCCCTGACTGCCCCACCCAAGGCACAACAGCTGCCCCACACTGATGGTCAGTGCGCTGGGCACCAAACGTGTTGGACCCCTGCTCGCCAGGCTGAGCAGAATTGTCATTACTGGTCCTAGCGAGACTGAGTGGGGCCCTGTGACTCATCTGGCTCAAGAGCAGTGAGTAGAAGTGACGTGTGGCACTCTGAACTGGGGCACTGAAAGGTTAGTGCAAGGGCCTCTCTCCCCCTCTGCCATGGGACCTGTCAGCCCAGGTCCTTGAGTGAGGAAGGCTTGGAGCAGGGCCCCGCCAAACCATGAAGAACTCGCTGATAAGTGAAAATTACAAGGTGTTGTTATAAGCTCCTGGCTTTGGGGGTTGTTTGGTTGCCGCTGATAACCTAAACTACCCTGCCCTTGATATGTACCCTTGATATGTTCTATTCCTCTTTCCTGCTTTACTTTTTCTCTTTAGCACTTATCACCATGTAACATTCCATATTCCATTTCTTGATTGTGCTTTTCTTTTTCCCTGTCTCTCTTGCTAAAAGGTGAGCCATGAGGACAGGGACTGTGGTGTCTCTGGTTCCCTGCTGAATCCATGGTGCCTGCACACAGCAGGTGCTCAATAAATGTGCACTGAATAAGTGAAAGAATGAAGGACTAAATGAGTCCTGCTTCTTGGGCACAGCCAGGCCCAGTCAGCCCAGCTGTGGCCCCCTTCTGTGCCCCATGCTGCACTGAGCCTGAGATCTACGCCGGTCAGCTCCAGGCTGAGGGCTTAGAGCAGCGGCACCTGAATCACATTGCCTGATTGCCTCAAAGGAAGGGTTTGAGCCATGGAAATGCAACACTGCCTCATGCTCGGGATTAATTCCAGGACAGGTTCTCAGCCTCCCTTCCTGTAGAAAGGAAGCTGCCCCTCACCTTGGGGTCCACACCCCTGGAAGCCCCAGGCTGGGCCTCACTCTCCTTAAATACACAGGTGTCTGTGGGCCCACACAGGCACAGTCCTGCCCGCCCTGCCTCTCCCTCTCTCTCACACACACACTCCATATATAAACATGCCCACATTTTCACATACTCTCACTCTCGCCCACACATCACACATACACACCTCCCACGTGCCCACCTCATCACAGACCTCCTCTCCCGGCACCTCCTCCAGGGCAAACAGGTGGTTCTGTGTTCAAGTCCAGAAAAGGACCCACTGTCGTCTTGGTGCTTATAAGCCTGTCTGTGCCAGTCCCAGGGCAGCCACCCTCCTGCCGACCCTGTCACTGGGGCTGCTGTCTCCTGCCTCTCCGGCCCTGTCCACCCCACATGGGTCCCTACCAGGTGTGCAGGTGCCACGCGGCCACAGACTATCACCGGCGTCCGCAGGCCGTGCCAGGTAGCAGCCTGGGCTGCCCATCCGTTCTGAGCCCTGGGCGCAGCCCACCTGACAGCTGGTGTCCCAGTGGGGACCCACAGAGAGAGTGGTTCCCAAGGGCAGGCTTCCTCCGGGCCTGGCCAAAGATGTCCTCAGGATGGCCACACTCCTTGTCCGGAGGTCAGGACTGCTTCCCGAGCTCGGCGGCGCAGGAACCCCTGACCCCGCAGTCCGACTGCAACCAAGGGGTTGCCCTGCGAGCTCGTCCACGTCACCGCCTCCGCGACCCGCCGCCCCGCACCTGCCACGCGCCGCAGCCCTACCTGGGGCTCCAGAAACATCCTGGCTGCCTGCTCCCAGCGCTGTCTCCCGGCGCCCCGGGCGTCCCGCGTGCGGCCGCTTCTCTCCCCGCGCGCCACTGCAGCTCCAACCCTCCGCCCCGCCCGCGGACTACCCCACGCCCGCCTCCTCCCGGGAGGCGGGGCCCGACCAGGGCCGGGAACGCTAGGATTCTGGATGGGGCGGAGGTGAGGGGCCAAGGGGTAGCGAGGGACGGGGTGGGGCCGAGGGACCTCGGGGTGGGGCCGAGGGACCTCGAGGCAGGGCCAGGGGCGGTCCGGGGCATCGTGGAGTTCGAGGGGGGCGTGGCGCAGGGGGCGGGGAAAGGACCGGAGGGGCGGGGCGCTGCTTGGAGAGCGGTGGCGAAGGTGCAGGGGTTGGGGCGCCGGGAGGGGCGCGGCGTGGGCAGGGCACACAGGCCTGGCGCTGGATTTGGGGGCGCTGGGAGTGCAGGCGGAGCGGGCCGTGGCGTCAGGACGGAGGCCATGGCAGGGTGTCGGTGCTGGGTGCGCCGGGTGGGCTTGCGAAGGGGGGCCGTGTGGGTCGGTGCTTAGCGCGCGGTAGGAGCGGTCGTCCTGGTGAGATCCAGCTAACGGAGAGCCCCGTGCTCCCCCATATCCTCCCTCGAGCCTCTCTTCCCCCTCCCCGACCTCACCTCATCGTAGAGGTCCACTACAGAGCTACGGCAGCGTGCTTGGCCAGCGTCTGGCTTGAATGCCTCCCCTCACGGGTCTCTCACTCAACACAGCTCTGGCCTCGAGCGTCCCACGGAACTCTCTGTCCTTCCGTTTCCTTGAGTGAACACAGGGGACACGGCAGCTGCTTTTGTGGGAGGACTACTCTAAGACACAGCGTGGGTCGGACCTGGCACATGGCACAGCGAGGCGTCCTCCCGCCCCCAGGAGCCCCGGCGCTCAGAAAGAATCCTGTCTGGTGACGGATCTTCCCCTCCCTCGCGTTCCTGCGTTGCCCCCAACGCGGGCTCTGAGAATCTGAAAGGAAAAGGTGGACTGAGGGAAGAGCGCCCTCTCTGGGAGATCTAGAACCGGAGGGCCCAGAGGCTGAGTGGGGAGAGGGAGGGGGTGGGATCTGGAAGAGCTCAGGAACAAGCCCTGGGGCTGGGATGGGGAGAGGTGATGCTGTCAGTGTCCAGGCAAGTCCCAGGACGCCGGCCCCCAGCAGCCCGTGAGACAGCCATCTCTCTTCCCAGCTACCCGTTCTCCTTTGCCTGTTCTCTCACCAGTAGCAAGACTGGCCCTGAGGCTGAGTCCTGCTGGACAGCTATTTCCGTCTTGAGGAATTAGGGGCTGTGCTGAGTCCATTCACCAGCCTCCTCCAAGAGAATGCAGGAGTTTGGAGACAGCCGTCCTTCTCTTGGAGGCCTGCCCCCACCCCACTTTCTCTACTAAGACTGGAACCCAGGTCTCACTGCTCCAGCACCTGCTCCTGTGGGTGGGCAGTCGGGAAGAGGGGGGCAACATTAGCAGAAATGACCAGGGCTGCAGACTGCTGGCACATCAGCCCCCCAAGCTTCCACACTGTCCGTCTCCCCCTGCTGCTTCTGCATCTCATTTCAGGCCAGTCAGAGGATGCAAAGCTAACACTGGCCTCCGCAGGGGACGTGTGGAACCAGGATCAGCCTGGGCCCTTGGTCCTGAGCCCGCCTGGCCACTCTTCCCCTTCAGACAGCTCCACAGTGCCAAGAGGGGTGAGGGGTTTTGCCCTGAGGGAGCTTGCCAGGCACCTACCCCTGCTGTCCTCGGCCCTACCCCACAGCCCTGCAGGATATCTGGGCCCTCAGGCAGCCACAGTTATTTCCTCAGGAAGTCCATGTGGGCAGTTAACACCCTCTGCACCCCGAGCAAGCCTTCCCCTCTGCTTCTCTAGATGTTATGGCCCAGAGGAGTTGGCTAGGCCGATATGCAGCACCACTGCACCTTTCTGTACATGCTCACTCACAAATTTCACAAGCATCCCTAAGAACCTTGATAAAGTAGATGCTTCCCCGGGATGAAGGAGCACCCTCTGCCAGTAGCCTCTGCAACGGGAATGTCCTCACAGACACAGGTGGTGCTCTCTCGCCTTTGCTCACAGGTGTGACCTCAGCATTCATGTGTGTACATGGACTACATCCGCATCCCAAGGCAGCAGGGAGATGGGCGTGCCAGGGCTGTCCCCTGCCAGGGTGCTACCCTGCTTGAACCTGTGGGTGGGACTGGGCGTAGAGAGCAAGGTGCTGCAGGGAGGACTTGTGGGGACTGGCACAGGAACACAATGACCTTGCCAGAGCTGGCTTTAGAAAGTGGAGAAGGAACCAGCTGTGGTGCGGCCAGCAGACATGTGCTGGGGGCTTCTGGAAAGATGAGGCACCCCAGATGATGTGGGCTGGCCAGGAGGCCAGGAACAGTGCATCCATCCCGTGACCATGAGAGGATGCTCTGAGCAAAAAGCAAGGAAGGCTGGTTCCAGAATGACAGTGACCCTGGACATCCTCACAAGTACGGACACCTGGGACAGACGGGAAACTGGGACAGGAGGCTGGACTCACTGCTACAAGCTCCTAATCAGTGTCCTTGCTTCCACCTGTCCTGCCTCAACACAGCAGCTGGATTGGCCCTGTTAAAACCTGAGTCAGGTCCTGCCCCTCCTCTGCCCAGACCCTCAGTGAAATGAAAGCCAGGGTCCTAGTGGCCCTGCAGGCCCCATTGGCCTGCCCCCATTTGAAACCTCCCACCTTCCATTCACCTCTGCCCCCGCCGGCCCTGCGTGTCTGCGTGGCTCTCCCACTTGGGTCTTTACTGACGTGTCACCTTCTCGGTGACATATTTACAGTGTTAACCTCCACTCCCACACTTCCTCTCCCACTGAACTTTCCTTCTCATGGCTACTTCAGTTGACATATTCTTTCTACTTCCTTATTTGTTAGTCTCCTCTAGGGAGAATTCGAGCTCCATGAGTGCAGGGCCCTTGTCTGTTTTGTTCACTGCTGTGCCCCAGTGACTGTGACATGTTTGCATATGGCGGCACTTGACACCTATCTGTTGAATGAATATGTGTGTATGTATGTCTGTGTATAACTGTGCAGATATAGATATAGGTGTATGTATCTAGTATAGGCCTCATATCCAGAATATATAAAGAACTCATAAAAATCAAAAAAGTCAGAAGACCCAACTTTTTAAAAATAGGCAAAAGACTTGAAGAGGTACTTTACCAAAAAGGATATCCCAAAGGGTGATACACATAAGAAAAAGCATTCATTAGTCATCAACGGAAGGAAAATTAACACCACAGTGTGATACTGCTGTACACCCACCAGGATGGCTAAAATGAAAAGGCAGAAATATCCAAGTGCTGGCAAGGATGTGGCACAACAGAAACTCCCAGCCGCTGGTGGTGGGAGCTGAACTGGTAAAGCCACGTGAGAAGATGAACCCATAGTGCCTGCAAAACTCGAGCATATACAGGGCCAGAAACTCCTCCCTGGGTGTAGACCCACCAGAAATGCTTACATACTCACACCCAAAGACCCATCCATGAGTGTTTATAGCAGCACTCTTCACAATGGTTCTAAACTGGGAACCACCCAGCCGCCCTCCACAGCCAGGAGGTGTAGTCACTCAGGGAGCACCCCACAGCAATGAGAATGAACGAAGACAGACACACACAAGGAGCAGTCTCAACCACCATCACGTGGAGCAAAAGAGATCAGGCGCGAAAGAACATCTAATCAACATCTTACGGGGCTGCTGGGGCTGCGGCTGGAAGCTGGTCACCCACGTGCTCACCCCGTGAAAAGTCACTGAGCTGCAACATTTATGACTCATGCACTTGGCTGTATGTACATTACACTTCAAAACAGTTTATGTTTTAAAAAAAGAAATAACTTCCCAAGCAGAGCAGGCAAAGCTGTCTGAGCCCCAAGGCCCTCCCAAGTCTGCTGTGAGCCACAACTCAGAGAAGCCGAACTGGGGAAAGGAGCATTTTAAGGACACTGGTGGCCTCTGCCTCCCTCTCCTCATTCCCCTCAAGACCAAAGGCACCTCTGGTAAAAAAAAAAAAACACAAACAAACAAAAAAAAAGCCTGCTCCTTCCTTTAAAAAGGTACAGCCTGCAAGGTTTTAGTTTTGGAAGATGGAAGGTGGCCTGATGTGGGGTGACCAAATTTGAAGAACAGAGGAAGCAGGAACCCAAGTGCCCACACAGGTGGTGCCCACACCAGCATCACGACAAAGCCCCTGCAGAGGCTAAAACCTCAGAAGCTAGGGCTCCAGGGCAGGGGGGTGGGGGGCAGCCTGCCAGAAGACGCAGGTGAAAGTCTGATGGTATCTGCGGGACCACGCAGGGGTGAGCACCAAGGGCGAGGGAGCAGGTTACGTGCAGCCTCTCCTTCCTGCACGGACTCCCCTCCCCACGCTGCCCAGCTGGGGCCACCCTCCTCCATCCCCACCAGCCACTTATCACCCAGGGCAGCCGTGCAGGCAGAGCTTCGGCTCCAACTCTGAGTGCGATGGATGAGGTGGGCGCCTCTCTGAGTTATCATTTCCTGATTATAAAGCAGGGTTCATGACACCCAACTCACAGGATGGCTGGTAAAACATGAAGCCAAATGAATCAATCACTTGGTGAGCCCTAGAGACGTCTCAGTTTCTAGTTCCGAGGGCTTGAGCTGTCCAGAGGCTCTACGCCTGCCCTGGGAAACAGCCTGGGCCGCCTGCACTCAGCAACTGTCCACTGAGAGGCCTTCTCCTGTTGCCTCCACGCCCCCGCAAGAGGGCTCAACAGGACCCGGCTGGGACATGGCGTGGCCTGAGGGCCAGTCAGCACTCTGGGTGGTCAGGGTCGCCCTGCGGCAATCACACCCATGCAAACCCGTGAGCTTCAGGGCACACGCATGGCTGACACCCTGGGGAGGGGCGAAGTGCCAATTCTACTCAGCTGCTGACCCTGTCCCCGGGCGACCTGGAGCAGTTGGGCACAACGATGTCCACTGAGGAACACACACAGGTCTCTGCATTTCCCTAACCCTGTCTGATTAATACTCCCCTTTGGAGAATAATGTTGGAAGCAAACAAATCATTACGGTTTTAGGTGCCACTGAAGCACAAGGTATGGAGGAGGGCAAATGGGGGGACAGCTGACCGTTCTGATGCCCCCCTCATATCACAGAGGTTACTGCTCTGCCTTAAGAAACAGCCCCCAGCAGGGCAGGGTCCTCCACGAGCCTCACCCCATAGCCTCTGCTTGTCCCCCACTGTAGGTAGAACTGCCCGCTCACCCCGGGTTTGTCACTTGCTGCATGCGTGTAACCGGGCGTGTAACTAACCGTGACTAACAGCACGGACTGCTTGGGACAGTGGCTACTTGCTGCACCCGGGCCCTGTCATCACTCTCCCGTCAACAAGCTGGGAAAGGAGCAGGTGGAGATGGGACTTCAGCTGGCCACGGGGCTGTGTGGTCCCTGCAGCACGGCCCTCTCCACTGTCCCAGCTCTCACGCCTCCCCCCCCAGGCGCAGGGACCAGTGGGTGTGCTAGGGGTACCGCAGAGCCAGGTGGGCTGTGTGGGGACGGTTCCCCAGGGGCCTGGCCAGACCCAGAGGGTCCTGGGGGCTAGGGAAGGACCTGGGTGGCCCTGGCGAACAGGGCTGGGAGGATGCAGAGATTTGGTGCGCGGGGCAGGGGAGGGCCGTGCTCCCACAGAGGGCGCCAGGAGGTGCCGGACGTTAGAGAAGCAGCCCTTTGGAAGGGGGATTGGGCGCATCAGGAGAGTAATCCCTCCCTGCTAGGTGCCACCTCCGCTTCCAGAGAAGGAGGAAACACAGGTGGGAGGAGGGTCTTCCCTCATGCAGGTGAGGTCCCTCGGTGGAGGGAGGGAGGGAAGTGGGGAGCCTGGGCACGAGCACATCTAGGTCCTGTCCGCCCAATTAAGGGGGCAGTTCCTAGCAACGCCCCTCCCTGACCACACCCACCTGAGTCCTGCCGCCCCTTCACACTGAGTGCCCACCAATCCCGACTGGCAGTGGTGGGCAGAGCACGGACCTGAGCCCACTGCACGAAGATCACCAGGTAGAGGTGGAGCGACCTGCCCAGGGCGGCCTGCAGGAGCCCCTGGGATGGTGCCCTGGTGCCTATATGGTGAGTGGGCCAGGATGGGGGGTGGGGACGCGCCAGCACCAGGAGGGCTGCCCAAGGCCACACTCCAGCCCTTTCCACAGCCCACCCCGAGGCCTCAGAGAGGCCACACTCAGGTTCCTGTTCTCAAAGAAATAAATTAATTTCTCCTAAGCAAGGTTTCCTTTCAGGCAACACTCCCTAGCCAGTCCAGCTTCCGGAGTGAGGCTGTTTTCTAGTCTGTGTGTGGGACCAGCCACCAGCATTTATCTTCTGAGAGCAGAGGAGGGGAGAGAATGCTCTCCCGGGGAAAGGTGGGAAGAGGATCCACTCCTTCCCCCAAGGAAGCCCAGACCTGCCTCCCTGGCCGGTGCCAGAGGTGGGAGCTGCAGAGGAAGCTGCCTGCTCACCTGGGCAGATTCCCCCTGGACTGGAGTGGCAAGGCCCCGCCTGCCACTGCACCCCAAAAGTTTCCATTCCTCTGACTCCGTTTGGCCAATAGACAACCCTGACATTGAAGGGCCTGGTCCTTTCCAGTGCTGGTCATCGTCAGAGAACATTCCTCTTGCCAAGAGAACATGACCTCCCCATTTGGAGGCCCTGCCGCAGGGAAGCTGACCCTGGAGGGGTCACATGGAGGTCAGGGCCGAGGTGAGACTTCTGGGTCTTGCAGGGTCCCAAAGCTGGGAGGACGAAGATCCTGAGGCTGGGTCCTTCGGAAGGCCCGTGACCTCAGGCTGGGCAGCCCTGTGGCCTTGGAGCCCCGCAGGCCACTCTGTCCAGGACAGTGGTTGGTCTCTGGGTGGCGGTGAACCAGGAAGCACACGGGACTCTCAGCGAGCTGCCCCCTGAACTGTGATGTCATTAGCAGACAGTCCTGGACCAGGTCACAGCCTCTGTGAGCCTCAGTCCCCCACCCAAAACCAGGACTCACTACCTGAGATGAAGCAGGTCACGATGTAAGCCAGGCGCCCATAAAGAGCCTGATGAGAGTATCTGCAGGGACAGCGGAGGCAGGGGGTGTAAAGGGGAAGACGGAGGGAGACCCTTCCCCACACAAAGCTCCCACCCGAGCGGAGGACTGCCTGGGGAACACGGACAAGGCGTGAATGTCCTTGTGGAACCCTGCAGAGCCTCAACCTCAGAGCCAGACAGCATGCAAATGAAGAAGCAGGAAAGGCCCGTCCACAAGGAGCAAACTGCTTCATGGCAACCAAAAGCCCGAGTCATCAATTTTCACCTGTGCAATCTGCAAAACTAACTTTAAACGTAACACAGGGTGTTTGTGCAAGTGTCAGGGTCACTGGTGGGAAAAAGGGGAGAAACGGGTGGCAGAGATGGGTTCCCTCAAGGCACCTCACGGGAGAACAGCCCCTCCTTGGCAGCAGGCCTGGCTGAAAGCATAACTGGTCCATGCACACACACGTGACCTTGTGCATGTGCACGTATATGTGTGTGTGCATGTGTTTGCACGTGTGTGCTTTGTGTGTGAATGTGCATGTGTATGGTGCGGGCACGTGTGTGCATGCACGTGCCTGTGCTCTCCATGTGCACATGTGTGTATGTGCCTATAACACAGACTGGCGTACACCCTCTGGAAGGTTAATCGGGGTGCCTGCCCGCCATTGGCCATCTCTCCAATGGCCTCTTTTGCTCCCTTCTCTCCATTTGTCCTCGTTGAATGCTTTCCAGGTTTTCTCCAATGAACGTGAAGGGCTCTGTCACTGGCATAACGCAGTGCATGTTCTTTCGCTAAAACCAGGACGTGAGGCTACAGTACTCCTCTGGAGGATGCCTGGCGGGAGGCCACGGGGGGGGCCTGCCCTTGAGCACCCTCACCGGCTCCTAGAGAAGGGAGACCTGTTCCCGCCAGCCGGGGTATAACCAAGGGAGGAAGGGTGCCCAGGGCAGACAGGTGGCATGGAGAGTCAGCGGAGCCTGAGGACCCCGCTGGTTGGGTGTCAGGAAAGGCTGCACCAGGCAGCACGGCTGCATGGGAGCAGCACCCTCCAGACAAGGCACAGGGCCCCGTTCCGTCTCACCCACCAAGAGCGTGATCTGCTGCGTGCGCTCAGCAGCGCTCATCGCTTCTCTCCTTACGTCCCACTAGCTTCTCCCTCCAGCTGGCAGGCCAGAAGGCTCTGCTTGGTACTGGGCAGGGCAAGCTGTGGGAGTCAGCCTGACAGGTGCCCTCCTCTCCACATGGGCTGGTTTTCACCGTCTCGGGGATGTGTCCACTTGATTCTTACCTCCAAGACTTACGTTATCACCCACACTCCACACTGTCCTTCTCCTTCCCCCTCTGTCCCAATACCTTTCAGGCCCACCCTGTCCCCTCCTCCAGGAAGCCTTCCTGACTCTTAGAACATGCTTGAGGGCCTTGCCCTTGGACTACCAGCCCATTCACGAGGTGCACCTTATACCCTAGTCTTCTTCCCACCACCTCTTAAGGAGAGCTAGTGGCTCCCTAGAGGCCTCCCCGAGGATCGGAGCTCCTGTCTGGGCTCCATAAATCCAATGTGCTGTGTTGTATTAGTGATGTCTGCCTCAAGTGAGGCTGTGGAGGAATAGGGTACCAGGGCCCTGGATCTGCATCCCTCCTCCAGCTCCTCATTGGTGGGCTCCTCAACCACTGGGTGGCATTTTGCATTCCTAACTAGACTATTCACTTATTCGTTTTTTAAAAGTTAATTGAACACTTACTACATGCTAAGTTCTCAGAGACACAGTCCCTGCTCTCAGGGTTTACTCTCAGGGCTGTGGGAGGGGAGAATGGTAAACACAATACAGCTGGTGATGAGAAGGGCGATAGCACAGAGTCTGTGGGTCAGAGGGCGCCTCCCTGGGGAGGTGAGCCTGGAGCGGAGGCTGGGCTGCTGGGTGGGAGTGTCCTGGTAAAGGTACCAGGAAAGGTGTGCCAGGCAGAGGGCACAGCGAGTGCAAAGGCGCCCAAGAATGGAAGGAGCTTGGTGCATTCAAGGCACAGAAAGACCAATGTGGGGACCTGTAGTGAGAGACACCTGGACACTATGGCTGTCCTGGGAATTCTCCAGAAGCTCAACTGAGTGGCCAAGTTGGGAGAGGGCAGGGAGGAAGGGAGATCCAAGCTACCTGGGAGGCTTTCCCCAACAGAAGGTGTGAAACAGAAGGTGCAGGGCTTGACACCCCTCTCGAGACCCTGAGCAGTCCCAGTGCAGCTGGGCGCCAGATTTAAGCCCTTGGGGGCTGACCTAGCAGCGAGCTCCTAGGGATGCTCAGGGAAGGCGTGGTGGGGCTGGGTCAGTGACCACCACCCACAGGGTCATCTGGCTTCAGTTCTCAGGGGAGACTCTGCCAGAGGACTCACACCTGAGGTCCCCTGTTGAGCGTGTGTGTGTTGGGAGGTGGGGCTGGATGCTTTGGGCCTGCTGCTGTGGGTAGGGAATGGGGGCAGAGAGTCAGTACCAGCCTGGTTTGGTGGGGCAAGGGGGCTGGAATTTGGAGCTGCCAGAAGGTGAGGCGAGGGACTTCTTCTGTCTCACTGGGTTCCCCTTATCTGTGCCCAGCTCCCAAACTCCCTCCCAACCCCCCTCATGCTTCTGGAGCTTCTTCTGCCCCTCCGCCTGCCCTGTCCCTGGGGGCTCCCTGTCTGCTCTCCCACTTCATCCTCCCCTTGGGATGGAGCCCCAGCCAGCAGGTGGGCCAGTCCTTGGAGCCCCCCGGGGGCCTCTCCTCCCTCCCACCCCCTTCTCCCCTTCAGCCTCTCTCTCTGCCTCCCCTTCATCTCAGCTCTGCACTTCTCCAGACCCACAAACACAGTCTCCCTGACCTCCCACCCCTTTTAGCTGCCTTCCAATTTCTTCTTTCATCCACATTTCTAGAAAAAGCAGACGGCATCTGCCACTTTTATTTCTCCTGGTTCCACGCACACTCCCCAGCCCAGGCCCCCTCACCTTCCTCGGCCTCTGGAACAGTCTTCCCGCCTCTTCCCTCCCTGTGGCTGCCTGACCAATCCTGGGGCACCTGGCTGACCCAGGCCCTGGATTTCAACAAGACATAACTGCTCACAGCCGAGCCTCAGCCTGGTGCCAAGCCCAGGCGCCCGATGCCAGGGAGGTCCACAGGGGCTCCATGCAGGATTCTGGGGTGGCCTGGGCTTCCCTCCTCCTGAGCTGCTCCTCCGCGGGGCCCAGCCCCACCGGCCGGCAGGAGTCCCCAGGGACCCGCTCACACACACAGCCAGGCCCACAGCCACCAAGACACATGTCCTGGGACCACCACAAGCCTCCCTCTTCATGGTCGAGAGCAGAAGCTTGTCCTGCGATCTCTCGGGCACAGGCAGCAGGGGACCCACCCCTTGCACACCTTGGACAGCGACCTAGGCCCCGTGAGGCCCTGGCCCCGGCGGGGGAGCGGCGGCCGGCTGTGCAGGTGGAGATATGCCAGGCCTGACACAGGTATGTTTGAATCCCACCTTCAGGAAAAGGTTTTAACCAGAGCAGAACACATGGTCTCCTACGCTCGAGCTTCTCTATTTTCTTGGCTGGCTTCAATATTTTTGAGAGTCACATTACACTTTTTGACAGTCTACTTATATTTTGAAGGAGAGTTTGGGTTCCTCCTCCGATTTCCTTGATCACTGTCCCATTCTCATACCCACATATAGTCCTGCTGAGATCCTGCAACCCGGACAAGGCACCAGGGCCATTGCGAGGGCCCCTGGGCTCTCCCCCCGCCCTCTCTCCTGTGGCAGGAAGAGGCCGTCTGTGGTGGACAGAGAGGCATCTGAGCAGGAGAGGGGCACTGGGGGACCGTGACGAGCATCCAGAGGGGAGGCTGGTGGGGCTGACTGGCGAGCGAGCAGGTGGTGGCCCCCTGGGTGTTCTGCCCTCCTTCCTGGGGATGGACTGCAGCTGCCTGCCCATGAGAATCCGCTCAGCCCCAGCCTGTCTTGAGCCAAAGAGAACGATGCTCCAGGCTGGCAGGAAGGGACCTGATGCCAAACGGACACGAGGTGACCTGTGTGTGCTTCTGTGCACATGCCTGTCCCTAGAGCAGACACAAATGTTCTCAGGAGGGGTCTTTCACAGTCAGTCCCAGAATCACGGGCTCTTGAGGGATGCCACCACCGTACCCTCTCCTCTCACCCCAGAGAGCTGCGGCTGTCCTGAGGACACCCAGTAAAGGCACAGAGCTAAGAGCAGAGCATGTGCCCTTCCCCTTCAGGGTCCCAGCCCTGTCCTGGACCCTGTAGGAGGGAGAGTTGTAGGCACAGCCTGCAGAGAAGTGTTCTCCATTCTCCCAGCCTCCCAGCCAGAACCAGGGCCCCAGGGGAGGGGAGGAGACCAGAGTCCACAAAGACACCCACAATTAATTAATCTTGTGTGCAACCACCCAGAACTTTCTGTGTTCATGAGATGATTTCCATGTGCAGGCGGGGTTCTTTTTCTGAACTAAAGGGCTCACACTTCACACATTATTTTCAACTTGCTCTTTCCTCTGGGCAACTCCTCATGTTCTGTACCAGCTGCAGGGCATTCTGCTGGGTAGCTGGGCTGTCCCCTAGCACAAGGCACTCAGGTGTGGCATGATGTGGTGACCACAAACATACCTCAATGACCACCTTGACCAAGTGTCTTTACTCAAATGTGTGACCATATATGAAGAATAAACTTCTTAAATTAGATGTGTTAGATCAAAGATCATATGCATTATAAGTTTAAAGAGACATCACAGACCCGCTCTCAAAAGAGGATGGACAGATGTCAGCAAAATGGTATAGTAAGGACCTCTGAAAAGACTTTCCTCATAAAAGCAACAAGAAAACTGGCAAAAATGATTAGAATCAACTTTTTTAGAACTTCGAAAATTAATCAGAGATGTGGAGCAAAGCAGGGAGCATTTATTCACAAAAAGCAGCTGAGCACCACTGAGAACTGTAAGCTTTGTGGTGTGCTAACTTGCCTCAGTCTCCCCAGTGCCTTGAAAAACAAGACCCTTGCCATGGAAACCAGTAGCCTGGGAGCCACTGGGCGGAAGCCGAACAGGGCTGAAACTCTTTCAAGGCCTCATTTCCAGAAAATTGTCATTGTTCAGCCTGTCTGGTGGCTTCCCGGAAGACTCATTTGCAAGGATGTCTCTCTGACTCACAGCTCACCCTGTACAAAAAGCCTATTCCTGAGGGTTGATTGTCAGAGATAATTACAGGCATTTAACTTCACAGCTGCCTGAGGCAGTGGATAACATTTGGAGCAAACATCTGACGAACCAAAAAGCTTAAAAGACGAAGCTCAGCAATGAGATGTCCATAGGGGCTTTTAAAAGTTGCAGTGTATTCCTGGGAATCTAGAAGGCCACATGCATGCCCAGGCATGTGCACATGTTTAGGTAAGCCTTGGGAAGGCCCTCAGCTCTCACTCTGGCTGACTTTGAAGCTCTGTGCAAACAGGAAGTGAAGGCTAAGGCAGAGTTGTTAACTGCCTGGCTGAGAGTTGAAGATGCGCCCCAACATGCACACAGAGCCCCTGGGCCGAGACTGGAAGACTGGTTCCAGGCATTTAAGGAAACCTCTGTCCAATCATTAAATGGCAACTAAGATAACCAAACAGAAAGTACAGTGGCCATACACAACAAAAGAATAGACTTTGCAGAATTAATTCAGAAAAGTCACTAAACAAACAAATCAGTGACTTCAACAAACAGAAACAGCAACAAACCCTGAAGAGGAGTGAGCATCTGACTTCCAGAGCTGTCACATGAAATTATTTAAAATGTCCAGTTTTCAACAAAAAAATTACAAGACATGCAGGGGAAAAAAAGATATGTTCCACAAGCAAAAAAGCAATCACCAGCTGTCCCTGAGGAAGTCCAGACATTTGACTTTGTTTTAAACAAACATTTTAAATCAGTTATTTTAAATATATTAAAAGAAAATAAGTAAGGTAACTTACAGGTTGGGTGAAAATATTTGCAAAGCACACATCTGATAAGGGGTTAATATCCAAAATATATAAGGAACTCACACAACTCTAGAGCAAAAATAAAACCCCAAACAATCCAATTTTTTAATGAGCAAAGGACCTGAATAGACATTTTTCCAAAGAAGATATTCAAATGGCCAACAGGTATATGAAAACTAACTCAACATCACTAATCATCAGGGAAATGCAAATCAAATCCACAATGAGACATTACCTCGCACCTGTTCTAATTGCTGTCATCAAAAAGACAACAGATAACAAACACTGGCAAGGATGTGGAGAAAAGGTGGGAATGTAAACTGGTGCAGCCACTATGGAAAACAGTATGGAGGCTCCTCAAGAAATTAAAAATAGAACTACTATATAATCCAGCAATCCCAGTTCTGGATACGTATTCCAAAAAAATACAAAATCACTATCCCAAAGAGATATCTGCACTCCCATGTTCACTGCAGCATTATTTACAATAGCCAAGACATGGAAACAACTTAAATATCCATCATTGGATGAATGAATGCGGACAATGTCACACACACACACACACACACACACACACACACACAAATAGAATACTATTCAGCCATGAAGAAGGAGGAAATCCTACCACTTGTGACAACATGGATGGATCCTGAGGGTGTTATGCTAAGTGAAATAAGTCAGGCAAAGAAAGACAAATACTATATGATCTCACTTATATGTGGAATCTCAAAAAACCAAACTCATAGAAACAGATAAGATGTGGGGTTGCCAGAGGTAGAAGGTGGACGTGAGGGAATAAGGTGAAAGTGGTCAAAAGGTAAAAACTCACAGAAAGATAAATAAGTTCTGAGAATGTAATGTACATCATGATAACTATAGTTAACAATACATACAGTATGTTTAAGAGTGGCTAAGAGAGTAAATCTTCAGTTATCATCATAAAGAAACTAAATTTGTAACTATGTGGGTTGATGGATGTTAACTAAACTTATTGTGCTAATCATTTTGCAAAATATACATATATCAAATCATTACGTTTTATACCTTAAACTTACACAATGTTATATGTGAATTATATATCAATAAAACTGGAAAAAAGGAATTAAAGAAAAAGAAATTAAGAAAACTACATCAGAACAATTAAAGCATGAAAACAATGTTTCACCAAATAAAGAGTATCAATAAAGGAGTATAAATTATTTGAAAAAATAGAAATTCCAGTGTTGAAAACTACAATAACTGCAATGAAAATTTAACTGGAGGGACTCAACAGCAGATTTGTACAGGCAGAAAAGAGAATCAGTAAACTTGAAGAGAGGTCAATAACTGTCATCCAGTCTGAGGAACAGAAACTAAAAAGAAAAGGAAATAAACAGAGCCTCAGGTACTCCCATGCATACCAACATATATATAACGGAAGTCCCAGAAAGAAAAGAGAGAAAGGAGCAACAAGAATATTGGAAGCAGTAATAGCTGAAATGTCCCAAATCTGATGAAAAACATTAATCTACACACCCAAAAAGATCAACAAACTCCAAGTAGATTCCCTATCAGAAACCAGAGAAGGGCAGGGCAGAAAGCAGTGGGATAACATATACAAAGTACTGAAAGAAAAAAGATGTCAACAAACAATTCTTTATGCAACAAAACTGTCCCTCAAAAATGAAGGAGAAATTTCCCAGCAAATAAAAACAGAACTCATCATTAGGAGATTTACCCTACAATAACTACTAAATAGAGTCCTTCAGGCTGAAATTAAAGGACATTAGCCAGGGAGTTCCCTGGTGGTCTAGTGGTATGGATTCCGGGCTTTCACTGCTGTGGCCCAGGTTCAATCTCTGCTCAGGGAACTGAAATCCCGTAAGCTGCATGGCAAGGCCAAACAAACAAACAAATAAATAAATAAAAAGGACATAAGCCAGGACCTCAGATCCAGATGAAAAAATAAAAATTTTCAGTAAAAGTAACTATGTAGGTAACTACAAGAGACAGTACAAATGTATTTTATGCTTGTAACTCTTTTTTCTCCTATCTGAATTAAAAGACAACTGCATAAAGCAATAATTATAAGTGTGTGTTGATGAGTACGCAATGTATAAAAATGAATATTTTATGACAATAAAAGCACAAAGGAGAGGGGAGGTAACAGAACGACAAAGGAGCAAAGTTTTTGTACACTACTGAAATTAAGTTGGTATTAATCTGAACTATATTGTTATAAGTTAAGACATTAACATTAATCTGACAAGCAAAAACTAAGGAAATAACTTAAAAATATATAGTAAAAGAAATTACAAGGAAATTAAAATGGTACTACCAAATATCTATTCAACACAAAAGAAGGCAATAATGGAGGAATAGAAGAACAAAAATGACATAACAATTGAAAAACAAATAGCAAACCCTATCTTACCAGTAATTGCATTAAATGTAAATAAATTAAACACTCCAATTAAAAGTCAGAGATTGGCAAAATGAATTTAAAAACATGATCCAGGGTTTCCCTGGTGGCACAGTGTTTAAGAATCCACCTGCCAATGCAGGGGATACGGGTTCGAGCCCTGGTCCGGCCCACATGCCATGGAGCAACTAAGCCTGTGCGCCACAACTACTGAGCCTGCGAGCCACAACTACTGAGTCCGCATGCCACAACTACTGAAGCTTGCACGCCTAGAGCCTGTGCCCCACAACAAGAGAAGCCACTGCAATGAGAAGCCTGTGCACCGCGATGAAGAGTAGCCCCCACTCGCCGCAACTAGAGAAAGCCCGCACGCAGCAACAACACAGCCAAAAATAAATAAAATAAATTTTAAGAAAAGAAAAAACATGATCCAACTATATGCTTTCTACAAGAGACACACTTTAGATTCAAAGACAAATAGGTTGACAGTGAAAGGATGGAAAATATATCGCATGTAAACAGTAACCTAAAAAGAGCTAGAATGGCTAGATCAGTCAAAACAGACTTTAATATCAGACGACATAGACTTTATCAGACAAAAAGGACTCTAAGAAAAAAACATTACTAGAGACAAAGAAGGTCATTTTACAATGATAAAAGAGTCAATCCACCAAGAGGATATAACAATTATAAACATAGGCACCTAACAACAGAGGCCCCAAGTTTAAGAGCAAGAACTGTTGGAACTGAGGGGTGAAATAGACAATTCAACAGAAATAGTTTGAGACTTCAATACCCTACTCTCAATAATGGATAAAACAACTAGAGAGTAGATCAGTAAGGAAACAGAAGACTTGAACAATACAATAAACCAACTAGACCTAACAGACATGTATAGAACACTTAACAATAACAGAATAAATATTCTCCTCTAGTGCACATGTAACATTCTCCAAGATACATGAGTTAGGCCATAAAACACATTTTAATAAATTTAAAAGAACTAACATCATACAAAGTGTGTTCTGTGGCCACAAGGAATAGCAGAAATCAACAACAGAAAGAAATCTGGGAAATTCACAAATATGTGGAAATTACACAACCCACGCCTAAATAACCAGGGGAAAAGAAGAAATTACAAGGGAAATTTTTAAATGACTTCAGATAAATGGAAATAAGAACACAACATACCAAAACTTATAGAATGCAGCTAAAACAGTGCTTAGAATGAAATTTATAGATGTAAACACATGTATTTAAAAAGAACAAAGATCTCAACTTCTATTCAATATTGTACTAGAGGTCCTAACCAGGGCAATTAGGAAAGATATAAGCCATAAAAGACATCCATACTGGAAAGAAGAAGTAAAACAATCTAGGGCAAGTTACATGATCTTGTATATGGAAAATCCTAAAAAATACACATACACACACACACACACACACACACACACACACAAGCACACACAATTAGAACTAATAAATAAATATACAAAGAGCTCATGCAGCTCAATAACAAAAAGACAAACAACCCAATCAAAAAATGGGCAGAAGATCTAAAGAGATATTTCACCAAAGAAGACATACAGATGGCCAAAAAGCACATGAAAAGATGCTCAGCATCACTAATTATTAGAGAAATGCAAATCAAAACTACAATGAGGTATCACCTCACACCAGTTAGAATGGCCACCATCAAAAAAATCTATGAACTACTGCAGAGCAGAATAAAGAAAAAAGATTGAAAAGAATTGAGGACAGTGTCAGAGACCTCTGGGACAACATTAAACGCACCAACATTCGAATTATAGGGGTCCCAGAAGAAGAAGAGAAAAAGAAAGGGACTGAGAAAATATTTGAAGAGATTATAGTTGAAAACTTCACTAATACGGGAAAGGAAATAGTTAATCAACTCCAGGAAGCACAGAGAGTCCCATACAGGATAAATGCAAGGAGAAACACGCCAAGATACATACTAATCAAACTATCAAAAATTAAATACAAAGAACAAATATTAAAAGCAGCAAGGCAAAAAAACAACAAATAACACATACAGGAATCCCCATAAGGTTAACAGCTGATCTTTCAGCAGAAACTCTGCAAGCCAGAAGGGAGTGGCAAGACATATTTAAAGTGATGAAGGAGAAAAACCTACAACCAAGATTACTCTACCCAGCAAGGATCTCATTCAGATTTGATGGAGAAATTAAAACCTTTACAGACAAGCAAAAGCTAAGAGAATTCAGCACCACCAATCCAGCTTTAAAACAAATGCTAAAGGAACTTCTCTAGGCAGGAAACACAAGAGAAGGAAAAGACCTACAATAATAAACCCAGAACAATTAAGAAAATGGTAATAGGAACATACATATCGATAATTACCTTAAATGTAAATGGATTAAATGCTCCAACCAAAAGACATAGACTGGCTGAATGGATACAAAAACAAGACCCGTATATATGCTGTCTACAAGAGACCCACTTCAGACCTAGGGACACATACAGACTGAAAGTGAGGGGATGGATAAAGATATTCCATGCAAATGGAAATCAAAAGAAAGCTGGAGTAGCAATTCTCATATCAGACAAAATAGACTTTAAAACAAAGACTATTACAAGAGACAAAGAAGGACACTACACAATGATCAAGGGATCAATCCAAGAAGAAGATATAACAATTGTAAACATTTATGCACCCAACATAGCAGCACCTCAATACATAAGGCAAATACTAACAGCCATAAAAGGGGAAATCGACAGTAACACAATCATAGTAGGGGACTTTAACATCCCACTTTCACCAATGGACAGATCATCCAAAATGAAAATAAATAAGGAAACACAAGCTTTAAATGATACATTAAACAAGATGGACTTAATTGATATTTATAGGACATCCCATCCAAAAACAACAGAATACACATTCTTCTCAAGTGCTCATGGCACATTCTCCAGGATAGATCATACCTTGGGTCACAAATCAAGCCTTGGTAAATTTAAGAAAATTGAAATCATATCAAGTTTCTTTTCCGACCACAACACGATGAGGCTAGATATCAATTACAGGAAAAAATCTGTAAGAAATACAAACACATGGAGGCTAAACAACACACTACTTAATAACCAAGAGATCACTGAAGAAATCAAAGAGGAAATCAAAAAATACCTAGAAACAAATGACAGTGAAAACACAATGACCCAAAACCTACGGGATGCAGCAAAAGGAGTTCTAAGAGGGAAGTTTATAGCAATACAATCCTACCTTAAGAAACAGGAAACATCTCGAATAAACAACCTAACCTTGCACCTAAAGCAATTAGAGAAAGAAGAACAAAAAAAACCCAAAGTTAGCAGAAGGAAAGAAATCATAAAGATCAGATCAGAAATAAATGAAAAAGAAATGAAGCAAACGATAGCAAAGATCAATAAAACTAAAAGCTGCTTCTTTGAGAAGATAAGAAAAATTGATAAACCATTAACCAGACTTATCAAGAAAAAAAGGGAGAAGAATCAAATCAATAGAATTAGAAACGAAAAAGGAGAAGTAGCAACTGACACTGCAGAAATACAAAGGATCATGAGAGATTACTACAAGCAACTCTATGCCAATAAAATGGACAACCTGGAAGAAATGGACAAATTTTAAGAAATGCACAATCTTCCAAGACTGAACCAGGAAGAAATAGAAAATATGAACAGACCAATCACAAGCACTGAAATTGAAACTGTGATTAAAAGTCTTCCAACAAACAAAAGCCCAGGACCAGATGGCTTCACAGGCGAATTCTATCAAACATTTAGAGAAGAGCTAATGCCTATCCTTCTCAAACTCTTCCAAAATATAGCAGAGGGAGGAACACTCCCAAATTCATTCTACGAGGCCACCATCACTCTGATACCAAAACCGACAAAGATGTCACAAAGAAAGAAAACTACAGGCCAATATCACTGATGAACATAGATGCAGAAATCCTCAACAAAATACTAGCAAACAGAATCCAACAACACATTAAAAGGATCATACACTATGATCAAGTGGGGTTTATCCCAGGAATGCAAGGATTCTTCAGTATAGGCAAATCAATCATCGTGATACACCATATTAACAAACTGAAGGATAAAAACCATATGATCATCTCAATAGATGCAGAGAAAGGTTTCAACAAAATTCAACACCCATTTATGATGAAAACCCTCCAGAAAGTAGGCATAGAGGGAACTAGACCATATACGACAAAACCACTGCCAACATCGTCCTCAATGGTGAAGAACTGAAACCATTTCCACTAAGATCAGGAAAAAGATAAGGTTGCCTACTCTCACCACTATTATTCAACATAGTTTTGGAAGTTTTAGCCACAGCAAGCAGAGAAGAAAAAGAAATAAAAAGCATCCAAATCGGAAAAGAAGTAAAGCTGTCACTGTTTGTAGATGACATGATACTATACATAGAGAATCCTAAAGGTGCTACCAGAAAACTACTAGAGCTAATCAATGAATCTGGTAAAGTAGCAGGACACAAAATGAATGCACAGAAATCTCTTGCATTCCTATACACTAATGATGAAAAATCTGAAAGTGAAATTAAGAAAACACTCCCATTTACCATTGCAACAAAAAGAATAAAATATCTAGGAATAAACCTACCTAAGGAGACAAAAGACCTGTATGCAGACAATTATAAGACACTGATGAAAGAAATTAAAGATGATACAAATAGATGGAGAGGTATACCACGTTCTTGGATTGGAAGAATCAACATTGTGAAAATGACTCCACTACCCAAAGCAATCTACAGATTCGATGCAATCCCTATCAAACTACCACTGGCATTTTTTACAGAACTAGAACAAAAAATTTCACAATTTGTATGGAAACACAAAAGACCCCGAATAGGCAAAGCAATCTTGAGAAAGAAAAACGGAGCTGGAGAAATCAGGCTCCCTGACTTCAGACTATACTACAAAGCTACAGTAATCAAGACAGTATGGTACTGGCACAAAAACAGAAATATAGATGAATGGAAGAGCTCTGTGCTTTGTGACCACGTAGAGCAGTGGGATAGGGAGGGTGGGAGGGAGGGAGGGAGATGCAAGAGGGACGGGATATGGGGACATATGTATAACTGATTCACTTTGTTATAAAGCAGAAACTAACACACCATTGTAAAGCTCCAATAAAGCTTGTAAATACTTGTAAATAAAAGCTTGTAAATACACACCATTGTAAATACTCCAATAAAGATGTTAAAAATAAAATAAAATAAGGACAGAAAGCACAGGTAGGTGTGAGTACCCATGCCTCAGTACATTAGGTGAGACTGGGATGGGAAGCCAGGCAGACCCTAAAATTTGAGGAAATAGTATGACTTTTCTATAAATGTCACACCTTGGATGACTCCGGCTCTAGACATAATAGGTCATTTGGTCACTGACAATGGAATTGGATCCTGGAAAATGCAGCTTAAGAGAAAAATGAAAGCTCAGTCCTTATTCCTGAAGTAAGGTTCCCTTTCACGAATAGTCAGTCAGGCAGCTGAAAAGCAAAAACAAAAAATCTACGAACAATAAATGCTGGAAAGGGTGTGGAGAAAAGGGAACCCTCCTACACTATTGGTGGGACTGTAAATTGATACAGCCACTATGAAGAACAGTATGGAGGTTCCTTAAAAAGCTAAAAATAGAACTACCATATGATCCAGCAATCCCACTCCTGGGCATATACCCAGAAAAAAACATAACTCGAAAAGATACATGCACTGCAATGTTCACTGCAGCACTATTTACAATAGCCAGGAAATAAGTGAAATAAGTCAGAAAGACAAATACCACATGATATCACTTATATGTGGAATCTAAAATATTACACAAATGAACTTATTTACAAAACAGAAACAGACTCACAGACATAGAAAACAAACTTATGGTTGCCAAAGGGGAAAGCGGCTAGGGGAGGGATAAATTAGGAGTTTGGGATTAGCAAATAAAAAACACTATAAATAAAATAGATAAACAACAAGGTCCTACTGTACAGCACAGGGAACTATATTCAATATCCTGTAATAAACCATAATGGAGAATATGAAAAAGAATATATATATATATATACACACACACACACACATATATATATAACTGATTCACTTTGCTATACATCAGAAACTAACACAACACTGTAAATCAACTATACTTCAATGAAAAAGAAGTTATTGCCAAAAAAAAAAAAAAGAGAGAGATTGTGCAGTCACTTTGGAAAACAGTCTGTCAGTTCCTTAAGATTTTAAACATAGAGTTACCAACATTTAAAGTCCTAGGAACATAGTCAAGATATTTGGGAGCTTATACCCACATAAAAATCGTACACAAATGTTCATAGCAGTATTATTCATTTTAGCCGCAAAGTGGAAATACCCCAATATTTATCAACTGATAAATAAACAAAATGTGAGATATCCATACAATGGAATATTACATGGCAATAAAAAGGAATGAAGTACATACTACAACATGGATGAACCTTGAGAATATCATGCCAAGTGAAAGACACCAGACACAAAAGGCTGCATATTGTATGACTCCCTTACATAAAATGTCCAGAATAGGCAAATCCATAGAGTCACAAAATAGATAGTGGTTGCAAGGGCCGGCGAGCGGGGGAAGGGGAAGTGGGTATTAATGGGTATGGGGGTTTCTTTTTGGGGTAATGAAAATGTTCTGGAATTAGACAGTGATGATGCTTCTACAACCCCATGAATATACTAAAAACAATTGAATTAGTCACTTTAAAAAGGTGGATTTTATATTATATGAATTATATATTCCAATTTTTTTTTAAAAAAGAGATAGCCCAAGTTATACTCCCAGGACAGGACCCAATTCCCCTCACATTCACTACAATCTAATAGGTGACAATGGTCTCATTGCAGACTTAATTTGTATTTCTTTAATTATGAGTGAGACTGAGGTAAAAAAGGCATTTTTTTTCCTGGAATTGCCTGCTTTGGGGTTTTCCCCCTTTATTCAACTGGTTTGTGGATTTTTCTTATTCATTCATTCAGTAATCACATACTGAGCATGTGACTTGCACTGTTCTAGGCACTAGCGATACAACCATAAATACAATCAACAAAGTCCAGGCCCCCATGAGGCTCACGTGGTAGAGAGAAGACACAAATACTGCACAAGTGAATGGACCCCAGCTGTCAGGAAGTGCTGTGCAGAGTACCAAAGCAGGCAGTGTGGACCAGGAATTGATAAGGGAGGCGGGGGCTTTGTCATTTAAATCAGGCAGTCAGGGAAGGCCCTTCTGATGAGGTGACTTAGCAAGCCCTGAATAAAGTACTCCATGTGGATCTGAGGGAAAAGCAAGTGCAAAGGTCCTGGGGCAGGAGCATACGTGGCCTGTCCAAAGAACAGGCCTGCTCAAGGCCAGTAGTGCTGAGACAAAGTGAGGGTGGAAAGAGGTGAGAACAGACCCTGCTAGGCCTTGTACATCCAGATAAGGGCTTGTTTCCTAGGGTTGCTCTACAAATTACCACAAAACAGGTGACCTGAAACAACAGAAATGTATTCTCTCACAGTTTGGGGAGTTAGAAGTCCGGAATCAAGGTGTCAGCAGGGCCATGTTCCCTCTGAGGTCCTAGGGAAGAGTCCTTCCTTGCCTCTTGCCAGCTTCCAGGGGCTGCAAGCAATGCTCAGCACTCCTCAGCTTGTACGTGCGTTGCTTCAATGTCTGCCTTCATGGTCACGTGGTCTTCCTCCCTCCGGGCCTCTACATTCCCTCTCCTAATAAGGACACCAGTCATTGGATTTAAGGACCACCTCAATCCAGTATGGCCTCGCTTTCACTTGATTACAAAGACCCTATTTCCAAATAAGGTCACATCACTGGCTGTTTCCAAGTGGACATAAATTTGGGGAGACACCACTCACCCCAGTACAGGGCTCCTCTTCAGACCCTCGGAGTCTACGTCTGTGTGCGGTGTTCGCTGCCTCTTTCACGCCTCCACACACTCTCTTCACTTCCCACTGGAGGGTCTGAGTGGAGTTTGACATAGTCAAATTTAAACCACTCTGGCTCATTTCTGGAGCCCAAACCACAGGAGGCAAAGTCGAAGCAGGAGACCAGTTAGAAGCTCCTGCAAAAATCTGCGTTCTCAGGAGGGTGCGCAGGGAGTGAGAAATGGCAGGTTCTGGACTTTATTGCAGAGACATAGGATTTGCTCACTGATCAGATGTAGGTTTTGAGAGAAAGAGAAATCAAGGCTGCCACTGTAGCTTTAAGCCTGAGAAGAGGAGACAGAATCTATGGATTTGTAAGAGCATTTTATGTAGCACTTCCGACTTCTGGTTCAAGATGGAGAACCGAGCACATGCGTTTGCTTTACACCCTTCCCAGCCTCCATGAAATAAAAGAGAACAGAGGGACAGTGGTGGAAGAGGGTGGGTCGCTGGTGGACAAGAGTGACTCATGCTTCTGGAAAACGGAAGGCAGAAGGGGCGGGTGGAAGGAAGAAGCCACAGAGGGGCCCAAGCAGGAAACCCCACCTTCCAGGTGGGCACACAAAGACCAGGCAGAGGGCTGCCCAGGGGCGGGGGAGTGTCACTCCCACCCTCCAGACACAGGACACAGACAGGTCATTACCGAGCTGGCAGGCAGGGGCAGACCCCACGTGGAGAGCTGTCACCTAAGTGGGCTTCCAATGTGGAGCCAGGAGCCCAGTGGGAAGCCCTCTGAGAGCTGGCACATCCCACCTCACCTCACCGTGTCTGCCTGGGAACTCCACGCAGGGGAAAGATGCTGTGGGGTAGGCAGACCCCAATACAACAGAGGGGGAGCGCTCAGCCGACCCGCAGAACCCCTCCTCAAAATGGACAGACGGCCCCCAGGTTCAGGAGGTAGGAGAGAAGAATGGACGGCATGAAAGCAAAAGGCCAAATGGCCAAGGGAAGAACCGAACCCAGAGAAAACAGATACTTTAAGCAACAAAAGAAATCTTAAAAGAAGAAACAATTGTAAAAGAGAGAAAGACTTGAGAAGCTGCATCCCTATAGTGAGTAGGACGCAACAGCGAGGCCCAAGAACGGCTCAGATCTCTCCCTGGCCCCTGCCCCGCGGCCAGTGCTTCGCCCGATGCCGGCAGTTTGCCTGCTCTGTATTTCTCACATCTGACCGCATGTGTCTGTCCACGCCGCTGGCACACCCTAGTGCAGGCGGCCATTCCCCTCCCCCCCGGAACGGCACTGACCTCCCAGCGGCTGCTTCACTACCGTCCCATCCCAGCCCGTCCCCACCTGCTATTCCCTCTACAGATGGGATCATGCGTGTGGCTTCTGCGTGCCCCAACTTAAAACACTTCAGCAGCACCTGCCCCTCCCCCAGCCCCAAAGAGGACAAAACCTGGTGGCTTGGCTGGCTAGGCCCAGACTCACCTTGACCCCATACCCATTGCTGTCAGGTGGTTCTGCTCCTGCACCCACACCGGGCCCTGCACGGGCTGTTCCCTCTGCTCAGAACGCCCTTCCTGCCCGGCCTCCCGTGGCCTCACCTCCCTGCCGGGGACCAGAAGCCTTCTCTACAGCGCTTCCCGCGTCGCAGCCGCGCTATTCCCGGGGTCACCCTGTGACTGTCTGTCTCCCCTACCAGACTCTCAGCCGCCTTCTGCCCCTCCTTTCAAACCGAGCTGATTCCCTTTCATGAATTTCGTGTTGCCCTGGGTTTCTTTCCCTTCACTGCTACGGAAAGTTTGACAACGGCTGCCACACACCATGTTGCCTCCGATATGGAAGAGGCACTCGGAGTACCGGGCTTGCGTGCCGGGCCCCTTGCAGTCTGGCCTGAGTCCCATTCTCGGTGTCTTGCTGTCTTGCTGAGCAGGGGGATGGGGGAGGAGACCCGGGACCTGAGAATAGGTCACAGAGGTGGGTGGAGCTCTACATTCTCTGCCATCAGGCTCTCAGGACGGACTCAGCCTTCCTTCAGACACTCCCAGAACTCTGGGAGGACCCTTCTTTAGAATGAGAAGGCGCATTAACAATTCACTCTCAGGAATCAGGGCTCAGCGAGCACCTCTGCCCCAAGGGTCTGAGGCCGAGGGACTTGGGGTGGAGGTTTTCGGGGCCGGAGACCACGTCCCGAGGTGGCAGGGGGCCTTGTTTGAGTCAGGTGGTGCTAACTGAGGCATCTGGCTCCAGGCTCTGACAGTTCCTTATTCAGAGAAAATACTCCTGTAGGTGTTTCAATTCAGGTGTTTACCGTTTCTTTTTAAAACAGGATTGTTCCACGTCCTCTTTAGGTAAGGCCCCCCTGAGTGAGGCAGCACTGTGCACGCAGCAGCGCCCGGCAGCCTGGCGAGGTCGCCACCTCTGCGTCCCCCTGAGGGAGTTGGCACAAGCCTTTGACCTCTCTGAACCTCAGTTTCCTCTTCTAGAAAACACAGTGTGTCACGTACACCCAGAAGGGTGAGGCAGCTCACCTCCTCCAAGCATTGCCCCCCCCAAGATGAGGCTGAGGCCTCAGGTCTAGGAGAGCGGCCCTGGAGGGAGGGAAGGTGGGAGGGCGTCCCCACCGCAGGATGCGCTGGGCAGCTCTGATGATCCGCAGCTGGGGTGACACCGAGACGAGCTCCCAGTTCGGCGAGCACCTGCCACCACCCATAGGGAGACATCTGTCCGGGTGGATGGAGGACAGTCCAGTTTCTGCCTGCTGTCTGGCATAATTCACTCTCAGAAACTGCTCCCCCGACCCAACAAGGTGCTAAAAATAGATTTCTGGGCTCCACCCCCCCCCAGACCATTTAAACCGGAGTCTCCGGAGATGTGGCTTGGGAATTTACACTTCCCACCAGCTTGAGGGGACTTCTAACGCGCAGTCAGGCCTGATAGCCCCTGGGTGTGGGGTATGCACACAGCAGGGGAAGGTGGGCGAGGTACCCCAGGTGAAGCCCCTTACCCAGCCCCAAGGTCAGGCTAAAAGTCGTCAAAGGTACCCGAGGGGCATCATGGCTCAGCTGTCTCCCCACCTGCCACCTGGCCAAGGACAGCTTCCCATAGGGCAAGGGAGAAAGGGGGCCAGAGGCTGGGCTGGGCAGCCCTCAAGAGACAAGGCTCGACCAATGCGGGGGGCGCTGCAGGGAGGACCCGCCCCGGGCCAGGCAGAGGCTCCTGCAGCCCGCTGAACCTCTAGAAGGATGGGTGTCAGCAGGGGCCTCTGCCCCAAGGAGCAAACTAAGAGTCAGTGGGGCCCGGGCGTCACACAGGGCAGTGCAAACTGCACTGCAAACCCAGGCATTCTGGGGGCACCTCCATAGCTGCAGGGCACGGAGGCACCGGTCGTCCCTCTGATGGAGCCAGGGCATGAGGGAAACCTGGGGAGGCACCAGAAATCCAACAGGAAAGGCTGTGGGAAGAGGCAGCTCTGAGGTTGGGGCCTGGCTCCAGTTGCGCTGTGACCCCACTTCCGAGACTCGGTTTCCCCTCCCGCCCCGGTCCTGGCATGCGGTGCTGATAAGCCGGTGGCAGCCACCTGGAGCCCTGGAGCGCAGTGGCCCTGTGGGCTCGGCAGCAGGTCCCCTTGTCTGCCCGGGGTGGGCCGCCCCCTCGCCATCCTGCGATTCGCGGCTTTATCCGGCGCTCCCCGGGAGGCACAAACCCAGGAGCAGGAACGCACCCACACACGTACTGGAAAGAAAAGAGAAAGCCACACAGATTGATTTGCTGTTCCTCATGTGCAGCGGGGCAGGAGGCGTCCGGGTGTGTGATGGATGCAGGCAGCTGAGAAAATTGAGATGTCAGCCCCCAGCCCCCAGCCGCGTCCCCTCACCTCCAGATGCGGCCGGGGACGCGTGGCACAGTCCCGTTCACTGTGCGAACCCGCAGCCGACTGTGAAATACCCTCGATGCGGTGGCTGCAGAGCCTCAGGCCCATCAGGACTGTCAGAAATCTGGGTCGTTGCCTCTGCACTCCCGGCTCCGCTGACGGGCACCTGTGCTTCTGCCCCTGACCACAGCCTGTTCCTCCAGGCCTGGACCCCAAGGGGGGATGGGTGCTGCCTGACAAGGACAGAAGCCGTGCTCCGGCCCAGCTCTGCCTCTAGTGGGGTGGCCTGCGGGTGGCCTGCACTGGCCCCCCAACCCCCAGGAGTATCAGTTTCCTCTTGTTCTCCTTGGGTTCAGAGGAAAATGGGTGAAGGTACCCCCCGAGTCCCCACGACAGCCTGATCGCTGACAACGTGGGAACAGGCGGCAGAGGCAGGAGTCCCTGGCTGGATGGTGGCAGCAGGCACAAGGACACATGGGGGTGTCATCCAGCTCCTGCCCGGCCCTGGACCTGACACGTGGTGTCAGATTCTGGATGAGGACATGGGGGTTACCTGTCCCCAGTGATGCTGGAGGGACCCAGGATGGAGACTTGCCCAGGTCAGGCCCCCAGAAGCAGACGGGGCTTGGGGGCCCTGGTGGGCCGAATAGGACATCCCTCCCATGCATGTTTGGTGTCCCAACCAAATACACACACTCTGCACGTCAGGGGACACGCCTCCAGGTCAAAAGCTGTCAGCAGGCAGAGCAGACGCAACACTCCCCAGGCCCAGCGTGGCAAAGGCAGAGGGATCTGATCCATGAGCCATGAGCTGAGGGCTCTGACAGTGGCATGGGGTGGGGTGCAGTGGAGTGGAGAGTGGGTGGTCTCAAGACGGGCCAAGGCTCAACATCCGGCAGCCCTTTCTAGGAGGGGAGGGAGAGAGAGGTACGTGAGCTGTGGCTAGAGGGCTGCCAGGCGGGGATGCTGGGCTCAACAGAACATCCATGTGTGCACAAGGATGGAGGGACAGATGGACAGACGGATGAAGGGAGGAAGGGAGGCCGTGGTCAGACCCCCTGGCAGGGTTTCAAATCCTGTGTCAGATACAGTGGCTTGACCTGGGTACGGTGCTGAACGCAGATCCCACACGGCACACACTAAGCGTCCACAGCCCTCCGTACTCCCCTCTCCGGCCCCAAACTTCAGGCCTTTTGGAAGCACTAGAGGAGGTGCATTCTGGGCCTGGGCTACAAGCACTGCCTGACTGGGGCAGATAGCTGAGCGAGCAACTATGCAGCGTGTTTGCTGCACAGACGGAAAACCTCCTGCAGGAAGGGCTGGCCACGACAGCGGAGGCAGGAACTCCGCCCTTCCTGCCCCGCGGCGGGTGGGGCGGGGTTGGGGCTCTCTGGCTGCCAGCATCCTGAGAGCAGCCCTGGGGACCCTCCACGCCCCCATCACAGTCTCCCTGCTCCGCACAGATGCTCCCCCTGTGCCCCAACCCCACCAGAACTCCATAACGTGCCGCAAATGCCCCTCCCTTTCCCCAAACTCTCCTCTCAGAGCATATGCTTGCCCCCTCCCTGCAGGACCAGCCAAGTTCACAGGGAGCCACGTCATGGGGAGACCACCGTGTCCCCTCTGGTGTCCATCCTCCAAACAGGGGGGCTGCACACCCAGCCCTGGAAAGGCCCACTGTGGGGCGTGGTTGCTCCCACAGACTCCCACAGTGGATGGTGTGGCACAGCGGGGATGCTGGGGTGTGAGGACCCCCACATACCAGGGAGGCTGGGCTGTAGGGGAGCCCCAACCCAGCCTGCCCCGGGCTGTGATTGCCCAAGGCCCTCTGACAGAGGCCCCTCTGATGCCCCAGAGAAGGGACTAGGCTCTCAGCAGCAGGTATGGGCCCCAGAGATGCCCAAATCCTGATCCAATGACTGTGAATGTAAGAAAACAGACTTTTGACAAAAAGACTACACTGCAAAAAGGACTTCGCAGATGTGATTAAATTAAGGCTCTTGAGATGAGATTATTATCCTGGATCATCTGGGCAGGCCTAATCTAACCACATGAGTGTCTAAAATTGGGGAGCCTTCCTGTCTGTGACCAGAGGAAGAGATGTGACGACAGGGTAGGGGCAGAGAGATGGATCTGAGCCCCCGCTGCAGGCTCTGAGGTGTAGGGAGTCCTGCGAGAGGCCTGGGGGGGTGAGGGGTCCCAGGTGACAGCAGCAGAGAATGGGGATCTCAGTCCCACAGCACATGGAATGGACACCTGGATGAGCGGGAAAAGGCTCTACCCCAGAACCTGCAGAGAGGAGGGCCAGCCGACACCTTGGCCTTAGCCCACTGAGACTTCGCTGGCCCCTGAGACCCAGCACCATAAAGTGATAAGAGTGTTATTGATCATTTTATGGTAGTTAGGGCAGCCACCCTGTGCACATCCCCGGGGCCACGGCAACAAGCTCTGCTTCGAGGCACCAGGGTGTGGCCTCGTGGGCACCAGGAAAGGGGCCTCACACCCCTCCTGGGCTCCATGGCACAAGGCCATGTGGACGTGGGCTCCAGAGGCCGCCCACAACCAGCAGCCACAGCGTGGCCACACGCACAGAGCTGACAGTCCGCTTGCCTGTCCCTGTTCCACACAGGAGCGGGGCCTGGGTCTGCGACCAGCCTCCGCACCCCGCAAGGCTGCCGTGAGTGCTGAGCAGGACCCGCGTGCCAGGCCCGAGCACGTGTCGGCATCGGTACCCGGAGCTGGTGCCTCCAGAAATGCGTCCCATGAGCCCAGCTGTCCAAGGAAGAAGTGAGCTGGACAAAAATACCGAAGGTGGGAAGCCCAGGAGTCAGAGGGGATGCAACGAGGGCAGGCGGGTGGCCCTCCCCCCTCAGGCACCTGCACTGCCACACTGGCATAGAGATAGCCATGAGGGGCCGTCGACTGCCACCCCCTCACACTGACAGCCCCAGGGCAGCCTCTTCGCATCTGTTGTGGTGCCCGCTGAGGCCACACTTCCCCGGGCTGCTGCCACCACAGGGCACTGGGGCTGTCCCTACCTGCAAACCACTTCTGCTCAGGGCAGGCCTCCGCTGACGGGCACGTTTCCTGCAGGCTCCCTCGGCCTGACCCAGACCGGGCTGTGCTTTGTGGTCTGCAGCTCTTCCTGCCTGGTCTTTCCTACCCTAATCTCTCCATTTGGGCCTCACAGAGGCACTGCCGGCCGCCCCCTCCAGCTCTCGCCCTCTCTCGTACTTCTAGTCTAATCCCACCCGTGTCTGCTTCTTGGAGGGCCTGGAACTGACACCGTCACACCCAGGTCACAGCCCTGCGACACCAGGCCTCCTGGGCCCTGTGCTGCAGGAAGGGCTGAGGGGATGGTAGGGCACGCCGCTTGGCGGTCACTCTGGTGGTGCCCTCCTTAAGGCTGTGCTTCCTGAGCAGAGTGTCTACTGCTAAACCAAGACTGGAACCATGGCTCTAGCTCAAGGGCACTGCAGGATGAGCTTCAAGCAGGGGTTCTCCCTGGAGTCCCCGAAACTGTGGCTAAAGGGAGGGAACAAAGGGGGCAGCCTCAGAACTTCCCTGGTGGTCTGGTGGTTAAGACTCCGCGCTTCTAATGTTCCAGTGCAGGGGGTGCGGGTTTGCCCCCTGGTCACAGAACTAACATCTCACATGACTCGAGGTGTGGCCCCCCCCAAAAAAATCAAAGGAGGCAGCCTCTGCATGGCATGTGAGCAATGACAAGAGTGACACTTGGTCTGTATGTCCCCATGGCGGGTCTGACCACACAGGTACCCCTGGTATGGCTGGTAGCCACACCCACTGGAGGCTCCTGGACCACAGCCCTGGCCACAGTGCACAGCAGGGAAAGTTGGGGACTTTCCTCCTGGACAGAGGCCATGGCATTCCCAGGAATCTGGAGAGGAAACCGGGCAGCACTGGGGTTTCCAGCACCCTCCTGGGAAGCCCCCTCAGCCACCACCTGGTCACTGCCCAGCAGAGTCCAGGCCCTCTGGTTGGCTGAGGTGGAAATGCCACATGGGGACACAGGAAAACCCTCCCAATGTCACTGTCCTGTGACAGGCCCTCCCAGGAGCCAACACCCAGGCACCCTCCCCACCCCCGGCTTTGGCTGACGGTGCCGTCCTCACTCCCTCTCTGGTCACCTGCTCAGTGCCACTCCTTCCGGCTCCACCCACTGCCACCACCCTTGCCTCACTCACCACTCTGGGTCTGGACCCCTCCAGGGATGACCCGGACAGTCATGCGGGCGGGGGTGTACAGAGCTGGCCCCAGTCCTGATCCAGCCTCAGGGCTGGGCCTTCGACCAGTCTGTCCAAAGGCCCTGGATAGGCTGTCACCCTCATCTTCTCTTAGACTGTCAACTCCTGAGGGCAGGGGCCACTCCTCATGAAGCCTCCTGTGTCCCGCAGCCTCACTTGTAGGTGCTCAGCGTGCCCTTGAGGACGGACTGGCCCCAGGATTGAAACATCACAGCTTTGTCATTTACGCCTCACAGTAACTCCTCTGAGGAGTGCTACTGGCCCACTTCACAGGAGTGCAAACTGAGGTCAGAGATGTGAAGCAGTCCATCCAAGGACACAGGGCACTGATCAGGTTCAAAGTCTAAACCAAAGTCCAGACTCCATATCAGGGGCACCCTGGATGCCGGTGCTGGAGGACAGAGGGGGGCGCTCAGCCTCAGGACCACCACGTGGTAGGTGTGTGGCCATTCCTGGGAGCACCATCACCCTTGGCTCCTCTGGGAAGACAGCTCTGGAGAGAGAGCCTGAGGCCACCAGGGAACTGGTTCCTAGCTCTGTCTGCCCACTGACACCCCCCTCCCCAAGGATGCTTACCCGGAGCGGGGCTGAGGCATCAGTACTCCTCTCTGACACCCTCCTTGCTCCTCTGGTTGCCAAGCAACACTAAAAGCTCCGGCATGCGTGTGAATTCGGAAGGCACTTCCAGCCTTCCCCACCCCTCCCCTTCCTCACCCCCTGCCACCTCAGACTATTTACAGGAGAGGCTGTGCACTGTGTCCCCTGCCTGGGGGAAGACTCTGGGGGAAGAGGCCCCCCAACCTGACCGCAGGGAGCCCGCGCCCCCTGACACCCAGGCCACGCCGAGCTGTGCCTGCTGTGCAGTCTCTCCAGCGCTCAGCCGGGTGGGCCAGGGCTCACCCACCAGGGTCGGGACCTGGGCCCTGAGAGACCGAGCTGGGTGGAACCCACGTGGGCCTGGGGCCGGGAATGCTGGGAGCCCTGTGCCAGGTGGGAGAGCTGGGGAGGGGGCAGGGCAGAGACGGCCCAGGGCCCCAGGGATGTGCAGCCACATCGCCCTGGAGCACAGTTCACAGTTCACAGATCACCTCCTTCTACAGAAGAGGCGTCTGAAACCCAGAGGGGGCAGCCACTTGTGCCAGGCAGGAGGGGGCAGAGCCACCTTCCTACGCAGGGCTGCACCCTGGCAGCCGTGTGCCTTCTAGGCTCTCTGCTGGAGGGGGTCATGTGGGAACGTGCTCCCCCCGCCGGCTTCGGACATAAGGGAGAGGGAAGAGGCCCAGGCCTGAGCAAGTGCTCAGTGCCGGGGAGTCAGGGTCTAGGGGTGCAGGCCTCTGGGGGAGACATGAAGCACGGACCAGAGCCCCAGCCCAGCAGCCCCGGGGCCGTGACGCTTTGGGGCGTCTCTGACCAGTGCCTCCACCTGGCATCCCTGGCACTTCCCACCACTCCTGCCCTGCGGAGGGCCCCTTGTCACCAAGAGGCGACAGGGACTCAGGACTCGCAAGGGGGTGATGGATGCCACCTGGCCTCACGTGAGAAGCACAGCAAGGAGAGTCGGCCCATCAACCCGCCTGGGGGACTGGGGGACGGGGCCAACAGGCCAGTGTGTGCTGACCCTGGGGAGCACTGGGGCAGCCTCGGCCCGGCTGTCTGCCTCACACATGGGAAAACTGAGGCTAGGGTGCCACACTGCTTATCCTGGGCCCGGCCAGGTGATGGGCCTTGGTTCTGGGCTGACCCTGGTGGCCCAGAGCATGGCTCCCACTGCATTTTGTTGGGGAGCAACAAGGGTGAAGGCGAGTCTGGCCACCTTACCCTGCCCAGCAAAGGCAGCCAGAGAAACCGCCTGGGGTACCGCTTCACGGGCCAGCTCTATCAGGGTACTGCGGGTGAACTCAGAAGCCAGACCTTCCAGGTGCGTAGTTGTGGGGCCTCTGAGCCCCAGCAGGGTGCCCACAGAGCCCAGGCCTTTGCCAGCGGTACCCCTGCAGCATCCCTTTCTCCTCTGTGGTCAACAGCACAGCCTGGAACCAGCCTGCACCTCCTGGCCGGTCCTTAACCTCTTAGTTCCCTCACCTATAAGATGGGGGTGGGAACAGCCCTGTGTCTCAGGACTAGATGAGTTACCACGTGTGAGATGTTCACAAAGCATCCCACGTCAACACAGGCGTCATCATTGTAACGTCCTCTGCCCACACGCCCATACCAGGACCCCACGGAGCATACCCGGTGCTCTGGCACTAAGGCCCCCATGCCCACAGCCCAGGTCTGCACCTCTGGAGCGGGGAGCCAGGCTTGTCCCTGAGGTCCCCGCACCACAGACAGGGCTGAGGGAAGCAGGACGGCTGCAGGGGCCCTGTGGACAGACACTTCTTTTCCACGGCAAAGGCTCCAGTGGTCACTGGTCTGGGGTCGGGCTTCCTCAGACTTCAGCTCTGTGGCATCCGGTTCCCCCGCAGTAGGGGCAGGGGAGGGGCAGGGAGCTTGGCTGCGGGGAGGAAGGTGGAAGTCAGGAGGGGTGCAGTCCAGGATGTGGTAACTGGCGGGACGTGGGGACTGGTGGTGGGCCGCAGGCAGTGCGGGGACGGGGACTGGTCTTAGGACACAGCCTGAGCCAGGGCTCATTAAGAGGCAGGCAGGGGGCTTCCCTGGTGGTACAGTGGTTGAGAGTCCACCTGCCGATGCAGGGGACACGGGTTCATGCCCCGGTCCGGGAAGATCCCACATGCCGCAGAGTGGCTGGGCCCGTGAGCCATGGCCGCTGAGCCTGTGCGTCCAGAGCCTGTGCTCCGCAATGGGAGAGGCCACAACAGTGAGAGGCCCTCGTACCGCCAAAAAAAAAAAAAAAAAAAAGAGGCAGGCAGGGGTGGGATGAACTGGGAGACTAGGATTGGCACATATACACTACTATGTATAAAAGAGACGAACTCTACTCAGTGCTCTGTGGTGACTAAATGGGAAGGAAATCCAAAAAGGAGGGGATATATGTATACGTGTAACTGATTCACTTTGCTGTACAGCAGAAACTCACGCAACATTGTAAAGCAACTATACTCCAATAAAAATTAATTTTAAAAAGATGTTAAAAAAATTAATTAAAAAAAAATAAAGATCCAGGCAGGCCTCCGCCCAGGGCCATGGGGCCTGACCAGGACTTCAGCTCCAGGCTTCAGCTCCTGTGGGACCTCAAGCAGTCCACAGGCTCCCAAGGATCAGGCCTGGGGAACGGAACAGAGGGCCGGGCGAGGGCGATGGTCTCGCTGGGGGCGGGGCAGGGAGGGTGGACAGCATCCTTGGTGAAGTAGACACCCCTGGAGGGGGCACCGTGGGTGACAGGAGGGAGGGGTGAAGAGTAAAGTCTTGGTGGGCAGGCGGCTGGGGGCTCCCTAGACAGTGAGCACGGCCACAGGGGGTGAGTGAATGAAGTGCGGTCTCACAGCATCAGGTGTACCTCCCCGACCTGGGGCTTCCCCTGGGCTATGACGGGTCAGGGGCTCCTGTCCCCCACTCTCCCTGGGCTGAGTCTCTGCCCACATCTGCCCAGGACCTGAGGAGGATGAGAGCTTGGAAGACCCACCAGGCGGGTGAGATCCACCTCTGAGCTCTCAGGGAACGCCTGTCCTGGGGACATTTCTTCCACTCACTTGCCCCTTGTACTTAATGAAGGGCCCCCTGCTCTCCCCAGGCCTGAAGCTGGAAGGGCAGGGGTTGCAGCCTGGGCCCCGTGGGTGGACAGAGGCTCCGGATGTGCAGTTTCTCTGCCTACTCCTGACAAAGACCCACCCACCCACCAGGTCTGACCCAGCCTTGGCCTGCCGCCTGGCGGAAGGCGGGCAGCCAGGCTGCGGTCTGTGTGGCCACACCATGGGACCTGCCTTTCTCACCGAGGCACGTCCAGCACCACGTGCCCTGGGCTGCCCGGCCGGCAGTCAGACCAGGAGGCCCTGCTTCGGGTGGGGCTGCAGCCTCGCTGACAGGGCGCGCAGGGCCTCGGGCCACAGCCGCCTGTGCAGCCTCCCAGCCCACGGGCCCCTCACACAGGGTCTGGGGCCCCCAGTCCCTCCTCCCCAGAGCCTGTGGAGATTCTGTTCACTCTGCTCCCCTCCCAAAGCTTCAGAAACCAAATGAACACACTATGGCCCCAGCAAATCCCATGATAAAGACATCAATTTAACTTGTCATTTAACGACTAAATAGTCCTCCCTATATTTCTGGGGGAGGGGAGAAACCCCCAGGTTATGCACCTGCTCCTAGACACTGAGGCTTGTCTTTTGCCTGATGAGAGGGTCTGGGTCTCTGGGGGCAGCCAGACAGGGTCTGAGTCCCGGTTCTGACCCATAGTGCTGAGCGACTTTTACTGGGTTTCCCAGCCTCTCTGAGCCTACTTTGTGCTTCTGTAGGACTGGAGAAGGCTGCTATCCTAGGGGATCTGTGAGAATGAAAAGATCTCACCTGAAAGAGCCCAAGAGCCCCCTTTCCTCTCATCCCACCCCCTCCCTTACCCAAAGTCAGGGATCCTTTGTCAAATGGTCGACTTAGAGAAGGTCTCTGCCAGGTACAATCTCCCACTAATGCAGCGGCTCCTTGACCCAGATGTTGTTTTGCCTCAGGCAGGGAGAGTGATGCCAACAAGAGACATCAGGCCCCCGAGTGTTCCGGAAACCCTTCCAAGCTTCTGAATGCCAATTACGGGAAGTCTGACTCATCTGTGCTCTGCGTAGCTGGGTCCACTGACACCCGAGTTATTGTCTGAGCTGAGCGTGTTGGGGGGTGACAGGCAGGGGTGGCCTGGGAAGTGAGTGACCCTGTGTCCTGGTCCAGGCCAGCCACTAACCTCTCCCAGAGGTTTTAGGTAAAGGCATGGACCACAGCTCCTGAGGGCCCTCCCAAGGGTGCAGTCAACCTGATCTGCCCCATGATTCTGTGACTGATGCCAAGAGTTGGCCGAATGCCACTGGGCAGCTCGCCAGAGACCAAAGCAAATACAATGAAAAGGAAAGTTCCCCGTTTTCTGTGTACTCAAAGTTCCCTGCCCTGAGGCCTTTAGGCCCCCCAGTGTGGTAAGCATCCAGGTCCCAACTCAACTTGACATTCTGGGCTGATCCTGGTGGGTCAGCATCTGGGAGCAGGCTTGGCACTCAGTAGGGTCCAGTGGGCTCAGAACTGCAGACTGTGGTCTGGGAAGATTCCAGAACCAAGAGGAAGAGCCTTACTCTTGTCCAGGCCTGAACCCCTGAGCTGGTCTGTTTGCCCTTGAGAAGTGGTTCTCAGACTTTAGAAAGTGTCAGAATCCCCTGGAGGGCAGCCCCCTCCCCCAGAGTATGATTCAGGAGGTCTGGGGTCGGGCCTGAGAATCTGCAGTTCTAACATGGTCCCAGGGGAGGCTGAGGTCGCTGGGATCCCTCTTTGAGAGCTGCTGATCTAAAATCATAGTTGGGAGAGGGCCTGGGAAGCAGAAGGAAGGAGGCACTGTGCTCAGAGCCCGGCCAGAGGCAGCCTTGGGTCAGCAGGGGCCCAGGCCAGGCTGGGCAGGGCTAGGACGCAGGTGGCTCGAGATGAAGGCCACGCCGGGTGGGAAGAACACCCCAGCCTGCGAGGAAAGAAGCCCCAGGCTTCAGCACCCTTGCCCAGCACTGCCCACCCCCCTCACTGGACAGGTGGTCCTGGGAGCTTCAAGAAACCTGCTTCCTCCCACTGTGCTTGTTCCTGCCTCTGGGCCCTTGTCCATTGCCCACCAATCCCCCTCAACACTTCACCTCGGGAGAGGCTCTTGACCCCCAACCAAGCAGAGCCCTGTGATTGGTCACACACCTCTGGATGCCCCACCACAGTGTAGAATCCAATGTATAGCAGGCCAGGTGGCCCACAGGTGTGGCTGCCCTTGTGGCCCCAGCACTGCGTTGGCGGGCAGGCAGCTTCTGCCTGTTCACTCATTCAACAGACATCGGGGGCTGGGTGCCCGGGGGGGTGGGCGGGGAGGGGAGAGGAGGCCGCCTAAACCCTCGAGACCCTTTGTTCAGGCACCATGAACCCTCACTGTCGGAGTCCCCACTCCAAGCCAGGCAGGTGCTGGCGCAAGGCCAGGCTGTGAAAGGCATCCTGGCAAGAAAGAAAGAAGCGGGCTCCTAGGTGTGGGTTCTGCTCCTGGTGGGTTCTTCTGACCAATGATGTCAGAGACCCTCTGCTCACTGCCCGTGATCCACACCAGCACCAACCCATCCATATGGGGCCTCAGCAGAGCTCAGGCATAGCAGGACAGGGGCAGAGCTCAGATCCGCACAAGTCAGCATGGATGGAGCAGGGCGTTGAGCTGGGGTCTGGAACCCAGGGACCACTGTGTGGGCCCCTCCCACAGGCCATGCCCCCACAGACCCTGCCTTCCCATAAGACCCCGGTCTGTGCCTCCAGGGGCCCTTCCTCATCACAGGTCCCCACCTCCTTAAGCCCTTCACTGGAAAGCCGAGTTTCTGCAGGTACCACCTGTGTGCCCCACCTCCCCCAGCGCTCTAGGTTCTCCCAGCTGGGAACCCTGCCGTGTCATGAGGCTGCCACCGTCTGATGTTCCCTAGTGTTCTCTACCATGCAAAGGAGGCTCTTTGGTTTCCATAGATGCTGGGCCCGCTGGGGCCTTCAGCTTGCCCTCCCACCCTCTTTCCTAACGCACAGATGGCTCACATCCACAGACCGAGAGAAGACAAGACAGCTGGGATGCATTTCTCCCCACGTCCCAGGCAGGTCTCCCGCCACGCACCCTCTTCACCAGCCTCCCAAATGTGCAAGCATTTCTGCTCCAACGAGATCTAGCATTCAGGGAGAAAAAAACAAAAATACAAACCTCACCTGCTGTAAGACTGCCCCTCAACATATCAGGACTGATGGGAGAACCAGGTTGGGCCAAACACCCCGTGGGTCTGATGTCACACCAGGAAACAGTCAGTCACAATGACAACCAGAGTAAATACCAGCACAGTTAACAAGGCTAAGTCCTACCAGATAAAGGAATACTGCAGTAAACACAGGGCTATACCTGCAAAAAAAAAAAAAAAAAAAAAAAGTAAAGGCAGCTTGAAAAGGAATGTGGTCAGGTGAAGCTGCTGAGTTTTGGAAACAAGAGCAAACTGCAAAGATCAGAGGAACCACGTGTTGGCAAAGAAAGAATTTAGTACTTATCTGCCTTCTTTTTACTGAAATGATTTCAGGGTACCCGAATAGCCCTGGTTGGTAAGGGAATGTTTTTTATAGAAGAATTCCACAAATGCATTCAGAAGGAACAATTAGAAAGGTACCATGTTACAACTCTGGATGTCATACTTGACTCAGACAGTGGTCATCAATGGTTCAAATGGTCAGAAGGATGGACAAACGGATGCCAGGGCATGAGGGTCTATCTCCCCCACGTTCCTGCCCACTGCAACGAGACGACATGATAGACTCCTGCCGCAATGCCATGCAAAGGGCAACACCACGTAGCATTCTTGCCCAGATAACATAAACTCCCATGAAGTTGTCTGAGCTAAATTCCGGTTTAGAGGAAATACTAGGAGTTGAGGAACTAGTTAAATGACACCAAGAGGAAGCAAACAGGCAAGTCTTGAAAATAAGGCATTCTACAGACAGCTCACCAAGATTCTGCAACAAGCCAATGGCTTTTCAAAAAGGTGGGGGGGGGAAGAGGCTCTGCTTTAGATTAAAGAGGCTTTAAGAACAATACAACCTAAATGCCACATGTGGATTTAATTTGGTTACCAATTTTACAAACCAACTGCAAAAAGGCATTTTCAAGACAATTAAGGAAAACGACATGTGTACTGGGTGTTAAGTGATAGCAAGGAATTGCTGTTATCTTGTTAAGTGTGCTAATAACCATATGGTTTTGTTTGAAAATGGCCTTGTTTGTTTTAGAGATCCATAGTGGAGTATATAGGAGCAAATTACTGAGGTCAGGATTTGATGTAAATACTTCAGTCAAAAGGAAAAAGAATAACAGGGGAAAAAAAGAAAAGAAAAGAAAAGAAAGAGGGAGGGAGGAAGAAAGAAAAATGAGTACGTGAAGCAAGCTGGTAAAATCTTAACTGCTGAATCTGGGTAATGAGAATATGGGATTCATGATTCTATTCTCTTTACCTTCCAGTGCGTTTGAAAATTTGCATAATAACAGTTAAATTTAAAACACGGTATCACCACATGAATATACAATCAGAGCAATGAAGCCAACAAGAAAGTCTAGAAATAACCCCAAACACATATGGCAGCTCAGTATATGATAAAGGTGATATTTCAAATCAGTGAAAAAAAGGTAATTATAAGTGGCTTTGGACAAATGGGTGGCCATCTGGAAAAAAATTAAGCTGGAGTCCAGCAGATGGATCAAATATTCACATTTGAAAAAAAGAAACCGTAAGCCTATGAGAACATATGAGAATTTCTTTATACTTTCACAGAAGAGAAGGCCTTTCTGTTACTTTGAATCCCATGAAAGTACCAGTAGGCCACCAGTTTTGCCGACAGAAATAGTAATTTCACCTAATTTCATGTATGTTACAAAACCCCAAATCCATTTTTAAAATGATGGTTCTGGCTGCATACATTTTAAAAATTTTGCATGGCAAAATTGTAACAAACAAAATGAAAACACAATAAATTGGGGAAAAGATCTGCAACTCATACTCCAAAGTATCAGTTTCCTCAAATATATAACTTCTATGAATCAGTAAGAAAAATGCCATCAACCCAACAGATATACTATGTTAATAATTCAAACACCAGTTCGCCAAAAAAGAGAATACAGGTGGCTCTTATACATACGAAAATATGCTCAATCTCATTCACAGTAAGAGAAATGCTAACTAAAATTGCAACGAGATGCCATTTCTCACCTATCAGATCGGCAAAGTTAAGGGGGTGAAAAAACAGGTGCTCACATACATCGCCAACGGAAGTATAAATAGGTATGGCTGTGGAGGACAGTTTGGCAAAATCTATCAAAATTGTAAATGCACCTCCATTTCACCCTATTTTATTTCTAGGGATTTATCTTACAAATATGTTCACACCTGAGCAAAAGGATACGTGTGCAAGGGTCCTCACAGCAGCACTGGGTAGAAAAGGAGAGCGGACACAGTCTGAACAGCCACCTTGCAGCACCTGGATGAATGAGTTATCATACACACATCCATTGTGGGAAGACCGCACAGGCGTTAAAAGCAGCAAGGCCACTCTACACACACTGAGACAGGAGCTCCAAGATGCACCGGGAAGAGAAGCCAAGCTAGGCACAGGCCCGTGGCCGCCAAGTGCATGACAAGAACTAATGCACTGCTGGTGTATAGGGACCAGAAATGTGGGCGGATCCTGAGGAAACAGATAACAACAGGGCCTCAGCTGGGAGCAGCCAGAGCTGGCCAGGGTTGGGAGGAGACACGCTCCATGTGGACCCTTTTTCCTTTTTTTTTTTTTTTTTTGCCGTGAGACATGCGGGATCTTAGTTCCCTGAGCAGGGATCGAACCCGCGACCCCTGCAGGGGAAGCGTGGAGTCCTAACCACTGGGCCGCCAGGAAGTCCCCCCTACACACCCACACACCCACCCCAACCCCTCCCCCAACCGTTTTACTTTTTGAACGCTATTACAATACCAGCATTTGTAAATTGAGGAGGGAGAAGGGAATCCTAGGGAAAGAAGAGCCGGGAGAGTCCCCACCCACATGGCCACGCACAGGCCATGCCTCTCTTGGCTTCCCGGAGCTCCACACTCAACAGGACTCCACCGATCTCAGCTCCTTCCCCCAGGCAGGCGCCCCGAGCAAGCCCCCAAGCCAGGCTCTCTCCTGGAGGTGGCGCAGGGCTGGCACGCTGCGGCTGGGACACGGCTGGTGTGGCGGGTCAGCTGCCCCTCTGCCTGAGCCATCCACATGTGGACACGTGAGGTGGCATGAGGCCCTAGTCAAAGCCACAAGTCCCCTGGCTCACCCTAGGGTGACATGTCATCAGTGGCCCACAGTCACTGTCCGCCCTGGACTGTGCCCCCCCGACCAGCCCCGCCCCGCTTTTTGGCATTCCCAGGCATGCCGGTGCGTGTCCATCTCAGGGTCTGGGACTAGCTGTTCCCTCTGCAGGGAGCCCCCGGCCTCCAGACGTCCACGCGGCTTCCTTCTCCCTCCTCCCTTCGGGGCCTTCCCAGTTAGGCTGCCCTAGTCACTCTACTCTGAATGGAAGACCCCGGCGCTTATTCCGCCTCCCCCGATCGACCTCTAATTCCCTGTTCTGCCTTTCTCTACCTATTTTCAGATTTTTCTGCACTCCCCAAACCTGGGCCAGGCCTGGCGCACAGAGGCCTGTCCGCCCCTGAGCCACCTAGGGACCTGAGTCTGGACACCCTGCTCCAGTCAACCCGTTACTGAAAGATGGGGAAACAGAGCAGCAGTTTAGCTCAATTCAACTCAGGATCATCTGAGTAGGTGGTGGTGTCTAACCCTGAGCGGGGGAACTCATGGGGGGAGGTGCCCACTGCTGGCACTGCCAAACGAGCCTGCCCTGTCAGGAGGCCCAAGGTGAAGGGCAGGGGCAGGTAGAGACACCCTCCTAAAAAGAACGAAATCATGCCATCTGCAGCAACATAGATGGACCTAGAGATTGTCATACTGAGCGAAGTAAGTCAGACAGAGACAAATATCATATGATCCCGCTTATATGTGGAATCTAAAACAAGGGTACAAATGAACCTATTTACAAAACAGAAATCGAGTCACAGATGTAGAGAAGAAACTTACAGTTACCAAGGAGGACATGGGGGGGAGGGATAAATTGGGAGACTGGGATTGACATATACACACTATTATATATAAAATAGATAACTAATAAGGACCTACTGTATGGCACACGGAACTCTACTCAATACTCTGTAATGACCTATATGGAAAAGGAATCTAAAAAAGAGTGGATATATGTATATGTGTAAGTGATTCACTTTGCTGTACAGCAGAAATTAACACAACATAGTAACTCAACTCTACTCCAGTAAAAATTAATTTTAAAAAAAGGACACCCTCCTGCTGGGGCAGCCTGAGGGCTGAGGTCAGGCTCAGTCGGGGCTCTCCCTGCCCTTGCCCTGCCCTCATACTCATGGCCAGCCTGGTGCCCGTTACCATCAGCTCCACGGGGGGACAGCCCACCCAGGAAGCCACCTGCCACACCGTGTCTGATGCCACAGGTGCGTGTGCATGTCCTGGGGCGAGGCTCTGGCCACACCCGGTGCCAGAGGCAGGCTGCAGAGGGAGGCCTGGGCTGAGTCCAGGCTGGAGAAGGCGGCCGGGGGAGTGAGCACGGGCCACTTTGGGCACGCGGGCCACCGCCACCACATCCCTGCAACCCTGCTCTGCCTCCACCTCATGGGGCCACAGATGCTTCGGTGGGAAGGGGCTCAGAGCCCCCGCCCTCGATCTAATTATGTGCTGTGCTGAGAGGCAGAGCCCTGGACCTGGCTTCAGACAGGCCTGGGCTCCATGTCTCCGTCTGCAACCTCTTAGCCAGTGACCTTGAATAAAAAAGAAGTGACCCTGTCTGTCACCCCCAGTGGATCCATCTCTGTCCTCCCGGCCCTGCCCCCTGCCCTCAGAGGGGGTCCTGGCCCCTCCACCATCTAGAACCTTGGAGATTGACGTGGCATCACACGCCCTGCACCCTTCTATGCAAAATGCTGCTGACGCTGCCAGTCTGTGAAAACTGGAGTGGCCCTTCCTGGCATCACAGGGAGTGCTTTGGAGCCTAGTTAGCGCACCCAGGTCCACGCACCGTCAGGCTGTGCTCAGGCGTCCCACCCTCCCAGGCCAGGTGGCTGGGTGCTGCCAGGAGGGCCTTCCCCAAGGCTGCTCCCGGCCTGGTGCTGGGGCACTCTTAGATGCATGTTTTACCGCAGCCAAGCAAACCGAGGCAGGCAGCCCCTGAGAGGGTTTAGGGCCCTCCCTGGACCATTCCTGAGAGCAAGGAGCGCCATTCGGAGCACACAGGATGAAAAGTTCAGAGAAGTTCAGGGAAGAGAAGAACGGCACAGTTGGGCAGGCCAGCGGGGCAGATGGCAGGGAGCCCCGGAGGGGCCCAGCAGGGGTGGGCGGGCTACCAGGCAGAGGCCAGGCCCACAGCCCACCTGGTGCCAGCCACGCCCCCACTCGACCCTCACGTCTGCCCGCTCGGCTCAGCATCTCTCACTTCCTCAGGTCAGTCCCGTGTGCTGCCACCCCTGAGCTGGGCTGCAAGAAGCCAAGAGGAGCTCATGGGCCCTCCTGCTGCAGGCCATACCCGAGGGCAGACCCCAGGGAGCCAACCAGCCCGGGGCGGACAGCTGCGGGTGGGTGATGAGACAATGGATGGGGCTGGAGTGCAGGCCCCAGACCCCAGGCCAGGGCTCTTCACCGTGCACTGCCCCCACTGGCCTGGCACCAGGACCCTCTCTCGAGGCTAGTGGGCTCTGGACAGCCCTCGGTCTAGGGTTCTCCCACCCCTGGCCTGCCCAGCATCCTGCCATTGAGCCCAGGCTGACGACCATGATTGTCAGTTCTTCTCTGGACAAGCTGACAGAGATCCTCCACGTGCCAGCACAGCCCTCAGTCCTGGGCCCCGCAGCACAGGGCAGGAGACTCGGATGCAGGCAGATGCACCCCAGGAAGATGAGGCACTGCGGCAAGGAGGCCAGTGATCCGTGAGCCAGGCCACAGGACACATGGGCAGAAGCAGGCTGGACCTGAGGCTGCATCCCAAGCCTCCCAAGGACTACTGGGAGAGCCTGGGAGAAGCAGGCAGCTTCCTGCCTGCGGGCAGCAACAGTGGCACCGAGGAGGGGGCTGCTGCTGGGCCCACCCAGACTGCTAGGACCTCCTACCAGCCTGGGGCACCTTCCCCCAGGGGCCAGCACTGGGCCGTTCGCACCTGCAACCTTCTCCAGGGCACTGGAGGAGTCAAGGGCAGAGCCCACTCCCTGCCTCCCAGTGAGACAAGCCTGTGGTGCAGTCTACACTCCAGAGTCCCCCATGTGGTTAGGCTGAGATGAGACTGCTTGAAATTACACTTCTGTCGTACGGGTCAGAACGGCCATCATCAAAAAATCTACAAACAATAAATGCTGGAGAGGGTGTGGAGAAAAGGGAACCTTCTTACACTGTTGGTGGAAATGTAAACTGGTACAGCCACTATGGAGAAGAGTATGGAGTTTCCTTAAAAAAACTGAAAATAAAACTACCATGTGATCCAGCATATATGTGAAGAAAATCATAATTCGAAAAGATACATGCACCCCACTGTTCACTGTAGCACTATTTACAAGAGGCAAGACATGGAAGCAACCTAAGTGTCCATCGACAGATGAATGGATAAAGAAGATGTGGTACATATATACAATGGAATATTACTCAGCCATAAAAAAAATAATGCCATTTGCAGAAACATGGATGGACCTAGAGATTACCATACTAAGTGAAGTAAGTGAAAGACAAATATCCTATGATATCACACATATGTGGAATCTAATTTTTTAAAAATACAAATGAACTTATTTACAAAACAGAAACAGACTTACAGATATCGAAAACAAACTTGTGGTTACCAAAGGGGAAACGTGGCAGGGAGGGATAAATCAGGAGCTTGGGATGAATATATACACACCACTATATATGATAGATAACCAACAAGGACCTACTGTGTAGCACAGGGAACTCTACTCAGTACTCTCTAATAACCTACATGAAAAAAGAATCTAAAAAAGAATGAATATTTGTACATGTATAACTGAATCACTTTGCTGTACACCTGAAACTAACACAACATTGTAAATCAACTGTACTCCAATAAAATTAAAATACAAAAAATAATAATTTTTAAAAATTAAAATAAAAAAGAAAGAAACCGCACTCTGGTGAAACTGCCTCTCCTCTTTCCTACCTGCTTACACTCCTGAGGGCACACCCTCGACACCCCATGCATCAGAATCCCCATTTCAGGCTCTGCATTTGGGGAACCCGACCTAAGCCACGTCTTTCAAAAGCATGTGTGCGATGACCTAGAGGGGTGGGATAGGGAGGGTGGGAGGGAGGCTATGTGGGGACACGTGTATGCATACGGCTGATTCGCTTTGCTGTGCAACAGAAACTAACATGGTATTGTGAAGCAATTATACTCCAGTAAAGATCTATTAACCAAAAAAAAGTGTGTGTGAGGGACTTTCCTCGTGGTCCAGTGGGTAAGACTCCGTGCTCCCAATGCAGGGGGCCTGGGTTCGATCCCTGGTTGGGGAAGTAGACCCCACGTGCCACAACTAAGACCCGGCGCAGCCTAAATAAATAAATTTTTTTTTTTAAGTGTGTGTGAGATGAGTGGACTTGGGCAAAGTACTTAGAAGAGCGGCTGGCACACAGGGAGCTAGTTACGCCCACTACAAGCCCCTGGAGTTCTACAGCCCAGAGGAAGAGGCATTTCAACCGCCCAGGAGGTGGAGAAGCTCCTGCTGGGAGCCCTGTCCAAGCTGAGACCTGAGGTGTGAGTGTGAGATCAGGGAAGCCCAGGGGATGAGGGGAGGTCACAGTCAAAGTCAGGAAAGGGAGCGAGAGCCAGCTCAGGGCCTGCACACAGGGAGAGGGCAGCAGGAAGGGTACAGGAAGATGAAGGGAGGCACAAAAGAAGCACGTCACCTTCTCTCCAAAGTGTTCCTTGGCACAGAGGAAAGACCTGGGTTCAAGTTCTGCCTTTGCCTCTCTCTCCAGACCCAAGAGGCTCGTGAGCAAAATGGGTATAATGATGCCAGCATCCAAAAACAAAAAAAAAGTTTCCAGCGTTAAATTAAGTCAGGTGTTAGTGAAATGCACGGCAGAGTCCTTGGGACAGAGGGCTGGTCAGGGCCCCCTCCCTGCATGTGAATGTGCACGCACACACGCACACACATACACACACACACATACGGAGTCCACACGCACACGCAGCGTGTCAAGATCCTGAGCATGGACAGGGTGGTCCAGGGCTCTGGCCTCCGCCACGCTGCCCGCTGTTCCATCCTCTCTCCGCTCTGCAACCTTGGGCCTTTCCCTGCACTGGCCCTTCCTTTTTTTCCCCTAACAGCACCCCAATAACCTCATAGAACAACAGCTCTTCAGAGTCTCAGCCCAAACTCAGACACGCCTGGTGTCCTCCCCTCCAGGGCTGGGAATGGCTATCACCTGTGAATGGTGGCTGTGACCAGAGAGTGTGCTTTAAAAGTCCTGGTCTCAGGGCTTCCCTGGCAGCGCAGTGGTTAAGAATCCGCCTGCCAATGCAGGGGACACGGGTTCGGGCCCTGATCCCGGAAGACCCCACATGCCGTGGAGCAACTAAGCCTGTACGCCACAACTACTGAGCCTGCGCTCTACAGCCCACGAGCCACAACTACTGAGCCTGCACTCTACAGCCCGCGAGCCACAACTACTGGAGCCTGCTCGCCTAGAGCCTGTGCTCTGCAGCAAGAAAAGCCACCACAATGAGAAGCCTGCGCACCGCAACGAAGAGAACCCCCCGCTCGCCGCAACTAGAGAAAGCCCACGCACAGCAACAAAGACTCACTGCAACTAGAGTTGCACGGCAACGAAGACCCAACGAAGCCAAAAATAAATAAATAAATAACATTTATACAAAATTAAAAAAAAAAAAGTCCTGGTCTCTGCACTGGGGGCAGGGCAGCTCCCCCAGACCCAGCCTGGCCTGACTGCAAGGAAAAGCCAGGGGATCCTGCATCTCCCCCAGGCACCCCTGCAGTCACGGGAGGCCTGGCCACCGCTCCCTGCCTCTAACCCCCTTCCAAGGCACCCACTGCCTGGCCCCTTTCCCACCAGCTGGGGCCGAGGAGGAGGTACCTGGACACGGACGCCTCAAAGAATGTGGAATACCCAGACAAGGTCAGCTGGTGACACATCTGCGGTGCTGTGCGCACGAAGGCTGTGTCCCACAAGTGTCCCTCATTATGTTTCTATCATTTCACTTCAGTATCATCTCATTTCCATTATGATTTCTTCTTGGATTCACTAAGTATTTATACACGTGTTTTAAATTTTCCAAATACTAGAATTTTTAGAGTTATGTTTTGTTATTATTTCTATCAGAACTGCGTTGTAGGCAGAAAACACAGTCTGAATCACACGGTGCCTTTGATGTTCCTTGAGGCGTTTTGACGGTCAGTTTGCAGGCAATTTTCATGAATGTTCCCATCATTAACGGCATGGTCCTGCAAGCACCCTGGAGCTGACGAGCCCTCCATCCTGGGGCGGACCAGGTACTGCGGGAGGCTCTGCCCCACGCGAGACACCCACTCTTGGAAGCGATTCTGGCCTTTCCCAGAGGAATAGCTCTGACCCTTGTCAGCCCTGCTCACCGTCAAGCCTCCCTCCGTAGTCCTGGAGAGCCCCCTGACCCAGCAGCGAGGGACCAGGGCCCAGGTGCTCACAGGTCACCCCAGAGTCTGGCAGACTGCTCACGCTGGTGGGGGTGGGCTACCCTCCCAGGCCCAAGGACGGAGGGGCTCAGGGCATGGAGGACTCTTCCCACGGTAGGGCTGAGCACCTGGCCTGCCATGGGCGGTGTGGACAGGACGTGGGCTCTTCCAGGGGCAGCCCTGATGCTCTCCTGTTCCTGGCCTCATCCGCCCAGCAGGGGCCACCCACCGCTAATAACCGCAATAAAACCAATAACTGACGCAGCCTCCTGCCTGCTCCAAGGGATCGACTCAGGAAAGCTGCGGAGGCTCCCCTCAGAAGTCCACGAGCTCCTTCTCTATGAGCCTCTAACCCCATCCGACCCTAATCCCTCCAGCCTCATCCCCGAGCTGGTGCACACGGCCAGCTCTCGCCCTCCTTCACTCTCCCCCAGCTCTGAGGGCAGAGACCTGGATCCCAGGACCAATCGCCCGTCCCCAGTCGGCACGGCCCGGGCTGCATGTCATTACCGCATTCAACTGAAGCCCTAACCTCAGAGGAGGAACGGAACCCAGACAGGGCTTGTTCAGAGTCCACAACCGAAACGGGCTTGGGCACCGAACCAGTCTCCGGGGAAGTCCTAGGCAAGAGAAGCCTGGGCCTGAGCCTGGGTTTCCGCAGTGACAAAACGGGGCTCCTCACCCTGGAAAGGGCCTGGTGCCAGGGCTGGGCACACCCCCGTGAGCCAGCTGCGGCTGGGATCCAGGCCACACGCAGATGGAATCGAGGCTCCGTGACACTCACATGGCGGGGGTCTGGGTACCAGAGGCCCAGAGAGCCCCGGGGGCAGAGGGGTCCACACAACCTGGGCAATCTCGGTGCGGGTGTGGAAACAGGCTCTGCTCATAAACGCATCAGAACGCACACCCTTGCCCAGCCCCCTCGGTTTCTGGGTGAGCCAGCCTCCTCCACGGAAGCTACTCTTTGTTAACAGTGTTGCCATGACAACCAGATCCAGGGAGAACTCTCTCTTCAAGGTAGAGTCTGAGGGTGACACTTGGAGAAATGGAAGTGGTGGCGACAACAGGCAAGGGCCTGTCCTCCCGGCCCCACCCCGCCTTGCCTGTCCCAGAGCTTGTGGGTCTGCTCCCCTCTCCTCTCCCCGAAAGGGGACGGCAACGTGACTAAGGCCAGGAGCCTCCCACCCACCGACACGCAGGTTCCCAGACACAGGCCTGCGCTCTCCGCCCGCCGCGCACAGACTTTCACACACATCCCACAAACGTTGCTGAGTCCCCCAGCACAGCCAGCGTCGCAGAGCTGGCGGTCCATCTGGGGCCGACAGGCCAGGTATAGGCCTGAGCCCGAGGGGTCACAGACAATTACACAGTATGCCCAGGGCACCCCGCAGAGCACACCTGTGCAGGAAGGCGCCCTAAGGAAGGCTGGGAGCCGACCAGGTGGGGAGAGGCCGTCCTGCTTGGGAGCAGGAGGCTCCAAGCATTTTTACAAAGAGAAGGTTAAAGGTCACTGGGCTGTGCTGTGGGTCAGGCACTGCCACGGTCCAGGCCAGGGGAGGGCAGCCCGGCCACGGAGGTGGAAGCGGGCAGGGGGAGGGGGAGGGGGAGGGATGGGGTCAGAGGAGCCGAAGGCTCAGTCAAGGGCTGACCTGGCAGAGTAAGAGGGAGGCCCTGGCTGTCCCACCTGCTCAGAGCGGGGGCTGGGCAGGGGAGGCTCAGGGGTTCGATGACAGTGGACAGGCTGCCCGTGGTCACCTGGGAGGCAGCCAGCAGGCCTGGGCTCAAATGCTGCTGGGACAAGCTGGGGTGGGATCAACACCAAGGAGGGAACGGCAGCCACGTCTGGGGAGGAGAGGATGGAGGCCCAGGTCTTAAGGAAAGGAAGGGGAACACTGAGTGCCCCGGGAGAGGAGGGGGCGCCCGCAGGAAGGTCTGCAGGGGGGCCGGAGGACACGGAGGCGCAGGGTGGCCTGCAGAGCCCGGGGGACCACGGCCAGGGAGCAGTGCCAGAGACACCCAAGGGCCTCTGAAGCCTGTTTGCCTGGAGTGAGGGGCGTACAGGTGGGAGTGGGCTGGGCTGAGTGGGAAGTGCTGGTATGCAGTGGGCAAGCAGGGAACACCCTTTACAGTCGGCCCGCGCAGGGGAGGAGAGCAGGGTGCAAAAGAGCTGGAGGGGGAGACAGCTGAGGAAGGTTTGTCGTTGTGCTCGAGCTGGGAGAAGCTGTCGGCAAGTGGCTTCACCTCTGAGGCCATCAGCTGTCAACTAGGGCGACAGCACCGCACCTGGGAGGAGCTGGAGGAGTGGGAACGACGCCCTGAGTTCTCGACGCCGCACCTACGGCGCAGGCTCCCTGCCTGGGGGCTCAGCGCGTGTGTCCCCCAGGAGAAATGGGGTGCTCTCCTCTGAAGAGCTGGGACCCTCACCAAGGCCCAGGCCCCTCCTTCCTAAGCTGGTGCTCGCCCATCGCTTCCCAAACTCACCCCCCTCCGCGGAGGACCCCAGAGCCCACTCAGAAGGACCACGGCACGGCCCGAGCTCCTGCCACTACCCCGGGCGGCACAGGCCGCAGCCTGCCCCCAACCATCCCCGCCCAGTGCAGGGACTCGCGGCGGCCAGGGGGACAAGAGGCTCTTTTCTCCTGTGCTACGTCCACATCCCGGCACCAGTGCACTGACCCTGAAGAGCTTCCCTCTTACATAAGTGAGACGGGAGAAGCTTCCAGGGCAGGACCACTGGGTGTTGCCCTGAATCCTACTCAAGGCACCTGTGGGGCTCTAAGGACATGCTTTTGCAGACAAGAGCGTTCAGACACCTGAAGCCACCTGACTATCCACCCTGGGGCAGGGTCAGCGACAGGCAGCACTCACACCCCTGCCCCTCCCCGGCCCTGGCAGGCATCGGTGTGGACCCTGATGATTTCATACTCTTGACCAGACACCTCTCACCAGCCTCCTTCCAGGGCCTGAGACCCGTCCCAAAAGGCGAATCCCCAAGGCCCTCCCTGCCTCCAGCACCTGGCCTCTGTCCCTCCCATACTTGGCACAGGCCTGGACACGGCGAGGCTTTCGACTTTCCCTTCCACGGTTCCCGCCGCGCCACAGCCATGCTGATGTCGGCTGACCTTCCCAAACCCCACTCTGGAGTTGTGAGACCGGGACTTCCCGGTGTCCCCACTGCAGGGACATTCTGAATGGACCAGTAACAGCCAGCTCACTCTGTGCCAGCCCAGAGCACCCTCGTGTTCACTCTCTCTCTCACACAAACACAGCCCCAGGCTCTGTGCCCAGAAAGAGGTGAGAAAGGCACACAGTCTTAAAAGAGGGCAGAATGTCCTCCCCAGACCCCAACAGATCAGGGCGCCCTGACATGTGGCCAGTGGGTGTCAGAGGTCCGCCTCGTCTCCCATGGCCAAGGGCCTGGCAGCTTCCCCACCGATGCCACCCTGTGATGCAGGGCCTCCCTCCTGTCCTCCCTGCTTCCCTCCTCAGATTACGCCTGGAAGACGTGTTGCTAAGTAAACACTCATCTCAGGAGGAAGGTGGGCAGGCGAGGGCAAAGGGATGAGAGGCAGCCTGCAGTGGGTGGGAGCTACAGGAAGCAGATCTCTGCTCAGCATTTGGAAGCTCTGAGAGTAAAAACAGCCAGAGCGGACCAGGGCTGAAGCAGATGGCCTCGGGAGGGAACAGGGAGGGAGGAGACGTCCCAGCAGGGGGCAGTAGGAGGCCCGGCTGGCACTAAGTCAAGACCACCTGGACAGGCCCTGCCCAGCATCTCTGTGGCCCTGGCACCCACCCCCAGCAGGTCCTGTAGGGACGCCCGGGGGGGGGCCTCTTCTGGGGTAGGGCCATGCAGCGAAGTGCAGCCTACACCCACCCACCCCAGCTCCTGACGACAGCGTGTGGACCTCACAGCCGCGCTCCTAGCCCTGCACCTTCACTTGGCCTATTTGACAAATCTGGCTTTGAAACATGCGGCTTGAGAACAGGGTTCTGTGGTTAAAAACCAAATATCAACCAAAGCTATTCCCATCCTGCCAGTTTGGCCCATTATTCACAGATGAGGAAACAGGTGGGCTCAGGGGCCCTCAGGCTACACCTGAGCATCCCAGCCTCTAACTGCTCTCCTCTGGAGGACCCAGGAGACGGACTAATGGCTCTGTCCCTCGTCTGGCCAGCTGCAGGGGAGCCACTTGTGCTGGGGATGCCCTTCCCCCTCAGCCTGGGCCCACCAGCCCCTGGCCTCACTCGGGTCGACCCAGCACAAACGCTGGTGGTGCCGGTATTTCTCCCTCCTCCCCCTGCGGTTGCTAAGTTACACCAAAAAACCCCTCTGCTCTGTGTGAACTGTTCCATTTCCACGATTTGCCAGGTGGAAGGAAGCCATCAGGCTGGCAGTTCAAGGATGCCTCCCAGAGAAAAACAAACTTGTTGGCTGGCTCTCTGGCCCCCATGGCATACCTGGGGACAGGGACACCTGCTGTGCTCCTGTGTGCTGGAGCACACAGCCGCCCTGGGAGGGTGTCAGCATGTGGGCCCACACTGCTCGCTCTTCTCAGGGGTAGGGCTTGCAGATTCTGCTGCTAACCCCACCCAGGCCCATGACCCCAGAGGGCTGCTGGTCACTCTGACACATGTCCTTAAGAACAAAGAAAAGCTGGAGGGGCAGAAAACGTACCCCTGTGCCCCAAGCGAAGCCCTCCACTTCCCCCCACTCTGAATCCCCTCCTCCTATTCTGGGTTGGGGTCCTGAGGTTCCATTGCAAAGTGTCCCTGGATGTCAGCGGAAATGCCCTCACAAGTCACTGAAACCACAAGTCACTCTACAGGGAAACCGAGTCTCAGAGGAGCCTGCAGCCTGCCCACAGCTCAAAAGTCAAGACCTGTGGCCTCCCTACTCCCTAGTTTTCTGCTCACAACAGGAGCTGCTGCTTTGCTCTCTGCCCTCCTACCTGGGCAGGGAAGGGCCTGGACCCAGGCGAGGCTGGGCTGGGCCAGGCTGTCCAGAGGGAGGTGGGAGACCCCTGAGGGGCAGGCCCGACCACTGCCTCTGCGAGTTACCCCTGCATATGCCAGCCGGACTCTGCACGTCCTGGGCTCCCAGGTCAGGTGGCCATCTGGGCCCTTCCATTGCTCAGGAGGGTGGGAGAAGCACGACAGCAGTGGGGAGGGTGAACCTGACAGGGCTCCCGTTTCCAAGCAGGGGAGAAGGGTGCTCCATCCACTACCACATCTGAGAGGCAGGCGGCCTCCCTGTAAATATCCACCAGTTCCAGCGCTCAGAAGCAGCTAGAGATGCAGGGCACAAGGGGCCTGCTGCTCGTCTGTCTCCCCCCTCACATGTGCAGACCAGAACTAGCTGTACCTGCCCCAGGCTCTGTTTCCAGCAGGGAGGGCCCGGGGCAGAGAGAGCACGGTCCTTCAAATGACCCTTGCCCACGGTGCAGACAGGGGCATCTCGCCCTGGCCCTGGCCGGCTCCCCTCAAATGCTGAGCTCACGCCCCAATTCCTCACCACACAGCAAGGGCGTGAGATGCCACCGCGGGGCCCAGAATGCAGACAAGCAAACGGAAACTTCCAACTGCGCAGCCCTAGCGCCTCAGATTTCCCAGCCTCCCTCCTCCACACCAGACCCGGGGCAGGGGACCCGCCGGCGGGTGTCCACGCCAGCCCGCCGAGTGCGCTCCCGCCACGCCCAGGCTGAGACCACCCGCTGCCCCGCAGGGCCTGGGGACTGGGAGGTCCTGACACTGTCCAGCCCGAGGCGGAGTTCTGGGCAACTCCGCACTGGGCTCCCGCACGCCCTCTTACACGCGCGCCCCGCGACCCGCGCCGGGAGCCCGCGCCCCGGCCCCACGACGGCCGCGCCAGGCGGGACCCTAGGCCCGCGTACGCCCCGCCCTGCCCGCGCAGGCGAGCGGAGGGGACGGCCCGCAAGAGGGAGGGACGGACGGACAGAGGGACTGAGGACGGGCGGCCGCTGCCTACCTCGGTCCGGGCCAGCGTAGCTCCCGCGCAGCCCTTGCGCCGCAGTCTGGCCCACAGCAGCGCGCGGCCGGCGCCGGCGGCGGTTCATGCTCTGCACCCGGGCCCGCGGCACCCGCCCACCCGCGGCCGCCCCCGCGCTGCGCCAGCTGCGGGCAGAGCGGCTCCCTCCGCAGCCGGCGCCGGGGAGCGCGAGCGAGCGAACGCGGAGCGAGCACGGAACGGGCACGGATCGGGCACGAAGCGGGCGGGCGCGAGAGCGCGTGGAGCGGGCGGGCGCGGGGCGAGGGTGCGGGGCGGGCACCGGGAGAGCGAGGGCGCGGGGTGAGGAAGGGCGCAGGGCGGGCGCGTGGAGAGCGAAAGTGCAGGACCAAGGTGCAAGGACAGGTTGAACGAGTGTCCAGGGCGCAGGGCGCCGGGCGGGGGCAGGGGTTGGGGGCGAAGAGGGAGGGCGCGGGGAGAGACGGGGCCAGCCTTTCATTTTAAAAAGGATAAGGCAACAAACACCCCCAAAGGTGACGTGGCCTCCTCTTGTGAAAGACCGTTCGAGGATTCTCAGAGAGCTGCCCAAATTTTTACCATCCGCATCTGACAGTGAAAGTGCTTCCGTGGGCAAAGCCGGTCTCTTCGGCTATTCCCTTCAACGGTCACAACCACGCTATATGGTTGGTGTTGGTTTTGTCACCACTGGTCAGATGAGTAAACATATACATGGTCAGGGAAGCGAAGTGACCCTGCAGAATCTCAGAGCTGGTAAGTGGCAGAGCGAGAGTCCAAAACCATCTTGAGAGATTCCTTAGTCCCCATTTTTCCAAAACCACTGAAAGGATGATGATCCAGGTTTTCTGGCTCCCAGAGAAGCCTCCTGTCTCTCTGAAGGGATATCCCTGTTCTCTGGCAACAACCAGGGTGTGGGGGAGGAGAGGGGGCCGGAGGGACTCAGACTCAGGTGAATATGGAAGAGGTCTGGGGCCAGGAAGGGGTGGAGGGGTCTGGGTGAAGGAACAGGAAGGTGCCCCTTAACACGGCTTGGAGAAGCTGAGGACCTTTTGTATTCATTCATTCAGTACATGTTTATTGAGCACCTACTGTGCCATTCTGGGCACTGGGGTACAGGTGTGAATGTCCGTGTCTGGTTGAAATTTGCACTTTTTTGGGGGGGAGGGGTACATGTTCATGCAGTCAAAACATGGGGGCGGGGGTTGGCGGGTTGTTTTTTTTAATATTTATTTATTTATTTTGGCTTTTCCGGGTCTTAGTTGGGGCACAGGGGATCTTCGTTGCGGCATGCAGGCTCTTAGTTGTGGCATGCATGCAGGATCTAGTTCCCTGACCAGGGATCGAACCCAGGCCCCCTGCACTGGGAGCACAGAGTCTTACCCACGGGACCACTAGGAAAGTCCCCTGAAGTTTGCATTTTTGAGGGAAGCAGGCAGTAAATAAAAACACAAGTAAATATTTCATATGTCAGATGATGCAGATGCTCTGGAGAAAAGCATGGCAGGGAGAGGGCACAGAAGTGCAACTTATGGAGTTATTTTATTTTGACTTTGGTCAGGGAAGTCTTCCCTGAAAGGGTGACATTTGCGCAAAGACCTAACCGACGCAAGCCATGCTGAATCTGATAGATGAACATTTGATGCAAAGGGAACAGGAAGTGCAAAGGCCCTGAAAGGGGAGTATGCCTTGGTCATGGGCAAGCAATAAGGAGGAGGTCAGAGTGGTATGAAAATGAGTGAGAGTGTGGTGGAGAGTGAGATTCCAGGGGGTGCCAGGGTGACCAGATCAGGAAGAGCCGGGTTGGCCATCGGCCCATTGTGACTCTGACTCAGAGGGAGCAACAAAAGCTTGTGGAGGCTTTTGCACAGTAATGTTATGGTCTGACTTTTTTTTTTACAAAAACATTTCATTATGGAAAATTGCAAACATTTACAAAAGTAGGCCCTAAGGTATAATAAACCCAATGTTGGGCTTCAACAATTATCAATACATGGCCAATTTTGTTGCACCTGTACCCTCACCCACCACTCCCTATATAATTTAAGTGAACACTGACAGCTTTTTATATAACACATAAACATATTTATACATAGATGATAGTACACAAATCATAAATTTGTGCTTGATAGATTTTCATTGAGAATACTGATAACCATCTGTACCTTGATATTTATTGTGGGAAGGTTTTAAATTACAGAATCATTTTCTTTAATAGATAGAGGACCATGCAGATTATCCACTTCTTCCTATGTCACTTTGGTAAATTGTATTTTTGAAATATTTTTCCATTTTGTCTAAATTTTCAGATTTATTGACATGTTATTCATAACATCCTCATATTATCCCTCAGATGTCTATAGAATCTGTAGTGCTGTCCCACTTTTCATTCTGATATTGGGGCTCTTTGTGTTTTCTCTTTCTTTCCTTGATCAGTCTTGCTGGTGTTTTGTCAATTTTATAATTTTTTTCCAAAGAGCAACTTTCAGCTTTGTTGAGTTTTCTCTATTGTGCCCTGTATTTCATTGATCTCTGTTCTTAGTTTCATTGTGTCTATATTTCTGCTTTTGGAGGGATATTTATTGTCCTTTTTGTTTGTTTCTTAAGTTGGAAGCTAGGCTTATTGATTTTTGACTATATTCATTTAAAGCTCTAAATTTCCTTTTAAGCACTGCTTTACCGTCTCTCACAAGTTTTACGTGTTTTTTAAATTATCATTTAGCTCACGATATTTAAATTTCCATTTTGATTTCTCTTTTGGCCCATAAGTTAGGTAGAAGGGTGTTACTTAGTTTCCAAATATTAGGGGATGTTCTAGTTATCTTCTTACTGGGTTCCAATTTAATTATACAAAAGGATATACTCTGAATTATTTCAATTATATAAAATCTGCTATACATTCTTTATGACCCAGAATATGTTCTGTTTTGGTAAATGTCCCATATGCCCTTGAAAAGAATGAAAATTCTGTATGTATTAGTTAGGTCAGGTTGGTTAGTCAAGTCCAAATCTATATTGCTACTGAATTGTATCTTGTATTCTGTCAGTTCCTGAGGCAAACTGGAAATAACCCAAAAGTTCTTCAATGAGTGAACAGATAAACTGTGATACGTCCACTTAGTGGGATACTACTCAGCAACAACAGGCTCAAAGAGATCCAAACTGCATGATTCCATGTATATGACATTTATATGACATTCTAGAAAAGGCAAAACTGCAGAGATGGAGAACAGATCAGTGGTCCCCAGGGGTTGGTGGGGTGGAGGGGAAGGGAGGGTTGACTACAGCATGGGGAAAATTTTAGGAGCCATGAAGTGTACCTGTATCTTGATTTGTGGCGGTGATCACATGACTCTATGCATTTGTCAAGACTTAAAGTAACTGCACACCAAAAAGAGTGAATTTTACTATATGTAAATTTAAAAATAGTTTTCAATCTCCAATATAATTACAGGCTTCTGTGACTACCTTGTCATCTCTTTTTGTTGCGATGTTGTCCACAAGTTTCTGATTTTCCCTTCCTTTTTGCTATATCTATTATTATGGGGGAAATCAGGATGATCCATTACTGCCAACGAACATAGCATTGCCACTGTTGCCGCAAAGATGAAGTCTGCAGGATGCACAGGAGAAGTCGAGGGAAAGTTTAAAAGGCTGTTGCAATATTTAGATGATGGATGATGGTGACAGACCAGGAGAGTCTAATGGAGCTAATAGTGCTAAAAGTGCTAAGCGTTTGCAACTGGACATGTACTGCAGATGGAGACAAAAGCGCCTGGGTCGGAGAAAAGAGAGGAGCCAGAAATCCTTTTGCCCCAGTCACTTCTGCTGCGCCCCTTGCCCATGCTGGGGAGCGTGTCCTGAGGTGCCTCTGCATAGCGGGACACTGGCAGTGCTTTGAATGTTGCTTTATTTGGGCTGGCTTTGGGATAGAGGGATTTCTGCAGGTTGTGGGAACTAAAAGATATATGTCTATGACAATTCAGCCACTGTTGCACCCAGACATTGTCTTGCCTCAAACATGCCTCTTTAATACCTCTCATCACCATGACTGCACTGGCTTACAACATTTTACTTCCATGGAGTCCAGTTCATTGACTACATGGGGTGCTCTGGATCTGCCATTCCCCACCCAAACCAGATCTTCCCAGGATTTCCGCTTTCTCCCTCCTGACTTCACTTGCCTCCTGTTTCAGCCTTGTTTCCATAGAACAGGTTTTCAATTGTTCCCTTGCCAAAATGATAGATTTCCTTGCTCGTTTTACCTTCATGTCTCCCACCTGGCCAAACTCCATTGAGAGATGAATCCAAATCTGCCTTCTCCAGATGTACCCTCAGGTATCTAAGAGCTGCCAGACGCAATCATACAGCCCTGCTATCACTCTAAATTCACAATAACTTCATCAGTGGAACTGAGGACTCAAGACTACTCAGTCATTCTCCTATGGTTCTTTTTCTCCTCTTCTTAACTGTGAAATATGTCAGACATACAGAAGAGTGTATGAAATGTACATGTATAGTTTCAAGAATAATCACAATGAGAAAACCCACAGGGTAGAGTTCCCTGGTGGCCTAGTGGTTAGGATTCGGCATTTTCATTGCAGAGGCCCCGGTTCAATCCCTGGTTGGGGAACCATCCTGCATGCCATGCAGTGCAGCCAAAATACAAAAGTACAAAAATAAATAAATAGATAAATAAAAGAAGAATTGTGTATATGTGCTATCTCTCATTGTCTCTTAAACCTATTCCGATTAACCCTCATAATTCCACTAAGACACAAGGTCACAAGTGACCACCACATTCCTATAGTCGTTTTTCAGTCCGTGAATCACTTGATCTATCAGCATTTGGCAATCAATCACTATATCTTCTTTCAAACACTTCTGAGCTTCTAAGACACCACACCTGACTGCTGTTCTGCCTACTTTTCTGACTGCTCCTCTTAATCTGTTGCAGGTCCTTCTTAAAAAAAAAAAAGAATACCCATGGGATCAGGACTTAGGCTAAGAAATAGGACATTGCCAGTACATGAGAAGCCGTCGCCTTTGTGTCCTCCCCAGTTTTCCCTCATCCCCTCTCCCTACCACCTCCCTCCCAGAGGTAACTGTTATCCTGATATTTATTCCCATGCCTTTATTTAAACTTTCACCCATAGATATGTATGCCTGTCTTTGAACTTTTGTAAATGGAATCATACTGTATATTTTCTACTGTTACTTGCTTGCATCATCAATATGATGTTTGGGAGATTCACCCATGTTGATGAGTATACTTTATTCATGTTTACTGTTGTTTGGCATTGTGTTATATTTATGTGGTCTACTATTAGTAGACATTTGGGGAGCTGACATTTTTGCTATTATTCACTCGTTCACTGGACAAATATTTCTTGAGCACCTACTATGTGCCAGGTACTACTTTAGGCATTGGGATAGAACAGTGATCAAAACTGATAAAATCCCTTCCCCCGTGGGTATTCTAGGTGTGGAAAACTACAATAAATGGAAAAAACAGATAAGTTATGTTGTATGTTAAAAGATGAGAAGTCCTAATTAGGAACAAAAGCAGGGAAAGAGATGGAAAGTACCAGGGTGGGAGGCTGCAATGGAGCTTCTACGGTATTCGCCACTGAGTTGACATCTAAGCCAAGACACGTGGCCGTCTAAGGTAAGGTGTTCCAGCAGAGGGAGAAGCAGCGCAGCATTCTCAAGACAGGACCATACAGAAGGGTCTGTGCAATGCCGCTCTGTCACTAACTGCCTTGAGTTAGGCCAAACTTCACAAGTTAAGGGCATATGCCCCACAAGACTGCCCTCACTTCAGATTCTCACACCAAGCTCAGGGGTCCCCAGGCCACCCACGCTTCTGACCAACTGGTTACACTTATGGAGGTTCCCCCTACTCCCTCAAGTTCCAGAATTCACTAAAAGAACTCACAGAACTCAGGTAAGCACTGTACTTAGGCTTACAATCTTACCATAACAAAAAGGATTCAAATCAGGAAAAAGAGTCTCATAGGGCAAGATTTGGGAGGATCCCAAACACAAAGCTTCCATGTCTCTTCCCCACAGTCAGGATGCGTCACCCTCCTGGCATAGAGTATTGTTAACCAGGGAACTTACCCTGAGCTTTTGTGTCCAGAGTTTTATTTCTGTGTCTAGAGTTTCATTATGTAGGCATGATTAAATCATCCATTGCCCATGCAGTTCAATCTCCAGCCCCTTCCCCTTCCCCCAGAAGATGGGCTGATGTCACATGACTCAAAGCCCCACCCGTCTTATCACATGGTCTTTCAGGCATGACCAACCCCCATCCTGAGTCACCTCATTAGCATAAACTCAGGTGTGGTCTGAGGGCCCACCAAGAACAACAAAGACGCTTCTAACACTCAGGAAATGCCAAGGATTAGAAGCTCCCTCCCAGGAAGCAGGGGACAAACTCCAGCCAATTTCATCATACAACATCCCATGTGTCTGGAGAAGAGTAAGCATGGCCAAAAATAAAAGGAGATGAGGGACTTCCCTGGTGGTGCAGTGGTTAAGAATCCGCCTGCCAATGCAGCGGATGCGGCTTCAATCCCTGGTCTGGGAAGATCCCACATGCTGCGGAGCAACTAAGCCCATGCGCCACAACTACTGAGCCTGTGCTCTAGAGCCCACGAGCCACAACCACTGAGCCTGCGAGCCACAACTACTGAAGCCCACACGGCTAGAGCCTGTGCTCCACAACAAAAGAAGCCACCACGATGAGAAGTCTGCACACTGCAACAAAGAGTAGCCTCCCTCGCCACAACTAGAGAAAGCCCATGCGCAGCAACAAAGACTCAACACAGCCAAAAATAAATAAATAAATTTTAAAAAAGAAAAATGAGATGAGATCAGAGAGATACTAGGACTAGATCCCTTCGGTTATTCTAGTGCCTGTTTCCTGGTGCCTGGGTGGAAGGGTTTTCTCAAGTGTAGACTGGAAGTGCAACTTCTGGGTCACAGGAAGTGGATGTGTTCAACTCTGTTGGGAAATATCCAATTGTTTTCTAAAATAGTTATACCAATATACACGCTTACCAGCAGAGTATGGCGTTCCCATTGTTTCAATCTGTGGTAGGCAGAGTAATGGCCCCCAAGAAGTCCATCTCCTAATCCCCAGAAGCTGTTAATACGTTTCCTTTCCTTACATTATAAAAAAACTTTGCAGTTGTGATTAGTTAAGGATCTCAACTTGAGGAGATTGGGAGGGTGGGCACTGTAATCACAAGGACACATAAGAGGGACGCTAAGGTTCAGAGTCACAGAAGGAGATGTGATTGTTCCTGATGAATTTAAGGTTCTTGCCTCATCACAAAAGAATCCAGTGACAGACAAAGTGATAGGTAAGAAGTGGATTTATTTAGAGAGAAACACACTCCAAAGACAGAGCATGGGCCATCTCAGAAGGCTAGAAGCCCCGAAATATGGCATGGTTAGTTTTCATGGGCTGGGTAATTTCATAGGCTAAGGAGTGGGAGGATTATTCCAATTATTTCGGGGGAGGGGCAGAGATTTCCAGGACTTGGGCCACCACCCACTCTTTGGGCTTTTATGGTTGGCCTCAGAACTGTCATGGCGCTGGCAGGCATGTCACTTAGCTTATGCTAATGTATTACAATGGGCATATGATTGGGCTCAAGGTCCACTGGAAGTCAAATATTCTGTCATCTTGGACCTAGTTGGTTCTAACCAGTTTTTGTCATATCCTATGTCATTCTTTTAAAGGTTGTGCCGTGCCCCCTTCCCTCCTGTTTCATGATGAGAAAAGCAGAGGTCAGAAGGAGTGAAAGAGATTTGAAGACGCTACACTGCTGGCTTTGAAGATGGAAGAAGGGACTGATAGGGACAGAGTCGGAAAGTTACACAAGTAGTTTTAGAAATCCCACTAGGGGATTATAGATAGAGACGGAAACATAGGGAATTTTGGGAGACCACTGTAAGTTAATGATCGCTCAAGAAAGCTATGGGAACATCATGGAACAAAGCAGGCTTGCTTAACTATAAAGCCATCAATAAAAGCACGAGATATGCCCCAGGCCATTAAGTGAAAAAATGAGACCTTCAGCCTGCTGGTCAAGTCCAGCAAGATAATGATCCTTAGAACCAAGGACAGGAATATAAGGGAAAGGTGACATTCCAAAGCAGGAGACCCTCATTATACTGAAACCTGAGATGATTTAAAATATTTTAGTATAAGGAATTCCCTGGCAGTCCAGTGGTTAGGACTCAGCACTTTCACTGCCGAGGGTGTGGGTTCAGTCCCTGGTCAGGGAACTAAGATCCGGCAAGCCATACAGAGTGGCCAAAAAATAAATAAATAGAAAGCCACTCTAAAACAATTTTTTTTTCTAGTATACGTTACCCCGCTTCTGCTGATTGGAAGAAGCACCACGACAGTCCTAGCTTGACCTTATAGGGTCGAACACTCTCCTGCCCAATGTGAAGGAGCAGCTAGTAATGCAAGCCTGACGTCTACTCAAAGGATGAGGAAGAAGGTGGTCTCTTCCTCCTCCCCACTTTCTTTTGATTATAAAAATCAAAAGCAGGTGAGGGGTGATGGTGGTGGGGTGAATTGGGAGATTGGGATTGACATATATACACTAACAATGTATATAATGGATGACTAATAAGAACCTGCTGTATATTAAAAAAATGTAGCCCGCTTAATTCTCGGGGCAGAGCCCCCTTGCCTGCCCACTTGTATCCCTCACAAGTATATTAATAAATCTACTTCTTGCCTATTGCTTTGCTTCTCGCTGAATTCCTTCTATGCTGAGACACAAAGAACCTGAGCCTCAGTAAGTCCTGGCACCAGGTGAATGATTCTGATTAAAAGACCATGAGTTCAAGTTCCAATCTGGGTTTTGGCTGGGTTCGTGTCCCAGGTTGTGGGTTCAAGTCCCAACCTGAGGTGTACAGTTTCAGGACTACAAGCCAAGGAAAGTATTGATAGATAGCCTGTAGAAGCTGTAAAAGTCTGGAAAACAGATTCTCTCCTACAGCCTCCAGAAGGAACTAGTCCTGCCAACATCTTGAATTTATCCCAATGAGACTGACCTCCAGAAACTGTGTTGTTTTAAGCCACTGAGATTGTGGTAATTTATTCCAGCAGCATTCGGAAACTAATATGTAATCCTTGCCAATACTTTCTAAGTGTTGATTTCTCAATTTTTGCCAATCTGTTTGTTGTACAGTATTGTCTCATTGTAGATTTAATTGTTATTTTCCTGATGACGAATAATATCAAACATCTTTTCATCTATTAGTCATTTGAGTTTACTCTTTAGTAAAATGCCTGTTCAACATTTTTGCTCAGTTTTCTATTGATTATTCTTTTTTCTTATTGATATAGAAGCTTTCTGTATACTCCAGAAATTGGTGCAATGAGAGTTAAATGTGTTACAAATTGGTAAATGTCCAATTGTTTGGACAATCTTCTCCCAAGATTGTCGTAGCTTGTATTATCACCCCCTTTGTGTTTCTTTTTAATATAAATTTATTTATTATTTATTTTTGGCTGCATTGGGTCTTTGTTGCTGCACGTGGGCTTTGTCTAGTTGCGGCGAGCGGGGGCTACTCTTCGTTGCGGTGCATGGGTTTCTCATTGCGGCGGCTCCTCTTGTTGCGGAGCACGGGCTCTAGGCACGAGGGCTTCAGTAGTTGTGGAGCTCAGGCTCAGTAGCTGTGAGGCTTAGTTGCTCCGGGGCATGTGGGATCTTCCTGGGCAAGGGCTCGAACCCGTGTCCCCTGCATTGGCAGGTGGATTCTTAACCACTGTGCCACCAGGGAAGTCCCTGTGTTATCTTTTGATGGAGACAATGTCTTAATCTGTATAATAGAGTTTCAATTATGGCTTTCTTTTTTCTTTCTAATTATACTTTATTTTTTTATACAGCAGGTTCTTATTAGTTATCCATTTTGTACATATTAGTGTATATATGTCAATCCCAATCTCCCAATTCATCACACCACCACCACCACCACTTTCCCCCCTTGGTGTCCATACACTTGTTCTCTACATCTGTGTCTCAATTTCTGCCCTGCAAACCGGTTCAACTGTACCATTTTTCTAGGTTCCACATACATGCGTTAATATACAATATTTGTTTTTCTCTTTCTGACTTACTTCACTCTGTATGACAGTCTCTAGATCCATCCACATCTCTACAAATGACTCAATTTCATTCCTTTTTATGGCTGAGCAATATTCCATTGTATATATGTACCACAACTTCTTTATCCATTCGTCTGTCGATGGGCATTTAGGTTGCTTCCATATCCTGGCTATTGTAAATAGTGCTGCAATGAACATTGGGGTGCATGTGTCTCTTTGAATTATGGTTTTCTCTGGGTATATGCCCAGTAGTGGGATTGCTGGATCATATGGTAATTCTATTTTTAGATTTTTAAGGAACCTCCATACTGTTCTCCATAGTGGCTGTGTCAATTTACATTCCCACCAACAGTGCAAGAGGGTTCCCTTTTCTTCACACCCTCTCCAGCATTTGTTGTTTCTAGATTTTCTGATGATGCCCATTCTAACTGGTGTGAGGTAATAACTCATTGTAGTTTTGATTTGCATTTCTCTAATAATTAGTGATGTTGAGCAGATTTTCATTTGCTTCTTGGCCATCTGTATGTCTTCTTTGGAGAAATGTCTATTTAGGTCTTCTGCCTATTTTTGGACTGGGTTGTTTGTTTTTTTAATATTGAGCTGCATGAGCTGTTTATATATTTTGGAGATTAATCTTTTGTCTGTTGATTCGTTTGCAAATATTTTCTCCCATTCTGAGGGTTGTCTTTTCGTCTTGTTTGTAGTTTCCTTTGCTTTGCAAAAGCTTTTAAGTTTAATTAGGTCCCATTTGTTTATTTTTGTTTTTATTTCCATTACACTAGGAGGTGGATAAAAAAAGATCTTGCTGTGATTTATGTCAGAGTGTTCTTCCAATGTTTTCCTCTAAGAGTTTTACAGTGTCTGGTCTTACATTTAGGTCTCTAACCCATTTTGAGTTTATTTTTGTGTATGGTGTTAGGGAGTGTTCTAATTTCATTCTTTTACATGTAGCTGTCCAGTTTTCCCAGCACCACTTATTTAAGAGACTGTCTTTTCTCCATTGTATATCCTTGTATGGCTTTCTTTTTTCATGGTTTGAGTTTTTCACTGTACTCCTCTCTAAATTCCCCAAACATTCCCAAGAATTTCAAATCCTCCAGGCCTTTACCAAACCCAAGGCTGCCCTCTCTTTCTCCCCCTGTCAGATGGTGACCCTCCCTCTTTTACCTCATAGGGAAATTCAAAACCATCATCAGGAACTGTCTCAACTCTTACCCCCAAATTTACACATTTGTCTGCATCCTTCCCTCCTGTCATAATGGAGGACACCATCCGTTTTCTCTCACAGGTCATTCTCTCCTCCTCTGCCCTGGATGCCATTCCACATACCTCCTCTTCAATATTGTGCATTTAAATATACCCTCTCTCTTTAATGTCTTCCATTTAAACATCTAACCTTTCTAATTTTCAAAAATTCCCTGGAACACCCATGCCTTGTAGATTCCATCCTGCCTTCTTTTCCCATTCAGAGACATGCTTCTTAAAAGAATTAATGGTCTCCCTCCAATCTGCCTGAACCTCTGTGGCATAAGAAATACCTATTTGGTCTTTGTTCCCAGTTCCTGACATGGAGCTCCTAAATGTCTTGGAATTTCCTGTGTGAGAGGAGTGTCTTTTCTTCTAATAAGATGACTCTTGGCAAATGCCCTAGCTTCAGGATGGGGGCTAGTCACCAGAAAGACCAAACCTTGATTCGAATCCTGGAACTTTCAGCCCCATCCCCCAAGCTCCAGAAGGTGGAGCGACTGAAGATTGATTTAATAATCGATCATGCTGACATGATTTAACCTCCATAAAAACCCCTACACAATGTAATTCAGAGAGTTTTCCAGGTTGGTGAACACATTGAGGTACTGGGAGGGTGGTGAGCCTGGAGAAGTCATGCCCTACATGTCTCTTCCATTTGGGTGTTCCTGAGCTATAGCCTCTGTAATAAACCAGTAAGTGTAAGTAAACTGTTTTCCTGACTTCTGTGAACTGAAACTTGGGAGGGTCATGGGAATCCAAGTTAGACAGTAGCGTGGGTAACCTGGGGACTTGACATTTGTGACCAGTGTCTGAAGTGAGGGCAGTCTTATGGGACTGAGTCTTTTTTTAAAAAAACATTCTTGGGGGCTTCCCTGGTGGCTCAGTGGTTGAGAGTCCGCCTGCTGATGCAGGGGACACGGGTTCGTGCCCCGGTCCGGGAAGATCCCACATGCCACGGAGCGGCTGGGCCCGTGAGCCATGGCCGCTGAGCCTGCGCGTCCGGACCCTGTGCTCCGCAACGGGAGAGGCCACAACAGTGAGAGGCCTGTGTACCACCAAAAAAAAAAAACCATTCTTGCTGAAGTTGCCTGAGACCTCTTTTGCCTGATGCAGCCAGAGTGATCTTTCAAACACTCAAATCTGACCAGGTCTCTCCCTTCCTTGAGAGGTAACACTCATTTTCCATCACATTTAGGACAGAGTCATTAATGTTAACAATTTAGAACACTTGTCTTTTTGTCTAAGGAAAATGTGTAACATCATGAATTCTAGTAACTCCCTTTAGTGATTTGCATATGGTAACGAGCACACCTCTATGATACAGAGGACTTTCATGGTTGTTCTCTGTCTCCTCATAGAGCACATTAAGATTCAACTATTTGGTATTCTAGTCCAACATGTAAGGAGTTTAGAAGTTGCCACTCTGTCCTAACAAGTAAAAAACTGAACAAGCTGAAAAATCACCACCACTTCTTAGATTCTTCAGAGAAGTGAAATCACAGGACAAACTACTATTCCCCAAATCAGAGAGATAGGCAGATCTGGAGAATCACAAGTCAATGGAGCAGAAACCTCCACAGGAACCAGTGCCAGGGCAACGTAAACTGTAACTGATTAATTTCTAGAGGCCCAATGTGGACAAGTCTGAGAGTTAAAAACTCCAGGGGGACCTAGTCATCAGGGGGACCCCACACCTTTTGGGTTTTACCTCTAAGAGCTCTACCAAGTCCTCACAGTGAATATCACAGAAAAATCCCCTCAAGCTTCTGGCAGAGAAAGGGGGAAAGGAGCCATTTTGAACTACACCAGTGCATTCTGTTCTTCTTGACAATGCCTGCCCTCATGAAAAACTGTTTTACCAAAACCTACTGGGATTTTATCAGAGCCAAACCTACCCAGGGAAAGGGAAATACTCAACTCCAGTCCCTTCTAGCCAGCCTGTCCCACCTAAGGGGGGAAAACAACTGAGAAGTACCGGTGAAGTTCACAGACCAAGGACCAAGGTACAGGTTCATCAAAGGCTGAGATCTAATCGTAGGACTATAGAATGCTTCCCCTTCCCCCACACCTTACCACACCACGTTACTAAAGGCCTATTTACCAGAGTTCCTTTCACTCAGTACATCATCTGCAGATTTCAACAAAAAACGACAAGGCATACTAAAAGGCAAAAGACATGGTCTGAAGACACTGAACAAGTATGAGAATAAGAGTCAGACATGGCAGGGATGTTGGAACTATCAGACTGGAAATTTAAAACAAGTATAATTAATGTGTTAAGTGCGTGCTCTAATGGAAAAAGTAGACAACATGCAAGAACACATCAGTAATGGAAGCAGACAGATAGAAATTCTAAGAAAGAATCAAAAAGAAATGCTAGAGATCACAAGATCACAAACACTGTAACAAAAATGAAGAGTGCCTTTTATGGGCTCATTAGTCGACAGAACATGGCTGAGGAAAAAAATCTCTGAGCTTGATGATATGACAATAGAAACTTCCAAAACTGAAAATCAAAGAGAAAAAAAAAAAACACAGAACAGAACATCCAAAAACTGTGGGACAACTACAAAAAGTGTAACATATGTATAATGAGATTATCAGAAGAAGAAAGAGAGAAAATAAAAAACAGAAGCAATATTTGAAGGAATAATGACTGATAATTTCCCCCAAATTAATGTCAGACACTGAACCACAGATCTGGGAAGCTCAGAGAACACCAAGGAAGATAAACACCAAAACGACAATAATAACAACCTATAACTAGGCATATCGTGTTCAAACTTCAGAAAATTAAAGATGAAGAAAAAATCTTGAGAGAAGCCAGAAGGAAAAAAAAAGCTTACCTATAGAGAAGCAAACATAAGACCAGCATTTGACTTCTCCTCAGAAACCATGCAAGCAAGATGAGAATGGAGGGAAATATTTAAAGTGTCTAGAACTAACCTAGACTCTGTACCCTGTGAAAATCACCTTCAAAAGAGAAGGAGGAAAAAGACTTTCTCAAACAAAAATTGAGAGAATTTTTTTCCAGCAGACTGGGCTTGCAAGAAATGTTAAAAGAAATTCTTCAGAGAGAAGTAAAATGATATAGGTCAGAAAGTCTGATCTATAAAGAAAGGAAAATCACTGGAAAATGAATAAGTGAAGGTAAAATAAAAACTTTTAGTTTCTTATTCTTAATTGATCTAACAGATAACTGTTCAAAATAATTACAAATATAAGCATATATATACTTATATATAAGTGAAATTAATGACAGTAATGATACAACGGGTGGGAGGGAGGAATTAGAAATATTTTATTATTATAAGGTACTTTCACTACTGATGAATCCATAGTGTTACTTGTTTTTTACTTTATTAATTTTATTTATATATTTTTTGGGGGGGTCTTTGTTGCTGTGCGCGGGCTTTCTCTAGTTGTGGCGAGTGGGGGCTTCTCATTGTGGTGGCTTCTCTTGTTGTACAGCACAGGCTCTAGGCGCTCAGGCTTCAGTAGTTGTGGCACATGGGCTCAGTAGTTGTGGCTCGTGGGCTCTACAGCGCAGGCTCAGTAGTTGTGGCTCACAGGCTTAGTTGCTCCGTGGTATGTGGGATCTTCCCGGACCAGGGCTCAAACCCGTGTCCCTTGCATTGGCAGGTGGGCTCTTAACCACTGCACCACCAGGGAAGCCCCATAGTGTTACATTAAAGTGATTTTGGATTAGTTGTAAATGTATAGTAAAAAATTCTAGTACAAAAAAAAAGTTTAAAAATAGTACAACAAATATGCTAAACAAGGAGAGAAAATGGAATCATAAAATGCTCAATTAAAACTACAATATACAATGAAGAAAAGACAGCCTCTTCAATAAGTGGTGCTGGGAAAAGTGGACAGCTACATGTAAAAGAATGAAATTAGAACACTTCCTAACACCATACACAAAAATAAACTCAAAATGGATTAAAGACCTAAATGTAAGGCCAGATAAAACTATAAAACTCTCAGAGGAAAACATAGGCAGAACACTTTATGACCTAAATCACAGCAAGATCCTTTTTGACCCACCTCCTAGAGAAATGGAAATAAAAACAAAAATAAACAAATGGGACCTAATTAAACTTAAAAGCTCTTGCACAGCAAAGGAAACAAGACCAAAAGACAACCCTCAGAGTGGGAGAAAATATTTGCAAATGAAACAACTGACACAGGATTAATCTCCAAAATTTACAAGCAGCTCATGCAGCTCAATAACAAAAAAACAAACAACCCAATCCAAAAATGGGCAGAAGGCCTAAATAGACATTTCTCCAAAGAAGATATACAGACTGCCAACAAACACATGAAAGAATGCTCAACATCATTAATCATTAGAGAAATGCAAATCAAAACTACAATGAGATATCATCTCACACCAGTCAGAATGGCCATCATCAAAATATCTATAAACAATAAATGCTGGAGAGGGTGTGGAGAAAAGGGAACACTCTTGCACTGCTGGTGGGAATGTGAATTGGTTCAGCCACTATGGAGAACAGTATGGAGGTTCCTTAAAAAACTACAAATAGAACTACCATATGACCCAGCAATCCCACTACTGGGCATATACCCTGAGAAAACCAAAATTCAAAAAGAGTCATGTACCAAAATGTTCATTGCAGCTCCATTTACAATAGACCGGAGATGGAAACAACTTAAGTGCCCATCATCGGATGAATGGATAAAGAAGATGTGGCACATATATACAATGGAATATTACTCAGCCATAAAAAGAAACGAAATTGAGCTATTTGTAGTGAGGTGGATGGACTTAGAGTCTGTCATACAGAGTGAAGTAAGTCAGAAAGAAAAAGACAAATACCATATGCTAACACATATATATGGAATTTAAGAAGAAAAAAAAATGTCATGAAGAACCTAGGGGTAAGACAGGAATAAAGACACAGACCTACTGGAGAACGGACTTGAGGGTATGGGGAGGGGGAAGGGTGAGCTGTGACAGGGCGAGAGAGAGCCATGGACTATACACACTAACAAACGTAAGGTAGATAGCTAGTGGGAAGCAGCCGCATGGCACAGGGATATCGGCTCGGTGCTTTGTGACTGCCTGGAGGGGTGGGATAGGGAGGGTGGGAGGGAGGGAGACGCAAGAGGGAAGAGATATGGGAACATATGTATATGTATAACTGATTCACTTTGTTATGGGGCAGAAACTAACACACCATTGTAAAGCAATTATACTCCAATAAAGATGTTTAAAAAAAAACTACAATATACAATGAAGAAAAGACAGCCTCTTCAATAAGTGGTGCTGGGAAAAGTGGACAGCTACATGTAAAAGAATGAAATTAGAACACTTCCTAACACCATACACAAAAATAAACTCAAAATGGATTAAAGACCTAAATGTAACGCCAGATAAAACTATAAAACTCTCAGAGGAAAACAGGCAGAACACTTTATGACCTAAATCACAGCAAGATCCTTTTTGACCCACCTCCTAGAGAAATGGAAATAAAAACAAAAATAAACAAATGGGACCTAATTAAACTTAAAAGCTTTTGCACAGCAAAGGAAACCATAAAAAGACGAAAAGACAACCCTCAGAATGGGAGAAAATATTTGCAAACGAAACAACTGAAAAAGGATTAATCTCCAAAATATACAAGCAGCTCATGCAGCTCAATATCAAAAAAACAACCCAATCCAAAAATGGGCAGAAGACCTAAAGAGATATTTCTCCAAAGAAGATATACAGATTGCCAACAAACACATGAAAAGATGCTCAACATCACTAATCATTAGAGAAATGCAAATCAAAACTACAATGAGGGGAGGTTCCTTAAAAAACTAAAAACAGAACTACCATACAACCCAGCAATCCCACTACTGAGCATATATCCTGAGAAAACCATAATTCAAAAAGAGTCATGGGGGCTGCGCTGTTGGCACAGTGGTTGAGAGTCCGCCTGCCAATGCAGGGGACACGGGTTCGTGCCCCGGTCCGAGAAGATCCCACATGCCGTGGAGCGGCTAGGCCCGTGAGCCATGGCCGCTGAGCCTGCGCATCCGGAGACTGTGCTCTGCAATGGAAGAGGCCACAACAGTGAGAGGCCCGCGTACCGCAAAAAAAAAAAAGAGTCACGTACCACAATGTTCATTGCAGCTCTATTTACAATAGCCAGGACATGGAAGCAACCTAAGTGTCCCTCAACAGGTGAATGGATAAAGATGTGGCACATATATACAATGGAATATTACTCAACCATAAAAAGAAACAAAATTGAGTTATTTGTAGTGAGGTGGATGGACCTAGAGTCTGTCATACAGAGTGAAGTAAGTCCGAAAGAGGAAAACAAATACTATATGCTAACACATATATATGGAACCTAAAAAAAAAAATCGTTCTCATGAACCTAGGGGCAGAACAGGAATAAAGATGCAGACATAGAGAATGGACTTGAGGACATGGGGAGGGGGAAGGGTAAGCTGGGACGAAGTGAGAGAGTAGCATTGACATATATACACTACCAAATGTAACATAGCTAGCTAGTGGGAAGCAGCTGCATGGCACAGGGAGATTAGCTCAGTGCTTTGCGACCAACTAGAGGGGTGGGATAAGGGGGGGGGGTGGGAGGGAGATGCAAGAGGGAGCGAATATGGGGATATGGGGATATATGTATGCATATAGCTGATTCAGTTTGTTATACAGCAGAAAGTAACACAACTGTAAAGCAATTATACTCCAATAAAGATGTTTTAAAAAAAAAAGATACATGCACCTCAATGTTCACAGCAGCATTATTTACAATTGTCAAGCCATGGAAACAACCTAAGTGTCCATCAACAGATAAATGAAGTTGTGGTATATACATATATATATATATATATATATATACACACATACATATATATATATATATATATACACATACACACAATTGAATATTACTCAGGTATAAAAAAGGATGAAATTTTGCCATTTGCAGCAACATGTATGGACTTTGAGGCCTTTATGCTAAGTGAAATAAGTCACACAGAGGAAGACAAATACTGTAGGATATCACTTATCTGTGGAACCTAAAAAATACATCAAACTAGTGAAGATAACAAAAAAGAAACAGACTCACAGATATAGAGAACAAACTAGTGGTTACCAGTGGGGAGAGGGGAGGGGGGGGCAATATAGGGATGGGGGAGTGGGAGGTACAAACTATTGGGTATAAGATAGTCTTAAGGATGTATTGTACAACATGGGGAATATAGCCAATATTTGCAATAACTGTAAATAGAATGTAACCTTTTAAAAGTGTATAAAAATAAAAAATTTAAAACCTTTAAAAAAAAAGCTACAAAAGGCAGAAGAAAGTGTAAAAAGACAAAAATAGAAACAGAAAACAAGAGCAACAAATAGAAAAGAGTAACAAATATGGTAGATATTAATCCAATTATATCAATAATCACTTTAAATGTCAATTATCTAAATATACCAATTTAAAAATAGAGATTGTCAGTGTGGATCAAAAAACAAGACCCCAACTATATGTTGTCTACATAAACCCACTTTAAATAGAGACCTATATAGATTAAAAGGAATAGGATGAAGAAAGATATACTGTGCTAAACACTTGTCAAAAGAAAGTAGGGTAGCTGTATTAATTTCAGACAGAACCAACTTCAGAGCAAGGAAAATTATCAGTGATAAAGAGGAGGATTACATGATGATAAAGGGGTCAGTTCTCCAGGAACACATAATAAACATTAACATGTATGGACCTAACAACAGAGCATCAAAGTACATGACACAAAAATTGATAAAACTGTAAGGAGAAATAGATGAATCCGCTATTATAGTTGGAGACATAAACTCTCCTCTGTCAGAAATGGACAAACACAGCAGACAGAAAATCAGTAAGGATATAGCAAACTCAACAGCACCATCGATCAACTGGGTATAATTGACATCTATCAACTACTTCATTCAACAGCAAAATATACATTCTTAAACTCACGTGGCACATTTATCAAGATAGACCACATTCTGGGCCATAAAACACATATTGACAAATTTTTAAAAATATAAAATACAATATCTGCTCTCAGATCACAATGGAATTAAACTAGAAATAAATAATAGAAAAATAGCTAGGAAATCCCAAAATACTTGGAGATTAAACAACACACTTCTAAGTGAGACATGGTTCAAAGAAGAAATCTCAAAATAAATTAAGAAGTATTTTTAAGTAAATGAAATGAAAATACAACTTATCAAAATTTGTGGAATGCAACAAAAGCAATGCTTAAAAGGAATGCTATAGCATTGAATACCTATATTTGAAAAGAAGAAAGACCTAAAACTAACCATCTAAGCTTCCCCCTTGGGAAACTAGAAAAAGAAGCACAAGTTAAATCCAAAGTAAGCAGAAGAAAAGTAATTTAAAAAGTAGAACAGGGGCTTCCCTGGAGGCGCAGTGGTTGAGAGTCCGCCTGCCGATGCAGGGGACACGGGTTCGTGCCCAGGTCCGGGAAGATCCCACGTGCTGTGGAGCGGCTGGGCCCGTGAGCCATGGCCGCTGAGTCTGCGCGTCCGGAGCCTGTGCTCCGCAACGGGAGAGGCCACAACAGTGAGAGACCCGCGTACCGCAAGGAAAAAAAAAAAAAAAAGAATCTGCCTGCCAATGCAGGGGACACAGGTTCAATCCCTGGTCCGAGAAGATCCCACATGCCACGGAGCAACTAAGCCCGTGTGCCACAACTACTGAGCCTGCGCTCTAGAGCCCACAAGGCACAACTACTGAGCCTGCGTGCCACAACTACTGAAGCCCGCGCGCCTAGAGCCCATGCTCCACAACAAGAGAAGCCACCGCAATGAGAAGCTCGCACACCGCAACAAACAGTAGCCCCCGCTCACCGCAACTAGAGAAAGCCTGTGTGCAGCAATGAAGACCCAATGCAGCCAAAAATAATAAATAAAAATAAATTTATAAAAAATGAAGATTATGAACAACTCTATACCCACAAATTTGATAACCTAGATGAAATGAACCAATTCCTTGAAAGACACAATCTGCCAAAAGTCACTTGAGAAGAAATAGACAATCTGAATAGGCCCACATCTATTAAAGAAATTGAAACAATAATTTATAACCTAACAAAACAGAAAACACCAGGCCCATATGGGTTCACTGATGAGTTCTACCAAACACTTAAGAAAGTATACCAATTTTCTACAATCTCTTCCAGAAGATAGAAGTAGAGGGATGGCTTCCTAAATCATTCTATAAGGCTAGTATTACCCTAAAAGCAGGACCAGACAAAGACAGTACAAGCAAAGATTCAACTACTTAAGAAAATATAGTCTACATGTATTTGTAGCTGGGTGCATGGAAGCTACAACAGATGCAAAATTCTGAAAGTAGGAAACATGTGGGGGAACTACTGTCCATCTTCTGCAGTGGGAGTTCCTGCTCTGCCCTAGCATGTGGGCTTTACCAGACATGACCACAATCCACCTGACATTTGGTCAAGGCAGGTGCCAGAGTCAGCCTGCATATTAGCTATTAGTAAAGCTGGACTACTCCATTTTAAATAAATAGATATAAATGAATCATCTTGCTCACCTAACGCTGGAACCAATTCAGGAAGTAATATTTACCTACTAAGTACCATCCCTTTGCTGAGTCTATAATATAGATTATTGTATTTAATTCTCACAGCTCTATGAAGTTGATTCTAAGATAACCCTCATTGGTGGAAGAAAACGAAGCAGAGATAACGAAGTAACTTTCCCAAGGTCACTCAGCTATTGATGAAAATCCAGATATCTCTGACTCTGATCAGAGAGATTGCTTTAACCATATTTGTAATGGCAACTACAGCTGGGGCAATATCCCCATTCTTTGCTTAGTGCAGTCATTCTTTTTATTGGACACAAATCAAGTGCAACCTTACGCTACACCTTTGCTATGATCCAAGGTTCTAGTCCCGGCTCAGGGGGAGGATGAAATCTATATGTGTCCTCAGCTGCCCTTGCCTCTAATCCCTGGATATCCATGGGTGATGTTCCTGGTTCTCTACCAGGGGTTGCTTTGGTCCTTATTTCTATCTGGTCTTGTCCCATTTTTTCCTGGAATATCTTGAACATCTGAATTTATGATTTGGCAATGCCACACTTCTCCACCTTTTAGCATTTACACATGCTTTTCCTATTTCTATAGTCTGTTGATGGTCATTTCAATGGAAATTTGGAAAGAAGTTAGAGTTGCATACAAATGTAGCCATCCTATCTGGAAGTCTATTCTATCAAGTACAAAAGCGAAACATTTTTCTTGCCTCTAGAGCATGATTATGGGCAAGTTCTCTGAACTGAGACATTCTTTCTCTCTTCATCTGGGCTAAGAGCTCATACCTTAAGATATTCCACAGTACATACAAATGAGCCGGGCCAGGAGAAACTGGAAGGTAGAGGAAGGGTGGGTCCTTCAGATGACCCTATGCTGAAATTTTCTGTTCACCCCAATTGGACCCATTCAAAGGCCACTGTTTACAAGGCTCTATTTAGAGTCATGGTTTTCAATATGAATTCTGTGGGTCCCTGGTGAGTGGGAAAGAGGCTGAGTATGAGACCCCAGAACCCCCTATTCCCACTTCATCCAAGCAGCTCTGCATGTATCTATGCTAGAAACTTGGTCTGAGTCCTGGTCAGACATATATGGATGATGTAAGTATGACTGAGCCAGGTGTATCTTTGTGAGAGGGCATGGGGGCTTCTGAGGTTCAGTCCTCATCCTGAGCCAGGAAGTCCTATGGCAGAGCCAGAAGGACCCTGCCCCCGGCAATGGTGGGGAGTCCAGTCCCATCTGTACCCAAGGCTGGGATTCAATTTGTCCCCTTAAAGATGTCCAATTTCTCTCATTTCACAAAAGAATGGGGACTTTTTGTGACTACATGAAAAGGGAAAGCGTACAACATCAAATAAATACATATTTAGGACGATGGCCAAGACTGGTATCTCTCTGCCCTGGAGAGCTTCTGCCTCTGATGGGGAAGTACGTCCACTGCAGCTGCTTCTGCTCTAGACACTGTGACCTGTTGGTCCCTGCTCTACAAGCAGCAGGCTGTGCGTGCCGTGCTACTCCTGAGGCTAAACGGAGCCTCAGCACCTTTTGAGTCTGAGAAGCCAGGAGGTGTTAGGCTTCAGGTAGCATGAAGCCTTGGAAACTTGCAACTCTGAAGCCAAATGCAGCTTTATACAAATATTTAAAAGCCCGGACTTCCCTGGTGGTGCAGTGGTTAAGAATCTGCCTGCCAATGCAGGGGACACGGTTCGAGCCCTGGTCCGGGAAGATCCCACATACTGCGGAGCAACTAGGCCCGTGAGCCACAACTACTGAACCTGCATGCCTAGAGCCCGTGCTCCACAGCAAGAGAAGCCACCGCAAGGACAAGCCTGCGCACCGCTACGAAGAGTAGCCCCCACTCGCCACAACTAGAGAAAGCCCGCGCGCAACAACGAAGACCCAACACAGCCAAAAATAAATAAATAAATAAATTTATTTATTTATTAAAAAAAAAATTAAAAGCCTACTCGCTGTGGTAGAGATCCTTGGCATCTGGCCATAAGGAGGTGTGATGTTGATCAGCACAAAGGACAGCGCCTGAATCGGCGCTTAATAGAATTACTGGATGTCAAGTCTGGGAAGGAAGGGCCTCCTTACAGATACCGGGAAGGGTCAGACCGAGGGGAGGGGTGTGCTCAGGTGCCCTGCAAATGCCACAAGCAGTTGACATCCCCCTTCTTGTCATCACAGCCAGGGGCATCTAGTTACACCTTCTAAAGTAGGGGGCACTGACTCACTTAGGGGCTGGGAGGCCAAACATTGGGCACAAGTGGACGCCACAAGAAGACTGGGGGCTGGACAGCTTCCCTGGAGAGAGATACGCGATGCGTCCCCCCAAAGGGCAAGCTCTGCCTGACCAACAGACTGGCCTCGTGGCTCCCTCCTGGCCCAGAGCACACTTTCTCCCTAGTTTGTGTGCTCATGCTGTTGACCTGCGATGCTGAGCTCCACTGCAAGCGGGAGAAGGCCTCAATAGGATGAGGCTGCCCCATGTTCCTGATGCAGGTTCCAACATGGCTTCTGGGTTGGGGCAGAGCTCCATTCCCAGATCACTGAGTGGTACGACACTGTTCCTTCTTTGCCTTCCGAGGAGCTACCTTCTACTGACCACTTCCTATGTCCTGCAAACACTAATCTCTTTACCTATGTCCTCTCCTCTGATCATCACAGCAACGCTGTGGGTGGGTATTGCTGCTTCTCCCATTCTGCAGACAAGAAACTGAGACTCAGAGAGGCTAAATCATGGCCAGTAACTGTAGCCAGGACTGTCACTCAGATCTGCCTCCAACCAGTGTCCCTGTTCTGTAGTGTATGACTCCAAGGGCAGAGGACTCCTGGGGCAAGGATGCTGGGGTAAAGGACACACCACAGCCAAGCCCTATAACCTTCCTTCTCTAGGTAGTCAGAGGCCATTTAGATTCGGGGGTCAGACAACACATGGCATTGCTCTGTGCTGGGCTTACAAGGTCTCTGCTTCTGAAGTCAAGAGTCCAACAGGAAGGCCAGCCTTAATGCACAAATAGTCATACAGTGTTAACCTCCCAGCCTCCCCTATTTGCCTGTTCGATGAGAGACATGACAATCATGTCTCTCTCACACACTGCCCAGGAAGAAATTGGGCTAAAAGGTGTCTGGTCCAGGGTACAGGTTCAGTAGACATGGCTTCCTTCTGAGCTGCATGTGGGGGACCTGTGAACTGAGCCTCTTCCTCTGAGTCACCAGCAGCAGGTCTCCTGCCAGGGGTCGTGAAGGTTGACCAGTCCCTGCATCGTGGTGGATCTGCTGTCCTGGCGGTGGAGGCTGGGATCTTCCCCCAGACCACTTCCTGGTCACTTCCCTTTCCTTCACTCTCATGCTGCTGAAGGTCAGCATGGGGCCCTCCCTGGCCATATGATTCTCTTCTTTGGAAGCCCAAGGTGCTTCTCAGAAAGGAGATTGCTTGAACCCACAAAGCACGGGAGTTTGGAGGGAGGGGCTGTGTCCCAAACTGACAGGTGAGGGAAGCCACTAGGTGCACCTGCACTAGACATGGAGAAAGCTGTGGCCCCAGAGGGCTTGAGGGTGGTCACGGCTGATTTCTGTTCCAGCTCTGCCACGTACTGGCTGTTTGGACTTGGTACCCGCAAGCAGCAGTTTCTACATCAGTCAAGTGAGTAAACTGAAGCTCCCTCTCCAGATAAAAGAAGAGGTAACATGTGGAAGACACCAGAACAGTTCGCCAGAGTGGCACTGATCAACAGAGGTTGACAGTGCGCGCGCACACACACACACACACACACACACACACACACACACACACACACCCCTCCCAAAGCCTGCTTAACTAGTCCATCAGAGCAAGCTCTCCAAGACTGGGTTTTGAATAATGAAAACATTTTGAGAGTGATAAATGCCTGGAGGCCATCAGTATTTCTCAGGAAGTGTAGTTGGTGCCCTGCCCCAATGGTGTGTTGGGTGCCCCCTGGGAGAGTGTGTGGCTGGTCCCTGAAGAGGAAAGACATGGAGCCTGTGGGCCACACCTCTACTTCCGTCACCTCACAGCCTCCTGACCCGGCACCAGTCAGGACACTGGTGGTCTGTGGATGCCCCTTCCTCTTCCGCCTTCCCCCTTCCCCACTCCGCTCTCCACCAGAAAACGGAGAGCCACACACGGAAGTGTCGTGTTCTGCTAATTGAGGGAGAGAGAGTTGAGTACTCTTGTCTTTCTGAAGGTTGATGTGTTTGTCAAAATCCAGCTTCTGCCCCTCCTCACAGATTAAATGACTCATTTCTCATTTGGATAAAAAGCTCTAATTTAGATAAAAAGTTCTTACATGGGTGTTTCTGTGAACAATATTTGTCTTTAATCTAAACAGATCATAACCGGTTAGAAAATTTTCTCCATTCTTCTGATTTATCTGCTTTTACATGCCAGCTTCAAGGAAGCAGACAATGGGCTCTGGGTTGGGGGGCCCATAAGCTAAAGGAGAGAAGCAGAGGGGGGATGCGTGAAAGAGGAAACAGAGGGTTTTCAAAGCGCCAGGGCTTGATCATGTTTCTGCACCCCCAAAGCACTGAGCCGTGTCCATCACATGGCAGGCTGAATGAATGAATGGATGGAGAAAACAGGCGCAGAAGTGGGAAATTCAGGAAAGAACTTGTGTTTTCTTAGCTGGGTAAGATGACCACTCAGGTCCCCTAATGCTCACATCCCACAGGGAAAACAGGCAGCTGTCTTACAGAGGATGAGACTGAGCTGAGGGGCTGGAGGACTTGCTCCAAGAAAATGGGAGGGACTGGGCACAGCCCAGATCCCCCAGAAACAGGCCCACACCCGCCCCTCACGCAGCCGCTTACCTGGGCTTGAGTTGCTCACAGCCAGACCCCAGCCATTCTTCCAGGTTGGACCAGTGGGGCCTCCTCTGGTGACCTCAGGACTGGACCCACAGCTGTCCCTGTAGGGGTGGCCCACGAACCCCTGCCCAGCAGATGAGGGCTGAGAGATGAGGTATTCTGGGAGACGCCCTGGGCCTCATCCCAGGGCAGCAGGGTCTGCACTCCATGGACTCACTGCAGCGGGTCCCTGGTCCTGATTTTCACACCGCGACCAGCCCTCCTCAGTCAGGGCAGTGGGGCAGCTTCAGCCTTGCCTCCTATGCTCAGGGGCCGTTGTGACTGGCGTTGAATTGACTGCCCCTGCTCTGCATGCAACACAGCTGATGGCTGGTAAAAACAAAACAAAACACAGAAAACCAAAACTGAGGCAGAGAGAACAGAAAGGGAGACAGACAGATGGAGGAAGAGGTGATTCCTTGAGAAAGAGAGGGAAAGGGACAGGAAAAGATAGAGAATAAACAGAGATAGGGGACTTCCCTGGCGGTCCAGTGGTTGGGACTCTGCACTTCCATTGCAGGGGGCACAGGTTCGATCCCTGGTTGTGGAACTACGATCCTGCACGCCTCACAGCACGGCTGAAAAAAAAAAAAGAATAAACAGTTATAAACATGGGGAAAGAAAGAATAAAACTGACTCCTGAAGAGGACAGTGTGTGCCTGTGTGTGTGAGCACATGTGCGTGCACGTGTGGTGTGTGTGCGTGTCTGCTGGTGCACACACATGATGAGCCAGGTGTAGGGGGCATGTGTGGGAATAGTGCACTTTCACAGATGCAGCCCTAAGCCTTGCCACTGCGCGGGAGCATCAGTCCAATGGCCGCCATCATGGGCTTGGGCATCCGTCATGTGGGCACTGCCAGTAAGGCAGTGAAGCTTGTTGAAATCTCTAGAAATTTCGAGCGGTTGGAGCCAGGGTGCGATGGTGCTTGGCCTTTCCTGCTCCCCTGAGTTCCCATAGACTCCAGCCACCCACGTGTCAGGGTCTGGGGGCTACAGACAAGCCAGTGTGATGCAGGCACTTTCCAAACTTGCTTGCAGTGAGGCAATGGGGACAGTCTTGGACATCTAAATGCACTTTAATGCACAGGTGCTGTCTGTAATTTGCCCCGTGTTCATTTCCATGTTGACATTTTGAGAAAGGAATAGTATACCAATTTTACAGATGAGAGGATGAAACCTATGAGTTCAGTCTTTTAGTCCCTTGTGGCCACAAATTTAAGGAATAAAAAAATATCTCTGTTAAAAAACCACATCAGTGGATGGACCTAGAGACCGTCATACCTAATGAAGTAAGTCAGACAGAGAAAGACAAATATCGTATGATATCACTTATATGTGGAATCCAAAAAAAGGCTACAAATGGACTTATCTACAAAACAGAAACAGAGTTACAGATGTAGAAAATAAACCTATGGTTATGGGGGGTGGTAAGGGGGGGATAAATTAGAAGATTTGGATTGACATATACACACTACTATATATAAAATAGGTAACTAATAAGGACCTACTGTATAGCACAGGGAACTCCACTCAGTGCTCTGTAATGGCCTATATGAGAAAAGAATCTAAAAAAGAGTGGATATATGTACATGTATGACTGATTCACTTTGCTGTACACCTGAAACTAACACAACACTGTAAATCAACTATACCCCAATACAAATTAAAAAAAAAAAAACACATCAGGAGAGGACCACTGTGAAAGGCGGGTTGTGTTGGAGGTTCTGAGAGGAAAGAGACACAGAGTAGAGGGGGCCTGGGCTCCTGAGGGGTGAAGATTTGGGACACTGGGGGCAGTAAGTAGGGGGTGAGGTGTCCTCCTTCACTTGCTCCAGGACAGGGTTAGTAGGTGTGGGCACTTGGGCTTCAGAGGACAGACAGAGCCTGGGGCAACTCCCAGGAGGCCAAGTAGCCCCAGTCTAGAAACCTCCATCACTGGGACTCATGACTGACCACACGGCTTGTCCCTTCCACTCATGTTCCTTGGGCAAGAGGCTGTAGGAAGAACTAGAACATTCATACAGGGGTAAAAAGGAAATGGCAAGGCAAGGATGCGCAGTCATATGTTCCTGTGATTTAACACACACCAAGGGAAAACAGACACCACAAAAGAGGAAACCAGGGACTTCCCTGGTGGCCCAGTGGTTAAGAATCCACCTGCCAATGCAGGGGACACAGGTTCAATCCCTGGCCTGGGAAGATCCCACATGCCGCAGAGCAACTAAGCCCACGTGCCACAACTACTGAGCCTGTGCTCTAGAGCCCACAAGCCACAACTACTGAGCCTGAGTGCAACAACTACTGAAGCCCGTGGACCTAGAGCCTGTGCTCTGCAGCAAGAGAAGCTAATGCATTGAGAAGCCCACACACCACAACGAAGAGTAGCCCCCGATCTCCGCAACTAGAGAAAGCTCATGCACAGCAACAAAGACCCAATGAAACCAAAATTTTTTTTAACTTTTAAATTAAAAAAAAAAAGGAAAACAATGCATCCCATGGAAATCAACATTCAAGGACTTAGAGTTAATTGAGTAAAGAGAGAAGACTTTAGAAAAAGTATAATTAATATCCACAGAGAGATATGACTGAATAGGAAGCCAGAAAAATATTCAGTGACAAATTTGAAGGCATCCAGCTTGGAAAGGAAGAAGTAAAACTATCTCTGCAGGTAACACACTCTAGAACGTAGAAAACTTTGAAAGAATACACACTTACACACACACACACGAACACACATGCACACAGCTGTCAGAGCTAATAAATGAGTTCAGCAAGGTTGCAGGGTATACAAGATCAGTAAACAATCAGTCGTATCTTTATATATCAGCAGTGAACAATCTGAAAATAGAATTAAGAAAACAATTCCGGGGGCTTCCCTGGTGGTGCAGTAGTTAAGAATCCACCTGCCAATGCAGAGGACACGGGTTTGACCCCTGGTCCGGGAAGATCCCACATGCCGTGGAGTGACTAAGCCCGTGAGCCACAACTACTGAGCCCATGTGCCACAACTACTGAAGCCCGCAAGCCTAGAGCCCGTGCTCTGCAACAAGAGAAGCCACCGCAGTGGAGAAGCCTGTGTACCACAACGTAGAATAGCCCCCACATGGTGCAACTAGAGAAAGCCCATGCGCAGCAACGAGGACCCAATACGGCCAAAAATAAATAATAAAATAAATAAATTTATTTTTAAAAAAACAAAACAATTTTGTGTTAGTTTGCTAGAGCTGCCATAACAACATGCCACAAAATAGGTGGCTTAAATGGAAGTTTTTTTGTCTCACAGTTCTGGAGGCTAGAAGTCTAAGACAAAGGTGTTGGCAAGTTTGGTTTCTTCTGAGGGCTGTGAGGGAAGGGTCTCTTCCAGGCCTCTCTCTTAGCTTCTGGTAGTTTCTCGGCTTGTCACAGCATAGCTCCAATCTTCACATGGCATCCTCTCTGTGTGCATGTCTATGTCCAAATTTCCCCTTCTTATAAGGACACAGACATACTGGATTAGGGGCCCACCCTAAAGACTTCAGTTTAACTTGATTACCTCTGTAAATACCGTAACTCCAAATAAGGTCACATTCTGAGCTACTGGGGGGTTAGGCCTTCAACATATGGATTTTGAGGGGATATAATTCAACCCATAACAAATTCCATTTACAATTGCATCAAAAATAATAAAATATTTATGAATAAATTTAACAAAGACTTATACGCTGAAAATTATAAACATAATTGGAAGAAAGTAAAGAAGACTTAAATAAATGGAAAAGCATCCCAAGTTCATGATGGGAAGACGTAATATTGTTAAGATGGCAATACTCCCCAAATAAATCTACAGATTCAAAGCAATCCTTACCAAAATTCCATGTGTATTCTGTAAAGAAATTCACAAGCTGACCCAAAAATTCACATGCAAATTCAAGGAAAACAGCATAGCTAAAACAACCTTAAAAAAGAAGAACAGAGTTGGAGGACTTACACTTCCTGGTTTCAAAACTTACCACCAAGCTACAATAAACAAGACTGTGTTACTAGCATAAGGATATATGCAGAGAGATCAACGAAATAGAATTGAGAGCCCAAAAATAAACCTTCACATTTATGAGCAATTGATTTTGAAAAGGTTGCCAAGACAATTCAATGGAGGAAAGAATCATCTTTTCAACAAATGGTATTGGGACAACTGAACATTTACATGCAAGAGAGTGGAGTTAGTTAGACCCTACCTCACATCATGTATCAAAATTAACTGAAAATAGATCTAAAACTTCAATGTAAGAGCTATATTTATATAGTTCTTAGAAGCAAACAGGTATAAATCATCATGACTTTGGATTAAACAATGGTTTCTTAGATATGACACCTAAAGCACAAGCAACCAAAGATAAATAGATAAATTAGACTCTGTCAACATTAAAAACTTTTATATTTCAAAAGACATGATTAAGAAAATTAAAAGTCAAGCCAGAAACTGGGAGAAAATATTTGTAATGTAAATATCTGCTAAAAGACTTGTATCCACAATACGTAAAGATCTCTTACAAAGTAGCAAAAAAAATTTTTTTAACTAATTTTTAAATAGGCGAAGGATCTGAAGACATACTTCACCAAAGAATATGTAGGAATCGTTAGTAAGTGAATGAAAAGATGTTCAACATCATTAGTCATTTAGGGGTATGCAAATCAAAACCACAATGAGACATCATTTGCCAGACACCAGCATAGCTATAAAAAAGACCATCCTTACAAGCTTTTGGTGAGAATGTGGGGAAACTGGAACACTTATACATTGCTAATGAAACGTAAATGATGCAACTACTTTGGAAAAACACTTATTTTCTTAAAAAGGTAAACATAAATTTACCATATGATCCAAGCAATTCCACTCCTAGGTATGCACCTAAGATAAATGAAAATTTATCTCCACACAAAGATGTGTATGCATATGTTTATAGTAGCATTATTCATAATAGCCAAAAAGTCCATCAACTGGTGAACTGGTGAACAAAATTAGTGTATCCATACAAAGAAATACTATTTGGCAATAAAAAGTAATGAAGTACAAATACAAGCTACAACAAAGATGAACCTTGAAAACATTATGCTAAGTGAAAGAAACCAGAAGAAAAAGACCACATATTGTATGACTCAGTTCGTATTAAATGCCCAGAAAAGGCAAATCTATAGACAGAAAGTATATCAGTGATTGCCTAGGGCTGGGAGTAGAAATAGGGATTTACTGCAGATGGACATAAAGGATCTTTTTGGGGTGATGAAAATGTTCAGAATTGGATTGTTGTAATCGATATACAACTCTGTAAATTTACTAAAAAATCATTCACACAAAATGAGTGAATTTTATGGTACATAAATTATAACTCAGTAAAGCTCTTAACCACACACACACACACACAGAAATTTTTAGAGAAAATAAATGATTCAGCAAAGTTATAGGATATAAAATCAGTACACAAAAATCAGTTCTATTTCTGTATGTTCACAATAAACACACTGAAAGATAAAATTTAATTGATTTGTGATAGCATCAAAAAGAGTAAAATTCTTAGGAATAATTTTTATTTATTATTTTATTTTATTGAAGTGTAATTGATTTATTGATACAATGTCATGTTAGTTTCAGTGTACAGCACAGTGATTCAGCTATAATTTTTTTTGTCAGATTCTTTTCCCTTATGGGTTTTTACAAAATATTGAGTATAGTTCCCTGTGCTCTACAGTAGGTCCTTGTTGGAATAATTTTAACCAAGGAGCTTAAAGATTTATACACTAAAAACTGTAAAACATTGCTGAAATAAAGAAGACATAAATAAATGAAAAGGTAACCCACGTTCATTGATCGGAAGACTTAATATTGTTAAGATGACAATAATATCCAAAACAATCTACAGATGAGTGCAATCTCTATCAAATCCCAATGGTATTTTTTACAGAAAAAAAAATCCTAAAATTTATATGGAATATCAAGGGATCCCAGAACAATCTTGAAAAAGAAGAACAAAGCTAGAGGTCTCACAGTTTCTGGTTTCAAGATATATTACAAAGCTACAGTGATCAAAACAGTACAGTGTTGGCCTAAAGACAGACATTTAGACAAATGTAATAGAATAGAGAGCCCAGAAATAAACCCTCACATATGATCAAATGATTTTTGACAAGGTGCCAAGATCATTCAATGGGGAGAGGATAATCTTTTCAACAAAAGGTGCTGGAAAAACTGGATATTTACATGTTAACAAATAAAGTTGGAGTTTACCTAAGCCATATTTAAAAAAAAATAACTCAAAATGGATCAAAGACCCAAAAATAAGAGCTGAAACTATAAAACTCTTAGAAGAAAGCATAAGTGAAATCTTCATTGCATTGGATTTGGCAATTAATTTTTAGATTAGACACCAAAAGCACAGATATTGGAACGCTCATAGATTGCTGGTGGGAATGTTAAAATGGTGCAGCTGCTGTGGAAAACAGTTTGGCGGTTCCTCAAAAAGCTAAATATGGAATTACTATGACTCAACACTTCTACTCCTAGTTATATACCCCAAAGGAATTGAAAAGCAAGGACGGGAACAGATATTTATATCCCAGTGTTCATAGCATTATTCACAGTAGCCAAGAGGTGAAAATAACCCAAGCATCCATTAAATGAATGGATAAACAAAGTGTATTATATACATACATGAAATAGCATTCATACAAAGAAATGAAGTTCTGATACATACTGCAACATGGATGAACCTTTAAAATAAGGTGAAATAAATGAGACACAAAAGTGCAAATATTATGATTCCACTATATGAGGTGTCCAGAATAAGCAAATTCTTAGAGACTGAAAATAGATTAAAGATTACCAGGGGCTGGGGAGAGGATGGGGAGTTTCTGTTTAATGGATACAGAGTTTCTGTTTGGGGTGATGAAAATATCTTGGGAATAGATAGTGGTGAAGGTTGTACAGCACTGTGAATGTCATTAATGCTACTGAACCGTATACTTTAAAATGGTTAAAATGGAAAATTTTGTTATATGTTTTTACCACAGTTTTTAAAAAATTCATAATGTAATAGATTAAAAACTACTGAATTGTACACTTTAAATGTGTGAACTCTGTGGAATGTGAATTATATCTCAATAAAGACTACTTTTTATTTTTAATTTATTTTAATTTTAATTTTTATTATTATTATTTTTTGGCATTCCCCACATGGCTTGCAGGATCTTAGTTCCCCAACCAAGGATTGAACCTGGGCCACGGCAGTGAAAGCACCGAGTCCTAAGCGCTGGACGGCCAGGCAACTCCCAATAAAGCTATTTTTTTTAACTGATGGAAACATCAGAAGGTATTAAAATAGCTCTCTTATAGTAGGAGATATACATATATCTCCTAAGAAATAAACAAAGAAGTAAATAAATAAAATGGAAAATGATAGACCAATTTTTAAAATTTCATTAAAATCCTTCTATCAACAATAGAATTGGGGCTTCCCTGGTGGTGCAGTGGTTGGGAATCCGCCTGCCAATGCAGGGGACATGGGTTTGAGCCCTGGTCCGGGAAGATCCCACATGCCGCGGAGCAACTAAGCCCGTGCGCCACAACTACTGAGCCTGCGCTCTAGAGCCCACGAGCCACAACTACTGAGCCCACGTGCCACACCTACTGAAGCCCGCGTGCCTAGAGCCCATGCTCTGCAACAAGAGAAGCCACCGCAATGAGAAGCCTGCGCACCGCAACGAAGAGTGGCCCTCACTCTCTGCAACCAGATAAAAAGCCCGCGCGCAGCAACGAAGACCCAATGCAGCCAAAAATAAAATTTTTTAAAATTTTTTAATTAAAAAAAAACAATAGAATTAATCTTTAAAAAGGGACAAAAATTTCCTGAGATGTAAACTCCTAAGTAGTTCTAAATTAAGTCTAAAAAGTATAATTCATATAGCCATATTCACTGACTTCAAAGTAATTTAGAAACTAGTGATTCCCCCAAATTACATAACACACTTAAAGTTACTCTTGGATTTAAAAGAACACCATGACAGAAATTCCCAACATCACAGCAGAAATTGATGACAACCAAGAAATGGATGACGGAATACTCCACTTTTTAAACTTGTGAATATTTTTCAAAGCAGTATTCTGAGAAAATTTAGAACCTTAAATGCATTAATTAGAGAAAAGGAAGATTATAAATAAAGGAACTACTATCTTAGTTCAAAAGCAGGAATGCCAGCATTAAAATAAACCCAAGAAAGTTGAATTGTGATTGATAAAGAAGATGAAGATAATAAAATAGAAATCAAACCTACAGTAGGAAAAAATTCACACTGTTAATCCGTAAAACCCAAAGCGGGCTCTCAGGATTAGCAATGCTGAATTTGCACAAATGCTGGGAGGCTCAGTGCCGTCACATGCATGTTTACAACATGGGTACTGCAACCTGATCAGACCGACGAGGAGAAAACACAGACAAGATCAGGAAAAAAGAAGGAAGACCAAGGAAATTAAATAAATCATAGTAGGCCAATATGTACGATAATGGGTTTGAAATCAGAGACATCATGGAGAAATTTACAGGAAAATATGAATTATCACAATGGGTGCGAAAACGCTAATAAACTAATAACTGCAAGGGAAGAAGTGGACAAAAAAGTACAAGGTTTACCCTAAATTGCAGTGTCATTTTTTTCAGACAGTGTGATTTTCTACCTAGAAAACTGAGCTAACAAACTATAAGAATAATTAGGACAAATTCCATTAGATGGAGGGAACTGCCTGTCTACACCAAGTCCCCTATCTACCAGCAATGAATTATAACATATAAAGAAAAATGTTGTTCATAATAGCAACACTGTTACAACACAGCCAGGGGTAAAGCAAAAAAAACCGTGCAGGACCCATATGAGAAAATGATAAAGTGTCATGTCTATAATTTTTAAATTAAAATTTGCATGAATAAAGAGATAAACTGGAGAAAATGTGTAAGAATAGTCAAGACTGTTAGGAAAAAGGAAAGTAGTGAAGTAGAAATTCTCTGTGACACATGAAAATATATAATAAACCATTATAATTGAAGGAATATGTAAGAATAAACATATAGAATATCAGATACTCACTTTGAAAGAGGATAGTTTCCTGAAACTGGCCTACACATTGAGGAATTTACTATATAAACTAAAAGAGTGTAAAATATAGATTTTGAATAAGAGATTATTCAAAAAATGGTGCTGAATTGACTAACTATACATTTGTAATATAATGAAGGTAGACAGCTACCTCACAATACTAAAACAAATACAGATGATTTATCCCTACAAAATTATAAAAATCATTTGAAGAAAATATTTTAAAATATATTTATAAGTGAAGAAAATATGAAAGAATATATATGGAATTAGGAAAGTCATTCTTAAGACACAAATGACAATATCTATAAAATAAATTTACATTAATAATAGTATACTGTGCAACCTCAAGATATGAGATACATTTTTCACTCAACAGTTTGGAAAACCGGATACTATTTAGAACTGATGGGAGTGTAAATAGGAACAGCATTTTTTAGGACAATTTAACCATATCTACTAAAATTAAAGGGTGCAATCCCTTAGACCAAAACAATTTCACTTCCTACACATATGCATAAGCTGGCTAAACAAGGATGTTTATTTAGCCTTGTTTATAGTAGCTACACAAATATATAAAATAAACAACCAAATGTCTATCGACATGGAAAAGGGTAAATAAATTATCACTATTCAGCAGTTTATAGATGAGGTCATCCTATATTCATTTAATATGGGAAGCTCTCACAAGATTTCTTGTTAAGTGGAGACAGCAAACTGCAAAAGCATGAATACATGGAATATCGTTTATGTTAACTATTTGTGTTAACTCACTGATGAAACCCAAATTATGCAAAAGCAAATTAAGCAAATTAATTTTTCTTTTTTTTTTTGGCCATGCCACGCAGCATGCATGATCCTAGTTCCCCGACCAGGGATCTAACCCATGCCCCCTGCAGTGGAAGCGCAGAGTCTTAACCACTGGACAGGCAGGGAAGTCCCTACACCAGTTATGATGTCATCTTTGGGGAGGGCCTTGGGCATGGTGGCAGGGAGCAGGTGGCCATGTGGGAGGATTTCTGATGCATCTGTAAGTTTCATTTTTCTAAATAACAGAACATGCGCATGTATTATTTGTGCAATTAGAATATAATTAAATATAAACATAAAAGATTTGTTTGGGTTGGAGGCAAAGAACATGTGAAAGCACCTGCCAAGTCTTGGTGAGGCATAACATGGACTCCTGGGCTGCTTTCCCAGTCACAAAACCTCCCGGGGGCAGAAAGAAGAGAAAAGAACTCAAGTCTCTGCCCAGTCGTGGCAGATACCTTGTCCCCGAGGTAGAGGATGAGTGAGTGTGTGTGTGAGAGAGAGAGCTGTTGATGGTCGCGTTCTGACTCTGCGACATCAATGTCCAGGTTTTTCCACACGATGCTGTCCTCTGTGCCAGCAGGAGCCTGCATGATGTGTATTTCTGAACACAACACCCCACTAGCTTTTTCTGGATACGCCACTGATCACTATTCTACAAGGTTTGCTGCTGGCACTTTCTAGATCTTACCAGAAGGCGTCAGCAGAACATTTCAGACACCATCCAGGACTCTCGTTCCTTCCACCCAAGGGTGCTTCAATGATTTGTTGACAGAAACATTGAGGGGGTGAGGTCATCCAGTCAAGCTACCAGGAGGGACATGTGCAGGAAGTGATATTAACCTCAGGGCTGCCACCTAGCTAACAAAGTTAAAACTCTTGATGGAGAGATAGGACCTGATTTCTGAAAAGTTGAGGTGTACAAGTATACATTTCTGAATTGATTAAATGCACTATTTCTCTCCCATCAACTCCATACATCCAGTGAAGTCATTAGTCGGTAGGAAATCTAGGGGAGGCGGGAAATAGCAGGGCAGTCTTCTTGTCGTCTGACACCCGTCAATAAGGTCGATGCAGCTCCAGTCCAAGTTCACAGATGCTCAGAGAGTTTAAGTCAATTCTTTGGGGTCACATAGTCAATAAATGGCAGTCAGGACTTGAACTCACTCCCTGTGGCTCTGAATCCACTGCTTACTCTATTCTGCTACATGTCCACGGGAGCCTTCTGGAGGAGGGGGCTTGGCTTGGGGCTGGTCCTTGACCATGCGGCATGTTCTGGCCCCTGTGAACACCTGAGGAGGTCCAGCATGGCTCTCGTTGTTCATAGGATCAGACACTGTTGGCGCCAGGAGGAGGTTGGCCGTGATATGCTCGGTTTCTGTTTCAGCACTGAACAGCTGGTGACCTTGCTCTTGACCTTCCTCTCCTTGGGCGAGAGTTCTGGAAAGAGCATGTTGGACTCTAGGGTCTCCAAAAGCCCTCCTAGCTCTGGAGCTCTACAACTGGGTGATCTCCAGAAAGAAAACTGTGTGAGACTGTGAAGCCTCTTTTCTTTGCACATGGGCTCAAGGAACCTAGTGGTAGTGTCTGGACCAAGAACTCTAGGCCTCGTCCTGCCCGAGGACTCAGACTTGGTGGGCAGTGAAAGACTGCGTTGCCGAAGTTTATTGAACTGGACTCTGCCTATCAGGGAAAGGGGTTCCACAGTCCTCTGGGTCCAGGGAATACCTGTGAGCAAAAGCCTCTGGCCATGGATTGCTAAGCCAAACTTCTGAGAGCCCAGGATCATGGAGGGAAGAACTAGGAATGGGGAAAGCAGGGTCCTTGTCAACCAGGACCGGCAAGTCCTCCCTTGATTCTGGAGAAAGTCGCAGAAGGGAAATTCGGATGGAATTCTGCTGAGCAGAGGGGCTGCTCCCAGCGGGCGAGGCTGATCTACCTGTAGATCACCGCAGTCCCCACCCATTCCCACCTAGAGGCAGTCCTGCCCACCTTCTAAGGGCAACACTGCCCCCTCCCGACCAGTCTGACTGGACTCTAAGAGAACTCCACCTGCCTCTCCCTAAATACTGTGTGTCCCTCCACCCACCTGGGTTAGAGTTGGGATTCCCTATGGAATTCCCCAGGTCACTCTGGCTCCTAACTGGTGCTGGAACGCAGCACCCAGGGCTCACCACAGAGAATTCCAGACCTCCCCTGAGTCGCTGCTCACCTGGCCCCAGAGCCTCCATTTCCATCTGTAAAACACGTCACTTCTACCTTCTTCACAGGGTTCCATGGAGGGAACTAAAGGCGTTATCATCAGAGTGGCATCAGCCCAGTGAGTGGGTCCGTTGTGTTGGGAATGATTTGTTCTAAATGTCTGCTGTCCCTCGTACAGCCCCTCCCTGTTAGGATCATGCTTCCCATCCACTGACAGCAGGCTTGGCAGCTGACATGTTTTGGCCCAAGAAATCTGAGCGGAAGTACCGTGTGCCTCTTCCAAGCGGAACATCCAGGGGCCATCGTGTTGTTCTCCCATTGCTCTTTTCTCTCATCTGGGAGACTAGTAGGTCCCAGGTACCGACTGCTTCTGAATCCTGAGGCCCTAACTGAGCAGAGCCGAGGCCAGCTTGCACTGGACTATAGAGGTGGGTAAGAAATAATCATTTGCTCTCATACAGCACTGAGATTTGGGATCATTTATTTCAGCAACACCTCTTAGCCCACGCTGACTGATATAAGCACAGAGGACCAGTGGTATATGTTGGTTCCTTACCATCTCCCCTTTAAGGATGAGGCATCCATCATGCTTAGTATAATGAATTAGGAAGAACAATGCTCCAAGTTTCAGAGGCATAGCAGGGGGGCAAGGACAGTGGCTGGGAGTGGCCCTGCTAGGAGTGATGGAGTAGGGGAAGGAGGTGGGCAGGTGGAGGCCCTTGTATGTTATGGGTTGAAGACCTAGAGGGACAAGGTGATGTTGCAACCTTCGCTGTGTTTCAATGCAAAAAATAGTATTATTACTTATCTTCCAAGTCTTTCAGTAATAATGAAATTTCGTGAGTGCCTTATTTGGGATAGGGTGTCACATATCCGTTTTAGATGTTTGGGTAGAAGCCAAGCCAGGTGTCCCAGGGTGTTAGCACAGGCCGAAGGCTTAAGACAGGTCCCCGGGCCAGGTAGCGTAGGCGGGGTGGCACAGACCCAGGAGATCAGAGACTGGAGGCAGAGCGCAGGTGCACTGGTTGGAGTGCGTGGGGTCGCCTGGATATAGGGCAGAGCCATATGTAGATGACCTCTGTCCTTGTCCGCAGCCCAGGGTTCTCCACAGGGCGGAGACTGTCACATGGTCAGAGACTGTCAGGGCTGAGACTGCTGCCAAAGCCTGCTTCTGCTTGTCTAGCACTAATGAGAATACTATCTCCTAGAAGGGTCGCTCTCCTTGGAGGCGCGGGATGACCGTGGGAGACGTTCATCTCGGTAAATATGAAGCCCTGCCACAGAGATCTCAGTGGAAGGAGCACAGATTTCTGCTCCTTGTTAATTTCATGGTTGACTTAACTGTTCTTAAGCGATTATAGCACTGGTGATGATGGGCTTGAAATGCTTTTACTTTTTTTTCCCAGCCAGTTCTCTTTCTTTGTCCCAAAAGATTCAGACTCTCGATTTGAAGTGCAAATTCGTTGTCTTAAGGTTTCCTGGGCACCGTTGTTTGTGGGAACATATTTATTTTGCCTGTCGTAGGAGGAAGAACACTGAAGAGAGGGGGAGGATGAAGACGATGCAGACCCGCATTCCCAAGCAGTTCTTATGGCCAGGCTGGGCTGCATGCCTGTGTCCCATGCATCGTTTCTTTGAATTTTCTCAACAGCTCACAAGGCAGCACGGCCACTGCAGTATGAGCCCCATGGGGCTTATTTTATCACTGCATCCAATCATCTTAAGCAGGTCTGGCACATAATAGGAGCTCAATAAATATTTGTTTTTTTAAAAAGGGATATCATGATCATCCACATCTTAAAAATAACATAATGGGGACTTCCCTGGTGGTGCAGTGGTTAAGAATCTGCCTGCCAGTGCAGGGGACACAGGTTCGATCCCTGGTCTGGGAAGATCCTACATGCCGTGGAGCAACTAAGCCCGTGTGCCACAACTACTGAGCCTGAAAGCCACAACTACTGAGCCCACATGCCACAACTACTGAAGCCCACGTGCCTAGAGCCCATGCTCCACAACAAGAGAAGCCACTGCAATGAGAAGCCCCCACACCACAATGAAGAGTAGCTCCCGCTCGCCGCAACTAGAGAAAGACCATGCATAGCAATGAAGACCCAACACAGCCATAAATAAATAAATAAATAAATAAATAAAAATAACATAACGGAGGCTGAGGAGATTAAGAGACTTGCCCAAACCCACATGACTCGTAGGTGGCAGAACCGGAACTCAGATCTCTGGGACCCAAAAGGTTTCAATCTGCCTTCGGTGGGTATGGACCATTCAGCCTCTTCTCAATGGTCAAGATAGACACAGGAGTGGTGTTAGAGAAAAGCCATTTTAGAAAGATACAGGAGGAACTTATCAACAGGATGGACTACATATTTTTAATGGACTGTGATCTAGGTTGCACATTAATGTGGGAACTCTTGCAGCAGTATTTTCCAAAGGTGGCCACATATGCTCTTTTTACAGTGCTACATGGACTTGCCTCTATCAAAAGGTGGGGCTCGAGTCCCCTCCCCCTGAACCTGGGCAGACCTCAGTAACTGCCTCAACCAAAAGCATGTGATTTCCAAGCTCAGTCATACACATCAACACAGCCTTGTCCTGGACCTCTCTTGGGACATGAGCCTTGGATATCTGAGCTGACAGGTGAGAAGTCTGGCCCCCGCATGCTGGGGAGGCCACATGGAGAGGCCACCAGGAGACAGAGATGCCCGAGAATGCCCAATGTCCCAACCCCCGGCTGTCTGCCTCTCCCCGCCATCAACTGCCAGACACAGATGTGAGGGAGGGACGAAACCAGCAGGTGAGTCCAGCCTTGGCCTTTAAGCTACCCCGGCTGATGCAGAGTGGAGAGAGATGAGAAGTCTCCACCAAACCTGCCCAAATTGCAGCTTTGTGAGCCATATAAACATTGCTGTGGGTTCTCATGCTCTCGGTGGAAGTGGTGGCCTGGAAGCAGGTAAAGGGGGTGTGGACGGTGTAGCTCTTCATGTCCTGCTATGCTCTGCCCACTAGCGCTGCTGTCTGAAAGGTCCCAGCCTCAGGGGGACCCCTGGGCCACTGGATTTAGCACGGCACCCCCTACCTGTCTGCAATGATACTGTGCTGCTCTGCCCCTCTGACACAATGGGTAAGCCCACCGCCCTGTGGCCAGTGCTTCAGCAAGGACGCCTTCTCACCCCTACAGCATCACTTTCCATCTCAAATGGATCATTAACATCAATCTCAAACACATTTTTATTAACCCTGCCCTTTAAAAAATACGCTCTTGACTCTATTATTTCTCGTGTCTCTTTTTTGCTCCCATTTTTAGCAAAACACTCTCAGAAGTGCGTCTATGTTCACATTCTGTACCCACTCCCAGCCTATCACTCTTGAACCCGTTCCAATTCGTTTCATCCAGCAAAACTGGTCTTGTAAGGACTCAGTGACTGAACCTGTCCCCCAGTGGCCAGATCCAAGGACTAAGCCTTGGTTCCCAGAGGACTTAAGCTGTCACTGGCGTTTGCATGGGCTGTCGCCCTCCATCTGGACCCGTCTGCTTCGCCTGTCCCAGGACACACCCCCTGGTTTCCTCTTCTCCTCAGCCCCCTTTTCTGGTCCCCTCTCATCCCTCCAACTTATGTACTGGTGAGCCCGTGGCTCAGTGCCTGGGCTCCAATCTCTCCTCTCTCTTCTAGCATTACAAACACCACATGAGTGCTGACAGGTCTCGAACCTCCCTGTCCAGCCTGGGCATTGCTATCTGGAATCAGAATCCCAGCCTCCTATGGCTAACGCCTGCTTGATCCCTTTACAGGAAGTCTGAGAGACATCTCAACCTTGACACGCCCATGTCCAAATCTCTCATCTTCTCCCCCCGAAGTGCTCCTCCCCAGCTGCTCAGTTAAAGGCCATCCATTCTTCTGGATCCTCTGGCCAAAAATTATGGAGTTAAACTGGACTGTTCTATTTTTCTCAAACCCAACTCCCAATGCATCAGCAAATCCTTTTGGCTTGACTGTGCAAGTATACTCAGCATCCCCTCCATGGCCACCAACCTGGTCCAAACCCCCAGCATCTATCAAAGGATTATTAGAGCAGACTCCTACAGGGTGTCTCTGGTCTGCCTTCTGTAGTCCTACCATCTATGCTTCAAAAAGCACTAGAATGACCCTACTAAAAGGTCAGCTGGGGGCTTCCCTGGTGGCACAGTGGTTGGGAGTCCGCCTGCCGATGCAGGGGACACAGGTTCGTGCCCCGGTCCGGGAGGATCCCACGTGCCGCGGAGCGGCTGGGCCCGTGAGCTATGGCCACTGAGCCTAGGCGTCCGGAGCCTGTGCTCCGCAACGGGAGAGGCCACAACAGTGAGAGGCCCGCGTACCGCAAAGAAAAAAAAGAAAAAAAATGGGCAAAGAAATTGAAAAGACATTTCTCCAAAGAACATCACAAACGGTCAAGAAGCACATAAAAGATGCTCAACATCATTAATCATGAGAAATGCAAATCAAAACCAAAATGAGATACATCACACCTACTACAAGGGCTATAATTTTTTAAAATGGAAAATAACAAGTGTTGGTGAGAATGTGGAGAAATCGAAATCGTTATGAACTATTGACAGGAATGTAAAATGGTATAGCTGCTGTGAAAAACAAACTGGCACATCCTTGGGGTTCCATCAACGCCATAACCAACCCCAATTCCAAACCTAGAGGTCCAGCTGGGGAACCTCAGGAGGGCTGCACAGGTGCTCCGAAGCCCTCTAGAGGCCGTCTGCTGTAATGCCAACTCTCGACACTTCCGGCTGCTTCCCCCCCTTCGCGCCCCCCCCCCCCGCAGCCCCAGAGGCTGCACTGGCTTGGAAACGTGCCACCATGATTGCCTTCCTTCTCTCCCCCTAAGTGCCATGAGTGCTCTACAGAGGAGGGTATTTCTCTCTCAAACTCTCCCAGGACACTCTCACCTCCCAACCCCACCCCACTACTTTAAATCAGCCAGCGGCCCAGCCATCTACATCAGGTCAGCTGGCTTTAAATCAAACAACATCCATAACTGACTTCACCTGCATTTAAGTCAGGACATCCAGGCAAGGGTGGGGGGAAAGGAGGAAGTAGATCAGGTGGAAAGGGAAGAAGGAAGTTTGGGGAGAGCTCAAGAGAAACAAAGGGCACAGGGATGAGGACAGCTCACCCAGCAATACCAGGGCTTTTACAGGCTCCAGGTTCAGGACAACTAGCCGCGTTTCCCAGGTGCCAACACACACAGAGGCCTGCAGCTTAAAAGCTGCAAGCCCGAGTCAAGGCAGGTATTTCCGGGTCCAGGTTCCTGCCGCTGGAGAAACAAAGGACAGTACTCTGCAGACAGCCTGTTTGGCTGTCCAGCCACTGGGCCACAAGACCAGGCTGGAAATGCCCCCATCGCAAACTGAAGGCAACCTCTGTCCCCCTTTGTGAGGCGAGGCATTTGACTGATTGAATCAGAGGGGCCCGGTAACCAACCCCTTTGCTCTGGGCCTCTCCTTGAGATTCTGCCCACCCAAACTCCAACTACATCTCAGAGCCTGTTGGTTTGGCCAGGGAGCCGCCACACGTGGGCTATGTTGGTGCTCTGGCGTCCTCTTGTGGCCGTCGTCTCTAATAGCAACTCATAGACCTTCCTCCTGCCTCCATCGCCAGCTCCAAGGGCTGCAAAGGCCAACGGCAAGTGCCCCCCTAATTTCCTTTCCCCTCTCCCTCTGAGCAAAATGAAGTGCGCTAAGGATGGGGATATTTTCTCTCTCCAACACTCCCAAAGTACTGACCCTTCCCGACACCACCCTGCTGCTTTAACTTAAATAGCCTGGGACTTTCCAGGAGGTCGAGCAGTTAAGACTCACCACTTCCACTGCAGGTGGCACAGGTTTCATCCCTGTTCATGGAACTACTATTCTACATGCCATACGGCGTGGCCAAAAAACGATAAATAAATAAATAGCCCACTGAAATCACTGAGGTACCGGGCTTGAACTCAATCACCTCCCTCTTAATCAGGTGACCTGGTTTTACGTCAGTTTTCTCCACGCACGGTTTGGAAACAGAAGGAACAGGATCAGATAGAAAGGGAAGACAAACGTTTGCGGAGAACTCTCCAGAGAAAGAGAGGGCACAGGGATGAGCAAAGCCCGCCCAGCAAATATCCAGGCTTTTACAGGCTCCAGGTTCAGGAAAACCAGCCCCGTTTTCCAGATGCCAACACCCACAGAGGCCCACAGCTTAAAAAGCTGCAAGCCCGAGTCAAGGCAAGTATTTCTGAGTCCAGAGTCCTGACTCTGGAGAAACAAAGGGCAGTCAGTCTACAGGCAACCTGTCTGGCCGTCCGACCACTGGGCCACAACCTGGCAGGAAGTGCCCCCATGGGAAGCTGAACGCAGACCACTGCCCCACTGTGAGGCGACGTAATTTGAGCCGGTGAGTCAGAAAGGCCCGTAAACAACCCCTTTGCTCTGGGCACGTCCTTGAGATTCTGCCAACCCCATCTACAACCCCATCTCAAAACCTGGAACTTTGGCCAGGGATCCACAGGTGGGCTCCGTTGGTGCTCCGGCGCCCTCTTGTGGCCTTCGTCTCTAATAGCAACCTATAGCCCTTCCTCCCGCCTTCCTTGCCAGCTCTGGGGGCTGCACTGGCCCAGGGCGCCTGCCCGCCTGATTTCCTTCCCCCTCTCCCTCTTAGCACAATGAAGTGCCCTAGAGATGGAGATATTTTCTCTCCCCAAGTGTCCCAGGGTACTCATCCCTCGCTACCACATCCTACTACTTTAAATTCATAGGCCCAGTACACCCTGGTCTTCCAGTGGTTTAGAATCCTTTCTTCCACTGCAGGGCGCAAGGGTTTGATGCTTAGTAGAGGAACTAAGATCCTACATGCCACACGGCATGGCCAAATATAAATAAATAAATACGCGCACTGCATTAACCGATGTACCTGGGTTTAAATCAATCATCTCCCACATACTTCAGGTGACCTGGCTTGAGGTCAGGTTACCCCAGGCAGAGTTGTGGAAACAGAAGGAAGAGGAACAGATAGAAAGGGATGACAAACTTTTCAAAGACCTCTCGGGAGAAGGAAAGGGCACAGGGATGAGCGCAGAACGCCCAATAAACAACAGAGTTTTAAAACGCTCCAGATTCAGGACGACAGCCCCGTTTTCCAGATGCCAACACACACAGAGACCACCAGCTTAAAAGCTGAAAGCCCAAGTCAAGCCAGGTGTTTCTGGGTGCAGAGTCCTGACTCTGGAGAAACAAAGGGCACTCAGTCTGCAGACAGCCTCTCTGGCTGTCGGGTCACTGGGCCACGCGACCCGGCTGAAAGTGCCCCCCATGGCAAGCTGAAGGCAGAATTCAGCCCGCTCTGTGAGAGGAGGCAATTTCAGCAAGTGAATCAGAGGTGTCCAGTAACAACCCCTTTCCTCTGGGCACGTCCTTGAGTTTCCGCAAACCCCATCTCCGAACCTGGAGGTTTGGCCAGGGATGCACACGAGGGTACCGCTGGTGCTCCGGCGCCCTCTTGTGGACGTTGGCTCTAATGGCAACTCTCAGCCCTTCTTCAATGCGGAGCACCGGGGGCTGCACTGGCCTTGGGCATCTGCCAGCCTGATTTCCTTCCCCCTCTTCCTCTTAACACAATGGAGTGCACTACAGATGGGGATATCTACTCTCTCCAAGTTTAGGAGGGTACTATCCCACCCTACCGCACCCCACACCTTTAAATTAAATAGCCCGGGACCTCCCATGAGGTCAAGTGGCTAAGACTCCCCGCTTCCACTGCAGGTGGCACGGGTTTCATCCCTCGTCATGGAACTCAGATCCTACAGGCCACACGGCGTGACCAAAAATACATAAATAAATAAATAGTCTCCTGAAGTCACTGATGTACCGGGCTTGAACTCAATCACCACCCTTTTAATTCAGCTGACCTGGCTTTAGGTCAGTTTTCCCCACGCAGGGTTGTGGAAACAGGAGGAAGAGGATCACATGGAAAGGGAAGACAAACGTTTGCGGAGAACTCTCCAGAGAAAGAGAAGGCACAGGGATGAGCAAAGCCCGCCCAGCAAATATCCAGGTTTTTACAGGCTCCAGGTTCAGGAAAACCAGCCCCGTTTTCCAGATGCCAACACCCACAGAGGCCAACAGCTTAAAAAGCTGCAGGCCCCCCCCCCAAAAAAACAGCTGCAAGCCCGAGTCAAGGCACGGATTTCTGGGTCCAGAGTCCTGACTCTGGAGAAACAAAGGTCAGTCAGTCTACAGGCAACCTGTCTGGCCGTCCGACCACTGGGCCACAACCTGGCTGGAAGTGTCCCCATCGGAAGCTGAAGGCAGACCACTGCCCCACTCTGAGGCGAGGCAATTTGAACCGGTGAATCAGAGGGGCCCGAAAACAACCCCTTTGCTCTGGGTACGTCCTTGAGATTCTGCTAACCCCATCTCGAACCCCATCTCAAAACCTGGAATTTTGGCCAGGGATCCACAGGTGGGCTCCGCTGGCGCTCCGGCCCCCTCTTGTGGCCTTCGTCTCTAATAGCAACTTATAGCCCTTCCTCCTGCCTCCCTTGCCAGCTCTGGGGGCTGCACTGGCCCAGGGCGCCTGCCCGCCTGATTTCCTTCCCCCTCTCCCTCTTAGCACAATGAAGTGCCCTAGAGATGGCGATATTTTCTCTCTCCAAGTCTCCCAGGGTACTCATCCCTCCCTACCACATCTTACTACTTTAATCAGCCCAGGACTTCCCTGGTCCTCCAGTGGTTTCGACTCCATTCTTCCACTGCAGGGCGTATGGGTTTGATCCTTGGTCGGGGAACTAAGATCGACATGGCACACAGCATGCCCAAATATAAATTAATTAATTAATAAATAAATGGGCCCACTGCATTTACCGATGTACCGGGGTTTAAATCAATCATCTCCCACATACTTCAGGTGACCTGGCATTAGGTCAGGTTACCCCAGGCACAGTTGTGCAAACAGAAGGAAGAGGATAAGATAGGAAGGGAAGACAAACTTTAGGACAGAACTCTCGGGAAAAAGAAAGGGCACAGGGATGAGCGCAGCCCGCCCAGGAAACACCAGGGTTTTTACAGGCTCCAGGTTCAGGACGACAGCCCCGTTTTCCAGATGCCAACAAACAGAGACCACCAGCTTAAAAGCTGAAAGCCCAAGTCAAGCCAGGTGTTTCTGGGTCCAGAGTCCTGACTCTGGAGAAACAAAGGGCACTCAGTCTGCAGACAGCCTCTCTGGCTGTCGGGTCACTGGGCCACCCGACCCGGCTGAAAGTGCCCCCATGGCAAGCTGAAGGCAGAATTCAGCCCGCTCTGTGAGAGGAGGCAATTTCAGCAAGTGAATCACAGGTGCCCAGTAACAACCCCTTTCCTCTGGGCACGTCCTTGACTTTCCGCAAACCCCATCTCCGAACCTGGAGGTTTGGCCAGGGATGCACACGAGGGTACCGCTGGTGCTCCGTCGCCCTCTTGTGGACGTCGACTCTAATGGCAACTCTCAGCCCTTCTTCCCTGCGGAGACCCGGAGGCTGCACTGGCCTTGGGTAGCTGGCAGCCTGATTTCCTTCCCCTTCTCCCTCTTAGCACAATGAAGTGCCCTAGGGATGACGATATTTTCTCTCTCCAACTCTCCCAGCGTAGTCCTCCCTCCCTACCACATCCTACTACTTTAATCAACCCAGGACTTCCCTAGTCCTCCAGTGGTTTAGGCTCCCTTCTTCCGCTGCACGGCGCTTGCGTTTGATCCTTGGTCGGGCAACTAAGATCCTATATGCCACACAGCATGGCCAAATATAAATAAATAAAAAAATAAGCCCACTGCATTTACTGATGTACCTGGCTTTAAATCGATCATCTCCCACATACTTCAGGTGAGCTGGCTTTAGGTCAGGTTACCCCAGACACAGTTGTGGAAACAGAAGGAAGAGGATCATATACAAAGGGAAGACAAACATTTGGAGAGGACTCTCGAGAACAAGAAAGGGCACAGGGATGAGTGCAACATGCCCAGCAAACACCAGCGTTTTTACAGGCTCCAGGTTCAGGACGACAGCCCCGTTTTCCAGATGCCAACACACACAGAGACCAGCAGCTTAAAAGCTGAAAGCCCAAGTGAAGCCAGCTGTTTCTGGGTCCAGAGTCCTGACTCTGGAGAAACAAATGGCACTCAGTCTGCAGACAGCCTCTCTGGCTGTCGGGTCACTGGGCCACCCGACCCAGCTGAAAGTGCCCCCATGACAAGCTGAAGGCAGCATTCAGCCTGCTCTGTGAGAGGAGGCAATTTCAGCAAGTGCATCAGAGGTGTCCAGTAACAACCCCTTTCCTCTGGGCACGACCTTGAGTTTCCACAAACCCCATCTACGAACCTGGAGGCTTGGCCAGGGATGCACACGAGGGTACCGCTGGTGCTCCGGCGCCCTCTCGTGGACGTCGGCTCTAATAGCCACTCTCAGCCCTTCTCTCGTGCGGAGCCCCGGGAGCTGCACTGGCCTTGGGCACCTGGCAGCATGATTTCCTTCCCCTTCTCCTTCTTAGCACAATGAAGTACGCTTCAAATGGGGCTATTTTCTCTCTCCAAGTTTCCCAGGGTACTATCCCAAACTGCCGCACTCCACTACTTTAAATTAAATAGCCCAGGACCTCCCATGAGGTCAAGTGGCTAAGGCTCCCCGCTGCCACTGCAGGTGGCACGGGTTTCATACCTCGTCATGGAACTCAGATCCTACAGGCCACACGGCGTGACCAAAAATACATAAATAAATAAATAGTCCCCTGAAGTCACTGATGTACCGGGCTTGAACTCAATCACCACCCTTTTAATTCAGCTGACCTGGCTTTAGGTCAGTTTTCCCCACGCAGGGTTGTGGAAACAGGAGGAAGAGGATCACATGGAAAGGGAAGACAAACGTTTGCGGAGAACTCTCCAGAGAAAGAGAAGGCACAGGGATGAGCAAAGCCCGCCCAGCAAATATCCAGGCTTTTACAGGCTCCAGGGTCAGGAAAACCAGCCCCGTTTTCCAGATGCCAACACCCACAGAGGCCAACAGCTTAAAAAGCTGCAGGCCCCCCCCCCAAAAAAAAACAGCTGCAAGCCCGAGTCAAGGCACGGATTTCTGGGTCCAGAGTCCTGACTCTGGAGAAACAAAGGGCAGTCAGTCTACAGGCAACCTGTCTGGCCGTCCGACCACTGGGCCACAACCTGGCTGGAAGTGTCCCCATCGGAAGCTGAAGGCAGACCACTGCCCCACTCTGAGGCGAGGCAATTTGAACCGGTGAATCAGAGGGGCCCGAAAACAACCCCTTTGCTCCGGGTACATCCTTGCGGTTCTGCTAACCCCATCTCCAACCCCATCTCAAAACCTGGAATTTTGGCCAGGGATCCACAGGTGGGCTCTGCTGGCACTCCGGCCCCCTCTTGTGGCCTTCGTCTCTAGTAGCAACTTATAGCCCTTCCTCCTGCCTCCCTTGCCAGCTCTGGGGGCTGCACTGGCCCAGGGCGCCTGCCCGCCTGATTTCCTTCCCCCTCTCCCTCTTAGCACAATAAAGTGCCCTAGAGATGGAGATATTTTCTCTCTCCAAGTCTCCCAGGGTACTCATCCCTCCCTACCACATCCTACTACTTTAAATTAATCAGCCCAGGACTTCCCTGGTCCTCCAGTGGTTTCGACTCCATTCTTCCACTGCAGGGCGTATGGGTTTGATCCTTGGTCGGGGAACTAAGATCGACATGGCACACAGCATGCCCAAATATAAATTAATTAATTAATTAATTAATGGGCCCACTGCATTTACCGATGTACCGGGGTTTAAATCAATCATCTCCCACATACTTCAGGTGACCTGGCTTTAGGTCAGGTTACCCCAGGCACAGTTGTGCAAACAGAAGGAAGAGGATCAGATAGGAAGGGAAGACAAACTTTTGGAGAGAACTCTCGGGAAAAAGAAAGGGCACAGGGATGAGCGCAGCCCACCCAGCAAACACCAGGGTTTTTACAGGCTCCAGGTTCAGGACGACAGCCCCGTTTTCCAGATGCCAACACACACAGAGACCACCAGCTTGAAAGCTGAAAGCTCAAGTCAAGCCAGGTGTATCTGGGTGCAGAGTCCTGACTCTAGAGAAACAAAGGGCACTCAGTCTGCAGACAGCCTCTCTGGCTGTCGGGTCACTGGGCCACCCGACCCGGCTGAAAGTGCCCCCATGGCAAGCTGAAGGCAGAATTCAGCCCGCTCTGTGAGAGAAGGCAATTTCAGCAAGTGAATCACAGGTGCCCAGTAACAACCCCTTTCGCCTGGGCACGTCCTTGACTTTCCGCAAACCCCATCTCCGAACCTGGAGGTTTGGCCAGGGATGCACACGAGGGTACCGCTGGTGCTCCGGCGCCCTCTTGTGGACGTTGGCTCTAATGGCAACTCTCAGCCCTTCTTCAATGCGGAGCACGGGGGTTGCACTGGCCTTGGGCATCTGCCAGCCTGATTTCCTTCCCCCTCTCTCTCTTGACACAATAGAGTGCACTACAGATGGGGATATCTACTCTCTCCAAGTTTAGGAGGGTACTATCCCACCCTACCGCACCCCACACCTTTAAATTAAATAGCCCGGGACCTCCCATGAGGTCCAGTGGCTAAGACTCCCCGCTTCCACTGCAGGTGGCACGGGTTTCATCCCTCGTCATGGAACTCACATCCTACAGGCCACACGGCGTGACCAAAAATAAATAAATAAATAAATACTCCCCTGAAGTCACTGATGTACCGGGCTTGAACTCAATCACCACCCTTTTAATTCAGCTGACCTGGCTTTAGGTCAGTTTTCCCCACGCAGGGTTGTGGAAACAGGAGGAAGAGGATCACATGGAAAGGGAAGACAAACGTTTGCGGAGAACTCTCCAGAGAAAGAGAAGGCACAGGGATGAGCAAAGCCCGCCCAGCAAATATCCAGGCTTTTACAGGCTCCAGGGTCAGGAAAACCAGCCCCGTTTTCCAGATGCCAACACCCACACAGGCCAACAGCTTAAAAAGCTGCAGGCCCCCCCCCCAAAAAAAAAACAGCTGCAAGCCCGAGTCAAGGCACGGATTTCTGGGTCCAGAGTCCTGACTCTGGAGAAACAAAGGGCAGTCAGTCTACAGGCAACCTGTCTGGCCGTTCGACCACTGGGCCACAACCTGGCTGGAAGTGTCCCCATCGGAAGCTGAAGGCAGACCACTGCCCCACTCTGAGGCGAGGCAATTTGAACCGGTGAATCAGAGGGGCCCGAAAACAACCCCTTTGCTCCGGGTACGTCCTTGCGGTTCTGCTAACCCCATCTCCAACCCCATCTCAAAACCTGGAATTTTGGCCAGGGATCCACAGGTGGGCTCTGCTGGCCCTCCGGCCCCCTCTTGTGGCCTTCGTCTCTAATAGCAACTTATAGCCCTTCCTCCTGCCTCCCTTGCCAGCTCTGGGGGCTGCACTGGCCCAGGGCGCCTGCCCGCCTGATTTCCTTCCCCCTCTCCCTCTTAGCACAATAAAGTGCCCTAGAGATGGAGATATTTTCTCTCTCCAAGTCTCCCAGGGTACTCATCCCTCCCTACCACATCCTACTACTTTAAATTAATCAACCCAGGACTTCCCTGGTCCTCCAGTGGTTTCGACTCCATTCTTCCACTGCAGGGCGTATGGGTTTGATCCTTGGTCGGGGAACTAAGATCGACATGGCACACAGCATGCCCAAATATAAATTAATTAATTAATTAATAAATGGGCCCACTGCATTTACCGATGTACCGGGGTTTAAATCAATCATCTCCCACATACTTCAGGTGACCTGGCATTAGGTCAGGTTACCCCAGGCACAGTTGTGCAAACAGAAGGAAGAGGATCAGATAGGAAGGGAAGACAAACTTTAGGACAGAACTCTCGGGAAAAAGAAAGGGCACAGGGATGAGCGCAGCCCGCCCAGCAAACACCAGGGTTTTTACAGGCTCCAGGTTCAGGACGACAGCCCCGTTTTCCAGATGCCAACAAACAGAGACCACCAGCTTAAAAGCTGAAAGCCCAAGTCAAGCCAGGTGTTTCTGGGTCCAGAGTCCTGACTCTGGAGAAACAAAGGGCACTCAGTCTGCAGACAGCCTCTCTGGCTGTCGGGTCACTGGGCCACCCGACCCGGCTGAAAGTGCCCCCATGGCAAGCTGAAGGCAGAATTCAGCCCGCTCTGTGAGAGGAGGCAATTTCAGCAAGTGAATCACAGGTGCCCAGTAACAACCCCTTTCCTCTGGGCACGTCCTTGACTTTCCGCAAACCCCATCTCCGAACCTGGAGGTTTGGCCAGGGATGCACACGAGGGTACCGCTGGTGCTCCGGCGCCCTCTTGTGGACGTCGACTCTAATGGCAACTCTCAGCCCTTCTTCCCTGCGGAGACCCGGAGGCTGCACTGGCCTTGGGTAGCTGGCAGCCTGATTTCCTTCCCCTTCTCCCTCTTAGCACAATGAAGTGCCCTAGGGATGACGATATTTTCTCTCTCCAACTCTCCCAGCGTAGTCCTCCCTCCCTACCACATCCTACTACTTTAATCAACCCAGGACTTCCCTAGTCCTCCAGTGGTTTAGGCTCCCTTCTTCCGCGGCACGGCGCTTGCGTTTGATCCTTGGTCGGGCAACTAAGATCCTATATGCCACACAGCATGGCCAAATATAAATAAATAAAAAAATAAGCCCACTGCATTTACTGATGTACCTGGCTTTAAATCAATCATCTCCCACATACTTCAGGTGAGCTGGCTTTAGGTCAGGTTACGCCAGACACAGTTGTGGAAACAGAAGGAAGAGGATCATATACAAAGGGAAGACAAACATTTGGAGAGGACTCTCGAGAACAAGAAAGGGCACAGGGATGAGTGCAACATGCCCAGCAAACACCAGCGTTTTTACAGGCTCCAGGTTCAGGACGACAGCCCCGTTTTCCAGATGCCAACACACACAGAGACCAGCAGCTTAAAAGCTGAAAGCCCAAGTGAAGCCAGCTGTTTCTGGGTCCAGAGTCCTGACTCTGGAGAAACAAATGGCACTCAGTCTGCAGACAGCCTCTCTGGCTGTCGGGTCACTGGGCCACCCGACCCGGCTGAAAGTGCCACCATGACAAGCTGAAGGCAGCATTCAGCCTGCTCTGTGAGAGGAGGCAATTGCAGCAAGTGCATCAGAGGTGTCCAGTAACAACCCCTTTCCTCTGGGCACGACCTTGAGTTTCCACAAACCCCATCTACGAACCTGGAGGCTTGGCCAGGGATGCACACGAGGGTACCGCTGGTGCTCCGGCGCCCTCTCGTGGACGTCGGCTCTAATAGCCACTCTCAGCCCTTCTCTCGTGCGGAGCCCCGGGAGCTGCACTGGCCTTGGGCACCTGGCAGCATGATTTCCTTCCCCTTCTCCTTCTTAGCACAATGAAGTACGCTTCAAATGGGGCTATTTTCTCTCTCCAAGTTTCCCAGGGTACTATCCCAAACTACCGCACTCCACTACTTTAAATTAAATAGCCCGGGACCTCCCATGAGGTCAAGTGGCTAAGGCTCCCCGCTTCCACTGCAGGTGGCACGGGTTTCATACCTCGTCATGGAACTCAGATCCTACAGGCCACACGGCGTGACCAAAAATACATAAATAAATAAATACTCCCCTGAAGTCACTGATGTACCGGGCTTGAACTCAATCACCACCCTTTTAATTCAGCTGACCTGGCTTTAGGTCAGTTTTCCCCACGCAGGGTTGTGGAAACAGGAGGAAGAGGATCACATGGAAAGGGAAGACAAACGTTTGCGGAGAACTCTCCAGAGAAAGAGAAGGCACAGGGATGAGCAAAGCCCGCCCAGCAAATATCCAGGCTTTTACAGGCTCCAGGGTCAGGAAAACCAGCCCCGTTTTCCAGATGCCAACACCCACAGAGGCCAACAGCTTAAAAAGCTGCAGGCCCCCCCCCCAAAAAAAACAGCTGCAAGCCCGAGTCAAGGCACGGATTTCTGGGTCCAGAGTCCTGACTCTGGAGAAACAAAGGGCAGTCAGTCTACAGGCAACCTGTCTGGCCGTCCGACCACTGGGCCACAACCTGGCTGGAAGTGTCCCCATCGGAAGCTGAAGGCAGACCACTGCCCCACTCTGAGGCGAGGCAATTTGAACCGGTGAATCAGAGGGGCCCGAAAACAACCCCTTTGCTCCGGGTACATCCTTGCGGTTCTGCTAACCCCATCTCCAACCCCATCTCAAAACCTGGAATTTTGGCCAGGGATCCACAGGTGGGCTCTGCTGGCACTCCGGCCCCCTCTTGTGGCCTTCGTCTCTAGTAGCAACTTATAGCCCTTCCTCCTGCCTCCCTTGCCAGCTCTGGGGGCTGCACTGGCCCAGGGCGCCTGCCCGCCTGATTTCCTTCCCCCTCTCCCTCTTGGCACAATAAAGTGCCCTAGAGATGGAGATATTTTCTCTCTCCAAGTCTCCCAGGGTACTCATCCCTCCCTACCACATCCTACTACTTTAAATTAATCAGCCCAGGACTTCCCTGGTCCTCCAGTGGTTTCGACTCCATTCTTCCACTGCAGGGCGTATGGGTTTGATCCTTGGTCGGGGAACTAAGATCGACATGGCACACAGCATGCCCAAATATAAATTAATTAATTAATTAATTAATGGGCCCACTGCATTTACCGATGTACCGGGGTTTAAATCAATCATCTCCCACATACTTCAGGTGACCTGGCTTTAGGTCAGGTTACCCCAGGCACAGTTGTGCAAACAGAAGGAAGAGGATCAGATAGGAAGGGAGGACAAACTTTTGGAGAGAACTCTCGGGAAAAAGAAAGGGCACAGGGATGAGCGCAGCCCGCCCAGCAAACACCAGGGTTTTTACAGGCTCCAGGTTCAGGACGACAGCCCCGTTTTCCAGATGCCAACACACACAGAGACCACCAGCTTGAAAGCTGAAAGCTCAAGTCAAGCCAGGTGTATCTGGGTGCAGACTCCTGACTCTAGAGAAACAAAGGGCACTCAGTCTGCAGACAGCCTCTCTGGCTGTCGGGTCACTGGGCCACCCGACCCGGCTGAAAGTGCCCCCATGGCAAGCTGAAGGCAGAATTCAGCCCGCTCTGTGAGAGAAGGCAATTTCAGCAAGTGAATCACAGGTGCCCAGTAACAACCCCTTTCCCCTGGGCACGTCCTTGACTTTCCGCAAACCCCATCTCCGAACCTGGAGGTTTGGCCAGGGATGCACACGAGGGTACCGCTGGTGCTCCGGCACCCTCTTGTGGACGTTGGCTCTAATGGCAACTCTCAGCCCTTCTTCAATGCGGAACACCGGGGGCTGCACTGGCCTTGGGCATCTGCCAGCCTGATTTTCTTCCCCCTCTCCCTCTTAACACAATGGAGTGCACTACAGATGGGGATATCTACTCTCTCCAAGTTTAGGAGGGTACTATCCCACCCTACCGCACCCCACACCTTTAAATTAAATAGCCCGGGACCTCCCATGAGGTCCAGTGGCTAAGACTCCCCGCTTCCACTGCAGGTGGCACGGGTTTCATCCCTCGTCATGGAACTCACATCCTACAGGCCACACGGCGTGACCAAAAATAAATAAATAAATAAATACTCCCCTGAAGTCACTGATGTACCGGGCTTGAACTCAATCACCACCCTTTTAATTCAGCTGACCTGGCTTTAGGTCAGTTTTCCCCACGCAGGGTTGTGGAAACAGGAGGAAGAGGATCACATGGAAAGGGAAGACAAACGTTTGCGGAGAACTCTCCAGAGAAAGAGAAGGCACAGGGATGAGCAAAGCCCGCCCAGCAAATATCCAGGCTTTTACAGGCTCCAGGGTCAGGAAAACCAGCCCCGTTTTCCAGATGCCAACACCCACAGAGGCCAACAGCTTAAAAAGCTGCAGGCCCCCCCCCCAAAAAAAAAACAGCTGCAAGCCCGAGTCAAGGCACGGATTTCTGGGTCCAGAGTCCTGACTCTGGAGAAACAAAGGGCAGTCAGTCTACAGGCAACCTGTCTGGCCGTCCGACCACTGGGCCACAACCTGGCTGGAAGTGTCCCCATCGGAAGCTGAAGGCAGACCACTGCCCCACTCTGAGGCGAGGCAATTTGAACCGGTGAATCAGAGGGGCCCGAAAACAACCCCTTTGCTCCGGGTACGTCCTTGCGGTTCTGCTAACCCCATCTCCAACCCCATCTCAAAACCTGGAATTTTGGCCAGGGATCCACAGGTGGGCTCTGCTGGCACTCCGGCCCCCTCTTGTGGCCTTCGTCTCTAATAGCAACTTATAGCCCTTCCTCCTGCCTCCCTTGCCAGCTCTGGGGGCTGCACTGGCCCAGGGCGCCTGCCCGCCTGATTTCCTTCCCCCTCTCCCTCTTAGCACAATAAAGTGCCCTAGAGATGGAGATATTTTCTCTCTCCAAGTCTCCCAGGGTACTCATCCCTCCCTACCATATCCTACTACTTTAAATTAATCAGCCCAGGACTTCCCTGGTCCTCCAGTAGTTTCGACCCCATTCTTCCACTGCAGGGCGTATGGGTTTGATCCTTGGTCGGGGAACTAAGATCGACATGGCACACAGCATGCCCAAATATAAATAAATTAATTAATTAATAAATGGGCCCACTGCATTTACCGATGTACCGGGGTTTAAATCAATCATCTCCCACATACTTCAGGTGACCTGGCTTTAGGTCAGGTTACCCCAGGCACAGTTGTGCAAACAGAAGGAAGAGGATCAGATAGGAAGGGAAGACAAACTTTTGGAGAGAACTCTCGGGAAAAAGAAAGGGCACAGGGATGAGCGCAGCCCGCCCAGCAAACACCAGGGTTTTTACAGGCTCCAGGTTCAGGACGACAGCCCCGTTTTCCAGATGCCAACACACACAGAGACCACCAGCTTGAAAGCTGAAAGCTCAAGTCAAGCCAGGTGTATCTGGGTGCAGACTCCTGACTCTAGAGAAACAAAGGGCACTCAGTCTGCAGACAGCCTCTCTGGCTGTCGGGTCACTGGGCCACCCGACCCGGCTGAAAGTGCCCCCATGGCAAGCTGAAGGCAGAATTCAGCCCGCTCTGTGAGAGAAGGCAATTTCAGCAAGTGAATCACAGGTGCCCAGTAACAACCCCTTTCCCCTGGGCACGTCCTTGACTTTCCGCAAACCCCATCTCCGAACCTGGAGGTTTGGCCAGGGATGCACACGAGGGTACCGCTGGTGCTCCGGCGCCCTCTTGTGGACGTTGGCTCTAATGGCAACTCTCAGCCCTTCTTCAATGCGGAACACCGGGGGCTGCACTGGCCTTGGGCATCTGCCAGCCTGATTTTCTTCCCCCTCTCCCTCTTAACACAATGGAGTGCACTACAGATGGGGATATCTACTCTCTCCAAGTTTAGGAGGGTACTATCCCACCCTACCGCACCCCACACCTTTAAATTAAATAGCCCGGGACCTCCCATGAGGTCCAGTGGCTAAGACTCCCCGCTTCCACTGCAGGTGGCACGGGTTTCATCCCTCGTCATGGAACTCACATCCTACAGGCCACACGGCGTGACCAAAAATAAATAAATAAATAAATACTCCCCTGAAGTCACTGATGTACCGGGCTTGAACTCAATCACCACCCTTTTAATTCAGCTGACCTGGCTTTAGGTCAGTTTTCCCCACGCAGGGTTGTGGAAACAGGAGGAAGAGGATCACATGGAAAGGGAAGACAAACGTTTGCGGAGAACTCTCCAGAGAAAGAGAAGGCACAGGGATGAGCAAAGCCCGCCCAGCAAATATCCAGGCTTTTACAGGCTCCAGGGTCAGGAAAACCAGCCCCGTTTTCCAGATGCCAACACCCACAGAGGCCAACAGCTTAAAAAGCTGCAGGCCCCCCCCCCAAAAAAAAAACAGCTGCAAGCCCGAGTCAAGGCACGGATTTCTGGGTCCAGAGTCCTGACTCTGGAGAAACAAAGGGCAGTCAGTCTACAGGCAACCTGTCTGGCCGTCCGACCACTGGGCCACAACCTGGCTGGAAGTGTCCCCATCGGAAGCTGAAGGCAGACCACTGCCCCACTCTGAGGCGAGGCAATTTGAACCGGTGAATCAGAGGGGCCCGAAAACAACCCCTTTGCTCCGGGTACGTCCTTGCGGTTCTGCTAACCCCATCTCCAACCCCATCTCAAAACCTGGAATTTTGGCCAGGGATCCACAGGTGGGCTCTGCTGGCACTCCGGCCCCCTCTTGTGGCCTTCGTCTCTAATAGCAACTTATAGCCCTTCCTCCTGCCTCCCTTGCCAGCTCTGGGGGCTGCACTGGCCCAGGGCGCCTGCCCGCCTGATTTCCTTCCCCCTCTCCCTCTTAGCACAATAAAGTGCCCTAGAGATGGAGATATTTTCTCTCTCCAAGTCTCCCAGGGTACTCATCCCTCCCTACCACATCCTACTACTTTAAATTAATCAACCCAGGACTTCCCTGGTCCTCCAGTGGTTTCGACTCCATTCTTCCACTGCAGGGCGTATGGGTTTGATCCTTGGTCGGGGAACTAAGATCGACATGGCACACAGCATGCCCAAATATAAATTAATTAATTAATTAATAAATGGGCCCACTGCATTTACCGATGTACCGGGGTTTAAATCAATCATCTCCCACATACTTCAGGTGACCTGGCATTAGGTCAGGTTACCCCAGGCACAGTTGTGCAAACAGAAGGAAGAGGATCAGATAGGAAGGGAAGACAAACTTTAGGACAGAACTCTCGGGAAAAAGAAAGGGCACAGGGATGAGCGCAGCCCGCCCAGCAAACACCAGGGTTTTTACAGGCTCCAGGTTCAGGACGACAGCCCCGTTTTCCAGATGCCAACAAACAGAGACCACCAGCTTAAAAGCTGAAAGCCCAAGTCAAGCCAGGTGTTTCTGGGTCCAGAGTCCTGACTCTGGAGAAACAAAGGGCACTCAGTCTGCAGACAGCCTCTCTGGCTGTCGGGTCACTGGGCCACCCGACCCGGCTGAAAGTGCCCCCATGGCAAGCTGAAGGCAGAATTCAGCCCGCTCTGTGAGAGGAGGCAATTTCAGCAAGTGAATCACAGGTGCCCAGTAACAACCCCTTTCCTCTGGGCACGTCCTTGACTTTCCGCAAACCCCATCTCCGAACCTGGAGGTTTGGCCAGGGATGCACACGAGGGTACCGCTGGTGCTCCGGCGCCCTCTTGTGGACGTCGACTCTAATGGCAACTCTCAGCCCTTCTTCCCTGCGGAGACCCGGAGGCTGCACTGGCCTTGGGTAGCTGGCAGCCTGATTTCCTTCCCCTTCTCCCTCTTAGCACAATGAAGTGCCCTAGGGATGACGATATTTTCTCTCTCCAACTCTCCCAGCGTAGTCCTCCCTCCCTACCACATCCTACTACTTTAATCAACCCAGGACTTCCCTAGTCCTCCAGTGGTTTAGGCTCCCTTCTTCCGCGGCACGGCGCTTGCGTTTGATCCTTGGTCGGGCAACTAAGATCCTATATGCCACACAGCATGGCCAAATATAAATAAATAAAAAAATAAGCCCACTGCATTTACTGATGTACCTGGCTTTAAATCAATCATCTCCCACATACTTCAGGTGAGCTGGCTTTAGGTCAGGTTACGCCAGACACAGTTGTGGAAACAGAAGGAAGAGGATCATATACAAAGGGAAGACAAACATTTGGAGAGGACTCTCGAGAACAAGAAAGGGCACAGGGATGAGTGCAACATGCCCAGCAAACACCAGCGTTTTTACAGGCTCCAGGTTCAGGACGACAGCCCCGTTTTCCAGATGCCAACACACACAGAGACCAGCAGCTTAAAAGCTGAAAGCCCAAGTGAAGCCAGCTGTTTCTGGGTCCAGAGTCCTGACTCTGGAGAAACAAATGGCACTCAGTCTGCAGACAGCCTCTCTGGCTGTCGGGTCACTGGGCCACCCGACCCGGCTGAAAGTGCCACCATGACAAGCTGAAGGCAGCATTCAGCCTGCTCTGTGAGAGGAGGCAATTGCAGCAAGTGCATCAGAGGTGTCCAGTAACAACCCCTTTCCTCTGGGCACGACCTTGAGTTTCCACAAACCCCATCTACGAACCTGGAGGCTTGGCCAGGGATGCACACGAGGGTACCGCTGGTGCTCCGGCGCCCTCTCGTGGACGTCGGCTCTAATAGCCACTCTCAGCCCTTCTCTCGTGCGGAGCCCCGGGAGCTGCACTGGCCTTGGGCACCTGGCAGCATGATTTCCTTCCCCTTCTCCTTCTTAGCACAATGAAGTACGCTTCAAATGGGGCTATTTTCTCTCTCCAAGTTTCCCAGGGTACTATCCCAAACTACCGCACTCCACTACTTTAAATTAAATAGCCCGGGACCTCCCATGAGGTCAAGTGGCTAAGGCTCCCCGCTTCCACTGCAGGTGGCACGGGTTTCATACCTCGTCATGGAACTCAGATCCTACAGGCCACACGGCGTGACCAAAAATACATAAATAAATAAATACTCCCCTGAAGTCACTGATGTACCGGGCTTGAACTCAATCACCACCCTTTTAATTCAGCTGACCTGGCTTTAGGTCAGTTTTCCCCACGCAGGGTTGTGGAAACAGGAGGAAGAGGATCACATGGAAAGGGAAGACAAACGTTTGCGGAGAACTCTCCAGAGAAAGAGAAGGCACAGGGATGAGCAAAGCCCGCCCAGCAAATATCCAGGCTTTTACAGGCTCCAGGGTCAGGAAAACCAGCCCCGTTTTCCAGATGCCAACACCCACAGAGGCCAACAGCTTAAAAAGCTGCAGGCCCCCCCCCCCAAAAAAAACAGCTGCAAGCCCGAGTCAAGGCACGGATTTCTGGGTCCAGAGTCCTGACTCTGGAGAAACAAAGGGCAGTCAGTCTACAGGCAACCTGTCTGGCCGTCCGACCACTGGGCCACAACCTGGCTGGAAGTGTCCCCATCGGAAGCTGAAGGCAGACCACTGCCCCACTCTGAGGCGAGGCAATTTGAACCGGTGAATCAGAGGGGCCCGAAAACAACCCCTTTGCTCCGGGTACATCCTTGCGGTTCTGCTAACCCCATCTCCAACCCCATCTCAAAACCTGGAATTTTGGCCAGGGATCCACAGGTGGGCTCTGCTGGCACTCCGGCCCCCTCTTGTGGCCTTCGTCTCTAGTAGCAACTTATAGCCCTTCCTCCTGCCTCCCTTGCCAGCTCTGGGGGCTGCACTGGCCCAGGGCGCCTGCCCGCCTGATTTCCTTCCCCCTCTCCCTCTTGGCACAATAAAGTGCCCTAGAGATGGAGATATTTTCTCTCTCCAAGTCTCCCAGGGTACTCATCCCTCCCTACCACATCCTACTACTTTAAATTAATCAGCCCAGGACTTCCCTGGTCCTCCAGTGGTTTCGACTCCATTCTTCCACTGCAGGGCGTATGGGTTTGATCCTTGGTCGGGGAACTAAGATCGACATGGCACACAGCATGCCCAAATATAAATTAATTAATTAATTAATTAATGGGCCCACTGCATTTACCGATGTACCGGGGTTTAAATCAATCATCTCCCACATACTTCAGGTGACCTGGCTTTAGGTCAGGTTACCCCAGGCACAGTTGTGCAAACAGAAGGAAGAGGATCAGATAGGAAGGGAGGACAAACTTTTGGAGAGAACTCTCGGGAAAAAGAAAGGGCACAGGGATGAGCGCAGCCCGCCCAGCAAACACCAGGGTTTTTACAGGCTCCAGGTTCAGGACGACAGCCCCGTTTTCCAGATGCCAACACACACAGAGACCACCAGCTTGAAAGCTGAAAGCTCAAGTCAAGCCAGGTGTATCTGGGTGCAGACTCCTGACTCTAGAGAAACAAAGGGCACTCAGTCTGCAGACAGCCTCTCTGGCTGTCGGGTCACTGGGCCACCCGACCCGGCTGAAAGTGCCCCCATGGCAAGCTGAAGGCAGAATTCAGCCCGCTCTGTGAGAGAAGGCAATTTCAGCAAGTGAATCACAGGTGCCCAGTAACAACCCCTTTCCCCTGGGCACGTCCTTGACTTTCCGCAAACCCCATCTCCGAACCTGGAGGTTTGGCCAGGGATGCACACGAGGGTACCGCTGGTGCTCCGGCACCCTCTTGTGGACGTTGGCTCTAATGGCAACTCTCAGCCCTTCTTCAATGCGGAACACCGGGGGCTGCACTGGCCTTGGGCATCTGCCAGCCTGATTTTCTTCCCCCTCTCCCTCTTAACACAATGGAGTGCACTACAGATGGGGATATCTACTCTCTCCAAGTTTAGGAGGGTACTATCCCACCCTACCGCACCCCACACCTTTAAATTAAATAGCCCGGGACCTCCCATGAGGTCCAGTGGCTAAGACTCCCCGCTTCCACTGCAGGTGGCACGGGTTTCATCCCTCGTCATGGAACTCACATCCTACAGGCCACACGGCGTGACCAAAAATAAATAAATAAATAAATACTCCCCTGAAGTCACTGATGTACCGGGCTTGAACTCAATCACCACCCTTTTAATTCAGCTGACCTGGCTTTAGGTCAGTTTTCCCCACGCAGGGTTGTGGAAACAGGAGGAAGAGGATCACATGGAAAGGGAAGACAAACGTTTGCGGAGAACTCTCCAGAGAAAGAGAAGGCACAGGGATGAGCAAAGCCCGCCCAGCAAATATCCAGGCTTTTACAGGCTCCAGGGTCAGGAAAACCAGCCCCGTTTTCCAGATGCCAACACCCACAGAGGCCAACAGCTTAAAAAGCTGCAGGCCCCCCCCCCAAAAAAAAAACAGCTGCAAGCCCGAGTCAAGGCACGGATTTCTGGGTCCAGAGTCCTGACTCTGGAGAAACAAAGGGCAGTCAGTCTACAGGCAACCTGTCTGGCCGTCCGACCACTGGGCCACAACCTGGCTGGAAGTGTCCCCATCGGAAGCTGAAGGCAGACCACTGCCCCACTCTGAGGCGAGGCAATTTGAACCGGTGAATCAGAGGGGCCCGAAAACAACCCCTTTGCTCCGGGTACGTCCTTGCGGTTCTGCTAACCCCATCTCCAACCCCATCTCAAAACCTGGAATTTTGGCCAGGGATCCACAGGTGGGCTCTGCTGGCACTCCGGCCCCCTCTTGTGGCCTTCGTCTCTAATAGCAACTTATAGCCCTTCCTCCTGCCTCCCTTGCCAGCTCTGGGGGCTGCACTGGCCCAGGGCGCCTGCCCGCCTGATTTCCTTCCCCCTCTCCCTCTTAGCACAATAAAGTGCCCTAGAGATGGAGATATTTTCTCTCTCCAAGTCTCCCAGGGTACTCATCCCTCCCTACCATATCCTACTACTTTAAATTAATCAGCCCAGGACTTCCCTGGTCCTCCAGTGGTTTCGACTCCATTCTTCCACTGCAGGGCATATGGGTTTGATCCTTGGTCGGGGAACTAAGATCGACATGGCACACAGCATGCCCAAATATAAATTAATTAATTAATTAATAAATGGGCCCACTGCATTTACCGATGTACCGGGGTTTAAATCAATCATCTCCCACATACTTCAGGCGACCTGGCGTTAGGTCAGGTTACCCGAGGCACAGTTGTGCAAACAGAAGGAAGAGAATCAGATAGGAAGGGAAGACAAACTTTTGGAGAGAACTCTCGGGAAAAAGAAAGGGCACAGGGATGAGCGCAGCCCGCCCAGCAAACACCAGGGTTTTTACAGGCTCCAGGATCAGGACGACAGCCCCGTTTTCCAGATGCCAACACACACAGAGACCACCAGCTTGAAAGCTGAAAGCTCAAGTCAAGCCAGGTGTATCTGGGTGCAGAGTCCTGACTCTAGAGAAACAAAGGGCACTCAGTCTGCAGACAGCCTCTCTGGCTGTCGGGTCACTGGGCCACCCGACCCGGCTGAAAGTGCCCCCATGGCAAGCTGAAGGCAGAATTCAGCCCGCTCTGTGAGAGAAGGCAATTTCAGCAAGTGAATCACAGGTGCCCAGTAACAACCCCTTTCCTCTAGGCACGTCCTTGACTTTCCGCAAACCCCATCTCCGAACCTGGAGGTTTGGCCAGGGATGCACACGAGGGTACCGCTGGTGCTCCGGCGCCCTCTTGTGGACGTTGGCTCTAATGGCAACTCTCAGCCCTTCTTCTATGCGGAGCACCGGGGGCTGCACTGGCCTTGGGCACCTGCCAGCCTGATTTCCTTCCCCCTCTCCGTCTTAACACAATGAAGTGCACTACAGATGGGGATATCTACTCTCTCCAAGTTTAGGAGGGTACTATCCCACCCTACCGCACCCCACACCTTTAAATTAAATAGCCCGGGACCTCCCATGAGGTCCAGTGGCTAAGACTCCCCGCTTCCACTGCAGGTGGCACGGGTTTCATCCCTCGTCATGGAACTCACATCCTACAGGCCACACGGCGTGACCAAAAATAAATAAATAAATAAATACTCCCCTGAAGTCACTGATGTACCGGGCTTGAACTCAATCACCACCCTTTTAATTCAGCTGACCTGGCTTTAGGTCAGTTTTCCCCACGCAGGGTTGTGGAAACAGGAGGAAGAGGATCACATGGAAAGGGAAGACAAACGTTTGCGGAGAACTCTCCAGAGAAAGAGAAGGCACAGGGATGAGCAAAGCCCGCCCAGCAAATATCCAGGCTTTTACAGGCTCCAGGGTCAGGAAAACCAGCCCCGTTTTCCAGATGCCAACACCCACAGAGGCCAACAGCTTAAAAAGCTGCAGGCCCCCCCCCCCAAAAAAAAAAACAGCTGCAAGCCCGAGTCAAGGCACGGATTTCTGGGTCCAGAGTCCTGACTCTGGAGAAACAAAGGGCAGTCAGTCTACAGGCAACCTGTCTGGCCGTCCGACCACTGGGCCACAACCTGGCTGGAAGTGTCCCCATCGGAAGCTGAAGGCAGACCACTGCCCCACTCTGAGGCGAGGCAATTTGAACCGGTGAATCAGAGGGGCCCGAAAACAACCCCTTTGCTCCGGGTACGTCCTTGCGGTTCTGCTAACCCCATCTCCAACCCCATCTCAAAACCTGGAATTTTGGCCAGGGATCCACAGGTGGGCTCTGCTGGCACTCCGGCCCCCTCTTGTGGCCTTCGTCTCTAATAGCAACTTATAGCCCTTCCTCCTGCCTCCCTTGCCAGCTCTGGGGGCTGCACTGGCCCAGGGCGCCTGCCCGCCTGATTTCCTTCCCCCTCTCCCTCTTAGCACAATAAAGTGCCCTAGAGATGGAGATATTTTCTCTCTCCAAGTCTCCCAGGGTACTCATCCCCCCCTACCACATCCTACTACTTTAAATTAATCAGCCCAGGACTTCCCTGGTCCTCCAGTGGTTTCGACTCCATTCTTCCACTGCACGGCGTATGGGTTTGATCCTTGGTCGGGGAACTAAGATCGACATGGCACACAGCATGCCCAAATATAAATTAATTAATTAATTAATTAATGGGCCCACTGCATTTACCGATGTACCGGGGTTTAAATCAATCATCTCCCACATACTTCAGGTGACCTGGCTTTAGGTCAGGTTACCCCAGGCACAGTTGTGCAAACAGAAGGAAGAGGATCAGATAGGAGGGGAAGACACACTTTTGGAGTGAACTCTCGGGAAAAAGAAAGGGCACAGGGATGAGCGCAGCCCGCCCAGCAAACACCAGGGTTTTTACAGGCTCCAGGTTCAGGACGACAGCCCCGTTTTCCAGATGCCAACACACACAGAGACCACCAGCTTGAAAGCTGAAAGCTCAAGTCAAGCCAGGTGTATCTGGGTGCAGAGTCCTGACTCTAGAGAAACAAAGGGCACTCAGTCTGCAGACAGCCTCTCTGGCTGTCGGGTCACTGGGCCACACGACCCGGCTGAAAGTGCCCCCATGGCAAGCTGAAGGCAGAATTCAGCCCGCTCTGTGAGAGAAGGCAATTTCAGCAACTGAATCACAGGTGCCCAGTAACAACCCCTTTCCTCTGGGCACGTCCTTGACTTTCCGCAAACCCCATCTCCGAACCTGGAGGTTTGGCCAGGGATGCTCACGAGGGTACCGCTGGTGCTCCGGCGCCATCTTGTGGACGTCGGCTCTAATGGCAACTCTCAGCCCTTCTTCCCTGCGGAGCACTGGGGGCTGCACTGGCCTTGGGCACCTGCCAGCCTGATTTCCTTCCCCCTCTCCCTCTTAACACAATGAAGTGCACTACAGATGGGGATATCTACTCTCTCCAAGTTTAGAAGGGTACTATCCCACCCTACCGCACCCCGCACCTTTAAATAGCCCGGGACCTCCCATGAGGTCAAGTGGCTAAGACTCCCTCTTTCCACTGCAGGGGGCACGGGTTTCATCCCTCGTCATGGAGCTAAGATTCTACAGGCCACACGGCGTGACCAAAAAAAATAAATATATAAATATCCCCCTGAAGTCACTGATATACCGGGCTTGAAGTCAATCACCTCCCTTTTAATTCAGGTGACCTGGCTTTAGGTCAGTTTTCCCCACGCAGGGTTGTGGAAACAGAAGAAAGAGGATCAGATAGAAAGGGAAGACAAACGTTTCGGGAGACCTCTCCAGAGAAAGAGAGGGCACAGGGATGAGCAAAGCCCGTCCAGAGAATTTCCAGGTTTTTACAGGCTCCAGGTTCAGGAAAACCAACACCGTCTTCCAGATGCCAACACGCACACAGGCCCACGGCTTCAAAAGCTTCAAGCCCGAGTCAAGGCAGTTATTTATGGGTCCAGAGGCCTGACTCTGGAGAAACAAAGGGCCGTCAGTCTACAGGCAACCTGTCTGGCCGTCTGACCACTGGGCCACAACCTGGCTGGAAGTGCCCTCATCGGAAGCTGAAGGCAAGACAACTACCCCCCTGTGAGGTGAGGCAATTTGAGCTGGTGAATCAGAGGGGCCCGTAACCAACCCCTTTGCTCTGGGCACATCATTGAGGTACTGCTAACTCCATATCCAACCCCCTCTGAAAACATGGAATTTTGGCGAGGGATCCACAGGTGGGCTCCACTGGCGATCCGGCGCCCTCCTGTGGCCTTCGTCTCTAATTGCAATTTATAGCCCTTCCTCCTGCCCCCATTGCATGGTCTGGGGGCTGCACTGGACCAGGGCACCTGCCCGCCTGATTTCCTTCCCCCTCTCCCTCTTAGCACAATGAAGTGCCCTAGAGATGGCGATATTTTCTCTCTCCAAGTCTCCCAGGGTACTCATCCCTCCCTACCACATCTTACTACTTTAAATTAATCAGCCCAGGACTTCCCTGGTCCTCCAGTGGTTTCGACTCCATTCTTCCACTGCAGGGCGTATGGGTTTGATCCTTGGACGGGGAACTAAGATCCTACATGGCACACGGCATGCACAAATATAAATAAATAAATAAATAAATAAATAAATAAATAGGACCACTGCATTTACCGATGTACCGGGGTTTAAATCAATCATCTTCTACATACTTCAGGTGACCTGGCTTTAGGTCAGGTTACCCCAGGCACAGTTGTGGAAACAGAAGGAAGAGGATCAGATAGAAACGGAAGACAAACTTTTGGAGAGAACTCTCGGGAAAAAGAAAGGACACAGGGAGGAGCGCAGCCCGCCCAGCAAACACCAGGGTTTTTACAGGCTCCAGGATCAGGACGACAGCCCCGTTTTCCAGATGCCAACAAACACAGAGACCAACAGCTTAAAAGCTGAAAGCCCAAGTCAAGCCAGGTGTTTCTGGGTCCAGAATCCTGACTCTGGAGAAACAAAGGGCACTCAGTCTGCAGACAGCCTCTCTGGCTGTCGGGTCACTGGGCCACCCGACCCGGCTGAAAGTGCCCCCATGGCAAGCTGAAGGCAGAATTCAGCCCGCTCTGTGAGAGGAGGCAATTTCGGCAAGTGAATCAGAGGTGTCCAGTAACAACCCCTTTCTTCTGGGCACGTCCTTGACTTTCCACAAACCCCATCTCCGAACCTGGAGGTTTGGCCAGGGATGCACACGAGGGTACCGCTGGTGCTCCGGCGCCCTCTTGTGGACGTCGGCTCTAATGGCAACTCTCAGCCCTTCTTCCCTGCGGAGACCCGGAGGCTGCACTGGCCTTGGGTAGCTGGCAGCCGGATTTCCTTCCCCTTCTCCCTCTTAGCACAATGAAGTGCCCTAGGGATGACGATATTTTCTCTCTCCAACTCTCCCAGCGTAGTCCTCCCTCCCTACCACATCCTACTACTTTAATCAACCCAGGACTTCCCTAGTCCTCCAGTGGTTTAGACTCCCTTCTTCCGCTGCACGGCGCTTGCGTTTGATCCTTGGTCGGGGAACTAAGATCCTACATGCCACACGGCATGGCCAAATATAAATAAATAAAAAAATTAGCCCACTGCATTTACTGATGTACCTGGCTTTAAATCAATCATGTCCCACATACTTCAGGTGACCTGGCTTTAGGTCAGGTTACCCCAGGCACAGTTGTGCAAACAGAAGGAAGAGGATCAGATAGGAAGGGAAGACAAACTTTTGGAGAGAACTCTCGGGAAAAAGAAAGGGCACAGGGATGAGCGCAGCCCGCCCAGCAAACACCAGGGTTTTTACAGGCTCCAGGATCAGGACGACAGCCCCGTTTTCCAGATGCCAACACACACAGAGACCAGCACCTTAAAAGCTGGAAGCTCAAGTCAAGCCAGCTGTTTCGGGGTCCAGAGTCCTGACTCTGGAGAAACAAAGGGCACTCAGTCTGTAGACAGCCTCTCTGGCTGTCGGGTCACTGGGCCACCCGACCCGGCTGAAAGTGCCCCCATGACAAGCTGAAGGCAGCATTCAGCCCGCTCTGTGAGAGGAGGCAATTTCAGCAAGTGAATCAGAGGTGTCCAGTAACAACCCCTTTCCTCTGGGCACGTCCTTGACTTTCCGCAAACCCCATCTACGAACCTGGAGGTTTGGCCAGGGATGCACACGAGGGTACCGCTGGTGCTCCGGCGCCCTCTCGTGGACGTCGGCTCTAATAGCCACTCTCAGCCCTTCAACCCTGCGGAGCCCCGGGGGCTGCACTGGCCTTGGGCACCTGGCAGCATGATTTCCTTCCCCTTCTCCTTCTTAGCACAATGAAGTGTGCTAAAAATGGGGCTATTTTCTCTCTCCAAGTTTCCCAGGGTACAATCCCACCCTACCGCACCCCACTACTTTAAATTAACTAGCCCGGGACCTCCCATGAGGTCAAGTGGCTAAGACTCCCCGCTTCTACTGCAGGTGGCACGGGTTTCATCCCTCGTCATGGAACTCAGATCCTACAGGCCACACGGCGTGACCAAAAATAAATAAATAAATAAATACTCCCCTGAAGTCACTGACGTACCGGGCTTGAACTCAATCACCACCCTTTTAATTCAGCTGACCTGGCTTTAGGTCAGTTTTCCCCATGCAGGGTTGTGGAAACAGGAGGAAGAGGATCACATGGAAAGGGAAGACAAACGTTTGCGGAGAACTCTCCAGAGAAAGAGAAGGCACAGGGATGAGCAAAGCCCGCCCAGCAAATATCCAGGCTTTTACAGGCTCCAGGGTCAGGAAAACCAGCCCCGTTTTCCAGATGCCAACACCCACAGAGGCCAACAGCTTAAAAAGCTGCAGGCCCCCCCCCCAAAAAAAAAAAAACAGCTGCAAGCCCGAGTCAAGGCACGGATTTCTGGGTCCAGAGTCCTGACTCTGGAGAAACAAAGGGCAGTCAGTCTACAGGCAACCTGTCTGGCCGTCCGACCACTGGGCCACAACCTGGCTGGAAGTGTCCCCATCGGAAGCTGAAGGCAGACCACTGCCCCACTCTGAGGCGAGGCAATTTGAACCGGTGAATCAGAGGGGCCCGAAAACAACCCCTTTGCTCCGGGTACATCCTTGCGGTTCTGCTAACCCCATCTCCAACCCCATCTCAAAACCTGGAATTTTGGCCAGGGATCCACAGGTGGGCTCTGCTGGCACTCCGGCCCCCTCTTGTGGCCTTCGTCTCTAATAGCAACTTATAGCCCTTCCTCCTGCCTCCCTTGCCAGCTCTGGGGGCTGCACTGGCCCAGGGCGCCTGCCCGCCTGATTTCCTTCCCCCTCTCCCTCTTAGCACAATAAAGTGCCCTAGAGATGGAGATATTTTCTCTCTCCAAGTCTCCCAGGGTACTCATCCCTCCCTACCACATCCTACTACTTTAAATTAATCAGCCCAGGACTTCCCTGGTCCTCCAGTGGTTTCGACTCCATTCTTCCACTGCAGGGCGTATGGGTTTGATCCTTGGTCGGGGAACTAAGATCGACATGGCACACAGCATGCCCAAATATAAATAAAAATTAATTAATGGGCCCACTGCATTTACCGATGTACCGGGGTTTAAATCAATCATCTCCCACATACTTCAGGTGACCTGGCTGAGGTCAGGTTACCCAGGCACAGTTGTGCAAACAGAAGGAAGAGGATCAGATAGGAAGGGAGGACAAACTTTGGAGAGAACTCTCGGGAAGAAAGGGCACAGGGATGAGCGCAGCCCACCCAGCAAACACCAGGGTTTTTACAGGCTCCAGGTTCAGGACGACAGCCCCGTTTTCCAGATGACAACACACACAGAGACCACCAGCTTGAAAGCTGAAAGCTCAAGTCAAGCCAGGTGTATCTGGGTGCAGAGTCCTGACTCTAGAGAAACAAAGGGCACTCAGTCTGCAGACAGCCTCTCTGGCTGTCGGGTCACTGGGCCACCCGACCCGGCTGAAAGTGCCCCCATGGCAAGCTGAAGGCAGAATTCAGCCCGCTCTGTGAGAGAAGGCAATTTCAGCAAGTGAATCACAGGTGCCCAGTAACAACCCCTTTCGCCTGGGCACGTCCTTGACTTTCCGCAAACCCCATCTCCGAACCTGGAGGTTTGGCCAGGGATGCACACGAGGGTACCGCTGGTGCTCCGGCACCCTCTTGTGGACGTTGGCTCTAATGGCAACTCTCAGCCCTTCTTCAATGCGGAGCACGGGGGTTGCACTGGCCTTGGGCATCTGCCAGCCTGATTTTCTTCCCCCTCTCTCTCTTAACACAATAGAGTGCACTACAGATGGGGATATCTACTCTCTCCAAGTTTCCCAGGGTACAATCCCACCCTACCGCACCCCACTACTTTAAATTAACTAGCCCGGGACCTCCCATGAGGTCAAGTGGCTAAGACTCCCCGCTTCTACTGCAGGTGGCACGGGTTTCATCCCTCGTCATGGAACTCAGATCCTACAGGCCACACGGCGTGACCAAAAATAAATAAATAAATAAATACTCCCCTGAAGTCACTGACGTACCGGGCTTGAACTCAATCACCACCCTTTTAATTCAGCTGACCTGGCTTTAGGTCAGTTTTCCCCATGCAGGGTTGTGGAAACAGGAGGAAGAGGATCACATGGAAAGGGAAGACAAACGTTTGCGGAGAACTCTCCAGAGAAAGAGAGGGCAAAGGGATGAGCAAAGCCCGCCCAGCAAATATCCAGGCTTTTACAGGCTCCAGGTTCAGGAAAACCAGCCCCGTTTTCCAGATGCCAACACCCACAGAGGCCAGCAGCTTAAACAGCTGCAGGCCCAAAAAAAAAAAAAAAAAAAATCTGCAAGCGCGAGTCAAGGCAAGTATTTCTGGGTCGAGATACCGGACTCTGGAGAAACAAAGGGCAGTCAGTCTACAGGCAACCTGTCTGGCCGTCCGACCACTGGGCCACAACCTGGCTGGAAGTGTCCCCATCGGAAGCTGAAGGCAGACCACTGCCCCACTCTGAGGCGAGGCAATTTGAACCGGTGAATCAGAGGGGCCCGAAAACAACCCCTTTGCTCCGGGTACGTCCTTGCGGTTCTGCTAACCCCATCTCCAACCCCATCTCAAAACCTGGAATTTTGGCCAGGGATCCACAGGTGGGCTCTGCTGGCACTCCGGCCCCCTCTTGTGGCCTTCGTCTCTAATAGCAACTTATAGCCCTTCCTCCTGCCTCCCTTGCCAGCTCTGGGGGCTGCACTGGCCCAGGGCGCCTGCCCGCCTGATTTCCTTCCCCCTCTCCCTCTTAGCACAATAAAGTGCCCTAGAGATGGAGATATTTTCTCTCTCCAAGTCTCCCAGGGTACTCATCCCCCCCTACCACATCCTACTACTTTAAATTAATCAGCCCAGGACTTCCCTGGTCCTCCAGTGGTTTCGACTCCATTCTTCCACTGCACGGCGTATGGGTTTGATCCTTGGTCGGGGAACTAAGATCGACATGGCACACAGCATGCCCAAATATAAATAAATTAATTAATGGGCCCACTGCATTTACCGATGTACCGGGGTTTAAATCAATCATCTCCCACATACTTCAGGTGACCTGGCTTTAGGTCAGGTTACCCCAGGCACAGTTGTGCAAACAGAAGGAAGAGGATCAGATAGGAGGGGAAGACACACTTTTGGAGTGAACTCTCGGGAAAAAGAAAGGGCACAGGGATGAGCGCAGCCCGCCCAGCAAACACCAGGGTTTTTACAGGCTCCAGGTTCAGGACGACAGCCCCGTTTTCCAGATGCCAACACACACAGAGACCACCAGCTTGAAAGCTGAAAGCTCAAGTCAAGCCAGGTGTATCTGGGTGCAGAGTCCTGACTCTAGAGAAACAAAGGGCACTCAGTCTGCAGACAGCCTCTCTGGCTGTCGGGTCACTGGGCCACACGACCCGGCTGAAAGTGCCCCCATGGCAAGCTGAAGGCAGAATTCAGCCCGCTCTGTGAGAGAAGGCAATTTCAGCAACTGAATCACAGGTGCCCAGTAACAACCCCTTTCCTCTGGGCACGTCCTTGACTTTCCGCAAACCCCATCTCCGAACCTGGAGGTTTGGCCAGGGATGCTCACGAGGGTACCGCTGGTGCTCCGGCGCCATCTTGTGGACGTCGGCTCTAATGGCAACTCTCAGCCCTTCTTCCCTGCGGAGCACTGGGGGCTGCACTGGCCTTGGGCACCTGCCAGCCTGATTTCCTTCCCCCTCTCCCTCTTAACACAATGAAGTGCACTACAGATGGGGATATCTACTCTCTCCAAGTTTAGAAGGGTACTATCCCACCCTACCGCACCCCGCACCTTTAAATAGCCCGGGACCTCCCATGAGGTCAAGTGGCTAAGACTCCCTCTTTCCACTGCAGGGGGCACGGGTTTCATCCCTCGTCATGGAGCTAAGATTCTACAGGCCACACGGCGTGACCAAAAAAAATAAATATATAAATATCCCCCTGAAGTCACTGATATACCGGGCTTGAAGTCAATCACCTCCCTTTTAATTCAGGTGACCTGGCTTTAGGTCAGTTTTCCCCACGCAGGGTTGTGGAAACAGAAGAAAGAGGATCAGATAGAAAGGGAAGACAAACGTTTCGGGAGACCTCTCCAGAGAAAGAGAGGGCACAGGGATGAGCAAAGCCCGTCCAGAGAATTTCCAGGTTTTTACAGGCTCCAGGTTCAGGAAAACCAACACCGTCTTCCAGATGCCAACACGCACACAGGCCCACGGCTTCAAAAGCTTCAAGCCCGAGTCAAGGCAGTTATTTATGGGTCCAGAGGCCTGACTCTGGAGAAACAAAGGGCCGTCAGTCTACAGGCAACCTGTCTGGCCGTCTGACCACTGGGCCACAACCTGGCTGGAAGTGCCCTCATCGGAAGCTGAAGGCAAGACAACTACCCCCCTGTGAGGTGAGGCAATTTGAGCTGGTGAATCAGAGGGGCCCGTAACCAACCCCTTTGCTCTGGGCACATCATTGAGGTACTGCTAACTCCATATCCAACCCCCTCTGAAAACATGGAATTTTGGCGAGGGATCCACAGGTGGGCTCCACTGGCGATCCGGCGCCCTCCTGTGGCCTTCGTCTCTAATTGCAATTTATAGCCCTTCCTCCTGCCCCCATTGCATGGTCTGGGGGCTGCACTGGACCAGGGCACCTGCCCGCCTGATTTCCTTCCCCCTCTCCCTCTTAGCACAATGAAGTGCCCTAGAGATGGCGATATTTTCTCTCTCCAAGTCTCCCAGGGTACTCATCCCTCCCTACCACATCTTACTACTTTAAATTAATCAGCCCAGGACTTCCCTGGTCCTCCAGTGGTTTCGACTCCATTCTTCCACTGCAGGGCGTATGGGTTTGATCCTTGGACGGGGAACTAAGATCCTACATGGCACACGGCATGCACAAATATAAATAAATAAATAAATAAATAAATAAATAAATAGGACCACTGCATTTACCGATGTACCGGGGTTTAAATCAATCATCTTCTACATACTTCAGGTGACCTGGCTTTAGGTCAGGTTACCCCAGGCACAGTTGTGGAAACAGAAGGAAGAGGATCAGATAGAAACGGAAGACAAACTTTTGGAGAGAACTCTCGGGAAAAAGAAAGGACACAGGGAGGAGCGCAGCCCGCCCAGCAAACACCAGGGTTTTTACAGGCTCCAGGATCAGGACGACAGCCCCGTTTTCCAGATGCCAACAAACACAGAGACCAACAGCTTAAAAGCTGAAAGCCCAAGTCAAGCCAGGTGTTTCTGGGTCCAGAATCCTGACTCTGGAGAAACAAAGGGCACTCAGTCTGCAGACAGCCTCTCTGGCTGTCGGGTCACTGGGCCACCCGACCCGGCTGAAAGTGCCCCCATGGCAAGCTGAAGGCAGAATTCAGCCCGCTCTGTGAGAGGAGGCAATTTCGGCAAGTGAATCAGAGGTGTCCAGTAACAACCCCTTTCTTCTGGGCACGTCCTTGACTTTCCACAAACCCCATCTCCGAACCTGGAGGTTTGGCCAGGGATGCACACGAGGGTACCGCTGGTGCTCCGGCGCCCTCTTGTGGACGTCGGCTCTAATGGCAACTCTCAGCCCTTCTTCCCTGCGGAGACCCGGAGGCTGCACTGGCCTTGGGTAGCTGGCAGCCGGATTTCCTTCCCCTTCTCCCTCTTAGCACAATGAAGTGCCCTAGGGATGACGATATTTTCTCTCTCCAACTCTCCCAGCGTAGTCCTCCCTCCCTACCACATCCTACTACTTTAATCAACCCAGGACTTCCCTAGTCCTCCAGTGGTTTAGACTCCCTTCTTCCGCTGCACGGCGCTTGCGTTTGATCCTTGGTCGGGGAACTAAGATCCTACATGCCACACGGCATGGCCAAATATAAATAAATAAAAAAATTAGCCCACTGCATTTACTGATGTACCTGGCTTTAAATCAATCATGTCCCACATACTTCAGGTGACCTGGCTTTAGGTCAGGTTACCCCAGGCACAGTTGTGCAAACAGAAGGAAGAAGATCAGATAGAAAGGGAAGACAAACATTTGGAAAGAACTCTCGAGAACAAGAAAGGGCACAGGGATGAGAGCAACATGCCCAGCAAACACCAGGTTTTTTACAGGCTCATGGTTCAGGACGACAGCCCCGTTTTCCAGATGCCAACACACACAGAGACCAGCACCTTAAAAGCTGGAAGCTCAAGTCAAGCCAGCTGTTTCGGGGTCCAGAGTCCTGACTCTGGAGAAACAAAGGGCACTCAGTCTGTAGACAGCCTCTCTGGCTGTCGGGTCACTGGGCCACCCGACCTGGCTGAAAGTGCCCCCATGACAAGCTGAAGGCAGCATTCAGCCCGCTCTGTGAGAGGAGGCAATTTCAGCAAGTGAATCAGAGGTGCCCAGTAACAACCCCTTTCCTCTGGGCACGTCCTTGACTTTCCGCAAACCCCATCTCCGAACCTGGAGGTTTGGCCAGGGATGCACACGAGGGTACCGCTGGTGCTCCGTCGCCCTCTTGTGGACGTCGACTCTAATGGCAACTCTCAGCCCTTCTTCCCTGCGGAGACCCGGAGGCTGCACTGGCCTTGGGTAGCTGGCAGCCTGATTTCCTTCCCCTTCTCCCTCTTAGCACAATGAAGTGCCCTAGGGATGACGATATTTTCTCTCTCCAACTCTCCCAGCGTAGTCCTCCCTCCCTACCACATCCTACTACTTTAATCAACCCAGGACTTCCCTAGTCCTCCAGTGGTTTAGGCTCCCTTCTTCCGCTGCACGGCGCTTGCGTTTGATCCTTGGTCGGGCAACTAAGATCCTATATGCCACACAGCATGGCCAAATATAAATAAATAAAAAAATAAGCCCACTGAATTTACTGATGTACCTGGCTTTAAATCAATCATCTCCCACATACTTCAGGTGAGCTGGCTTTAGGTCAGGTTACGCCAGACACAGTTGTGGAAACAGAAGGAAGAGGATCATATACAAAGGGAAGACAAACATTTGGAGAGGACTCTCGAGAACAAGAAAGGGCACAGGGATGAGCGCAACATGCCCAGCAAACACCAGCGTTTTTACAGGCTCCAGGTTCAGGACGACAGCCCCGTTTTCCAGATGCCAACACACACAGAGACCAGCAGCTTAAAAGCTGAAAGCCCAAGTGAAGCCAGCTGTTTCTGGGTCCAGAGTCCTGACTCTGGAGAAACAAATGGCACTCAGTCTGCAGACAGCCTCTCTGGCTGTCGGGTCACTGGGCCACCCGACCCAGCTGAAAGTGCCCCCATGACAAGCTGAAGGCAGCATTCAGCCTGCTCTGTGAGAGGAGGCAATTTCAGCAAGTGCATCAGAGGTGTCCAGTAACAACCCCTTTCCTCTGGGCACGACCTTGAGTTTCCACAAACCCCATCTACGAACCTGGAGGTTTGGCCAGGGATGCACACGAGGGTACCGCTGGTGCTCCGGCGCCCTCTCGTGGACGTCGGCTCTAATAGCCACTCTCAGCCCTTCAATCGTGCGGAGCCCCGGGAGCTGCACTGGCCTTGGGCACCTGGCAGCATGATTTCCTTCCCCTTCTCCTTCTTAGCACAATGAAGTGTGCTAAAAATGGGGCTATTTTCTCTCTCCAAGTTTCCCAGGGTACAATCCCACCCTACCGCACCCCACTACTTTAAATTAAATAGCCCGGGACCTCCCATGAGGTCAAGTGGCTAAGGCTCCCCGCTTCCACTGCAGGTGGCACGGGTTTCATACCTCGTCATGGAACTCAGATCCTACAGGCCACACGGCGTGACCAAAAATACATAAATAAATAAATAGTCCCCTGAAGTCACTGATGTACCGGGCTTGAACTCAATCACCACCCTTTTAATTCAGCTGACCTGGCTTTAGGTCAGTTTTCCCCACGCAGGGCTGTGGAAACAGGAGGAAGAGGATCACATGGAAAGGGAAGACAAACGTTTGCGGAGAACTCTCCAGAGAAAGAGAAGGCACAGGGAAGAGCAAAGCCCGCCCAGCAAATATCCAGGCTTTTACAGGCTCCAGGGTCAGGAAAACCAGCCCCGTTTTCCAGATGCCAACACCCACAGAGGCCAACAGCTTAAAAAGCTGCAGGCCCCCCCCCCAAAAAAAAAAAAACAGCTGCAAGCCCGAGTCAAGGCACGGATTTCTGGGTCCAGAGTCCTGACTCTGGAGAAACAAAGGGCAGTCAGTCTACAGGCAACCTGTCTGGCCGTCCGACCACTGGGCCACAACCTGGCTGGAAGTGTCCCCATCGGAAGCTGAAGGCAGACCACTGCCCCACTCTGAGGCGAGGCAATTTGAACCGGTGAATCAGAGGGGCCCGAAAACAACCCCTTTGCTCCGGGTACATCCTTGCGGTTCTGCTAACCCCATCTCCAACCCCATCTCAAAACCTGGAATTTTGGCCAGGGATCCACAGGTGGGCTCTGCTGGCACTCCGGCCCCCTCTTGTGGCCTTCGTCTCTAATAGCAACTTATAGCCCTTCCTCCTGCCTCCCTTGCCAGCTCTGGGGGCTGCACTGGCCCAGGGCGCCTGCCCGCCTGATTTCCTTCCCCCTCTCCCTCTTAGCACAATAAAGTGCCCTAGAGATGGAGATATTTTCTCTCTCCAAGTCTCCCAGGGTACTCATCCCTCCCTACCACATCCTACTACTTTAAATTAATCAGCCCAGGACTTCCCTGGTCCTCCAGTGGTTTCGACTCCATTCTTCCACTGCAGGGCGTATGGGTTTGATCCTTGGTCGGGGAACTAAGATCGACATGGCACACAGCATGCCCAAATATAAATTAATTAATTAATTAATTAATGGGCCCACTGCATTTACCGATGTACCGGGGTTTAAATCAATCATCTCCCACATACTTCAGGTGACCTGGCTGTAGGTCAGGTTACCCAGGCACAGTTGTGCAAACAGAAGGAAGAGGATCAGATAGGAAGGGAGGACAAACTTTTGGAGAGAACTCTCGGGAAAAAGAAAGGGCACAGGGATGAGCGCAGCCCACCCAGCAAACACCAGGGTTTTTACAGGCTCCAGGTTCAGGACGACAGCCCCGTTTTCCAGATGACAACACACACAGAGACCACCAGCTTGAAAGCTGAAAGCTCAAGTCAAGCCAGGTGTATCTGGGTGCAGAGTCCTGACTCTAGAGAAACAAAGGGCACTCAGTCTGCAGACAGCCTCTCTGGCTGTCGGGTCACTGGGCCACCCGACCCGGCTGAAAGTGCCCCCATGGCAAGCTGAAGGCAGAATTCAGCCCGCTCTGTGAGAGAAGGCAATTTCAGCAAGTGAATCACAGGTGCCCAGTAACAACCCCTTTCGCCTGGGCACGTCCTTGACTTTCCGCAAACCCCATCTCCGAACCTGGAGGTTTGGCCAGGGATGCACACGAGGGTACCGCTGGTGCTCCGGCACCCTCTTGTGGACGTTGGCTCTAATGGCAACTCTCAGCCCTTCTTCAATGCGGAGCACGGGGGTTGCACTGGCCTTGGGCATCTGCCAGCCTGATTTTCTTCCCCCTCTCTCTCTTAACACAATAGAGTGCACTACAGATGGGGATATCTACTCTCTCCAAGTTTAGGAGGGTACCATCCCACCCTACCGCACCCCACACCTTTAAATTAAATAGCCCGGGACCTCCCATGAGGTCCAGTGGCTAAGACTCCCCGCTTCCACTGCAGGTGGCACGGGTTTCATCCCTCGTCATGGAACTCAGATCCTACAGGCCACACGGTGTGACCAAAAATAAATAAATAAATAAATACTCCCCTGAAGTCACTGATGTACCGGGCTTGAACTCAATCACCACCCTTTTAATTCAGCTGACCTGGCTTTAGGTCAGTTTTCCCCACGCAGGGTTGTGGAAACAGGAGGAAGAGGATCACATGGAAAGGGAAGACAAACGTTTGCGGAGAACTCTCCAGAGAAAGAGAAGGCACAGGGATGAGCAAAGCCCGCCCAGCAAATATCCAGGCTTTTACAGGCTCCAGGGTCAGGAAAACCAGCCCCGTTTTCCAGATGCCAACACCCACAGAGGCCAACAGCTTAAAAAGCTGCAGGCCCCCCCCCCAAAAAAAAAAAAGCTGCAAGCCCGAGTCAAGGCACGGATTTCTGGGTCCAGAGTCCTGACTCTGGAGAAACAAAGGGCAGTCAGTCTACAGGCAACCTGTCTGGCCGTCCGACCACTGGGCCACAACCTGGCTGGAAGTGTCCCCATCGGAAGCTGAAGGCAGACCACTGCCCCACTCTGAGGCGAGGCAATTTGAACCGGTGAATCAGAGGGGCCCGAAAACAACCCCTTTGCTCCGGGTACGTCCTTGCGGTTCTGCTAACCCCATCTCCAACCCCATCTCAAAACCTGGAATTTTGGCCAGGGATCCACAGGTGGGCTCTGCTGGCACTCCGGCCCCCTCTTGTGGCCTTCGTCTCTAATAGCAACTTATAGCCCTTCCTCCTGCCTCCCTTGCCAGCTCTGGGGGCTGCACTGGCCCAGGGCGCCTGCCCGCCTGATTTCCTTCCCCCTCTCCCTCTTAGCACAATAAAGTGCCCTAGAGATGGAGATATTTTCTCTCTCCAAGTCTCCCAGGGTACTCATCCCTCCCTACCACATCCTACTACTTTAAATTAATCAGCCCAGGACTTCCCTGGTCCTCCAGTGGTTTCGACTCCATTCTTCCACTGCAGGGCGTATGGGTTTGATCCTTGGTCGGGGAACTAAGATCGACATGGCACACAGCATGCCCAAATATAAATTAATTAATTAATTAATTAATGGGCCCACTGCATTTACCGATGTACCGGGGTTTAAATCAATCATCTCCCACATACTTCAGGTGACCTGGCTGTAGGTCAGGTTACCCCAGGCACAGTTGTGCAAACAGAAGGAAGAGGATCAGATAGGAGGGGAAGACACACTTTTGGAGAGAACTCTCGGGAAAAAGAAAGGGCACAGGGATGAGCGCAGCCCGCCCAGCAAACACCAGGGTTTTTACAGGCTCCAGGTTCAGGACGACAGCCCCGTTTTCCAGATGCCAACACACACAGAGACCACCAGCTTGAAAGCTGATAGCTCAAGTCAAGTCAGGTGTATCTGGGTGCAGACTCCTGACTCTAGAGAAACAAAGGGCACTCAGTCTGCAGACAGCCTCTCTGGCTGTCGGGTCACTGGGCCACCCGACCCGGCTGAAAGTGCCCCCATGGCAAGCTGAAGGCAGAATTCAGCCCACTCTGTGAGAGAAGGCAATTTCAGCAACTGAATCACAGGTGCCCAGTAACAACCCCTTTCCTCTGGGCACGTCCTTGACTTTCCGCAAACCCCATCTCCGAACCTGGAGGTTTGGCCAGCGATGCTCACGAGGGTACCGCTGGTGCTCCGGCGCCATCTTGTGGACATCGGCTCTAATGGCAACTCTCAGCCCTTCTTCCCTGCGGAGCACTGGGGGCTGCACTGGCCTTGGGCACCTGCCAGCCTGATTTCCTTCCCCCTCTCCCTCTTAACACAATGAAGTGCACTACAGATGGGGATATCTACTCTCTCCAAGTTTAGAAGGGTACTATCCCACCCTACCGCACCCCACACCTTTAAATAGCCCGGGACCTCCCATGAGGTCAAGTGGCTAACACTCCCTCTTTCCACTGCAGGGGGCACGGGTTTCATCCCTCGTCATGGAGCTAAGATTCTACAGGCCACACCGCGTGACCAAAAAAAATAAATATATAAATATCCCCCTGAAGTCACTGATATACCGGTCTTGAACTCAATCACCTCCCTTTTAATTCAGGTGACCTAGCTTTAGGTAAGTTTTCCCCACGCAGGGTTGTGGAAACAGAAGAAAGAGGATCAGATAGAAAGGGAAGACACACGTTTCGGGAGACCTCTCCAGAGAAAGAGAGGGCACAGGGATGCGCAAAGCCCGTCCAGAGAATTTCCAGGTTTTTACAGGCTCCAGGTTCAGGAAAACCAACACCGTCTTCCAGATGCCAACACGCACACAGGCCCACGGCTTCAAAAGCTTCAAGCCGGAGTCAAGGCAGTTATTTATGGGTCCAGAGGCCTGACTCTGGAGAAACAAAGGGCCGTCAGTCTACAGGCAACCTGTCTGGCCGTCTGACCACTGGGCCACAACCTGGCTGGAAGTGCCCTCATCGGAAGCTGAAGGCAAGACAATTACCCCCCTGTGAGGTGAGGCAATTTGAGCTGGTGAATCAGAGGGGCCCGTAACCAACCCCTTTGCTCTGGGCACATCATTGAGGTACTGCTAACTCCATATCCAACCCCCTCTGAAAACATGGAATTTTGGCGAGGGATCCACAGGTGGGTTCCACTGGCGATCCGGCGCCCTCCTGTGGCCTTCGTCTCTAATTGCAATTTATAGCCCTTCCTCCTGCCCCCATTGCATGGTCTGGGGGCTGCACTGGACCAGGGCACCTGCCCGCCTGATTTCCTTCCCCCTCTCCCTCTTAGCACAATGAAGTGCCCTAGAGATGGCGATATTTTCTCTCTCCAAGTCTCCCAGGGTACTCATCCCTCCCTACCACATCTTACTACTTTAAATTAATCAGCCCAGGACTTCCCTGGTCCTCCAGTGGTTTCGACTCCATTCTTCCACTGCAGGGCGTATGGGTTTAATCCTTGGACGGGGAACTAAGATCCTACATGGCACACGGCATGCACAAATATAAATAAATAAATAAATAAATAAATAAATAAATAGGACCACTGCATTTACCGATGTACCGGGGTTTAAATCAATCATCTTCTACATACTTCAGGTGACCTGGCTTTAGGTCAGGTTACCCCAGGCACAGTTGTGGAAACAGAAGGAAGAGGATCAGATAGAAACGGAAGACAAACTTTTGGAGAGAACTCTCGGGAAAAAGAAAGGACACAGGGAGGAGCGCAGCCCGCCCAGCGAACACCAGGATTTTTACAGGCTCCAGGATCAGGACGACAGCCCCGTTTTCCAGATGCCAACAAACACAGAGACCAACAGCTTAAAAGCTGAAAGCCCAAGTCAAGCCAGGTGTTTCTGGGTCCAGAATCCTGACTCTGGAGAAACAAAGGGCACTCAGTCTGCAGACAGCCTCTCTGGCTGTCGGGTCACTGGGCCACCCGACCCGGCTGAAAGTGCCCCCATGGCAAGCTGAAGGCAGAATTCAGCCCGCTCTGTGAGAGGAGGCAATTTCGGCAAGTGAATCAGAGGTGTCCAGTAACAACCCCTTTCTTCTGGGCACGTCCTTGACTTTCCACAAACCCCATCTCCGAACCTGGAGGTTTGGCCAGGGATGCACACGAGGGTACCGCTGGTGCTCCGGCGCCCTCTTGTGGACGTCGGCTCTAATGGCAACTCTCAGCCCTTCTTCCCTGCGGAGACCCGGAGGCTGCACTGGCCTTGGGTAGCTGGCAGCCTGATTTCCTTCCCCTTCTCCCTCTTAGCACAATGAAGTGCCCTAGGGATGACGATATTTTCTCTCTCCAACTCTCCCAGCGTAGTCCTCCCTCCCTACCACATCCTACTACTTTAATCAACCCAGGACTTCCCTAGTCCTCCAGTGGTTTAGACTCCCTTCTTCCACTGCACGGCGCTTGCGTTTGATCCTTGGTCGGGGAACTAAGATCCTACATGCCACACGGCATGGCCAAATATAAATAAATAAAAAAATTAGCCCACTGCATTTACTGATGTACCTGGCTTTAAATCAATCATCTCCCACATACTTCAGGTGACCTGGCTTTAGGTCAGGTTACCCCAGGCACAGTTGTGCAAACAGAAGGAAGAGGATCAGATAGGAAGGGAAGACAAACTTTTGGAGAGAACTCTCGAGAAAAAGAAAGGGCACAGGGATGAGCGCAGCCCGCCCAGCAAACACCAGGGTTTTTACAGGCTCCAGGTTCAGGACGACAGCCCCGTTTTCCAGATGCCAACACACACAGAGACCACCAGCTTGAAAGCTGAAAGCTCAAGTCAAGCCAGGTGTATCTGGGTGCAGACTCCTGACTCTAGAGAAACAAAGGGCACTCAGTCTGCAGACAGCCTCTCTGGCTGTCGGGTCACTGGGCCACCCGACCCGGCTGAAAGTGCCCCCATGGCAAGCTGAAGGCAGAATTCAGCCCGCTCTGTGAGAGGAGGCAATTTCAGCAAGTGAATCACAGGTGCCCAGTAACAACCCCTTTCCTCTGGGCACGTCCTTGACTTTCCGCAAACCCCATCTCCGAACCTGGAGGTTTGGCCAGGGATGCACACGAGGGTACCGCTGGTGCTCCGTCGCCCTCTTGTGGACGTCGACTCTAATGGCAACTCTCAGCCCTTCTTCCCTGCGGAGACCCGGAGGCTGCACTGGCCTTGGGTAGCTGGCAGCCTGATTTCCTTCCCCTTCTCCCTCTTAGCACAATGAAGTGCCCTAGGGATGACGATATTTTCTCTCTCCAACTCTCCCAGCGTAGTCCTCCCTCCCTACCACATCCTACTACTTTAATCAACCCAGGACTTCCCTAGTCCTCCAGTGGTTTAGGCTCCCTTCTTCCGCTGCACGGCGCTTGCGTTTGATCCTTGGTCGGGCAACTAAGATCCTATATGCCACACAGCATGGCCAAATATAAATAAATAAAAAAATAAGCCCACTGAATTTACTGATGTACCTGGCTTTAAATCAATCATCTCCCACATACTTCAGGTGAGCTGGCTTTAGGTCAGGTTACGCCAGACACAGTTGTGGAAACAGAAGGAAGAGGATCATATACAAAGGGAAGACAAACATTTGGAGAGGACTCTCGAGAACAAGAAAGGGCACAGGGATGAGCGCAACATGCCCAGCAAACACCAGCATTTTTACAGGCTCCAGGTTCAGGACGACAGCCCCGTTTTCCAGATGCCAACACACACAGAGACCAGCAGCTTAAAAGCTGAAAGCCCAAGTGAAGCCAGCTGTTTCTGGGTCCAGAGTCCTGACTCTGGAGAAACAAATGGCACTCAGTCTGCAGACAGCCTCTCTGGCTGTCAGGTCACTGGGCCACCCGACCCAGCTGAAAGTGCCCCCATGACAAGCTGAAGGCAGCATTCAGCCTGCTCTGTGAGAGGAGGCAATTTCAGCAAGTGCATCAGAGGTGTCCAGTAACAACCCCTTTCCTCTGGGCACGACCTTGAGTTTCCACAAACCCCATCTACGAACCTGGAGGCTTGGCCAGGGATGCACACGAGGGTACCGCTGGTGCTCCGGCGCCCTCTCGTGGACGTCGGCTGTAATAGCCACTCTCAGCCCTTCTCTCGTGCGGAGCCCCGGGAGCTGCACTGGCCTTGGGCACCTGGCAGCATGATTTCCTTCCCCTTCTCCTTCTTAGCACAATGAAGTACGCTTCAAATGGGGCTATTTTCTCTCTCCAAGTTTCCCAGGGTACTATCCCAAACTGCCGCACTCCACTACTTTAAATTAAATAGCCCGGGACCTCCCATGAGGTCAAGTGGCTAAGGCTCCCCGCTTCCACTGCAGGTGGCACGGGTTTCATACCTCGTCATGGAACTCAGATCCTACAGGCCACACGGCGTGACCAAAAATACATAAATAAATAAATAGTCCCCTGAAGTCACTGATGTACCGGGCTTGAACTCAATCACCACCCTTTTAATTCAGCTGACCTGGCTTTAGGTCAGTTTTCCCCACGCAGGGTTGTGGAAACAGGAGGAAGAGGATCACATGGAAAGGGAAGACAAACGTTTGCGGAGAACTCTCCAGAGAAAGAGAAGGCACAGGGATGAGCAAAGCCCGCCCAGCAAATATCCAGGCTTTTACAGGCTCCAGGGTCAGGAAAACCAGCCCCGTTTTCCAGATGCCAACACCCACAGAGGCCAACAGCTTAAAAAGCTGCAGGCCCCCCCCCAAAAAAAAAAAAAACAGCTGCAAGCCCGAGTCAAGGCACGGATTTCTGGGTCCAGAGTCCTGACTCTGGAGAAACAAAGGGCAGTCAGTCTACAGGCAACCTGTCTGGCCGTCCGACCACTGGGCCACAACCTGGCTGGAAGTGTCCCCATCGGAAGCTGAAGGCAGACCACTGCCCCACTCTGAGGCGAGGCAATTTGAACCGGTGAATCAGAGGGGCCCGAAAACAACCCCTTTGCTCCGGGTACATCCTTGCGGTTCTGCTAACCCCATCTCCAACCCCATCTCAAAACCTGGAATTTTGGCCAGGGATCCACAGGTGGGCTCTGCTGGCACTCCGGCCCCCTCTTGTGGCCTTCGTCTCTAATAGCAACTTATAGCCCTTCCTCCTGCCTCCCTTGCCAGCTCTGGGGGCTGCACTGGCCCAGGGCGCCTGCCCGCCTGATTTCCTTCCCCCTCTCCCTCTTAGCACAATAAAGTGCCCTAGAGATGGAGATATTTTCTCTCTCCAAGTCTCCCAGGGTACTCATCCCTCCCTACCACATCCTACTACTTTAAATTAATCAGCCCAGGACTTCCCTGGTCCTCCAGTGGTTTCGACTCCATTCTTCCACTGCAGGGCGTATGGGTTTGATCCTTGGTCGGGGAACTAAGATCGACATGGCACACAGCATGCCCAAATATAAATTAATTAATTAATTAATTAATGGGCCCACTGCATTTACCGATGTACCGGGGTTTAAATCAATCATCTCCCACATACTTCAGGTGACCTGGCTTTAGGTCAGGTTACCCAGGCACAGTTGTGCAAACAGAAGGAAGAGGATCAGATAGGAAGGGAGGACAAACTTTTGGAGAGAACTCTCGGGAAAAAGAAAGGGCACAGGGATGAGCGCAGCCCACCCAGCAAACACCAGGGTTTTTACAGGCTCCAGGTTCAGGACGACAGCCCCGTTTTCCAGATGACAACACACACAGAGACCACCAGCTTGAAAGCTGAAAGCTCAAGTCAAGCCAGGTGTATCTGGGTGCAGAGTCCTGACTCTAGAGAAACAAAGGGCACTCAGTCTGCAGACAGCCTCTCTGGCTGTCGGGTCACTGGGCCACCCGACCCGGCTGAAAGTGCCCCCATGGCAAGCTGAAGGCAGAATTCAGCCCGCTCTGTGAGAGAAGGCAATTTCAGCAAGTGAATCACAGGTGCACAGTAACAACCCCTTTCGCCTGGGCACGTCCTTGACTTTCCGCAAACCCCATCTCCGAACCTGGAGGTTTGGCCAGGGATGCACACGAGGGTACCGCTGGTGCTCCGGCACCCTCTTGTGGACGTTGGCTCTAATGGCAACTCTCAGCCCTTCTTCAATGCGGAGCACGGGGGTTGCACTGGCCTTGGGCATCTGCCAGCCTGATTTTCTTCCCCCTCTCTCTCTTAACACAATAGAGTGCACTACAGATGGGGATATCTACTCTCTCCAAGTTTAGGAGGGTACCATCCCACCCTACCGCACCCCACACCTTTAAATTAAATAGCCCGGGACCTCCCATGAGGTCCAGTGGCTAAGACTCCCCGCTTCCACTGCAGGTGGCACGGGTTTCATCCCTCGTCATGGAACTCAGATCCTACAGGCCACACGGTGTGACCAAAAATAAATAAATAAATAAATACTCCCCTGAAGTCACTGATGTACCGGGCTTGAACTCAATCACCACCCTTTTAATTCAGCTGACCTGGCTTTAGGTCAGTTTTCCCCACGCAGGGTTGTGGAAACAGGAGGAAGAGGATCACATGGAAAGGGAAGACAAACGTTTGCGGAGAACTCTCCAGAGAAAGAGAAGGCACAGGGATGAGCAAAGCCCGCCCAGCAAATATCCAGGCTTTTACAGGCTCCAGGGTCAGGAAAACCAGCCCCGTTTTCCAGATGCCAACACCCACAGAGGCCAACAGCTTAAAAAGCTGCAGGCCCCCCCCCAAAAAAAAAAACAGCTGCAAGCCCGAGTCAAGGCACGGATTTCTGGGTCCAGAGTCCTGACTCTGGAGAAACAAAGGGCAGTCAGTCTACAGGCAACCTGTCTGGCCGTCCGACCACTGGGCCACAACCTGGCTGGAAGTGTCCCCATCGGAAGCTGAAGGCAGACCACTGCCCCACTCTGAGGCGAGGCAATTTGAACCGGTGAATCAGAGGGGCCCGAAAACAACCCCTTTGCTCCGGGTACGTCCTTGCGGTTCTGCTAACCCCATCTCAAAACCTGGAATTTTGGCCAGGGATCCACAGGTGGGCTCCGCTGGCGCTCCGGGCCCCTCTTGTGGCCTTCGTCTCTAATAGCAACTTATAGCCCTTCCTCCTGCCTCCCTTGCCAGCTCTGGGGGCTGCACTGGCCCAGGGCGCCTGCCCGCCTGATTTCCTTCCCCCTCTCCCTCTTAGCACAATGAAGTGCCCTAGAGATGGCGATATTTTCTCTCTCCAAGTCTCCCAGGGTACTCATCCCTCCCTACCACATCTTACTACTTTAATCAGCCCAGGACTTCCCTGGTCCTCCAGTGGTTTCGACTCCATTCTTCCACTGCAGGGCGTATGGGTTTGATCCTTGGTCGGGGAACTAAGATCGACATGGCACACAGCATGCCCAAATATAAATTAATTAATTAATAAATAAATGGGCCCACTGCATTTACCGATGTACCGGGGTTTAAATCAATCATCTCCCACATACTTCAGGTGACCTGGCTTTAGGTCAGGTTACCCCAGGCACAGTTGTGCAAACAGAAGGAAGGGATCAGATAGGAAGGGAGGACAAACTTTTGGAGAGAACTCTCGGGAAAAAGAAAGGGCACAGGGATGAGCGCAGCCCACCCAGCAAACACCAGGGTTTTTACAGGCTCCAGGTTCAGGACGACAGCCCCGTTTTCCAGATGCCAACAAACAGAGACCACCAGCTTAAAAGCTGAAAGCCCAAGTCAAGCCAGGTGTTTCTGGGTCCAGAGTCCTGACTCTGGAGAAACAAAGGGCACTCAGTCTGCAGACAGCCTCTCTGGCTGTCGGGTCACTGGGCCACCCGACCCGGCTGAAAGTGCCCCCATGGCAAGCTGAAGGCAGAATTCAGCCCGCTCTGTGAGAGGAGGCAATTTCAGCAAGTGAATCACAGGTGCCCAGTAACAACCCCTTTCCTCTGGGCACGTCCTTGACTTTCCGCAAACCCCATCTCCGAACCTGGAGGTTTGGCCAGGGATGCACACGAGGGTACCGCTGGTGCTCCGTCGCCCTCTTGTGGACGTCGACTCTAATGGCAACTCTCAGCCCTTCTTCCCTGCGGAGACCCGGAGGCTGCACTGGCCTTGGGTAGCTGGCAGCCTGATTTCCTTCCCCTTCTCCCTCTTAGCACAATGAAGTGCCCTAGGGATGACGATATTTTCTCTCTCCAACTCTCCCAGCGTAGTCCTCCCTCCCTACCACATCCTACTACTTTAATCAACCCAGGACTTCCCTAGTCCTCCAGTGGTTTAGGCTCCCTTCTTCCGCTGCACGGCGCTTGCGTTTGATCCTTGGTCGGGCAACTAAGATCCTATATGCCACACAGCATGGCCAAATATAAATAAATAAAAAAATAAGCCCACTGCATTTACTGATGTACCTGGCTTTAAATCAATCATCTCCCACATACTTCAGGTGAGCTGGCTTTAGGTCAGGTTACCCCAGACACAGTTGTGGAAACAGAAGGAAGAGGATCATATACAAAGGGAAGACAAACATTTGGAGAGGACTCTCGAGAACAAGAAAGGGCACAGGGATGAGTGCAACATGCCCAGCAAACACCAGCGTTTTTACAGGCTCCAGGTTCAGGACGACAGCCCCGTTTTCCAGATGCCAACACACACAGAGACCAGCAGCTTAAAAGCTGAAAGCCCAAGTGAAGCCAGCTGTTTCTGGGTCCAGAGTCCTGACTCTGGAGAAACAAATGGCACTCAGTCTGCAGACAGCCTCTCTGGCTGTCGGGTCACTGGGCCACCCGACCCAGCTGAAAGTGCCCCCATGACAAGCTGAAGGCAGCATTCAGCCTGCTCTGTGAGAGGAGGCAATTTCAGCAAGTGCATCAGAGGTGCCCAGTAACAACCCCTTTCCTCTGGGCACGACCTTGAGTTTCCACAAACCCCATCTACGAACCTGGAGGCTTGGCCAGGGATGCACACGAGGGTACCGCTGGTGCTCCGGCACCCTCTTGTGGACGTTGGCTCTAATGGCAACTCTCAGCCCTTCTTCAATGCGGAGCACGGGGGTTGCACTGGCCTTGGGCATCTGCCAGCCTGATTTTCTTCCCCCTCTCTCTCTTAACACAATAGAGTGCACTACAGATGGGGATATCTACTCTCTCCAAGTTTAGGAGGGTACCATCCCACCCTACCGCACCCCACACCTTTAAATTAAATAGCCCGGGACCTCCCATGAGGTCCAGTGGCTAAGACTCCCCGCTTCCACTGCAGGTGGCACGGGTTTCATCCCTCGTCATGGAACTCAGATCCTACAGGCCACACGGTGTGACCAAAAATAAATAAATAAATAAATACTCCCCTGAAGTCACTGATGTACCGGGCTTGAACTCAATCACCACCCTTTTAATTCAGCTGACCTGGCTTTAGGTCAGTTTTCCCCACGCAGGGTTGTGGAAACAGGAGGAAGAGGATCACATGGAAAGGGAAGACAAACGTTTGCGGAGAACTCTCCAGAGAAAGAGAAGGCACAGGGATGAGCAAAGCCCGCCCAGCAAATATCCAGGCTTTTACAGGCTCCAGGGTCAGGAAAACCAGCCCCGTTTTCCAGATGCCAACACCCACAGAGGCCAACAGCTTAAAAAGCTGCAGGCCCCCCCCCAAAAAAAAAACAGCTGCAAGCCCGAGTCAAGGCACGGATTTCTGGGTCCAGAGTCCTGACTCTGGAGAAACAAAGGGCAGTCAGTCTACAGGCAACCTGTCTGGCCGTCCGACCACTGGGCCACAACCTGGCTGGAAGTGTCCCCATCGGAAGCTGAAGGCAGACCACTGCCCCACTCTGAGGCGAGGCAATTTGAACCGGTGAATCAGAGGGGCCCGAAAACAACCCCTTTGCTCCGGGTACGTCCTTGCGGTTCTGCTAACCCCATCTCAAAACCTGGAATTTTGGCCAGGGATCCACAGGTGGGCTCCGCTGGCGCTCCAGGCCCCTCTTGTGGCCTTCGTCTCTAATAGCAACTTATAGCCCTTCCTCCTGCCTCCCTTGCCAGCTCTGGGGGCTGCACTGGCCCAGGGCGCCTGCCCGCCTGATTTCCTTCCCCCTCTCCCTCTTAGCACAATGAAGTGCCCTAGAGATGGAGATATTTTCTCTCTCCAAGTCTCCCAGGGTACTCATCCCTCCCTACCACATCTTACTACTTTAATCAGCCCAGGACTTCCCTGGTCCTCCAGTGGTTTCGACTCCATTCTTCCACTGCAGGGCGTATGGGTTTGATCCTTGGTCGGGGAACTAAGATCGACATGGCACACAGCATGCCCAAATATAAATTAATTAATTAATAAATAAATGGGCCCACTGCATTTACCGATGTACCGGGGTTTAAATCAATCATCTCCCACATACTTCAGGTGACCTGGCTTTAGGTCAGGTTACCCCAGGCACAGTTGTGCAAACAGAAGGAAGAGGATCAGATAGGAAGGGAGGACAAACTTTTGGAGAGAACTCTCGGGAAAAAGAAAGGGCACAGGGATGAGCGCAGCCCACCCAGCAAACACCAGGGTTTTTACAGGCTCCAGGTTCAGGACGACAGCCCCGTTTTCCAGATGCCAACAAACAGAGACCACCAGCTTAAAAGCTGAAAGCCCAAGTCAAGCCAGGTGTTTCTGGGTCCAGAGTCCTGACTCTGGAGAAACAAAGGGCACTCAGTCTGCAGACAGCCTCTCTGGCTGTCGGGTCACTGGGCCACCCGACCCGGCTGAAAGTGCCCCCATGGCAAGCTGAAGGCAGAATTCAGCCCGCTCTGTGAGAGGAGGCAATTTCAGCAAGTGAATCACAGGTGCCCAGTAACAACCCCTTTCCTCTGGGCACGTCCTTGACTTTCCGCAAACCCCATCTCCGAACCTGGAGGTTTGGCCAGGGATGCACACGAGGGTACCGCTGGTGCTCCGTCGCCCTCTTGTGGACGTCGACTCTAATGGCAACTCTCAGCCCTTCTTCCCTGCGGAGACCCGGAGGCTGCACTGGCCTTGGGTAGCTGGCAGCCTGATTTCCTTCCCCTTCTCCCTCTTAGCACAATGAAGTGCCCTAGGGATGACGATATTTTCTCTCTCCAACTCTCCCAGCGTAGTCCTCCCTCCCTACCACATCCTACTACTTTAATCAACCCAGGACTTCCCTAGTCCTCCAGTGGTTTAGGCTCCCTTCTTCCGCTGCACGGCGCTTGCGTTTGATCCTTGGTCGGGCAACTAAGATCCTATATGCCACACAGCATGGCCAAATATAAATAAATAAAAAAATAAGCCCACTGCATTTACTGATGTACCTGGCTTTAAATCAATCATCTCCCACATACTTCAGGTGAGCTGGCTTTAGGTCAGGTTACCCCAGACACAGTTGTGGAAACAGAAGGAAGAGGATCATATACAAAGGGAAGACAAACATTTGGAGAGGACTCTCGAGAACAAGAAAGGGCACAGGGATGAGTGCAACATGCCCAGCAAACACCAGCATTTTTACAGGCTCCAGGTTCAGGACGACAGCCCCGTTTTCCAGATGCCAACACACACAGAGACCAGCAGCTTAAAAGCTGAAAGCCCAAGTGAAGCCAGCTGTTTCTGGGTCCAGAGTCCTGACTCTGGAGAAACAAATGGCACTCAGTCTGCAGACAGCCTCTCTGGCTGTCGGGTCACTGGGCCACCCGACCCAGCTGAAAGTGCCCCCATGACAAGCTGAAGGCAGCATTCAGCCTGCTCTGTGAGAGGAGGCAATTTCAGCAAGTGCATCAGAGGTGTCCAGTAACAACCCCTTTCCTCTGGGCACGACCTTGAGTTTCCACAAACCCCATCTACGAACCTGGAGGCTTGGCCAGGGATGCACACGAGGGTACCACTGGTGCTCCGGCGCCCTCTCGTGGACGTCGGCTCTAATAGCCACTCTCAGCCCTTCTCTCGTGCGGAGCCCCGGGAGCTGCACTGGCCTTGGGCACCTGGCAGCATGATTTCCTTCCCCTTCTCCTTCTTAGCACAATGAAGTACGCTTCAAATGGGGCTATTTTCTCTCTCCAAGTTTCCCAGGGTACTATCCCAAACTGCCGCACTCCACTACTTTAAATTAAATAGCCCGGGACCTCCCATGAGGTCAAGTGGCTAAGGCTCCCCGCTGCCACTGCAGGTGGCACGGGTTTCATACCTCGTCATGGAACTCAGATCCTACAGGCCACACGGCGTGACCAAAAATACATAAATAAATAAATAGTCCCCTGAAGTCACTGATGTACCGGGCTTGAACTCAATCACCACCCTTTTAATTCAGCTGACCTGGCTTTAGGTCAGTTTTCCCCACGCAGGGTTGTGGAAACAGGAGGAAGAGGATCACATGGAAAGGGAAGACAAACGTTTGCGGAGAACTCTCCAGAGAAAGAGAAGGCACAGGGATGAGCAAAGCCCGCCCAGCAAATATCCAGGCTTTTACAGGCTCCAGGGTCAGGAAAACCAGCCCCGTTTTCCAGATGCCAACACCCACAGAGGCCAACAGCTTAAAAAGCTGCAGGCCCCCCCCCCCAAAAAAAAACAGCTGCAAGCCCGAGTCAAGGCACGGATTTCTGGGTCCAGAGTCCTGACTCTGGAGAAACAAAGGGCAGTCAGTCTACAGGCAACCTGTCTGGCCGTCCGACCACTGGGCCACAACCTGGCTGGAAGTGTCCCCATTGGAAGCTGAAGGCAGACCACTGCCCCACTCTGAGGCGAGGCAATTTGAACCGGTGAATCAGAGGGGCCCGAAAACAACCCCTTTGCTCCGGGTACGTCCTTGCGGTTCTGCTAACCCCATCTCAAAACCTGGAATTTTGGCCAGGGATCCACAGGTGGGCTCCGCTGGCGCTCCGGGCCCCTCTTGTGGCCTTCGTCTCTAATAGCAACTTATAGCCCTTCCTCCTGCCTCCCTTGCCAGCTCTGGGGGCTGCACTGGCCCAGGGCGCCTGCCCGCCTGATTTCCTTCCCCCTCTCCCTCTTAGCACAATGAAGTGCCCTAGAGATGGCGATATTTTCTCTCTCCAAGTCTCCCAGGGTACTCATCCCTCCCTACCACATCTTACTACTTTAATCAGCCCAGGACTTCCCTGGTCCTCCAGTGGTTTCGACTCCATTCTTCCACTGCAGGGCGTATGGGTTTGATCCTTGGTCGGGGAACTAAGATCGACATGGCACACAGCATGCCCAAATATAAATTAATTAATTAATAAATAAATGGGCCCACTGCATTTACCGATGTACCGGGGTTTAAATCAATCATCTCCCACATACTTCAGGTGACCTGGCATTAGGTCAGGTTACCCCAGGCACAGTTGTGCAAACAGAAGGAAGAGGATCAGATAGGAAGGGAAGACAAACTTTAGGACAGAACTCTCGGGAAAAAGAAAGGGCACAGGGATGAGCGCAGCCCGCCCAGGAAACACCAGGGTTTTTACAGGCTCCAGGTTCAGGACGACAGCCCCGTTTTCCAGATGCCAACAAACAGAGACCACCAGCTTAAAAGCTGAAAGCCCAAGTCAAGCCAGGTGTTTCTGGGTCCAGAGTCCTGACTCTGGAGAAACAAAGGGCACTCAGTCTGCAGACAGCCTCTCTGGCTGTCGGGTCACTGGGCCACCCGACCCGGCTGAAAGTGCCCCCATGGCAAGCTGAAGGCAGAATTCAGCCCGCTCTGTGAGAGGAGGCAATTTCAGCAAGTGAATCACAGGTGCCCAGTAACAACCCCTTTCCTCTGGGCACGTCCTTGACTTTCCGCAAACCCCATCTCCGAACCTGGAGGTTTGGCCAGGGATGCACACGAGGGTACCGCTGGTGCTCCGTCGCCCTCTTGTGGACGTCGACTCTAATGGCAACTCTCAGCCCTTCTTCCCTGCGGAGACCCGGAGGCTGCACTGGCCTTGGGTAGCTGGCAGCCTGATTTCCTTCCCCTTCTCCCTCTTAGCACAATGAAGTGCCCTAGGGATGACGATATTTTCTCTCTCCAACTCTCCCAGCGTAGTCCTCCCTCCCTACCACATCCTACTACTTTAATCAACCCAGGACTTCCCTAGTCCTCCAGTGGTTTAGGCTCCCTTCTTCCGCGGCACGGCGCTTGCGTTTGATCCTTGGTCGGGCAACTAAGATCCTATATGCCACACAGCATGGCCAAATATAAATAAATAAAAAAATAAGCCCACTGCATTTACTGATGTACCTGGCTTTAAATCAATCATCTCCCACATACTTCAGGTGAGCTGGCTTTAGGTCAGGTTACCCCAGACACAGTTGTGGAAACAGAAGGAAGAGGATCATATACAAAGGGAAGACAAACATTTGGAGAGGACTCTCGAGAACAAGAAAGGGCACAGGGATGAGTGCAACATGCCCAGCAAACACCAGCGTTTTTACAGGCTCCAGGTTCAGGACGACAGCCCCGTTTTCCAGATGCCAACACACACAGAGACCAGCAGCTTAAAAGCTGAAAGCCCAAGTGAAGCCAGCTGTTTCTGGGTCCAGAGTCCTGACTCTGGAGAAACAAATGGCACTCAGTCTGCAGACAGCCTCTCTGGCTGTCGGGTCACTGGGCCACCCGACCCAGCTGAAAGTGCCCCCATGACAAGCTGAAGGCAGCATTCAGCCTGCTCTGTGAGAGGAGGCAATTTCAGCAAGTGCATCAGAGGTGTCCAGTAACAACCCCTTTCCTCTGGGCACGACCTTGAGTTTCCACAAACCCCATCTACGAACCTGGAGGCTTGGCCAGGGATGCACACGAGGGTACCACTGGTGCTCCGGCGCCCTCTCGTGGACGTCGGCTCTAATAGCCACTCTCAGCCCTTCTCTCGTGCGGAGCCCCGGGAGCTGCACTGGCCTTGGGCACCTGGCAGCATGATTTCCTTCCCCTTCTCCTTCTTAGCACAATGAAGTACGCTTCAAATGGGGCTATTTTCTCTCTCCAAGTTTCCCAGGGTACTATCCCAAACTGCCGCACTCCACTACTTTAAATTAAATAGCCCGGGACCTCCCATGAGGTCAAGTGGCTAAGGCTCCCCGCTGCCACTGCAGGTGGCACGGGTTTCATACCTCGTCATGGAACTCAGATCCTACAGGCCACACGGCGTGACCAAAAATACATAAATAAATAAATAGTCCCCTGAAGTCACTGATGTACCGGGCTTGAACTCAATCACCACCCTTTTAATTCAGCTGACCTGGCTTTAGGTCAGTTTTCCCCACGCAGGGTTGTGGAAACAGGAGGAAGAGGATCACATGGAAAGGGAAGACAAACGTTTGCGGAGAACTCTCCAGAGAAAGAGAAGGCACAGGGATGAGCAAAGCCCGCCCAGCAAATATCCAGGCTTTTACAGGCTCCAGGGTCAGGAAAACCAGCCCCGTTTTCCAGATGCCAACACCCACAGAGGCCAACAGCTTAAAAAGCTGCAGGCCCCCCCCCCAAAAAAAAACAGCTGCAAGCCCGAGTCAAGGCACGGATTTCTGGGTCCAGAGTCCTGACTCTGGAGAAACAAAGGGCAGTCAGTCTACAGGCAACCTGTCTGGCCGTCCGACCACTGGGCCACAACCTGGCTGGAAGTGTCCCCATCGGAAGCTGAAGGCAGACCACTGCCCCACTCTGAGGCGAGGCAATTTGAACCGGTGAATCAGAGGGGCCCGAAAACAACCCCTTTGCTCCGGGTACATCCTTGCGGTTCTGCTAACCCCATCTCCAACCCCATCTCAAAACCTGGAATTTTGGCCAGGGATCCACAGGTGGGCTCTGCTGGCACTCCGGCCCCCTCTTGTGGCCTTCGTCTCTAGTAGCAACTTATAGCCCTTCCTCCTGCCTCCCTTGCCAGCTCTGGGGGCTGCACTGGCCCAGGGCGCCTGCCCGCCTGATTTCCTTCCCCCTCTCCCTCTTAGCACAATAAAGTGCCCTAGAGATGGAGATATTTTCTCTCTCCAAGTCTCCCAGGGTACTCATCCCTCCCTACCACATCCTACTACTTTAAATTAATCAGCCCAGGACTTCCCTGGTCCTCCAGTGGTTTCGACTCCATTCTTCCACTGCAGGGCGTATGGGTTTGATCCTTGGTCGGGGAACTAAGATCGACATGGCACACAGCATGCCCAAATATAAATTAATTAATTAATTAATAAATGGACCCACTGCATTTACCGATGTACCGGGGTTTAAATCAATCATCTCCCACATACTTCAGGTGACCTGGCATTAGGTCAGGTTACCCCAGGCACAGTTGTGCAAACAGAAGGAAGAGGATCAGATAGGAAGGGAAGACAAACTTTAGGACAGAACTCTCGGGAAAAAGAAAGGGCACAGGGATGAGCGCAGCCCGCCCAGCAAACACCAGGGTTTTTACAGGCTCCAGGTTCAGGACGACAGCCCCGTTTTCCAGATGCCAACAAACAGAGACCACCAGCTTAAAAGCTGAAAGCCCAAGTCAAGCCAGGTGTTTCTGGGTCCAGAGTCCTGACTCTGGAGAAACAAAGGGCACTCAGTCTGCAGACAGCCTCTCTGGCTGTCGGGTCACTGGGCCACCCGACCCGGCTGAAAGTGCCCCCATGGCAAGCTGAAGGCAGAATTCAGCCCGCTCTGTGAGAGGAGGCAATTTCAGCAAGTGAATCACAGGTGCCCAGTAACAACCCCTTTCCTCTGGGCACGTCCTTGACTTTCCGCAAACCCCATCTCCGAATCTGGAGGTTTGGCCAGGGATGCACACGAGGGTACCGCTGGTGCTCCGGCGCCCTCTTGTGGACGTCGACTCTAATGGCAACTCTCAGCCCTTCTTCCCTGCGGAGACCCGGAGGCTGCACTGGCCTTGGGTAGCTGGCAGCCTGATTTCCTTCCCCTTCTCCCTCTTAGCACAATGAAGTGCCCTAGGGATGACGATATTTTCTCTCTCCAACTCTCCCAGCGTAGTCCTCCCTCCCTACCACATCCTACTACTTTAATCAACCCAGGACTTCCCTAGTCCTCCAGTGGTTTAGGCTCCCTTCTTCCGCGGCACGGCGCTTGCGTTTGATCCTTGGTCGGGCAACTAAGATCCTATATGCCACACAGCATGGCCAAATATAAATAAATAAAAAAATAAGCCCACTGCATTTACTGATGTACCTGGCTTTAAATCAATCATCTCCCACATACTTCAGGTGAGCTGGCTTTAGGTCAGGTTACCCCAGACACAGTTGTGGAAACAGAAGGAAGAGGATCATATACAAAGGGAAGACAAACATTTGGAGAGGACTCTCGAGAACAAGAAAGGGCACAGGGATGAGCGCAACATGCCCAGCAAACACCAGCGTTTTTACAGGCTCCAGGTTCAGGACGACAGCCCCGTTTTCCAGATGCCAACACACACAGAGACCAGCAGCTTAAAAGCTGAAAGCCCAAGTGAAGCCAGCTGTTTCTGGGTCCAGAGTCCTGACTCTGGAGAAACAAATGGCACTCAGTCTGCAGACAGCCTCTCTGGCTGTCGGGTCACTGGGCCACCCGACCCGGCTGAAAGTGCCCCCATGACAAGCTGAAGGCAGCATTCAGCCTGCTCTGTGAGAGGAGGCAATTTCAGCAAGTGCATCAGAGGTGTCCAGTAACAACCCCTTTCCTCTGGGCACGACCTTGAGTTTCCACAAACCCCATCTACGAACCTGGAGGCTTGGCCAGGGATGCACACGAGGGTACCGCTGGTGCTCCGGCGCCCTCTCGTGGACGTCGGCTCTAATAGCCACTCTCAGCCCTTCTCTCGTGCGGAGCCCCGGGAGCTGCACTGGCCTTGGGCACCTGGCAGCATGATTTCCTTCCCCTTCTCCTTCTTAGCACAATGAAGTACGCTTCAAATGGGGCTATTTTCTCTCTCCAAGTTTCCCAGGGTACTATCCCAAACTGCCGCACTCCACTACTTTAAATTAAATAGCCCGGGACCTCCCATGAGGTCAAGTGGCTAAGGCTCCCCGCTGCCACTGCAGGTGGCACGGGTTTCATACCTCGTCATGGAACTCAGATCCTACAGGACACACGGCGTGACCAAAAATACATAAATAAATAAATAGTCCCCTGAAGTCACTGATGTACCGGGCTTGAACTCAATCACCACCCTTTTAATTCAGCTGACCTGGCTTTAGGTCAGTTTTCCCCACGCAGGGTTGTGGAAACAGGAGGAAGAGGATCACATGGAAAGGGAAGACAAACGTTTGCGGAGAACTCTCCAGAGAAAGAGAAGGCACAGGGATGAGCAAAGCCCGCCCAGCAAATATCCAGGCTTTTACAGGCTCCAGGGTCAGGAAAACCAGCCCCGTTTTCCAGATGCCAACACCCACAGAGGCCAACAGCTTAAAAAGCTGCAGGCCCCCCCCCCAAAAAAAAACAGCTGCAAGCCCGAGTCAAGGCACGGATTTCTGGGTCCAGAGTCCTGACTCTGGAGAAACAAAGGGCAGTCAGTCTACAGGCAACCTGTCTGGCCGTCCGACCACTGGGCCACAACCTGGCTGGAAGTGTCCCCATCGGAAGCTGAAGGCAGACCACTGCCCCACTCTGAGGCGAGGCAATTTGAACCGGTGAATCAGAGGGGCCCGAAAACAACCCCTTTGCTCCGGGTACATCCTTGCGGTTCTGCTAACCCCATCTCCAACCCCATCTCAAAACCTGGAATTTTGGCCAGGGATCCACAGGTGGGCTCTGCTGGCACTCCGGCCCCCTCTTGTGGCCTTCGTCTCTAGTAGCAACTTATAGCCCTTCCTCCTGCCTCCCTTGCCAGCTCTGGGGGCTGCACTGGCCCAGGGCGCCTGCCCGCCTGATTTCCTTCCCCCTCTCCCTCTTGGCACAATAAAGTGCCCTAGAGATGGAGATATTTTCTCTCTCCAAGTCTCCCAGGGTACTCATCCCTCCCTACCACATCCTACTACTTTAAATTAATCAGCCCAGGACTTCCCTGGTCCTCCAGTGGTTTCGACTCCATTCTTCCACTGCAGGGCGTATGGGTTTGATCCTTGGTCGGGGAACTAAGATCGACATGGCACACAGCATGCCCAAATATAAATTAATTAATTAATTAATTAATGGGCCCACTGCATTTACCGATGTACCGGGGTTTAAATCAATCATCTCCCACATACTTCAGGTGACCTGGCTTTAGGTCAGGTTACCCCAGGCACAGTTGTGCAAACAGAAGGAAGAGGATCAGATAGGAAGGGAGGACAAACTTTTGGAGAGAACTCTCGGGAAAAAGAAAGGGCACAGGGATGAGCGCAGCCCACCCAGCAAACACCAGGGTTTTTACAGGCTCCAGGTTCAGGACGACAGCCCCGTTTTCCAGATGCCAACACACACAGAGACCACCAGCTTGAAAGCTGAAAGCTCAAGTCAAGCCAGGTGTATCTGGGTGCAGACTCCTGACTCTAGAGAAACAAAGGGCACTCAGTCTGCAGACAGCCTCTCTGGCTGTCGGGTCACTGGGCCACCCGACCCGGCTGAAAGTGCCCCCATGGCAAGCTGAAGGCAGAATTCAGCCCGCTCTGTGAGAGAAGGCAATTTCAGCAAGTGAATCACAGGTGCCCAGTAACAACCCCTTTCCCCTGGGCACGTCCTTGACTTTCCGCAAACCCCATCTCCGAACCTGGAGGTTTGGCCAGGGATGCACACGAGGGTACCGCTGGTGCTCCGGCACCCTCTTGTGGACGTTGGCTCTAATGGCAACTCTCAGCCCTTCTTCAATGCGGAGCACCGGGGGCTGCACTGGCCTTGGGCATCTGCCAGCCTGATTTTCTTCCCCCTCTCCCTCTTAACACAATGGAGTGCACTACAGATGGGGATATCTACTCTCTCCAAGTTTAGGAGGGTACTATCCCACCCTACCGCACCCCACACCTTTAAATTAAATAGCCCGGGACCTCCCATGAGGTCCAGTGGCTAAGACTCCCCGCTTCCACTGCAGGTTGCACGGGTTTCATCCCTCATCATGGAACTCACATCCTACAGGCCACACGGCGTGACCAAAAATAAATAAATAAATAAATACTCCCCTGAAGTCACTGATGTACCGGGCTTGAACTCAATCACCACCCTTTTAATTCAGCTGACCTGGCTTTAGGTCAGTTTTCCCCACGCAGGGTTGTGGAAACAGGAGGAAGAGGATCACATGGAAAGGGAAGACAAACGTTTGCGGAGAACTCTCCAGAGAAAGAGAAGGCACAGGGATGAGCAAAGCCCGCCCAGCAAATATCCAGGCTTTTACAGGCTCCAGGGTCAGGAAAACCAGCCCCGTTTTCCAGATGCCAACACCCACAGAGGCCAACAGCTTAAAAAGCTGCAGGCCCCCCCCCCAAAAAAAAAACAGCTGCAAGCCCGAGTCAAGGCACGGATTTCTGGGTCCAGAGTCCTGACTCTGGAGAAACAAAGGGCAGTCAGTCTACAGGCAACCTGTCTGGCCGTCCGACCACTGGGCCACAACCTGGCTGGAAGTGTCCCCATCGGAAGCTGAAGGCAGACCACTGCCCCACTCTGAGGCGAGGCAATTTGAACCGGTGAATCAGAGGGGCCCGAAACCAACCCCTTTGCTCCGGGTACGTCCTTGCGGTTCTGCTAACCCCATCTCCAACCCCATCTCAAAACCTGGAATTTTGGCCAGGGATCCACAGGTGGGCTCTGCTGGCACTCCGGCCCCCTCTTGTGGCCTTCGTCTCTAATAGCAACTTATAGCCCTTCCTCCTGCCTCCCTTGCCAGCTCTGGGGGCTGCACTGGCCCAGGGCGCCTGCCCGCCTGATTTCCTTCCCCCTCTCCCTCTTAGCACAATAAAGTGCCCTAGAGATGGAGATATTTTCTCTCTCCAAGTCTCCCAGGGTACTCATCCCTCCCTACCACATCCTACTACTTTAAATTAATCAGCCCAGGACTTCCCTGGTCCTCCAGTGGTTTCGACTCCATTCTTCCACTGCAGGGCGTATGGGTTTGATCCTTGGTCGGGGAACTAAGATCGACATGGCACACAGCATGCCCAAATATAAATTAATTAATTAATTAATTAATAGGCCCACTGCATTTACCGATGTACCGGGGTTTAAATCAATCATCTCCCACATACTTCAGGTGACCTGGCATTAGGTCAGGTTACCCCAGGCACAGTTGTGCAAACAGAAGGAAGAGGATCAGATAGGAAGGGAAGACAAACTTTAGGACAGAACTCTCGGGAAAAAGAAAGGGCACAGGGATGAGCGCAGCCCGCCCAGGAAACACCAGGGTTTTTACAGGCTCCAGGTTCAGGACGACAGCCCCGTTTTCCAGATGCCAACAAACAGAGACCACCAGCTTAAAAGCTGAAAGCCCAAGTCAAGCCAGGTGTTTCTGGGTCCAGAGTCCTCACTCTGGAGAAACAAAGGGCACTCAGTCTGCAGACAGCCTCTCTGGCTGTCGGGTCACTGGGCCACCCGACCCGGCTGAAAGTGCCCCCATGGCAAGCTGAAGGCAGAATTCAGCCCGCTCTGTGAGAGGAGGCAATTTCAGCAAGTGAATCACAGGTGCCCAGTAACAACCCCTTTCCTCTGGGCACGTCCTTGACTTTCCGCAAACCCCATCTCCGAACCTGGAGGTTTGGCCAGGGATGCACACGAGGGTACCGCTGGTGCTCCGGCGCCCTCTTGTGGACGTCGACTCTAATGGCAACTCTCAGCCCTTCTTCCCTGCGGAGACCCGGAGGCTGCACTGGCCTTGGGTAGCTGGCAGCCTGATTTCCTTCCCCTTCTCCCTCTTAGCACAATGAAGTGCCCTAGGGATGACGATATTTTCTCTCTCCAACTCTCCCAGCGTAGTCCTCCCTCCCTACCACATCCTACTACTTTAATCAACCCAGGACTTCCCTAGTCCTCCAGTGGTTTAGGCTCCCTTCTTCCGCTGCACGGCGCTTGCGTTTGATCCTTGGTCGGGCAACTAAGATCCTATATGCCACACAGCATGGCCAAATATAAATAAATAAAAAAATAAGCCCACTGCATTTACTGATGTACCTGGCTTTAAATCAATCATCTCCCACATACTTCAGGTGAGCTGGCTTTAGGTCAGGTTACCCCAGACACAGTTGTGGAAACAGAAGGAAGAGGATCATATACAAAGGGAAGACAAACATTTGGAGAGGACTCTCGAGAACAAGAAAGGGCACAGGGATGAGCGCAACATGCCCAGCAAACACCAGCATTTTTACAGGCTCCAGGTTCAGGACGACAGCCCCGTTTTCCAGATGCCAACACACACAGAGACCAGCAGCTTAAAAGCTGAAAGCCCAAGTGAAGCCAGCTGTTTCTGGGTCCAGAGTCCTGACTCTGGAGAAACAAATGGCACTCAGTCTGCAGACAGCCTCTCTGGCTGTCGGGTCACTGGGCCACCCGACCCGGCTGAAAGTGCCCCCATGACAAGCTGAAGGCAGCATTCAGCCTGCTCTGTGAGAGGAGGCAATTTCAGCAAGTGCATCAGAGGTGTCCAGTAACAACCCCTTTCCTCTGGGCACGACCTTGAGTTTCCACAAACCCCATCTACGAACCTGGAGGCTTGGCCAGGGATGCACACGAGGGTACCGCTGGTGCTCCGGCGCCCTCTCGTGGACGTCGGCTCTAATAGCCACTCTCAGCCCTTCTCTCGTGCGGAGCCCCGGGAGCTGCACTGGCCTTGGGCACCTGGCAGCATGATTTCCTTCCCCTTCTCCTTCTTAGCACAATGAAGTACGCTTCAAATGGGGCTATTTTCTCTCTCCAAGTTTCCCAGGGTACTATCCCAAACTGCCGCACTCCACTACTTTAAATTAAATAGCCCGGGACCTCCCATGAGGTCAAGTGGCTAAGGCTCCCCGCTTCCACTGCAGGTGGCACGGGTTTCATCCCTCGTCATGGAACTCAGATCCTACAGGCCACACGGCGTGACCAAAAATACATAAATAAATAGTCCCCTGAAGTCACTGATGTACCGGGCTTGAACTCAATCACCACCCTTTTAATTCAGCTGACCTGGCTTTAGGTCAGTTTTCCCCACGCAGGGTTGTGGAAACAGGAGGAAGAGGATCACATGGAAAGGGAAGACAAACGTTTGCGGAGAACTCTCCAGAGAAAGAGAAGGCACAGGGATGAGCAAACCCCGCCCAGCAAATATCCAGGCTTTTACAGGCTCCAGGGTCAGGAAAACCAGCCCCGTTTTCCAGATGCCAACACCCACAGAGGCCAACAGCTTAAAAAGCTGCAGGCCCCCCCCCAAAAAAAAAACAGCTGCAAGCCCGAGTCAAGGCACGGATTTCTGGGTCCAGAGTCCTGACTCTGGAGAAACAAAGGGCAGTCAGTCTACAGGCAACCTGTCTGGCCGTCCGACCACTGGGCCACAACCTGGCTGGAAGTGTCCCCATCGGAAGCTGAAGGCAGACCACTGCCCCACTCTGAGGCGAGGCAATTTGAACCGGTGAATCAGAGGGGCCCGAAAACAACCCCTTTGCTCCGGGTACGTCCTTGCGGTTCTGCTAACCCCATCTCCAACCCCATCTCAAAACCTGGAATTTTGGCCAGGGATCCACAGGTGGGCTCTGCTGGCACTCCGGCCCCCTCTTGTGGCCTTCGTCTCTAGTAGCAACTTATAGCCCTTCCTCCTGCCTCCCTTGCCAGCTCTGGGGGCTGCACTGGCCCAGGGCGCCTGCCCGCCTGATTTCCTTCCCCCTCTCCCTCTTGGCACAATAAAGTGCCCTAGAGATGGAGATATTTTCTCTCTCCAAGTCTCCCAGGGTACTCATCCCTCCCTACCACATCCTACTACTTTAAATTAATCAGCCCAGGACTTCCCTGGTCCTCCAGTGGTTTCGACTCCATTCTTCCACTGCAGGGCGTATGGGTTTGATCCTTGGTCGGGGAACTAAGATCGACATGGCACACAGCATGCCCAAATATAAATTAATTAATTAATTAATTAATGGGCCCACTGCATTTACCGATGTACCGGGGTTTAAATCAATCATCTACCACATACTTCAGGTGACCTGGCTTTAGGTCAGGTTACCCCAGGCACAGTTGTGCAAACAGAAGGAAGAGGATCAGATAGGAAGGGAGGACAAACTTTTGGAGAGAACTCTCGGGAAAAAGAAAGGGCACAGGGATGAGCGCAGCCCACCCAGCAAACACCAGGGTTTTTACAGGCTCCAGGTTCAGGACGACAGCCCCGTTTTCCAGATGCCAACACACACAGAGACCACCAGCTTGAAAGCTGAAAGCTCAAGTCAAGCCAGGTGTATCTGGGTGCAGACTCCTGACTCTAGAGAAACAAAGGGCACTCAGTCTGCAGACAGCCTCTCTGGCTGTCGGGTCACTGGGCCACCCGACCCGGCTGAAAGTGCCCCCATGGCAAGCTGAAGGCAGAATTCAGCCCGCTCTGTGAGAGAAGGCAATTTCAGCAAGTGAATCACAGGTGCCCAGTAACAACCCCTTTCCCCTGGGCACGTCCTTGACTTTCCGCAAACCCCATCTCCGAACCTGGAGGTTTGGCCAGGGATGCACACGAGGGTACCCCTGGTGCTCCGGCGCCCTCTTGTGGACGTTGGCTCTAATGGCAACTCTCAGCCCTTCTTCAATGCGGAGCACCGGGGGCTGCACTGGCCTTGGGCATCTGCCAGCCTGATTTCCTTCCCCCTCTCCCTCTTAACACACTGAAGTGCACTACAGATGGGGATATCTACTCTCTCCAAGTTTAGGAGGGTACTATCCCACCCTACCGCACCCCACACCTTTAAATTAAATAGCCCGGGACCTCCCATGAGGTCAAGTGGCTAAGACTCCCCGCTTCCACTGCAGGTGGCACGGGTTTCATCCCTCGTCATGGAACTCAGATCCTACAGGCCACACGGCGTGACCAAAAATAAATAAATAAATAAATAGTCCCCTGAAGTCACTGATGTACCGGGCTTGAACTCAATCACCACCCTTTTAATTCAGCTGACCTGGCTTTAGGTCAGTTTTCCCCACGCAGGGTTGTGGAAACAGGAGGAAGAGGATCACATGGAAAGGGAAGACAAACGTTTGCGGAGAACTCTCCAGAGAAAGAGAAGGCACAGGGATGAGCAAAGCCCGCCCAGCAAATATCCAGGCTTTTACAGGCTCCAGGGTCAGGAAAACCAGCCCCGTTTTCCAGATGCCAACACCCACAGAGGCCAACAGCTTAAAAAGCTGCAGGCCCCCCCCCAAAAAAAAAACAGCTGCAAGCCCGAGTCAAGGCACGGATTTCTGGGTCCAGAGTCCTGACTCTGGAGAAACAAAGGGCAGTCAGTCTACAGGCAACCTGTCTGGCCGTCCGACCACTGGGCCACAACCTGGCTGGAAGTGTCCCCATCGGAAGCTGAAGGCAGACCACTGCCCCACTCTGAGGCGAGGCAATTTGAACCGGTGAATCAGAGGGGCCCGAAAACAACCCCTTTGCTCCGGGTACGTCCTTGCGGTTCTGCTAACCCCATCTCCAACCCCATCTCAAAACCTGGAATTTTGGCCAGGGATCCACAGGTGGGCTCTGCTGGCACTCCGGCCCCCTCTTGTGGCCTTCGTCTCTAATAGCAACTTATAGCCCTTCCTCCTGCCTCCCTTGCCAGCTCTGGGGGCTGCACTGGCCCAGGGCGCCTGCCCGCCTGATTTCCTTCCCCCTCTCCCTCTTAGCACAATAACGTGCCCTAGAGATGGAGATATTTTCTCTCTCCAAGTCTCCCAGGGTACTCATCCCTCCCTACCACATCCTACTACTTTAAATTAATCAGCCCAGGACTTCCCTGGTCCTCCAGTGGTTTCGACTCCATTCTTCCACTGCAGGGCGTATGGGTTTGATCCTTGGTCGGAGAACTAAGATCGACATGGCACACAGCATGCCCAAATATAAATTAATTAATTAATTAATTAATGGGCCCACTGCATTTACCGATGTACCGGGGTTTAAATCAATCATCTCCCACATACTTCAGGTGACCTGGCTGTAGGTCAGGTTACCCCAGGCACAGTTGTGCAAACAGAAGGAAGAGGATCAGATAGGAGGGGAAGACACACTTTTGGAGAGAACTCTCGGGAAAAAGAAAGGGCACAGGGATGAGCGCAGCCCGCCCAGCAAACACCAGGGTTTTTACAGGCTCCAGGTTCAGGACGACAGCCCCGTTTTCCAGATGCCAACACACACAGAGACCACCAGCTTGAAAGCTGAAAGCTCAAGTCAAGCCAGGTGTATCTGGGTGCAGACTCCTGACTCTAGAGAAACAAAGGGCACTCAGTCTGCAGACAGCCTCTCTGGCTGTCGGGTCACTGGGCCACCCGACCCGGCTGAAAGTGCCCCCATGGCAAGCTGAAGGCAGAATTCAGCCCGCTCTGTGAGAGAAGGCAATTTCAGCAAGTGAATCACAGGTGCCCAGTAACAACCCCTTTCCCCTGGGCACGTCCTTGACTTTCCGCAAACCCCATCTCCGAACCTGGAGGTTTGGCCAGGGATGCACACGAGGGTACCGCTGGTGCTCCGGCACCCTCTTGTGGACGTTGGCTCTAATGGCAACTCTCAGCCCTTCTTCAATGCGGAGCACCGGGGGCTGCACTGGCCTTGGGCATCTGCCAGCCTGATTTTCTTCCCCCTCTCCCTCTTAACACAATGGAGTGCACTACAGATGGGGATATCTACTCTCTCCAAGTTTAGCAGGGTACTATCCCACCCTACCGCACCCCACACCTTTAAATTAAATAGCCCGGGACCTCCCATGAGGTCCAGTGGCTAAGACTCCCCGCTTCCACTGCAGGTGGCACGGGTTTCATCCCTCGTCATGGAACTCAGATCCTACAGGCCACACGGCTTGACCAAAAATAAATAAATAAATAAATACTCCCCTGGAGTCACTGATGTACCGGGCTTGAACTCAATCACCACCCTTTTAATTCAGCTGACCTGGCTTTAGGTCAGTTTTCCCCACGCAGGGTTGTGGAAACAGGAGGAAGAGGATCACATGGAAAGGGAAGACAAACGTTTGCGGAGAACTCTCCAGAGAAACAGAAGGCACAGGGATGAGCAAAGCCCGCCCAGCAAATATCCAGGCTTTTACAGGCTCCAGGGTCAGGAAAACCAGCCCCGTTTTCCAGATGCCAACACCCACAGAGGCCAACAGCTTAAAAAGCTGCAGGCGCCCCCCCCCAAAAAAAAACAGCTGCAAGCCCGAGTCAAGGCACGGATTTCTGGGTCCAGAGTCCTGACTCTGGAGAAACAAAGGGCAGTCAGTCTACAGGCAACCTGTCTGGCCGTCCGACCACTGGGCCACAACCTGGCTGGAAGTGTCCCCATCGGAAGCTGAAGGCAGACCACTGCCCCACTCTGAGGCGAGGCAATTTGAACCGGTGAATCAGAGGGGCCCGAAAACAACCCCTTTGCTCCGGGTACGTCCTTGCGGTTCTGCTAACCCCATCTCAAAACCTGGAATTTTGGCCAGGGATCCACAGGTGGGCTCTGCTGGCACTCCGGCCCCCTCTTGTGGCCTTCGTCTCTAATAGCAACTTATAGCCCTTCCTCCTGCCTCCCTTGCCAGCTCTGGGGGCTGCACTGGCCCAGGGCGCCTGCCCGCCTGATTTCCTTCCCCCTCTCCCTCTTAGCACAATAAAGTGCCCTAGAGATGGAGATATTTTCTCTCTCCAAGTCTCCCAGGGTACTCATCCCTCCCTACCACATCCTACTACTTTAAATTAATGAGCCCAGGACTTCCCTAGTCCTCCAGTGGTTTCGACTCCATTCTTCCACTGCAGGGCGTATGGGTTTGATCCTTGGTCGGAGAACTAAGATCGACATGGCACACAGCATGCCCAAATATAAATTAATTAATTAATTAATTAATGGGCCCACTGCATTTACCGATGTACCGGGGTTTAAATCAATCATCTCCCACATACTTCAGGTGACCTGGCTGTAGGTCAGGTTACCCCAGGCACAGTTGTGCAAACAGAAGGAAGAGGATCAGATAGGAGGGGAAGACACACTTTTGGAGAGAACTCTCGGGAAAAAGAAAGGGCACAGGGATGAGCGCAGCCCGCCCAGCAAACACCAGGGTTTTTACAGGCTCCAGGTTCAGGACGACAGCCCCGTTTTCCAGATGCCAACACACACAGAGACCACCAGCTTGAAAGCTGAAAGCTCAAGTCAAGCCAGGTGTATCTGGGTGCAGAGTCCTGACTCTAGAGAAACAAAGGGCACTCAGTCTGCAGACAGCCTCTCTGGCTGTCGGGTCACTGGGCCACCCGACCCGGCTGAAAGTGCCCCCATGGCAAGCTGAAGGCAGAATTCAGCCCGCTCTGTGAGAGAAGGCAATTTCAGCAAGTGAATCACAGGTGCCCAGTAACAACCCCTTTCCCCTGGGCACGTCCTTGACTTTCCGCAAACCCCATCTCCGAACCTGGAGGTTTGGCCAGGGATGCACACGAGGGTACCGCTGGTGCTCCGGCACCCTCTTGTGGACGTTGGCTCTAATGGCAACTCTCAGCCCTTCTTCAATGCGGAGCACGGGGGGCTGCACTGGCCTTGGGCATCTGCCAGCCTGATTTTCTTCCCCCTCTCCCTCTTAACACAATGGAGTGCACTACAGATGGGGATATCTACTCTCTCCAAGTTTAGGAGGGTACTATCCCACCCTACCGCACCCCACACCTTTAAATTAAATAGCCCGGGACCTCCCATGAGGTCCAGTGGCTAAGACTCCCCGCTTTCACTGCAGGTGGCACGGGTTTCATCCCTCGTCATGGAACTCAGATCCTACAGGCCACACGGCGTGACCAAAAATAAATAAATAAATAAATACTCCCCTGAAGTCACTGATGTACCGGGCTTGAACTCAATCACCACCCTTTTAATTCAGCTGACCTGGCTTTAGGTCAGTTTTCCCTACGCAGGGTTGTGGAAACAGGAGGAAGAGGATCACATGGAAAGGGAAGACAAACGTTTGCGGAGAACTCTCCAGAGAAAGAGAAGGCACAGGGATGAGCAAAGCCCGCCCAGCAAATATCCAGGCTTTTACAGGCTCCAGGGTCAGGAAAACCAGCCCCGTTTTCCAGATGCCAACACCCACAGAGGCCAACAGCTTAAAAAGCTGCAGGCCCCCCCCCCCAAAAAAGAAACAGCTGCAAGCCCGAGTCAAGGCACGGATTTCTGGGTCCAGAGTCCTGACTCTGGAGAAACAAAGGGCAGTCAGTCTACAGGCAACCTGTCTGGCCGTCCGACCACTGGGCCACAACCTGGCTGGAAGTGTCCCCATCGGAAGCTGAAGGCAGACCACTGCCCCACTCTGAGGCGAGGCAATTTGAACCGGTGAATCAGAGGGGCCCGAAAACAACCCCTTTGCCCCGGGTACGTCCTTGCGGTTCTGCTAACCCCATCTCCAACCCCATCTCAAAACCTGGAATTTTGGCCAGGGATCCACAGGTGGGCTCTGCTGGCCCTCCGGCCCCCTCTTGTGGCCTTCGTCTCTAATAGCAACTTATAGCCCTTCCTCCTGCCTCCCTTGCCAGCTCTGGGGGCTGCACTGGCCCAGGGCGCCTGCCCGCCTGATTTCCTTCCCCCTCTCCCTCTTAGCACAATAAAGTGCCCTAGAGATGGAGATATTTTCTCTCTCCAAGTCTCCCAGGGTACTCATCCCTCCCTACCACATCCTACTACTTTAAATTAATCAGCCCAGGACTTCCCTGGTCCTCCAGTGGTTTCGACTCCATTCTTCCACTGCAGGGCGTATGGGTTTGATCCTTGGTCGGGGAACTAAGATCGACATGGCACACAGCATGCCCAAATATAAATTAATTAATTAATTAATTAATGGGCCCACTGCATTTACCGATGTACCGGGGTTTAAATCAATCATCTCCCACATACTTCAGGCGACCTGGCGTTAGGTCAGGTTACCCCAGGCACAGTTGTGCAAACAGAAGGAAGAGGATCAGATAGGAAGGGAAGACAAACTTTTGGAGAGAACTCTCGGGAAAAAGAAAGGGCACAGGGATGAGCGCAGCCCGCCCAGCAAACACCAGGGTTTTTACAGGCTCCAGGATCAGGACGACAGCCCCGTTTTCCAGATGCCAACACACACAGAGACCACCAGCTTGAAAGCTGAAAGCTCAAGTCAAGCCAGGTGTATCTGGGTGCAGAGTCCTGACTCTAGAGAAACAAAGGGCACTCAGTCTGCAGACAGCCTCTCTGGCTGTCGGGTCACTGGGCCACCCGACCCGGCTGAAAGTGCCCCCATGGCAAGCTGAAGGCAGAATTCAGCCCGCTCTGTGAGAGAAGGCAATTTCAGCAAGTGAATCACAGGTGCCCAGTAACAACCCCTTTCCCCTGGGCACGTCCTTGACTTTCCGCAAACCCCATCTCCGAACCTGGAGGTTTGGCCAGGGATGCACACGAGGGTACCGCTGGTGCTCCGGCGCCCTCTTGTGGACGTTGGCTCTAATGGCAACTCGCAGCCCTTCTTCAATGCGGAGCACCGGGGGCTGCACTGGCCTTGGGCATCTGCCAGCCTGATTTCCTTCCCCCTCTCCCTCTTAACACAATGGAGTGCACTACAGATGGGGATATCTACTCTCTCCAAGTTTAGGAGGGTACTATCCCACCCTACCGCACCCCACACCTTTAAATTAAATAGCCCGGGACCTCCCATGAGGTCCAGTGGCTAAGACTCCCCGCTTCCACTGCAGGTGGCACGGGTTTCATCCCTCGTCATGGAACTCAGATCCTACAGGCCACACGGCGTGACCAAAAATAAATAAATAAATAAATACTCCCCTGAAGTCACTGATGTACCAGGCTTGAACTCAATCACCACCCTTTTAATTCAGCTGACCTGGCTTTAGGTCAGTTTTCCCCACGCAGGGTTGTGGAAACAGGAGGAAGAGGATCACATGGAAAGGGAAGACAAACGTTTGCGGAGAACTCTCCAGAGAAAGAGAAGGCACAGGGATGAGCAAAGCCCGCCCAGCAAATATCCAGGCTTTTACAGGCTCCAGGGTAAGGAAAACCAGCCCCGTTTTCCAGATGCCAACACCCACAGAGGCCAACAGCTTAAAAAGCTGCAGGCCCCCCCCCCAAAAAAAAAACAGCTGCAAGCCCGAGTCAAGGCACGGATTTCTGGGTCCAGAGTCCTGACTCTGGAGAAACAAAGGGCAGTCAGTCTACAGGCAACCTGTCTGGCCGTCCGACCACTGGGCCACAACCTGGCTGGAAGTGTCCCCATCGGAAGCTGAAGGCAGACCACTGCCCCACTCTGAGGCGAGGCAATTTGAACCGGTGAATCAGAGGGGCCCGAAAACAACCCCTTTGCCCCGGGTACGTCCTTGCGGTTCTGCTAACCCCATCTCCAACCCCATCTCAAAACCTGGAATTTTGGCCAGGGATCCACAGGTGGGCTCTGCTGGCCCTCCGGCCCCCTCTTGTGGCCTTCGTCTCTAATAGCAACTTATAGCCCTTCCTCCTGCCTCCCTTGCCAGCTCTGGGGGCTGCACTGGCCCAGGGCGCCTGCCCGCCTGATTTCCTTCCCCCTCTCCCTCTTAGCACAATAAAGTGCCCTAGAGATGGAGATATTTTCTCTCTCCAAGTCTCCCAGGGTACTCATCCCTCCCTACCACATCCTACTACTTTAAATTAATCAGCCCAGGACTTCCCTGGTCCTCCAGTGGTTTCGACTCCATTCTTCCACTGCAGGGCGTATGGGTTTGATCCTTGGTCGGGGAACTAAGATCGACATGGCACACAGCATGCCCAAATATAAATTAATTAATTAATTAATAAATGGGCCCACTGCATTTACCGATGTACCGGGGTTTAAATCAATCATCTCCCACATACTTCAGGCGACCTGGCGTTAGGTCAGGTTACCCGAGGCACAGTTGTGCAAACAGAAGGAAGAGGATCAGATAGGAAGGGAAGACAAACTTTTGGAGAGAACTCTCGGGAAAAAGAAAGGGCACAGGGATGAGCGCAGCCCGCCCAGCAAACACCAGGGTTTTTACAGGCTCCAGGATCAGGACGACAGCCCCGTTTTCCAGATGCCAACACAAACAGAGACCACCAGCTTGAAAGCTGAAAGCTCAAGTCAAGCCAGGTGTATCTGGGTGCAGAGTCCTGACTCTAGAGAAACAAAGGGCACTCAGTCTGCAGACAGCCTCTCTGGCTGTCGGGTCACTGGGCCACCCGACCCGGCTGAAAGTGCCCCCATGGCAAGCTGAAGGCAGAATTCAGCCCGCTCTGTGAGAGAAGGCAATTTCAGCAAGTGAATCACAGGTGCCCAGTAACAACCCCTTTCCTCTAGGCACGTCCTTGACTTTCCGCAAACCCCATCTCCGAACCTGGAGGTTTGGCCAGGGATGCACACGAGGGTACCGCTGGTGCTCCGGCGCCCTCTTGTGGACGTTGGCTCTAATGGCAACTCTCAGCCCTTCTTCTATGCGGAGCACCGGGGGCTGCACTGGCCTTGGGCATCTGCCAGCCTGATTTCCTTCCCCCTCTCCGTCTTAACACAATGGAGTGCACTACAGATGGGGATATCTACTCTCTCCAAGTTTAGGAGGGTACTATCCCACCCTACCGCACCCCACACCTTTAAATTAAATAGCCCGGGACCTCCCATGAGGTCCAGTGGCTAAGACTCCCCGCTTCCACTGCAGGTGGCACGGGTTTCATCCCTCGTCATGGAACTCAGATCCTACAGGCCACACGGCGTGACCAAAAATAAATAAATAAATAAATACTCCCCTGAAGTCACTGATGTACCGGGCTTGAACTCAATCACCACCCTTTTAATTCAGCTGACCTGGCTTTAGGTCAGTTTTCCCCACGCAGGGTTGTGGAAACAGGAGGAAGAGGATCACATGGAAAGGGAAGACAAACGTTTGCGGAGAACTCTCCAGAGAAAGAGAAGGCACAGGGATGAGCAAAGCCCGCCCAGCAAATATCCAGGCTTTTACAGGCTCCAGGGTCAGGAAAACCAGCCCCGTTTTCCAGATGCCAACACCCACAGAGGCCAACAGCTTAAAAAGCTGCAGGCCCCCCCCCCAAAAAAAAAACAGCTGCAAGCCCGAGTCAAGGCACGGATTTCTGGGTCCAGAGTCCTGACTCTGGAGAAACAAAGGGCAGTCAGTCTACAGGCAACCTGTCTGGCCGTCCGACCACTGGGCCACAACCTGGCTGGAAGTGTCCCCATCGGAAGCTGAAGGCAGACCACTGCCCCACTCTGAGGCGAGGCAATTTGAACCGGTGAATCAGAGGGGCCCGAAAACAACCCCTTTGCCCCGGGTACGTCCTTGCGGTTCTGCTAACCCCATCTCCAACCCCATCTCAAAACCTGGAATTTTGGCCAGGGATCCACAGGTGGGCTCTGCTGGCCCTCCGGCCCCCTCTTGTGGCCTTCGTCTCTAATAGCAACTTATAGCCCTTCCTCCTGCCTCCCTTGCCAGCTCTGGGGGCTGCACTGGCCCAGGGCGCCTGCCCGCCTGATTTCCTTCCCCCTCTCCCTCTTAGCACAATAAAGTGCCCTAGAGATGGAGATATTTTCTCTCTCCAAGTCTCCCAGGGTACTCATCCCTCCCTACCACATCCTACTACTTTAAATTAATCAGCCCAGGACTTCCCTGGTCCTCCAGTGGTTTCGACTCCATTCTTCCACTGCAGGGCGTATGGGTTTGATCCTTGGTCGGGGAACTAAGATCGACATGGCACACAGCATGCCCAAATATAAATTAATTAATTAATTAATAAATGGGCCCACTGCATTTACCGATGTACCGGGGTTTAAATCAATCATCTCCCACATACTTCAGGCGACCTGGCGTTAGGTCAGGTTACCCCAGGCACAGTTGTGCAAACAGAAGGAAGAGGATCAGATAGGAAGGGAAGACAAACTTTTGGAGAGAACTCTCGGGAAAAAGAAAGGGCACAGGGATGAGCGCAGCCCGCCCAGCAAACACCAGGGTTTTTACAGGCTCCAGGATCAGGACGACAGCCCCGTTTTCCAGATGCCAACACACACAGAGACCACCAGCTTGAAAGCTGAAAGCTCAAGTCAAGCCAGGTGTATCTGGGTGCAGAGTCCTGACTCTAGAGAAACAAAGGGCACTCAGTCTGCAGACAGCCTCTCTGGCTGTCGGGTCATTGGGCCACCCGACCCGGCTGAAAGTGCCCCCATGGCAAGCTGAAGGCAGAATTCAGCCCGCTCTGTGAGAGAAGGCAATTTCAGCAAGTGAATCACAGGTGCCCAGTAACAACCCCTTTCCCCTGGGCACGTCCTTGACTTTCCGCAAACCCCATCTCCGAACCTGGAGGTTTGGCCAGGGATGCACACGAGGGTACCGCTGGTGCTCCGGCGCCCTCTTGTGGACGTTGGCTCTAATGGCAACTCTCAGCCCTTCTTCAATGCGGAGCACCGGGGGCTGCACTGGCCTTGGGCATCTGCCAGCCTGATTTCCTTCCCCCTCTCCCTCTTAACACAATGGAGTGCACTACAGATGGGGATATCTACTCTCTCCAAGTTTAGGAGGGTACTATCCCACCCTACCGCACCCCACACCTTTAAATTAAATAGCCCGGGACCTCCCATGAGGTCCAGTGGCTAAGACTCCCCGCTTCCACTGCAGGTGGCACGGGTTTCATCCCTCGTCATGGAACTCAGATCCTACAGGCCACACGGCGTGACCAAAAATAAATAAATAAATAAATACTCCCCTGAAGTCACTGATGTACCGGGCTTGAACTCAATCACCACCCTTTTAATTCAGCTGACCTGGCTTTAGGTCAGTTTTCCCCACGCAGGGTTGTGGAAACAGGAGGAAGAGGATCACATGGAAAGGGAAGACAAACGTTTGCGGAGAACTCTCCAGAGAAAGAGAAGGCACAGGGATGAGCAAAGCCCGCCCAGCAAATATCCAGGCTTTTACAGGCTCCAGGGTCAGGAAAACCAGCCCCGTTTTCCAGATGCCAACACCCACAGAGGCCAACAGCTTAAAAAGCTGCAGGCCCCCCCCCCCAAAAAAAAAACAGCTGCAAGCCCGAGTCAAGGCACGGATTTCTGGGTCCAGAGTCCTGACTCTGGAGAAACAAAGGGCAGTCAGTCTACAGGCAACCTGTCTGGCCGTCCAACCACTGGGCCACAACCTGGCTGGAAGTGTCCCCATCGGAAGCTGAAGGCAGACCACTGCCCCACTCTGAGGCGAGGCAATTTGAACCGGTGAATCAGAGGGGCCCGAAAACAACCCCTTTGCCCCGGGTACGTCCTTGCGGTTCTGCTAACCCCATCTCCAACCCCATCTCAAAACCTGGAATTTTGGCCAGGGATCCACAGGTGGGCTCTGCTGGCCCTCCGGCCCCCTCTTGTGGCCTTCGTCTCTAATAGCAACTTATAGCCCTTCCTCCTGCCTCCCTTGCCAGCTCTGGGGGCTGCACTGGCCCAGGGCGCCTGCCCGCCTGATTTCCTTCCCCCTCTCCCTCTTAGCACAATAAAGTGCCCTAGAGATGGAGATATTTTCTCTCTCCAAGTCTCCCAGGGTACTCATCCCTCCCTACCACATCCTACTACTTTAAATTAATCAGCCCAGGACTTCCCTGGTCCTCCAGTGGTTTCGACTCCATTCTTCCACTGCAGGGCGTATGGGTTTGATCCTTGGTCGGGGAACTAAGATCGACATGGCACACAGCATGCCCAAATATAAATTAATTAATTAATTAATAAATGGGCCCACTGCATTTACCGATGTACCGGGGTTTAAATCAATCATCTCCCACATACTTCAGGCGACCTGGCGTTAGGTCAGGTTACCCGAGGCACAGTTGTGCAAACAGAAGGAAGAGGATCAGATAGGAAGGGAAGACAAACTTTTGGAGAGAACTCTCGGGAAAAAGAAAGGGCACAGGGATGAGCGCAGCCCGCCCAGCAAACACCAGGGTTTTTACAGGCTCCAGGATCAGGACGACAGCCCCGTTTTCCAGATGCCAACACACACAGAGACCACCAGCTTGAAAGCTGAAAGCTCAAGTCAAGCCAGGTGTATCTGGGTGCAGAGTCCTGACTCTAGAGAAACAAAGGGCACTCAGTCTGCAGACAGCCTCTCTGGCTGTCGGGTCACTGGGCCACCCGACCCGGCTGAAAGTGCCCCCATGGCAAGCTGAAGGCAGAATTCAGCCCGCTCTGTGAGAGAAGGCAATTTCAGCAAGTGAATCACAGGTGCCCAGTAACAACCCCTTTCCCCTGGGCACGTCCTTGACTTTCCGCAAACCCCATCTCCGAACCTGGAGGTTTGGCCAGGGATGCACACGAGGGTACCGCTGGTGCTCCGGCACCCTCTTGTGGACGTTGGCTCTAATGGCAACTCTCAGCCCTTCTTCAATGCGGAGCACGGGGGGCTGCACTGGCCTTGGGCATCTGCCAGCCTGATTTTCTTCCCCCTCTCCCTCTTAACACAATGGAGTGCACTACAGATGGGGATATCTACTCTCTCCAAGTTTAGGAGGGTACTATCCCACCCTACCGCACCCCACACCTTTAAATTAAATAGCCCGGGACCTCCCATGAGGTCCAGTGGCTAAGACTCCCCGCTTCCACTGCAGGTGGCACGGGTTTCATCCCTCGTCATGGAACTCAGATCCTACAGGCCACACGGCGTGACCAAAAATAAATAAATAAATAAATACTCCCCTGAAGTCACTGATGTACCGGGCTTGAACTCAATCACCACCCTTTTAATTCAGCTGACCTGGCTTTAGGTCAGTTTTCCCCACGCAGGGTTGTGGAAACAGGAGGAAGAGGATCACATGGAAAGGGAAGACAAACGTTTGCGGAGAACTCTCCAGAGAAAGAGAAGGCACAGGGATGAGCAAAGCCCGCCCAGCAAATATCCAGGCTTTTACAGGCTCCAGGGTCAGGAAAACCAGCCCCGTTTTCCAGATGCCAACACCCACAGAGGCCAACAGCTTAAAAAGCTGCAGGCCCCCCCCCCAAAAAAAAAAACAGCTGCAAGCCCGAGTCAAGGCACGGATTTCTGGGTCCAGAGTCCTGACTCTGGAGAAACAAAGGGCAGTCAGTCTACAGGCAACCTGTCTGGCCGTCCGACCACTGGGCCACAACCTGGCTGGAAGTGTCCCCATCGGAAGCTGAAGGCAGACCACTGCCCCACTCTGAGGCGAGGCAATTTGAACCGGTGAATCAGAGGGGCCCGAAAACAACCCCTTTGCCCCGGGTACGTCCTTGCGGTTCTGCTAACCCCATCTCCAACCCCATCTCAAAACCTGGAATTTTGGCCAGGGATCCACAGGTGGGCTCTGCTGGCCCTCCGGCCCCCTCTTGTGGCCTTCGTCTCTAATAGCAACTTATAGCCCTTCCTCCTGCCTCCCTTGCCAGCTCTGGGGGCTGCACTGGCCCAGGGCGCCTGCCCGCCTGATTTCCTTCCCCCTCTCCCTCTTAGCACAATAAAGTGCCCTAGAGATGGAGATATTTTCTCTCTCCAAGTCTCCCAGGGTACTCATCCCTCCCTACCACATCCTACTACTTTAAATTAATCAGCCCAGGACTTCCCTGGTCCTCCAGTGGTTTCGACTCCATTCTTCCACTGCAGGGCGTATGGGTTTGATCCTTGGTCGGGGAACTAAGATCGACATGGCACACAGCATGCCCAAATATAAATTAATTAATTAATTAATAAATGGGCCCACTGCATTTACCGATGTACCGGGGTTTAAATCAATCATCTCCCACATACTTCAGGCGACCTGGCGTTAGGTCAGGTTACCCCAGGCACAGTTGTGCAAACAGAAGGAAGAGGATCAGATAGGAAGGGAAGACAAACTTTTGGAGAGAACTCTCGGGAAAAAGAAAGGGCACAGGGATGAGCGCAGCCCGCCCAGCAAACACCAGGGTTTTTACAGGCTCCAGGATCAGGACGACAGCCCCGTTTTCCAGATGCCAACACACACAGAGACCACCAGCTTGAAAGCTGAAAGCTCAAGTCAAGCCAGGTGTATCTGGGTGCAGAGTCCTGACTCTAGAGAAACAAAGGGCACTCAGTCTGCAGACAGCCTCTCTGGCTGTCGGGTCACTGGGCCACCCGACCCGGCTGAAAGTGCCCCCATGGCAAGCTGAAGGCAGAATTCAGCCCGCTCTGTGAGAGAAGGCAATTTCAGCAAGTGAATCACAGGTGCCCAGTAACAACCCCTTTCCCCTGGGCACGTCCTTGACTTTCCGCAAACCCCATCTCCGAACCTGGAGGTTTGGCCAGGGATGCACACGAGGGTACCGCTGGTGCTCCGGCGCCCTCTTGTGGACGTTGGCTCTAATGGCAACTCTCAGCCCTTCTTCAATGCGGAGCACCGGGGGCTGCACTGGCCTTGGGCATCTGCCAGCCTGATTTCCTTCCCCCTCTCCCTCTTAACACAATGGAGTGCACTACAGATGGGGATATCTACTCTCTCCAAGTTTAGGAGGGTACTATCCCACCCTACCGCACCCCACACCTTTAAATTAAATAGCCCGGGACCTCCCATGAGGTCCAGTGGCTAAGACTCCCCGCTTCCACTGCAGGTGGCACGGGTTTCATCCCTCGTCATGGAACTCAGATCCTACAGGCCACACGGCGTGACCAAAAATAAATAAATAAATAAATACTCCCCTGAAGTCACTGATGTACCGGGCTTGAACTCAATCACCACCCTTTTAATTCAGCTGACCTGGCTTTAGGTCAGTTTTCCCCACGCAGGGTTGTGGAAACAGGAGGAAGAGGATCACATGGAAAGGGAAGACAAACGTTTGCGGAGAACTCTCCAGAGAAAGAGAAGGCACAGGGATGAGCAAAGCCCGCCCAGCAAATATCCAGGCTTTTACAGGCTCCAGGGTCAGGAAAACCAGCCCCGTTTTCCAGATGCCAACACCCACAGAGGCCAACAGCTTAAAAAGCTGCAGGCCCCCCCCCCAAAAAAAAAAACAGCTGCAAGCCCGAGTCAAGGCACGGATTTCTGGGTCCAGAGTCCTGACTCTGGAGAAACAAAGGGCAGTCAGTCTACAGGCAACCTGTCTGGCCGTCCGACCACTGGGCCACAACCTGGCTGGAAGTGTCCCCATCGGAAGCTGAAGGCAGACCACTGCCCCACTCTGAGGCGAGGCAATTTGAACCGGTGAATCAGAGGGGCCCGAAAACAACCCCTTTGCCCCGGGTACGTCCTTGCGGTTCTGCTAACCCCATCTCCAACCCCATCTCAAAACCTGGAATTTTGGCCAGGGATCCACAGGTGGGCTCTGCTGGCCCTCCGGCCCCCTCTTGTGGCCTTCGTCTCTAATAGCAACTTATAGCCCTTCCTCCTGCCTCCCTTGCCAGCTCTGGGGGCTGCACTGGCCCAGGGCGCCTGCCCGCCTGATTTCCTTCCCCCTCTCCCTCTTAGCACAATAAAGTGCCCTAGAGATGGAGATATTTTCTCTCTCCAAGTCTCCCAGGGTACTCATCCCTCCCTACCACATCCTACTACTTTAAATTAATCAGCCCAGGACTTCCCTGGTCCTCCAGTGGTTTCGACTCCATTCTTCCACTGCAGGGCGTATGGGTTTGATCCTTGGTCGGGGAACTAAGATCGACATGGCACACAGCATGCCCAAATATAAATTAATTAATTAATTAATAAATGGGCCCACTGCATTTACCGATGTACCGGGGTTTAAATCAATCATCTCCCACATACTTCAGGCGACCTGGCGTTAGGTCAGGTTACCCGAGGCACAGTTGTGCAAACAGAAGGAAGAGGATCAGATAGGAAGGGAAGACAAACTTTTGGAGAGAACTCTCGGGAAAAAGAAAGGGCACAGGGATGAGCGCAGCCCGCCCAGCAAACACCAGGGTTTTTACAGGCTCCAGGATCAGGACGACAGCCCCGTTTTCCAGATGCCAACACACACAGAGACCACCAGCTTGAAAGCTGAAAGCTCAAGTCAAGCCAGGTGTATCTGGGTGCAGAGTCCTGACTCTAGAGAAACAAAGGGCACTCAGTCTGCAGACAGCCTCTCTGGCTGTCGGGTCACTGGGCCACCCGACCCGGCTGAAAGTGCCCCCATGGCAAGCTGAAGGCAGAATTCAGCCCGCTCTGTGAGAGAAGGCAATTTCAGCAAGTGAATCACAGGTGCCCAGTAACAACCCCTTTCCCCTGGGCACGTCCTTGACTTTCCGCAAACCCCATCTCCGAACCTGGAGGTTTGGCCAGGGATGCACACGAGGGTACCGCTGGTGCTCCGGCGCCCTCTTGTGGACGTTGGCTCTAATGGCAACTCTCAGCCCTTCTTCAATGCGGACCACCGGGGGCTGCACTGGCCTTCGGCATCTGCCAGCCTGATTTCCTTCCCCCTCTCCCTCTTAACACAATGGATTGCACTACAGATGGGGATATCTACTCTCTCCAAGTTTAGGAGGGTACTATCCCACCCTACCGCACCCCACACCTTTAAATTAAATAGCCCAGGACCTCCCATGAGGTCCAGTGGCTAAGACTCCCCGCTTCCACTGCAGGTGGCACGGGTTTCATCCCTCGTCATGGAACTCAGATCCTACAGGCCACACGGCGTGACCAAAAATAAATAAATAAATAAATACTCCCCTGAAGTCACTGATGTACCGGGCTTGAACTCAATCACCACCCTTTTAATTCAGCTGACCTGGCTTTAGGTCAGTTTTCCCCACGCAGGGTTGTGGAAACAGGAGGAAGAGGATCACATGGAAAGGGAAGACAAACGTTTGCGGAGAACTCTCCAGAGAAAGAGAAGGCACAGGGATGAGCAAAGCCCGCCCAGCAAATATCCAGGCTTTTACAGGCTCCAGGGTCAGGAAAACCAGCCCCGTTTTCCAGATGCCAACACCCACAGAGGCCAACAGCTTAAAAAGCTGCAGGCCCCCCCCCCAAAAAAAAAAACAGCTGCAAGCCCGAGTCAAGGCACGGATTTCTGGGTCCAGAGTCCTGACTCTGGAGAAACAAAGGGCAGTCAGTCTACAGGCAACCTGTCTGGCCGTCCGACCACTGGGCCACAACCTGGCTGGAAGTGTCCCCATCGGAAGCTGAAGGCAGACCACTGCCCCACTCTGAGGCGAGGCAATTTGAACCGGTGAATCAGAGGGGCCCGAAAACAACCCCTTTGCCCCGGGTACGTCCTTGCGGTTCTGCTAACCCCATCTCCAACCCCATCTCAAAACCTGGAATTTTGGCCAGGGATCCACAGGTGGGCTCTGCTGGCCCTCCGGCCCCCTCTTGTGGCCTTCGTCTCTAATAGCAACTTATAGCCCTTCCTCCTGCCTCCCTTGCCAGCTCTGGGGGCTGCACTGGCCCAGGGCGCCTGCCCGCCTGATTTCCTTCCCCCTCTCCCTCTTAGCACAATAAAGTGCCCTAGAGATGGAGATATTTTCTCTCTCCAAGTCTCCCAGGGTACTCATCCCTCCCTACCACATCCTACTACTTTAAATTAATCAGCCCAGGACTTCCCTGGTCCTCCAGTGGTTTCGACTCCATTCTTCCACTGCAGGGCGTATGGGTTTGATCCTTGGTCGGGGAACTAAGATCGACATGGCACACAGCATGCCCAAATATAAATTAATTAATTAATTAATAAATGGGCCCACTGCATTTACCGATGTACCGGGGTTTAAATCAATCATCTCCCACATACTTCAGGCGACCTGGCGTTAGGTCAGGTTACCCCAGGCACAGTTGTGCAAACAGAAGGAAGAGGATCAGATAGGAAGGGAAGACAAACTTTTGGAGAGAACTCTCGGGAAAAAGAAAGGGCACAGGGATGAGCGCAGCCCGCCCAGCAAACACCAGGGTTTTTACAGGCTCCAGGATCAGGACGACAGCCCCGTTTTCCAGATGCCAACACACACAGAGACCACCAGCTTGAAAGCTGAAAGCTCAAGTCAAGCCAGGTGTATCTGGGTGCAGAGTCCTGACTCTAGAGAAACAAAGGGCACTCAGTCTGCAGACAGCCTCTCTGGCTGTCGGGTCACTGGGCCACCCGACCCGGCTGAAAGTGCCCCCATGGCAAGCTGAAGGCAGAATTCAGCCCGCTCTGTGAGAGAAGGCAATTTCAGCAAGTGAATCACAGGTGCCCAGTAACAACCCCTTTCCCCTGGGCACGTCCTTGACTTTCCGCAAACCCCATCTCCGAACCTGGAGGTTTGGCCAGGGATGCACACGAGGGTACCGCTGGTGCTCCGGCGCCCTCTTGTGGACGTTGGCTCTAATGGCAACTCTCAGCCCTTCTTCAATGCGGAGCACCGGGGGCTGCACTGGCCTTGGGCATCTGCCAGCCTGATTTCCTTCCCCCTCTCCCTCTTAACACAATGGAGTGCACTACAGATGGGGATATCTACTCTCTCCAAGTTTAGGAGGGTACTATCCCACCCTACCGCACCCCACACCTTTAAATTAAATAGCCCGGGACCTCCCATGAGGTCCAGTGGCTAAGACTCCCCGCTTCCACTGCAGGTGGCACGGGTTTCATCCCTCGTCATGGAACTCAGATCCTACAGGCCACACGGCGTGACCAAAAATAAATAAATAAATAAATACTCCCCTGAAGTCACTGATGTACCGGGCTTGAACTCAATCACCACCCTTTTAATTCAGCTGACCTGGCTTTAGGTCAGTTTTCCCCACGCAGGGTTGTGGAAACAGGAGGAAGAGGATCACATGGAAAGGGAAGACAAACGTTTGCGGAGAACTCTCCAGAGAAAGAGAAGGCACAGGGATGAGCAAAGCCCGCCCAGCAAATATCCAGGCTTTTACAGGCTCCAGGGTCAGGAAAACCAGCCCCGTTTTCCAGATGCCAACACCCACAGAGGCCAACAGCTTAAAAAGCTGCAGGCCCCCCCCCCCAAAAAAAAAAACAGCTGCAAGCCCGAGTCAAGGCACGGATTTCTGGGTCCAGAGTCCTGACTCTGGAGAAACAAAGGGCAGTCAGTCTACAGGCAACCTGTCTGGCCGTCCGACCACTGGGCCACAACCTGGCTGGAAGTGTCCCCATCGGAAGCTGAAGGCAGACCACTGCCCCACTCTGAGGCGAGGCAATTTGAACCGGTGAATCAGAGGGGCCCGAAAACAACCCCTTTGCCCCGGGTACGTCCTTGCGGTTCTGCTAACCCCATCTCCAACCCCATCTCAAAACCTGGAATTTTGGCCAGGGATCCACAGGTGGGCTCTGCTGGCCCTCCGGCCCCCTCTTGTGGCCTTCGTCTCTAATAGCAACTTATAGCCCTTCCTCCTGCCTCCCTTGCCAGCTCTGGGGGCTGCACTGGCCCAGGGCGCCTGCCCGCCTGATTTCCTTCCCCCTCTCCCTCTTAGCACAATAAAGTGCCCTAGAGATGGAGATATTTTCTCTCTCCAAGTCTCCCAGGGTACTCATCCCTCCCTACCACATCCTACTACTTTAAATTAATCAGCCCAGGACTTCCCTGGTCCTCCAGTGGTTTCGACTCCATTCTTCCACTGCAGGGCGTATGGGTTTGATCCTTGGTCGGGGAACTAAGATCGACATGGCACACAGCATGCCCAAATATAAATTAATTAATTAATTAATAAATGGGCCCACTGCATTTACCGATGTACCGGGGTTTAAATCAATCATCTCCCACATACTTCAGGCGACCTGGCGTTAGGTCAGGTTACCCCAGGCACAGTTGTGCAAACAGAAGGAAGAGGATCAGATAGGAAGGGAAGACAAACTTTTGGAGAGAACTCTCGGGAAAAAGAAAGGGCACAGGGATGAGCGCAGCCCGCCCAGCAAACACCAGGGTTTTTACAGGCTCCAGGATCAGGACGACAGCCCCGTTTTCCAGATGCCAACACACACAGAGACCACCAGCTTGAAAGCTGAAAGCTCAAGTCAAGCCAGGTGTATCTGGGTGCAGAGTCCTGACTCTAGAGAAACAAAGGGCACTCAGTCTGCAGACAGCCTCTCTGGCTGTCGGGTCACTGGGCCACCCGACCCGGCTGAAAGTGCCCCCATGGCAAGCTGAAGGCAGAATTCAGCCCGCTCTGTGAGAGAAGGCAATTTCAGCAAGTGAATCACAGGTGCCCAGTAACAACCCCTTTCCCCTGGGCACGTCCTTGACTTTCCGCAAACCCCATCTCCGAACCTGGAGGTTTGGCCAGGGATGCACACGAGGGTACCGCTGGTGCTCCGGCGCCCTCTTGTGGACGTTGGCTCTAATGGCAACTCTCAGCCCTTCTTCAATGCGGAGCACCGGGGGCTACACTGGCCTTGGGCATCTGCCAGCCTGATTTCCTTCCCCCTCTCCCTCTTAACACAATGGAGTGCACTACAGATGGGGATATCTACTCTCTCCAAGTTTAGGAGGGTACTATCCCACCCTACCGCACCCCACACCTTTAAATTAAATAGCCCGGGACCTCCCATGAGGTCCAGTGGCTAAGACTCCCCGCTTCCACTGCAGGTGGCACGGGTTTCATCCCTCGTCATGGAACTCAGATCCTACAGGCCACACGGCGTGACCAAAAATAAATAAATAAATAAATACTCCCCTGAAGTCACTGATGTACCGGGCTTGAACTCAATCACCACCCTTTTAATTCAGCTGACCTGGCTTTAGGTCAGTTTTCCCCACGCAGGGTTGTGGAAACAGGAGGAAGAGGATCACATGGAAAGGGAAGACAAACGTTTGCGGAGAACTCTCCAGAGAAAGAGAAGGCACAGGGATGAGCAAAGCCCGCCCAGCAAATATCCAGGCTTTTACAGGCTCCAGGGTCAGGAAAACCAGCCCCGTTTTCCAGATGCCAACACCCACAGAGGCCAACAGCTTAAAAAGCTGCAGGCCCCCCCCCAAAAAAAAAAACAGCTGCAAGCCCGAGTCAAGGCACGGATTTCTGGGTCCAGAGTCCTGACTCTGGAGAAACAAAGGGCAGTCAGTCTACAGGCAACCTGTCTGGCCGTCCGACCACTGGGCCACAACCTGGCTGGAAGTGTCCCCATCGGAAGCTGAAGGCAGACCACTGCCCCACTCTGAGGCGAGGCAATTTGAACCGGTGAATCAGAGGGGCCCGAAAACAACCCCTTTCCTCCGGGTACGTCCTTGCGGTTCTGCTAACCCCATCTCCAACCCCATCTCAAAACCTGGAATTTTGGCCAGGGATCCACAGGTGGGCTCTGCTGGCCCTCCGGCCCCCTCTTGTGGCCTTCGTCTCTAATAGCAACTTATAGCCCTTCCTCCTGCCTCCCTTGCCAGCTCTGGGGGCTGCACTGGCCCAGTGCGCCTGCCCGCCTGATTTCCTTCCCCCTCTCCCTCTTAGCACAATAAAGTGCCCTAGAGATGGAGATATTTTCTCTCTCCAAGTCTCCCAGGGTACTCATCCCTCCCTACCACATCCTACTACTTTAAATTAATCAGCCCAGGACTTCCCTGGTCCTCCAGTGGTTTCGACTCCATTCTTCCACTGCAGGGCGTATGGGTTTGATCCTTGGTCGGAGAACTAAGATCGACATGGCACACAGCATGCCCAAATATAAATTAATTAATTAATTAATTAATGGGCCCACTGCATTTACCGATGTACCGGGGTTTAAATCAATCATCTCCCACATACTTCAGGTGACCTGGCGTTAGGTCAGGTTACCCCAGGCACAGTTGTGCAAACAGAAGGAAGAGGATCAGATAGGAGGGGAAGACACACTTTTGGAGAGAACTCTCGGGAAAAAGAAAGGGCACAGGGATGAGCGCAGCCCGCCCAGCAAACACCAGGGTTTTTACAGGCTCCAGGATCAGGACGACAGCCCCGTTTTCCAGATGCCAACACACACAGAGACCACCAGCTTGAAAGCTGAAAGCTCAAGTCAAGCCAGGTGTATCTGGGTGCAGACTCCTGACTCTAGAGAAACAAAGGGCACTCAGTCTGCAGACAGCCTCTCTGGCTGTCGGGTCACTGGGCCACCCGACCCGGCTGAAAGTGCCCCCATGGCAAGCTGAAGGCAGAATTCAGCCCGCTCTGTGAGAGAAGGCAATTTCAGCAAGTGAATCACAGGTGCCCAGTAACAACCCCTTTCCCCTGGGCACGTCCTTGACTTTCCGCAAACCCCATCTCCGAACCTGGAGGTTTGGCCAGGGATGCACACGAGGGTACCGCTGGTGCTCCGGCGCCCTCTTGTGGACGTTGGCTCTAATGGCAACTCTCAGCCCTTCTTCAATGCGGAGCACCGGGGGCTGCACTGGCCTTGGGCATCTGCCAGCCTGATTTCCTTCCCCCTCTCCCTCTTAACACAATGGAGTGCACTACAGATGGGGATATCTACTCTCTCCAAGTTTAGGAGGGTACTATCCCACCCTACCGCACCCCACACCTTTAAATTAAATAGCCCGGGACCTCCCATGAGGTCCAGTGGCTAAGACTCCCCGCTTCCACTGCAGGTGGCACGGGTTTCATCCCTCGTCATGGAACTCAGATCCTACAGGCCACACGGCGTGACCAAAAATAAATAAATAAATAAATACTCCCCTGAAGTCACTGATGTACCGGGCTTGAACTCAATCACCACCCTTTTAATTCAGCTGACCTGGCTTTAGGTCAGTTTTCCCCACGCAGGGTTGTGGAAACAGGAGGAAGAGGATCACATGGAAAGGGAAGACAAACGTTTGCGGAGAACTCTCCAGAGAAAGAGAAGGCACAGGGATGAGCAAAGCCCGCCCAGCAAATATCCAGGCTTTTACAGGCTCCAGGGTCAGGAAAACCAGCCCCGTTTTCCAGATGCCAACACCCACAGAGGCCAACAGCTTAAAAAGCTGCAGGCCCCCCCCCCAAAAAAAAAAACAGCTGCAAGCCCGAGTCAAGGCACGGATTTCTGGGTCCAGAGTCCTGACTCTGGAGAAACAAAGGGCAGTCAGTCTACAGGCAACCTGTCTGGCCGTCCGACCACTGGGCCACAACCTGGCTGGAAGTGTCCCCATCGGAAGCTGAAGGCAGACCACTGCCCCACTCTGAGGCGAGGCAATTTGAACCGGTGAATCAGAGGGGCCCGAAAACAACCCCTTTGCCCCGGGTACGTCCTTGCGGTTCTGCTAACCCCATCTCCAACCCCATCTCAAAACCTGGAATTTTGGCCAGGGATCCACAGGTGGGCTCTGCTGGCCCTCCGGCCCCCTCTTGTGGCCTTCGTCTCTAATAGCAACTTATAGCCCTTCCTCCTGCCTCCCTTGCCAGCTCTGGGGGCTGCACTGGCCCAGGGCGCCTGCCCGCCTGATTTCCTTCCCCCTCTCCCTCTTAGCACAATAAAGTGCCCTAGAGATGGAGATATTTTCTCTCTCCAAGTCTCCCAGGGTACTCATCCCTCCCTACCACATCCTACTACTTTAAATTAATCAGCCCAGGACTTCCCTGGTCCTCCAGTGGTTTCGACTCCATTCTTCCACTGCAGGGCGTATGGGTTTGATCCTTGGTCGGAGAACTAAGATCGACATGGCACACAGCATGCCCAAATATAAATTAATTAATTAATTAATTAATGGGCCCACTGCATTTACCGATGTACCGGGGTTTAAATCAATCATCTCCCACATACTTCAGGTGACCTGGCTGTAGGTCAGGTTACCCCAGGCACAGTTGTGCAAACAGAAGGAAGAGGATCAGATAGGAGGGGAAGACACACTTTTGGAGAGAACTCTCGGGAAAAAGAAAGGGCACAGGGATGAGCGCAGCCCGCCCAGCAAACACCAGGGTTTTTACAGGCTCCAGGTTCAGGACGACAGCCCCGTTTTCCAGATGCCAACACACACAGAGACCACCAGCTTGAAAGCTGAAAGCTCAAGTCAAGCCAGGTGTATCTGGGTGCAGACTCCTGACTCTAGAGAAACAAAGGGCACTCAGTCTGCAGACAGCCTCTCTGGCTGTCGGGTCACTGGGCCACCCGACCCGGCTGAAAGTGCCCCCATGGCAAGCTGAAGGCAGAATTCAGCCCGCTCTGTGAGAGAAGGCAATTTCAGCAAGTGAATCACAGGTGCCCAGTAACAACCCCTTTCCCCTGGGCACGTCCTTGACTTTCCGCAAACCCCATCTCCGAACCTGGAGGTTTGGCCAGGGATGCACACGAGGGTACCGCTGGTGCTCCGGCACCCTCTTGTGGACGTTGGCTCTAATGGCAACTCTCAGCCCTTCTTTAATGCGGAGCACGGGGGGCTGCACTGGCCTTGGGCATCTGCCAGCCTGATTTTCTTCCCCCTCTCCCTCTTAACACAATGGAGTGCACTACAGATGGGGATATCTACTCTCTCCAAGTTTAGGAGGGTACTATCCCACCCTACCGCACCCCACACCTTTAAATTAAATAGCCCGGGACCTCCCATGAGGTCCAGTGGCTAAGACTCCCCGCTTCCACTGCAGGTGGCACGGGTTTCATCCCTCGTCATGGAACTCAGATCCTACAGGCCACACGGCGTGACCAAAAATAAATAAATAAATAAATACTCCCCTGGAGTCACTGATGTACCGGGCTTGAACTCAATCACCACCCTTTTAATTCAGCTGACCTGGCTTTAGGTCAGTTTTCCCCACGCAGGTTTGTGGAAACAGGAGGAAGAGGATCACATGGAAAGGGAAGACAAACGTTTGCGGAGAACTCTCCACAGAAAGAGAAGGCACAGGGATGAGCAAAGCCCGCCCAGCAAATATCCAGGCTTTTACAGGCTCCAGGGTCAGGAAAACCAGCCCCGTTTTCCAGATGCCAACACCCACAGAGGCCAACAGCTTAAAAAGCTGCAGGCCCCCCCCCCAAAAAAAAAACAGCTGCAAGCCCGAGTCAAGGCACGGATTTCTGGGTCCAGAGTCCTGACTCTGGAGAAACAAAGGGCAGTCAGTCTACAGGCAACCTGTCTGGCCGTCCGACCACTGGGCCACAACCTGGCTGGAAGTGTCCCCATCGGAAGCTGAAGGCAGACCACTGCCCCACTCTGAGGCGAGGCAATTTGAACCGGTGAATCAGAGGGGCCCGAAAACAACCCCTTTGCTCCGGGTACGTCCTTGCGGTTCTGCTAACCCCATCTCCAACCCCATCTCAAAACCTGGAATTTTGGCCAGGGATCCACAGGTGGGCTCTGCTGGCCCTCCGGCCCCCTCTTGTGGCCTTCGTCTCTAATAGCAACTTATAGCCCTCCCTCCTGCCTCCCTTGCCAGCTCTGGGGGCTGCACTGGCCCAGGGCGCCTGCCCGCCTGATTTCCTTCCCCCTCTCCCTCTTAGCACAATAAAGTGCCCTAGAGATTGAGATATTTTCTCTCTCCAAGTCTCCCAGGGTACTCATCCCTCCCTACCACATCCTACTACTTTAAATTAATCAGCCCAGGACTTCCCTGGTCCTCCAGTGGTTTCGACTCCATTCTTCCACTGCAGGGCGTATGGGTTTGATCCTTGGTCGGAGAACTAAGATCGACATGGCACACAGCATGCCCAAATATAAATTAATTAATTAATTAATTAATGGGCCCACTGCATTTACCGATGTACCGGGGTTTAAATCAATCATCTCCCACATACTTCAGGTGACCTGGCTGTAGGTCAGGTTACCCCAGGCACAGTTGTGCAAACAGAAGGAAGAGGATCAGATAGGAAGGGAAGACACACTTTTGGAGAGAACTCTCGGGAAAAAGAAAGGGCACAGGGATGAGCGCAGCCCGCCCAGCAAACACCAGGGTTTTTACAGGCTCCAGGTTCAGGACGACAGCCCCGTTTTCCAGATGCCAACACACACAGAGACCACCAGCTTGAAAGCTGAAAGCTCAAGTCAAGCCAGGTGTATCTGGGTGCAGACTCCTGACTCTAGAGAAACAAAGGGCACTCAGTCTGCAGACAGCCTCTCTGGCTGTCGGGTCACTGGGCCACCCGACCCGGCTGAAAGTGCCCCCATGGCAAGCTAAAGGCAGAATTCAGCCCGCTCTGTGAGAGAAGGCAATTTCAGCAAGTGAATCACAGGTGCCCAGTAACAACCCCTTTCCCCTGGGCACGTCCTTGACTTTCCGCAAACCCCATCTCCGAACCTGGAGGTTTGGCCAGGGATGCACACGAGGGTACCGCTGGTGCTCCGGCGCCCTCTTGTGGACGTTGGCTCTAATGGCAACTCTCAGCCCTTCTTCAATGCGGAGCACCGGGGGCTGCACTGGCCTTGGGCATCTGCCAGCCTGATTTCCTTCCCCCTCTCCCTCTTAACACAATGGAGTGCACTACAGATGGGGATATCTACTCTCTCCAAGTTTAGGAGGGTACTATCCCACCCTACCGCACCCCACACCTTTAAATTAAATAGCCCAGGACCTCCCATGAGGTCCAGTGGCTAAGACTCCCCGCTTCCACTGCAGGTGGCACGGGTTTCATCCCTCGTCATGGAACTCAGATCCTACAGGCCACACGGCGTGACCAAAAATAAATAAATAAATAAATACTCCCCTGAAGTCACTGATGTACCGGGCTTGAACTCAATCACCACCCTTTTAATTCAGCTGACCTGGCTTTAGGTCAGTTTTCCCCACGCAGGGTTGTGGAAACAGGAGGAAGAGGATCACATGGAAAGGGAAGACAAACGTTTGCGGAGAACTCTCCAGAGAAAGAGAAGGCACAGGGATGAGCAAAGCCCGCCCAGCAAATATCCAGGCTTTTACAGGCTCCAGGGTCAGGAAAACCAGCCCCGTTTTCCAGATGCCAACACCCACAGAGGCCAACAGCTTAAAAAGCTGCAGGCCCCCCCCCAAAAAAAAAAACAGCTGCAAGCCCGAGTCAAGGCACGGATTTCTGGGTCCAGAGTCCTGACTCTGGAGAAACAAAGGGCAGTCAGTCTACAGGCAACCTGTCTGGCCGTCCGACCACTGGGCCACAACCTGGCTGGAAGTGTCCCCATCGGAAGCTGAAGGCAGACCACTGCCCCACTCTGAGGCGAGGCAATTTGAACCGGTGAATCAGAGGGGCCCGAAAACAACCCCTTTGCCCCGGGTACGTCCTTGCGGTTCTGCTAACCCCATCTCCAACCCCATCTCAAAACCTGGAATTTTGGCCAGGGATCCACAGGTGGGCTCTGCTGGCCCTCCGGCCCCCTCTTGTGGCCTTCGTCTCTAATAGCAACTTATAGCCCTTCCTCCTGCCTCCCTTGCCAGCTCTGGGGGCTGCACTGGCCCAGGGCGCCTGCCCGCCTGATTTCCTTCCCCCTCTCCCTCTTAGCACAATAAAGTGCCCTAGAGATGGAGATATTTTCTCTCTCCAAGTCTCCCAGGGTACTCATCCCTCCCTACCACATCCTACTACTTTAAATTAATCAGCCCAGGACTTCCCTGGTCCTCCAGTGGTTTCGACTCCATTCTTCCACTGCAGGGCGTATGGGTTTGATCCTTGGTCGGGGAACTAAGATCGACATGGCACACAGCATGCCCAAATATAAATTAATTAATTAATTAATAAATGGGCCCACTGCATTTACCGATGTACCGGGGTTTAAATCAATCATCTCCCACATACTTCAGGCGACCTGGCGTTAGGTCAGGTTACCCCAGGCACAGTTGTGCAAACAGAAGGAAGAGGATCAGATAGGAAGGGAAGACAAACTTTTGGAGAGAACTCTCGGGAAAAAGAAAGGGCACAGGGATGAGCGCAGCCCGCCCAGCAAACACCAGGGTTTTTACAGGCTCCAGGATCAGGACGACAGCCCCGTTTTCCAGATGCCAACACACACAGAGACCACCAGCTTGAAAGCTGAAAGCTCAAGTCAAGCCAGGTGTATCTGGGTGCAGAGTCCTGACTCTAGAGAAACAAAGGGCACTCAGTCTGCAGACAGCCTCTCTGGCTGTCGGGTCACTGGGCCACCCGACCCGGCTGAAAGTGCCCCCATGGCAAGCTGAAGGCAGAATTCAGCCCGCTCTGTGAGAGAAGGCAATTTCAGCAAGTGAATCACAGGTGCCCAGTAACAACCCCTTTCCCCTGGGCACGTCCTTGACTTTCCGCAAACCCCATCTCCGAACCTGGAGGTTTGGCCAGGGATGCACACGAGGGTACCGCTGGTGCTCCGGCGCCCTCTTGTGGACGTTGGCTCTAATGGCAACTCTCAGCCCTTCTTCAATGCGGAGCACCGGGGGCTGCACTGGCCTTGGGCATCTGCCAGCCTGATTTCCTTCCCCCTCTCCCTCTTAACACAATGGAGTGCACTACAGATGGGGATATCTACTCTCTCCAAGTTTAGGAGGGTACTATCCCACCCTACCGCACCCCACACCTTTAAATTAAATAGCCCGGGACCTCCCATGAGGTCCAGTGGCTAAGACTCCCCGCTTCCACTGCAGGTGGCACGGGTTTCATCCCTCGTCATGGAACTCAGATCCTACAGGCCACACGGCGTGACCAAAAATAAATAAATAAATAAATACTCCCCTGAAGTCACTGATGTACCGGGCTTGAACTCAATCACCACCCTTTTAATTCAGCTGACCTGGCTTTAGGTCAGTTTTCCCCACGCAGGGTTGTGGAAACAGGAGGAAGAGGATCACATGGAAAGGGAAGACAAACGTTTGCGGAGAACTCTCCAGAGAAAGAGAAGGCACAGGGATGAGCAAAGCCCGCCCAGCAAATATCCAGGCTTTTACAGGCTCCAGGGTCAGGAAAACCAGCCCCGTTTTCCAGATGCCAACACCCACAGAGGCCAACAGCTTAAAAAGCTGCAGGCCCCCCCCCAAAAAAAAAAAACAGCTGCAAGCCCGAGTCAAGGCACGGATTTCTGGGTCCAGAGTCCTGACTCTGGAGAAACAAAGGGCAGTCAGTCTACAGGCAACCTGTCTGGCCGTCCGACCACTGGGCCACAACCTGGCTGGAAGTGTCCCCATCGGAAGCTGAAGGCAGACCACTGCCCCACTCTGAGGCGAGGCAATTTGAACCGGTGAATCAGAGGGGCCCGAAAACAACCCCTTTGCTCCGGGTACGTCCTTGCGGTTCTGCTAACCCCATCTCCAACCCCATCTCAAAACCTGGAATTTTGGCCAGGGATCCACAGGTGGGCTCTGCTGGCCCTCCGGCCCCCTCTTGTGGCCTTCGTCTCTAATAGCAACTTATAGCCCTTCCTCCTGCCTCCCTTGCCAGCTCTGGGGGCTGCACTGGCCCAGGGCGCCTGCCCGCCTGATTTCCTTCCCCCTCTCCCTCTTAGCACAATAAAGTGCCCTAGAGATGGAGATATTTTCTCTCTCCAAGTCTCCCAGGGTACTCATCCCTCCCTACCACATCCTACTACTTTAAATTAATCAGCCCAGGACTTCCCTGGTCCTCCAGTGGTTTCGACTCCATTCTTCCACTGCAGGGCGTATGGGTTTGATCCTTGGTCGGAGAACTAAGATCGACATGGCACACAGCATGCCCAAATATAAATTAATTAATTAATTAATTAATGGGCCCACTGCATTTACCGATGTACCGGGGTTTAAATCAATCATCTCCCACATACTTCAGGTGACCTGGCTGTAGGTCAGGTTACCCCAGGCACAGTTGTGCAAACAGAAGGAAGAGGATCAGATAGGAGGGGAAGACACACTTTTGGAGAGAACTCTCGGGAAAAAGAAAGGGCACAGGGATGAGCGCAGCCCGCCCAGCAAACACCAGGGTTTTTACAGGCTCCAGGTTCAGGACGACAGCCCCGTTTTCCAGATGCCAACACACACAGAGACCACCAGCTTGAAAGCTGAAAGCTCAAGTCAAGCCAGGTGTATCTGGGTGCAGACTCCTGACTCTAGAGAAACAAAGGGCACTCAGTCTGCAGACAGCCTCTCTGGCTGTCGGGTCACTGGGCCACCCGACCCGGCTGAAAGTGCCCCCATGGCAAGCTAAAGGCAGAATTCAGCCCGCTCTGTGAGAGAAGGCAATTTCAGCAAGTGAATCACAGGTGCCCAGTAACAACCCCTTTCCCCTGGGCACGTCCTTGACTTTCCGCAAACCCCATCTCCGAACCTGGAGGTTTGGCCAGGGATGCACACGAGGGTACCGCTGGTGCTCCGGCGCCCTCTTGTGGACGTTGGCTCTAATGGCAACTCTCAGCCCTTCTTCAATGCGGAGCACCGGGGGCTGCACTGGCCTTGGGCATCTGCCAGCCTGATTTCCTTCCCCCTCTCCCTCTTAACACAATGGAGTGCACTACAGATGGGGATATCTACTCTCTCCAAGTTTAGGAGGGTACTATCCCACCCTACCGCACCCCACACCTTTAAATTAAATAGCCCGGGACCTCCCATGAGGTCCAGTGGCTAAGACTCCCCGCTTCCACTGCAGGTGGCACGGGTTTCATCCCTCGTCATGGAACTCAGATCCTACAGGCCACACGGCGTGACCAAAAATAAATAAATAAATAAATACTCCCCTGAAGTCACTGATGTACCGGGCTTGAACTCAATCACCACCCTTTTAATTCAGCTGACCTGGCTTTAGGTCAGTTTTCCCCACGCAGGGTTGTGGAAACAGGAGGAAGAGGATCACATGGAAAGGGAAGACAAACGTTTGCGGAGAACTCTCCAGAGAAAGAGAAGGCACAGGGATGAGCAAAGCCCGCCCAGCAAATATCCAGGCTTTTACAGGCTCCAGGGTCAGGAAAACCAGCCCCGTTTTCCAGATGCCAACACCCACAGAGGCCAACAGCTTAAAAAGCTGCAGGCCCCCCCCAAAAAAAAAAAAAACAGCTGCAAGCCCGAGTCAAGGCACGGATTTCTCGGTCCAGAGTCCTGACTCTGGAGAAACAAAGGGCAGTCAGTCTACAGGCAACCTGTCTGGCCGTCCGACCACTGGGCCACAACCTGGCTGGAAGTGTCCCCATCGGAAGCTGAAGGCAGACCACTGCCCCACTCTGAGGCGAGGCAATTTGAACCGGTGAATCAGAGGGGCCCGAAAACAACCCCTTTGCTCCGGGTACGTCCTTGCGGTTCTGCTAACCCCATCTCCAACCCCATCTCAAAACCTGGAATTTTGGCCAGGGATCCACAGGTGGGCTCTGCTGGCCCTCCGGCCCCCTCTTGTGGCCTTCGTCTCTAATAGCAACTTATAGCCCTTCCTCCTGCCTCCCTTGCCAGCTCTGGGGGCTGCACTGGCCCAGGGCGCCTGCCCGCCTGATTTCCTTCCCCCTCTCCCTCTTAGCACAATAAAGTGCCCTAGAGATGGAGATATTTTCTCTCTCCAAGTCTCCCAGGGTACTCATCCCTCCCTACCACATCCTACTACTTTAAATTAATCAGCCCAGGACTTCCCTGGTCCTCCAGTGGTTTCGACTCCATTCTTCCACTGCAGGGCGTATGGGTTTGATCCTTGGTCGGAGAACTAAGATCGACATGGCACACAGCATGCCCAAATATAAATTAATTAATTAATTAATTAATGGGCCCACTGCATTTACCGATGTACCGGGGTTTAAATCAATCATCTCCCACATACTTCAGGTGACCTGGCTGTAGGTCAGGTTACCCCAGGCACAGTTGTGCAAACAGAAGGAAGAGGATCAGATAGGAGGGGAAGACACACTTTTGGAGAGAACTCTCGGGAAAAAGAAAGGGCACAGGGATGAGCGCAGCCCGCCCAGCAAACACCAGGGTTTTTACAGGCTCCAGGTTCAGGACGACAGCCCCGTTTTCCAGATGCCAACACACACAGAGACCACCAGCTTGAAAGCTGAAAGCTCAAGTCAAGCCAGGTGTATCTGGGTGCAGACTCCTGACTCTAGAGAAACAAAGGGCACTCAGTCTGCAGACAGCCTCTCTGGCTGTCGGGTCACTGGGCCACCCGACCCGGCTGAAAGTGCCCCCATGGCAAGCTGAAGGCAGAATTCAGCCCGCTCTGTGAGAGAAGGCAATTTCAGCAAGTGAATCACAGGTGCCCAGTAACAACCCCTTTCCCCTGGGCACGTCCTTGACTTTCCGCAAACCCCATCTCCGAACCTGGAGGTTTGGCCAGGGATGCACACGAGGGTACCGCTGGTGCTCCGGCACCCTCTTGTGGACGTTGGCTCTAATGGCAACTCTCAGCCCTTCTTCAATGCGGAGCACGGGGGGCTGCACTGGCCTTGGGCATCTGCCAGCCTGATTTTCTTCCCCCTCTCCCTCTTAACACAATGGAGTGCACTACAGATGGGGATATCTACTCTCTCCAAGTTTAGGAGGGTACTATCCCACCCTACCGCACCCCACACCTTTAAATTAAATAGCCCGGGACCTCCCATGAGGTCCAGTGGCTAAGACTCCCCGCTTCCACTGCAGGTGGCACGGGTTTCATCCCTCGTCATGGAACTCAGATCCTACAGGCCACACGGCGTGACCAAAAATAAATAAATAAATAAATACTCCCCTGAAGTCACTGATGTACCGGGCTTGAACTCAATCACCACCCTTTTAATTCAGCTGACCTGGCTTTAGGTCAGTTTTCCCCACGCAGGGTTGTGGAAACAGGAGGAAGAGGATCACATGGAAAGGGAAGACAAACGTTTGCGGAGAACTCTCCAGAGAAAGAGAAGGCACAGGGATGAGCAAAGCCCGCCCAGCAAATATCCAGGCTTTTACAGGCTCCAGGGTCAGGAAAACCAGCCCCGTTTTCCAGATGCCAACACACACAGAGGCCAACAGCTTAAAAAGCTGCAGGCCCCCCCCCAAAAAAAAAAAAACAGCTGCAAGCCCGAGTCAAGGCACGGATTTCTGGGTCCAGAGTCCTGACTCTGGAGAAACAAAGGGCAGTCAGTCTACAGGCAACCTGTCTGGCCGTCCGACCACTGGGCCACAACCTGGCTGGAAGTGTCCCCATCGGAAGCTGAAGGCAGACCACTGCCCCACTCTGAGGCGAGGCAATTTGAACCGGTGAATCAGAGGGGCCCGAAAACAACCCCTTTGCTCCGGGTACGTCCTTGCGGTTCTGCTAACCCCATCTCCAACCCCATCTCAAAACCTGGAATTTTGGCCAGGGATCCACAGGTGGGCTCTGCTGGCCCTCCGGCCCCCTCTTGTGGCCTTCGTCTCTAATAGCAACTTATAGCCCTTCCTCCTGCCTCCCTTGCCAGCTCTGGGGGCTGCACTGGCCCAGGGCGCCTGCCCGCCTGATTTCCTTCCCCCTCTCCCTCTTAGCACAATAAAGTGCCCTAGAGATGGAGATATTTTCTCTCTCCAAGTCTCCCAGGGTACTCATCCCTCCCTACCACATCCTACTACTTTAAATTAATCAGCCCAGGACTTCCCTGGTCCTCCAGTGGTTTCGACTCCATTCTTCCACTGCAGGGCGTATGGGTTTGATCCTTGGTCGGGGAACTAAGATCGACATGGCACACAGCATGCCCAAATATAAATTAATTAATTAATTAATTAATGGGCCCACTGCATTTACCGATGTACCGGGGTTTAAATCAATCATCTCCCACATACTTCAGGCGACCTGGCGTTAGGTCAGGTTACCCCAGGCACAGTTGTGCAAACAGAAGGAAGAGGATCAGATAGGAAGGGAAGACAAACTTTTGGAGAGAACTCTCGGGAAAAAGAAAGGGCACAGGGATGAGCGCAGCCCGCCCAGCAAACACCAGGGTTTTTACAGGCTCCAGGATCAGGACGACAGCCCCGTTTTCCAGATGCCAACACACACAGAGACCACCAGCTTGAAAGCTGAAAGCTCAAGTCAAGCCAGGTGTATCTGGGTGCAGAGTCCTGACTCTAGAGAAACAAAGGGCACTCAGTCTGCAGACAGCCTCTCTGGCTGTCGGGTCACTGGGCCACCCGACCCGGCTGAAAGTGCCCCCATGGCAAGCTGAAGGCAGAATTCAGCCCGCTCTGTGAGAGAAGGCAATTTCAGCAAGTGAATCACAGGTGCCCAGTAACAACCCCTTTCCCCTGGGCACGTCCTTGACTTTCCGCAAACCCCATCTCCGAACCTGGAGGTTTGGCCAGGGATGCACACGAGGGTACCGCTGGTGCTCCGGCGCCCTCTTGTGGACGTTGGCTCTAATGGCAACTCTCAGCCCTTCTTCAATGCGGAGCACCGGGGGCTGCACTGGCCTTGGGCATCTGCCAGCCTGATTTCCTTCCCCCTCTCCCTCTTAACACAATGGAGTGCACTACAGATGGGGATATCTACTCTCTCCAACTTTAGGAGGGTACTATCCCACCCTACCGCACCCCACACCTTTAAATTAAATAGCCCGGGACCTCCCATGAGGTCAAGTGGCTAAGACTCCCCGCTTCCACTGCAGGTGGCACGGGTTTCATCCCTCGTCATGGAACTCAGATCCTACAGGCCACACGGCGTGACCAAAAATAAATAAATAAATAAATACTCCCCTGAAGTCACTGATGTACCGGGCTTGAACTCAATCACCACCCTTTTAATTCAGCTGACCTGGCTTTAGGTCAGTTTTCCCCACGCAGGGTTGTGGAAACAGGAGGAAGAGGATCACATGGAAAGGGAAGACAAATGTTTGCGGAGAACTCTCCAGAGAAAGAGAAGGCACAGGGATGAGCAAAGCCCGCCCAGCAAATATCCAGGCTTTTACAGGCTCCAGGGTCAGGAAAACCAGCCCCGTTTTCCAGATGCCAACACACACAGAGACCAGCACCTTAAAAGCTGGAAGCCCAAGTCAAGCCAGCTGTTTCTGGGTCCAGATTCCTGACTCTGGAGAAACAAAGGGCACTCAGTCTGCAGACAGCCTCTCTGGCTGATCACTGGGCCACCCGACCCGGCTGAAAGTGCCCCCATGACAAGCTGAAGGCAGCAGTCAGCCCGCTCTGTGAGAAGAGGCAATTTCAGCAAGTGAATCAGAGGTGTCCAGTAACATCCCCTTTCCTCTGGGCACGTCCTTGACTTTGCGCAAACCCCATCTAGGAACCTGGAGGCTTGGCCAGGGATGCACACGAGGGTACCGCTGGTGCTGCGGCGCCATCTTGTGGACGTCGGCTCTAATGGCAACTCTCAGCCCTTCTTCCCTGCGGAGCCCCGGGGGCTGCACTGGCCTTGGGCACCTGCCAGCCTGATTTCCTTCCCCCCGTCTCCCTCTTAACACAATGAAGTGCACTACAGATGGGGATATCTCTCTCCAAGTTTACGAGAGTACTATCCCACCGTACCGCACCCCACACCTTTAAGTTAAATAGCCCGGAACCTTCCAGGAGGTCAAGTAGCTAAGACTCCCTCTTTCCACTGCAGGTAGCACGGGTATCATCCCTCGTCATGGAACTAAGATCCTACATGACACACGGCGTGACCAAAAAGAATAAATAAATAAATATGCTCCTGTAGTCACTGATGTACCAGGCTTGAAGTCAATCACCTCCCTTTTAATTCAGGTGACCTGGCTTTAGGTCAGTTTTCCCCACGCAGGGTTGTGGAAACAGAAGAAAGAGGATCAGATAGAAAGGGAAGACAAACGTTTCGGGAGACCTCTCCAGAGAAAGAGAGGGCACAGGGATGAGCAAAGCCCGTCCAGAGAATATCCAGGTTTTTACAGGCTCCAGGTTCAGGAAAACCAACACCGTCTTCCAGATGCCAACACCCACACAGGCCCACAGGTTAAAAAGCTGCAAGCCCGAGTCATGGCAGGTATTAATGGGTCCAGAGGCCTGACTCTGGAGAAACAAAGGGCAGTCAGTCTACAGGCAACCTGTCTGGCCGTCTGACCACTGGGCCACAACCTGGCTGGATGTTCCCCCATCGGAAGCTGAAGGCAGACCACTGCCCCCCTGTGAGGCGAGGCAATTTGAGCTGGTGAATCAGAGGGGCCCGTAACCAACCCCTTTGCTCTGGGCACATCATTGAGGTTCTGCTAACTCCATCTCCAACCCCCTCTGAAAACCTGGAATTTTGGCCAGGGATCCACAGGTGGGCTCCACTTGCGATCCGGCGCCCTTTTGTGGCCTTCGTCTCTAACAGCAACTTATAGCCCTTCCTCCTGCCTCCCTTGCCAGCTCTGGGGGCTTCACTGGCCCAGGGCGCCTGCCCGCCTGATTTCCTTCCCCCTCTCCCTCTTAGCACAATGAAGTGCCCTAGAGATGGCGATATTTTCTCTCTCCAAGTCTCCCAGTGTACTCATCCCTCCCTACCACATTCTACTACTTTAAATTAGTCAGCCCATGACTTCCCTGGTCCTCCTGTGGTTTAGACTCTGTTCTTCCACTGCAGGGAGCATGGGTGTGATCCTTGGGCGGGGAACTAATATCCTACATGTCACACGGCATGGCCAAATATAAAGAAAGAAAGAAAGAAAGAAAAAATAAGTAGGCCCACTGTATTTACTGATGTACCTGGCTTTAAATCAATCGTCTCCCCCATACTTCAGGTGACCTGGCTTTAGGTCAGGTTACACCAGGCAGAGTTGTGGAAACAGAAGGAAGAGGAAAAGATAGAAAGGGAAGACAAAGTTTTGGAGAGATCTCTCCGGAAAAAGAAAAGGCACAGGGATGAGCGCAGCCCGCCCAGCAAACACCAGGGTTTTTACAGGCTCCAGGTTCAGGACGACAGCCCCGTTTTCCAGATGCCAACAAACACAGAGACCAGCAGCTTAATAGCTGGAAGCTCAAGTCAAGCCAGCTGTTTCTGGGTCCAGAGTCCTGACCCTGGAGAAACAAAGGGCACTCAGTCTGCAGACAGCCTCACTGGCTGTCAGGTCACTGGGTCACCCGACCCGGCTGAAAGTGCCCCCATGACAAGCTGAAGGCAGCATTCAGCCCCCTCTGTGAGAGGAGGCAATTTCAGAAAGTGAATCAGAGGTGTCCAGTAACAACCCCTTTCCTCTGGGCACGTCCTTGACTTTCCGCAAACCGCATCTACGAACCTGGAGGCTTGGCCAGGGATGCTCACGAGGTTACCGCTGGTGCTCCGGCGCCCTCTCGTGGACGTCGGCTCTAATAGCCACTCTCAGCCCTTCTCCCCTGCGGAGCCCCGGGGGCTGCACTGGCCTTGGGCACCTGGCAGCATGATTTCCTTCCCTTTCTCCTTCTTAACACAATGAAGTGCGCTAAAAATGGGGCTATTTTCTCTCTCCAAGTTTCCCAGGGTACTATCCCACCCTACCGCACCCCACTACTTTAAATTAAATAGCCCGGAACTTTCCAGGAGGTCAAATGGCTAAGACTCCCTGCTTCCACTGCAGGTGGCACGGGTTTCATCCCTCGTCATGGAACTAAGATCCTACAGGCCACACGGCGTGGCCAAAAATACATAAATAAATAAATACTCCCCTGAAGTCACTGATGTACCGGGCTTGAACTCAATCACCACCCTTTCAATTCAGCTGACCTGGCTTTAGGTCAGTTTTCCCTACGCAGGGTTGTGGAAACAGAAGGAAGAGGATCAGATAGAAAGGGAAGACAAACGTTTGCGGAGAACTTTCCAGAGAAAGAGAGGGCACAGGGATGAGCAAAGCCCGCCCAGCTAATATTCAGGCTTTTACAGGCTCCAGGTTCAGGAAGACCTACCGTGTTTTCCAGATGCCAACACCCACAGAGGCCAACAGCTTAAAAGCTGTAGAAATAGCTTTACCCTCATCACTTGCACTATCTTCTACATTTATAAACATACTCATAACTCTCTCATCCTTAAATATTTTTTAAATTTTATTATTATTTTAAAATATTATTTTGAAATATTTAATATCAAATAATTAATTTAATATTTATTTTAATTTAATATTTAATTTGATTTTAATAAATAATATTAACAAATTGATTAATATTTAATGATTAATGTTTTAATAGTTCCATTTCAATAAATATTAATATTTATGTATTTAATATAATATTTAACAGATATTAATTAATATTTAATAAATTAATATTTAATTTATTTAAATATTATTTTAAATTTTATTATTTTAAATTTTTATTAATTATTTTAAATTTTTATTAGTTATTTGAAAAATCTGAAACCCTTGCTTTGGCTGTCCTTTCTGATTAAGCAGCAGTTCTGTATTAACCATACCTTTTACATGGAACGTTTTCAAAAACTTTACTTGTTGTTTCCTTTTCCCATTCATTCTTCAGTGACTCTACCCACCAGACCCCACAGACAAGAAACTCCAGTGGCCTCCAAACACCCAAAGCCAGGGGCTGGCTTCCTTCTTTGAATTCTCGAGACTGACTACTTCTCAGTTTTCCTGATTTTGTTTATTTTTTAGTTGTTGATTGTTAAACACTCATTTTCCTTAGCTTCCCCACTGCAAGGCATCAAATCTAATTTGATTCTCCTACTGCTCTAATCATTCCTTTTTTGTTTTTATGGTACGCGGGCCTCTAACTGCTGTGGCCTCTCCCGCTGCGGAGCACAGCCTCCGGACGCACAGGCTCAGCGGCCAGGGCTCACGGGCCCAGCCACTCCACGGCATGTGGGATCTTCCCGGACCGGGGCATAAACCCGTGTCCCCTGAATCGGCAGGCGGACTCTCAACCACTGCGCCACCAGGGAAGCCCCCTTTTTTGTTTTTAATAAATTTGCTTATTTATTTATTTTTGGCTGCCTTGGGTCTTCGTTGCTGCGCGTGGGCTTTTCTCTAGTTGCGGCGAACAGGGGCTACTCTTCGTTGCAGTGCGTGGGCTTCTCATTGCAGTGGCTTCTCTTGTTGTGGAGCACAGGCTCTAGGCGCGTGGGCTCAGTAGTTGTGGCACACGAGGTTAGTTGCTCCGCAGCATGCGGGATCTTCCTGGACCAGGGCTCAAACCCGTGTCCCCTGCATTGGCAAGCAGAGTCTTAACCACTGGGCCACCAGGGAAGCCCTGATCATTACTTTGGAGTCCCTTTAATTAAAAAGTATCCTCTCCTTAAATCATTTTTTTCAAACTAGTGTTTTCTTACTTCTATTCTCTCTCTTTTTTTTTTAAATATTTATTTATTTGGCGGCACCGGGTCTCAGTTGCAGCACACGGGATCTTCATTGCAGCACGCGGGATCTTTTTTTTTTTTTTTTTTTTAGTTGCGGCATGGGAATTCTTAGTTGCAGCATGTGGGACCTAGTTCCCTGACCAGGGATAGGACCTGGGCCCCCTGCATTGAGAGCACAGAGTCTTAGCCACTAGATAACCAGAGAAGTCCCTTCTTCCTTCTGTTCTTTTCTTTCTTTCTTTCTTTCTTTTGCGGTACGCGGGCCTCTCACTGTTGTGGCCTCTCCTGTTGCGGAGCACAGGCTCCGGACGCCCAGGCTCAGCGGCCATGGCTCACGGGCCCAGCCGCTCCACTGCACGTGGGATCCTCCCGGACCAGGGCAGGAACCCATGTCCCCTGCATCGGCAGGCGGACTCTCAACCACTGCTCTACCAGGGAAGCCCTGTTCTTTTCTTGCTTCTCCTGTGACCTTTTTGAGTCATCTTATGAAGGTTTTACAACTGTCCGTAGTCATTCATTTTATCCTTACCCATGGGTACATGGGAGGATTGCATTTTCACTGCCCCTAAAGTTACTCCACATAGAAGCAATCACACATCCTGTATATTCTACTATCTAAACTAAAAAAAAATTTTTTTCCTTTGAATTCCCAGTGAACCTACCAGTCATCCTGTCTCATCTATACTCCTGTGACATTGTGCCAGGTGGTCTCTTTATACAAACTGTGCCCTTCCTGGATTCTATTCTCCACTTCACAGCCAGAATTCCCGTACTTACAACAATTCCTTTTGCCCTTCAAGTGAAATCCTTAACATCACGCAGAGACTCTGGACTGATCCCCTCAGTCTGCTTTCCTCTCTCTCACACTCAAGTTCTCTGGTGCAGCCACTCTAACCTCTCTCATTTCCTTCAAAGTTCTGTGTTCTTTGACCTTCATCTCAGAATACTACCCATTCTGACATCTCATACCTAGAAGTGCCCCTGCCATTTTTTTCTTAGTTGAATTGCATGAATCCTTCAGATCTCAGCCTAGACATCATACAAAAAACAATAAATATTTATGGATTGATTCCCACATCCATTATTCCAGCTGAGACTTTCATCAGCTCCTATCCACATTGCTGAAATAGCCTCTACTCTCCTCTGTACCACTCTGTACCTTTTAACTATAGCGTCCTCTATGAAGATGCTAGTTGCCTGGGTGTGGAACATTACTAGATTTAATTTTCTAATTTTACCATTTAGTTATTACTCTCTTCCTTGCTTGTCCCATTTAATTGTATCCTCTGATTTCAGCACATTATTTAACACAATAATTAGGTAAATCATTAAGTTTTTGATTAATATACTGACTAATCACCATAGATCTCATTTACTGAAAATGCCAATCTTTAGTTGCAGTTGAGCAGTGTTTTATCAAGATATTGTTTCAATAGTTAAACATCATAGTTTCTTATAATGCATATCACAAACTTGGAAAATTCACTTTCTTGATAGCTTCACCAAAGTTTAGAATTTTTTCCTAAAAATAGGTTATAAGTTACAACATCAGAGTGATGTTTTCTTGTCTTCTGGATGCGACCAAATCACAGTTTAGTGTCATTAAACTGTGGGACGAAGTAAGAGAGTGGCATGGACATATATACACTACCAAATGTAAAGTAGATAGCTAGTGGGAAGCAGCCGCATAGCGCAGGGAGATCAGCTCGGTGCTTTGTGACCACCTAGAGGGGTGGGATAGGGAGGGTGGGAGGAGATGTGGGGATATAGGTTTATGTATAGCTGTTTCACTTTGTTATACAGCAGACTCTAACACACCATGGTAAAGCAATTATACGCCAATAAAGATGTTTTTATAAAAAAAGGTATATTGAATTTTACGCAACTTACTTTACAGGCAAAAATTGTGAACTTAACTCCTTTTCAATGGATACAAAATCTAATAGTAAACTACCCAAAAGGATGGATAATTTATATTGCTTCTTTCAACAAAAGAAACAATAAAACTATGACTTATGAGAACAAGACTACATTGAGAAATTAAAAGAAATGAAACACTGGGAACCGATATAAACAACACTAAATATAGTCAGAAAAATAGAAAACATATCAACTTTATACCTCTGTAATTAAATAAATATTTATATAGTAGGGAAAAAACACTTCAGCAGAAAATTCTTAATTAGAAAGCACAATGTTTTGTAAAATAAATATATGATGATGGTTCATCTTAGATACACAAATAAGCATTTTAAATCAGGCTAGTAAGTCTTGTCCAAATATAGAGAAATATTTTTGACATCTAAAAGCATTAGGATTGTTGCCTAAGACATGACTCAAGTGGGATCTAAGTGAAACTTTCTCCTGGTGTCTAATTTATCAAATTCAAGTTCTTAAGGTATTTATTTCAGAAGTAGATTTCATTCTACTTTAAAGATTTCTGCCCTTCATTAACTTCAGATATCAGTCTACTTGCAGTCTCAGGGATATAAATATAAAACATGTTGACATCCCTGTGGTTTTGGATAGCTATTAATGTTTTTTCTGTTTGGTTAGAATTAATTTGTTTATTTTCAACTTGGCATGAAATCAAATAACTTTGTCTTGTTTCTATGTCTTTTATAAAGTTGATTAAGGACAATTGAACTAATAGTTAAATTGCAAGAATATATATGATCATAAAGAATGGCAAAAGCATTACTTTAAAATTGATTCTTTTGGACTTCACTGGTGGCGCAGTGGTTAAGAATTCACCTGCCAACGCAGGGGACACGGGTTCAAGCCCTGTTCCAGGAAGATCCCACATGCCGCGGAGCAACTAAGCCCATGCGCCACAACTACTGAGCCTGCGTTCTAGAGCCCATAAGCCACAACTACGGAGTCCACATGCCACAACTACTGAAGCCCACATGCCTAGAGCCTGTGCTCCACGACAAGAGAAGCCACCGCAATGAGAAGCCCGCGCGCCGCAACAAAGAGTAGCCCCTGATCGCTGCAACTAGAGAAATCCCGCGCGCAGCAACAAAGACACAAGGCAGCCAAAAATAAATAAATAAATTTATTAAAATAATTATAAAATTAAATTGATTCTTTTTAAGAATTTTGTAGTGATAAAAAAGAAGAGATAACGTTGCGGGTCATATATTACTATCCTTGTAAAAGTTGTGAGAAACCATGAATGAGTAATTCTACATTTATTAGCTAATGGTATGGTACAACCACTTATCAAAATAAAAATGAGGTCCATATACATACAAAATCAACTCTTTATCATAAGTATCACTAGAAACTATAGAGCCCCACATGAACTCTTGAGGGTAGTAAGGCTCTTAAAACAACATTTTAAGTGCATAGCTATTACAAACCCATTTGATACTCATTTTAATTGCCATGACGCTAATGAATATACTCTGTATTCAAACTGATGTCTCAAGTTCTACTACAGCAGTTCCAATATAATTCAGCCTTAGTTAAGAACGAGTATTAAAATTGCAGGGCTTCCCTGGTGGTGCAGTGGTTGGGAGTCCACGTGCCAATGCAGGGGACACGGGTTTGGTCCCCGGTCTGGGGGAATCCCACATGCTGCAGAGCAGCTAGGCCCATGCACCACAACTGCTGGGCCTGTGCTCTGGAGCCCACGAGCCACAACTACTGAAGCCCATGTGCCTGGAGCCCGTGCTCCGCAATGGGAGAGGCCACTGCAATGAGAAGCTTGCGTGCCGCAGCGAGGAATGACCCCCATTCGCCGCAACCAGAGAAAAGCCCACACGCAGCAAGAAAGACCCAACACGACCAAAAATTTAAAAGAATAGAAGAAAAGAAAAAATTTCCATTTTACCAGGAAGGAAGGAAAAAACTAATTAGAGCAAACATCAGCTCCTTGAAACAGCAAATTAAAGATTTATATTAAATCATGTTTTCTCACTTAGACATGTACAGAATACAATAATACAGGAAAACTTGCTATATCAACCACTCCTTTTCCTTGCCTCAGCTGTTCTACTCATTAATTAGCCTGCAAAATAGAAATTGGGATGCGAAAAATGACTCAGAAGGGGAGGCTGAAATTCACTTTACAATATTTAGTCTATGAAAAGGATTTTTAAAATACCACCACGCCAATATATTTTAGCCGAAGGAACAGGTAGTTATTTTATGGCAATTGGTCAGACAAGTTCTAATGTTCCCTTTAATCCTCTCCCACATGGAGGACTGACACCTGAAAATCCAACATGAGAGACCTCATGCCATAAATTCAAGATGGTATTTTTCAATGTATGGGTCACAGAATAACGCCTGGATGTTTGTTAAAAGCAAATATTCCTGGGAATTCCCTGGAGGTCCAGTGGTTAGGACGCTGCGCTCTCACTGCCGAGGGCCCGGGTTCAATCCCTGGTTGGAGAAATAAGATCCCACAAGCCACGCAGCATCGCCAAAAAAAAAAAAAGCAAACATTTCTGTGCCTCAACCAAGTTCTACCAAGTCAAAATCACGGGAATCAGCATTGTGACGAGCAACCTGAAAATTCTGACATATACACTTGTTTAAAAACAACTGCCTGGGACTTCCTTGGTAATCCAGTGGTTAAGACTCCACACTCCCAGTGCAGGGGGACTGGGTTCCATCTTGGTCAGGGAACTAGATCCTGCATGCCACAACAAAGATCTTGTGTGCTGCAACTAAGACCCGGTGCAGCCAAATAAATAAATTTAAAAAAACAACTGCCTGAAGTTTGGATGAGGTAATATTTAAAGCTATATATTTTTCATTTCATTCCAGTCAGCAAACATTTATTAAGTACGGATCCTATGTGAGTGAAAATTTGATACATGGAGGGTGTCCCAAAAGGCAAGAAGCATATGATAAACTTATTTTCAAGGTACAGTTTATTAAGTACAATGATAATCTGCAAATGTCTGGAAACACAGAAAAGTGTGCTTATTGTGCGATTAACAGTTCACTCTTTTCTTTTTTTAATTTATTTTATTTATTTATTTTTGGCTGTGTGGGGTCTTGGTTGCTGCGCGCCGTCTTTCTCTAGTTGCGGCAAGCGGGGGCTACTCTTTGTTGCGGTGAATGGGCTTCTCATTGCAGTGGCTTCTCTTGTTGTGGAGCACGGGCTCTAGGTGCACGGGCTTCAGTAGTGTGGCACACGGGCTCAGTAGTTGTGGTTCGCGGGCTTAGTAGTTGTGGCTTGTGGGCTCTAGAGCGCAGGCTAAGTAGTTGTGGTGCGTGGGCTTAGTTGCTCTGTGGCATGTGGGATCTTCCTGGACCAGGGCTCAAACCAGTGTCCCCTGCATTGGCAGGAGGATTCTTAACGATTGTGCCACCAGGGAAGCCCTAACAGTTCACTCTTTATTTTTTTACAGCTTTATTGGAGTATAATTGCTTTACAATGATGTGTTAGTTTCTGCTTTATAACAAAGTGAATCAGTTATACATATACATATGTTCCCATATCTCTTCCCTCTTGCGTCTCCCTCCCTCCCACCCTCCCTATCCCACCCCTCTAGGTGGTCACAAAGCACTGAGCTGAGCTCCCTGTGCTATGCAGCTGCTTCCCACTAGCTATCTATTTTACATTTGGTAGCATATATACGTCCATGCCACTCTCTCACTTTGTCACAGCTTACCCTTCCGCCTCCCCATATCCTCGAGTCCATTCTCTAGTAGGTCTGTGTCTTTATTCCTGTCTTACCCCTAGGTTCTTCATGACATTTTTTTTTCTTAAATTCCATATATATGTGTTAGCATATGGTATTCGTCTTTCTCTTTCTGACTTACTTCACTCTGTATGACAGACTCTAGGTCCATCCACCTCATTACAAATAGCTCAATTTCATTTCTTTTTATGGCTGAGTAATATTCTATTGTATATATGTGCCACATCTTCTTTATCCATTCATCTGTTGATGGACACTTAGGTTGCTTCCATTTCCTGGCTATTGTAAATAGAGCCGCAATAAACATTTTGGTATATAACTCATTTTGAATTATGGTTTTCTCAGGGTATAAGCCCAGTAGTGGGATTGCTGGGTCATACGGTAGTTCTATTTGTAGTTTTTTAAGGAACCCTAACAGTTCACTCTTGATTTCAGTCTAGTAGTTCATCCTCTGAAAAGGTGTCTGGAGGTTGAAGTGTGTTTAGCTTATTAGAAAATGTAACAGAAGTATTGGTTAAAATCAAATTTACCCTATGTTTTCTCATGGTTTGGACATCCTGTGTTTTCAAGAGGAGGCTAATAAGTGTGTGAGGTTTCTTGGTGGCTGGGGGAAGGGACAGAAGGTACCAATGAGGGAAGGGAAAAAATGAACTACAAGACCAGAAGCACTAAAGGCAAACGGTTTCTCTTACCTCCAACCTAATTCTCCTGGTGCCTGAACTGTGAGTTAAACTTATCAATATTTGGAAGTTGCATTGTATTTTTTTAACCACCAGAGCAAAATTCAAACAGTAAAAGATGACTTTGAAGTTTAATAGGAGAATGGAAGAAAATAAAGCTGATGGTGCCAAGTTATTTTTCTGGTCAGCAATTTTACCTCACCCCATCCCCTCCAGGAGTGGAGACTGATTGACTGAAATCTTTAGAGTGAACTTGGACAGGAAGTACTCACTCATGAAACTGAGTGCAGGCAAGCTGCTGGGATTCATTAACTGTGCCTAGATTTTCTATAACCCTTGGTTGATTTTTCCTGGCAGTGAAAACAGGATCCAATTTAAAAAAAAAGATTGTGATAAGTGAAGGCAGACAGAAAAATGGTTGCAGGTACCTTAATGGATTTCCATTGTACATAGCCATGGTTCTCAGAGTGGTCTCTAGACCAGCTATTTCATCACTACCTGGGGACTCATTGTACTAGTCTGCTCTGGCTATTACAAAAGACCACTGGTTAGGTGGATAAAATAACATGTTTGTTTCCTTAACAGAGTTGGAGGCTGGAAGTCCAAGATCCAGGTGCTGGCCTGTTTGGTTTCTGGTGAGAGCTCTCTTCCTGGCTCTTCCTCTTTTTATAAGCCACCCATCCAATCAGATTAGGAACCCAGCCTTATGACCTCATTTAACCTTCATTATCTCCTAAAAGCCCTATTTCAAATAGGGTCACACTGGGGATGAGAACATATGAATTGTGGGGCCAGAATTCAGTCCATAGCATGTGTAACACATGAAAACTCTGGAATCCTGCCTCAGACCTACTGAATCTGAAATTCAGGAAATGGAGCCCTGCAATTTGTGTCTTATTAATCTCTCCAAGTTATTCGCATGCACACTAAAGCCTGAGAAGCACGGGCCTTCTGGGAAAATTCCAGCATCTCATTTCGTTTCCTCCACAGTTTCTCTCATTTTTACTTTTCAACCTTATTTCTTACTGCTCTTTGACATGAACTCTGCTTCTGCTAAACTCCTTCTCACTGTGGCCTGAAGGATCATTCGTATTCTGCCTTTCAGGCTCTTGTTTCCTCTTTTTCCATGACCTTGAATTGTCTTTCGACCTCTTTAATGAAGCACCTCTTTAACATCCCAGCCACGGTCATGTCTTCTTTCTCCAGATAGCATAAGCACCACTTGTCTGAACCAATCATTTTCCTATTTTACAGATTTTACTTTCTTAGAGTTCATAGGTTACACTTGTTTGTAATTTTAGCACAAGGCTTTGCACATAAAAAGTACGTAAGGGCTTCCCTGGTGGTGCAGTGGTTGAGAGTCCGCCTGCCGATGTGGGGGACATGGGTTCGTGCCCCAGTCCGGGAAGATCCCACATGCCGCGGAGCGGCTGGGCCCGTGAGCCTGCGCGTCCAGAGCCTGTGCTCCGCAACAGGAGAGACCACAACAGTGAGAGACCCGCGTACCACAAAAAAAAAAAAAAAGTACTTAAATCTTCAAAATATTATAGACTGTCCCGCTTATAACTCTTCTCTGTAAGCGACTCCCTACAACACTGGCTCCAATACAACACTGATTTGGGGCATCAAACAGCCCATTGGTCTCTGACATAATGCTACTTCCAAAGTTGCTTACTATTAAAAAGTAATCAATATATTATTTGCTATTTATTAAGTCCTTAAGTGCATCAAGCCCTATAATAAGCACTTAGTACATTACCTCATTCAATTCTCACAATCACCCTGAAATAGGCATTATGATCCTTATCTGACTGAAAAAGACACTGGAAACTGAGGCAGAGAGTTCAAGCAACTCCCCCAAAGTCACATACCCAAGGAGCAGCAAGGCTGAAAAATGTGAACCTATGTTTCTCTGACTCAGAGCATATGCGTTATTTCCACTGTGTTATACTAGAGACAGAGAGATTTAGTTTTCTGTCATCGTGTTGAATTTACTGCCAAGAATCCCAAAGGTATAGGTCTTGCATTAAAGATAATTCCAGGATTACCCTTTGTAAACTCTCTATTTTCTACATTCGTAGCGTACACACACACAAACACACATCCTGAAGCACTGCTAAAAGTAAGCCATCATGAAAAAAAATTGGGGGAGGACTTCTTGACCAACAGATACTGTTAAATGCCTACAGACAACAAAGAGCTCTAAATTCCATCACTATTCTATATGCTATTTACCAGCGGACAGACTTTGGAATTCTTTCATCTTTACATTGAAGACAACTGAAGAACTCAAAGGGAACTACTTGAAAGCTCACAAGGAGCTCTGATAAACTTTTGCCCAAAGCTACTACTGATAATTAAACACTAGAAGCACACACACACACATATATGCATAGAAAATTGAAAAAAACTATAAAAACAATGGAAATTTTTTTTCCAATGGTAAGTTCTTAGCTTCCTTCCCCAGAAAACAGACCAAGGGGTTGTACTTCACTTTCACAGCTACCAGCACTTTGAAGACTGGCCTATTAAGAGAATAAGCCACATCTGCTGGATTGTTTCCATCATTCCAACCACCAGCTGAGATAGCAATGAACAGTAACCCTCCCGTGCTCAGCCTACCTGGGGGGTTCCACAGCCTCGCCATCTTGCAGAAACAGGTGACATCCTGCCCACATGGAGGTGCTGAAAATGAGCTGAGTATCTTTCTGGGTTGTAGCGCACCACCGCTGTCTGTGTCTGCAAATCGTGAGACACGATGGGCCATACTTTGTCCTCTGTGGGGAGAAAAATGCCGCGACGATGGGTCATTAGTATGCAACTGCATCTTCAAATGTCAGAAAATAAGTGAGCTACACTTTCACTGGTGTTTTCCCTGAACTGCTGTAGAATAGTTAAGGACAGTAACTCTTCAAGTAACCCTTACTGTTTTCTCACACCGAAGTTCTGCTTATATAGACAAAGTAGAAAAGTCATATTGTTTATTAAAAACAAACACAAGATCTGGTGGATGCTCTAACATCCACAGCATTGAATGTGAGGCCCATTGTGTTGCAATGCCTTCCGACTCTGGAACCCCTCACCCCTCCCGTAGAACAGGACCTGCTCCTTGCTAAATGAACTATGTGCTCTCCAGCCTCTGGATCTTTGTACATGCTCTTTGCTCTAACCGGAATATGCATCCTCATCTTGTCAACAACTGTTCTTTTCACCCTGACCTTTCAGATAAAATTAGACACTGCATGCTCTGTTATTGAAATGTTGTACACATGTGGGATGATGCAGATAATTCTCTTGGTGTTTTGGACCCTGAAAATTTCAATGTGTGGAAAGAAGCAGATATAAGACTGATGAGGTCGAATTAAAATCCTACATAGTTCTGCATTTGAATTAGAAGTATCATTATAAACGCTTGATGACGTTATCTTTTAAAAATACAGATATAGGGCTTCCCTGGTGGCGCAGTGGTTGAGAGTCCGCCTGCTGATGCAGGGGACACGGGTTCGTGCCCCGATCCGGAAAGATCCCACATGCCGAGGAGCGGCTGGGCCTGTGAGCCATGGCCACTGAGCCTGCGTGTCCGGAACCTGTGCTCTGCAATGGGAAAGGCCACAATAGTGACAGGCCCGCATACCGCAAAAATAAAATAAAATAAATTTAAAAAATAAAAATACAGATATAGGTCCTAGCTCTGTCCACTGAAAAAGTCCCCAAACAAGGACCAAGCTCTGGCACCAGATTGTTATCACTCCATACCATTTTCCTTTAAGAGAAAACTAGGTTCCTGGAGAAATGGTTGATTCCAGGGCTGGAAAGGGTTAAGAGGAGCCTGAAACATATTGTCACATCAGAAACAAATAAACTACTGGAGACAGAAGGCTGTTCCAAAACCCCCAGGGCCAAAGAACGATGATTTTAATTAACATCAATCAGAATTTCCTGTAATGAATTAAAATACATCAAGGAGGGCTTCCCTGGTGGCGCAGTGGTTAAGAGTCCGTCTGCCAATGCAGGCGACCTGGGTTCGTGACCCGGTCCGGGAAGACCCACATGCCACAGAGTGGCTGGGCCCATGAGCCATGGCCACTGAGCCTGTGCGTCCGGAGCCTGTGCTCTGCAACGGGAGAGGCCACAACAGTGAGAGGCCCGCGTACCGAAAGAAAAAAAAATACATCAGGGATATTTAATTCTATGAGTTCACTGAAAATAAATGTTTAACTTCGGAAGATGCTAGGCAACTAACACATTATTTTGAATACCAGTAAATGAAGGCAAAAATTCAGCATTTAGTCTACATTACCTATATGAACTGTAATATAACTAAATACTCCCTTTATGGAAATATTTCCGCTCATAAATGAAGGTAAATGATAAGTTAGAGTGTCATCATTTTGTAACTGTTACCGAGTCCAAGCTCCCCTGCTCGCCACATGACAGGCCAATAAATCAAAAAGGAGGTGTTGAGGTAGGGAATACTTTATTCGGAAATCCAGCAGGCCTTGTAGATGACAGACTAAAGTTTCAAAATAACCATCTTCTCCGGGTTTGGATGTCAGTTTCTTTTATAGTACAGAGAGGGGGAGGAGATGAGGAAGTAAAGTAAAAAGGCCATAAGATTTGTAAATATCACCTGGAATGGCCAGCCTGGGGGAGGTGATGTGTTAATTTCTTTATGTGTTAATTTCTCGTTCCTTGCAGCCATCCACAGGTGGAACAGGGGCCGGATGTTTCCCTGAACAAAGGTACTTTGGTTTAACATTCAGGCAGAGGGGCAGGGTTCCCAGAGGCAGGCCATTATGTGTACACAGTATCCTTTTACTGAACAAAAGCAGCGCAAAGCAAAGGTTAACAGTAAAAGAAACAGATCCAACATGGAGTCAGATTTGGCTCTTTCCTGTTACAATTCCCCACTGTAAATGTCCATTTCACAGTCTTGTGGAAAAAGGGGTGACGACCCAGAAAAAGAGCTCCCAGATAATTTGGCTTTGAAGGCCAGTGAGGCTTAATTTCAGGAGTCCCAGAGGGTTGGGGGAAATAGACTTCCCTCTCAATGGGCACACACAAAAATCTCACAGGCTCTGGGATGGAGGGAAGAAGCAGTAATATGATAGGAACATGGGTCAGACCTACTTGCTGATCTTGGAGAGTCTCCCAGAGAGACAGGAGGTAACTACAGCTCACCCTGGGGACACAGACACTGACTGCAGCAATTTTAGGGAGCTTGTTCTACCACATGGACACTGGTGCTGACAAATGCCACTTTGGAATCCTCCTTCTAGCTTATAGCCCCAATACCCAGCCCTGCCCAGACCAAACAGCATATAAGTGCCAGTGCTGGGACGCCTCAGGACAAGCAACTAACACGGCATGGACACAGCCTCACGCACTGGCAGGAAGATTGCCTTATGACCCTGGGAGTCCACAACCATCCCTGGACATGATCCTGTCCAACAGAGGGCCCAGGACCCGGCCCCATGCTCCAGTGCACAGGCACTAAATCCAACTCGAGACCCTCGGGGCCCTCTAGACAGAGAACCTGGGACCCAGCTCCAACCAACAGTGGGCAGGCACCATCCCCAGAATCCCACGGGCTTGAGCCACACACTCTAGGGAACCTGCTCTAGCCTCAGGACCAGCTTCCCTAGTGGGTGGACACCAGCCATAAGAAAACCACAGCCCTGCAGTCTGTGGATCTGGCCCACCCAGAGGCCAGATCATGCCCTGGGACTGGCTGGGCCCCAGCGCCAGCCACCAGCAAGCCTGCTCTAGCCTCAGGCCCAGCTTCACCCACCAGTGGGCAGACAACAGCCGCAAGAAAACTATAGCCCCATGGCCTACAGATGCAGTCCGCCCACTAGCAGGCCAGATCCCTCCCTGGAGACCAGCTGGGCCCTGGCCCCAGCCATTAGCAGTCCAACAGAAGGATCAAGACACCCTGGGCCCTGCAGCCAACTGTGTGAGAAAGCAGCCTCACCCACCAATGATAAAACACAAGTTCTGGGACCCCTGAGACCTGCAACCAGACTCCAGGACCTGGCTTCACCCACAGTGGTTGGGCAACAGCCCTGAGATTTCCTGGACGCTGACTCCACCCACCAGTAATGCAGCACTAGTCCCCCCACCCCAGGTTTCTGCAGTGAGCCACGCGCCTGACACAGTTAACAACCCATAGCTAGCCAGAAGCCTCTGCACAAGGCAGGACCCAGCAACCAACAAGTCCAGGGGCAAAGCAAGCCTACCAGACCACCCATATGATAAGCCTACCATGACAGGAAGACCCACGCAGCCCTCACAGGGGAATCCTCTAGAGCATAAAGCTCTGGTGACGAGAGGGGAGTGCACTACTGGGACACACAGGATGTCTCCTGCAAAAGGCCACTTCTCCAATGTTAGGAAACAAACGTAACCAATCTATAAGATACATAAAAATATAAACAGCAAATGAGGCAAAATGAGGCGACAGAGGAAGCTGTTCCAAACAAAGGAACAAAATAAAACCCCAAAAGGAGAACTAAGTAAAGTGGAAATAGGTAATCTATCCAAGAAAGAGTTCAGGGTAGTGATGATAAAGATGACCAAAGAACTCGGGGGAGGAATGGATGCACAGACGAGTCAGAAATTTTTAACAAAAATTTAGAAAATATAAAGATCAGAGGTGAACAATAAGATAACTGAAATGAAAAACACCCTAGAAGGAATCAACTGTAGACTAAATGATACAACGAATGTATCAGTGAGCTGAAAGACAGAGTAGTTGAAACCACTCATACTGAAAAAAGGAAGGAAAAGAAATGAAAACAGTTTAAGAGACCTCTGTAAGAACATCAAGCACACTAATATTTGCATTATAGGGGACGCAGAAGAAGAAGAGAGAGAAAAGGAGGCTGAGAACATAACTGAAGACATAATACATGAAAACTTCCCTAAGCTGGGATAGGAAACAGACATCCAAGTTCAGGAAGTGCAGAATGTCCCATACAGGATTACCCACAGAGGAAGACACGAAGACACATTGTATATTATTTTTTTTAATATTTATTTGGCTGCATCAGGTCTTAGTTGCGGCCCAGTTCATTGCAGTGCGTGGGCTTCTCTCTAGTTGTGGCACACAGGCTCCAGAGTGCACAGGCTCAGTAGTTGTGGTGCACGGGCTTAGTTGCCCTGTGGCATGTGGGATCTTAGTTCCCCGACCAGGGATCAAACCCACGTCCCTTGCATTGGAAGGTGGATTCTTAACCACTGGACCACCAGGGAAGTCCCCACATTGTATATAAAAATGGCAAAAATTAAAGAGAGAATGTTAAAAGTAGCAAGGGAAAAGTAACACAGTACTTACAAGGGAACTCCCATTAAGGCTCTCAGCTGACTTTTCAGCATAAACTCTGCAGGTCAGAAGGGAGAGGCATGGGCTTCCCTGGTGGCACAGTGGTTAAGAATCCGCCTGCCAGTGCAGGGGACACAGGTTCAAGCCCTGGTCCAGGAAGATCTCACATGCCGAGGAGCAACTAAGCCCATGCACCACAACTACTGAGCCTGTGCTCTAGAGCCCACGAGCCACAACTACTGAAGCCCATGTGCCACAACTACTGAAGATGTGCCTAGAGCCTGTGCTCTGCAACAAGAGAAGCCATGGCAATGAGAAGCCCATGCACTGCAACGAAGAGTAGTAGCCCCTGCTTGTCACAACTAGAGAAAGCCCTCATGCAGCAATGAAGACCCAGCGCAGCCAAAAATAAATAAATAGAAAAGAAAAAAAAAAAAAAGAAGGGAGTGGCACAACATATTCAAAGTGATGAAAGGGAAAAAAAAACCTACAACCAAGTATACTTTAACCAGCAAGGTACTTGATCAGATTGATAGATCAAAAGCTTCACAGACAAGCAGAAACTCAAAGAGTTCAGAACCACCAAACCTCCTTTATAAGAAATGCTAAAGGAAATTAGCTAAGCAAAAAAGAAAAGGCCACAACTAGAAACATGAAAATTATGAAAAGAAAAAAGTTCATTGTTAAAGGAAAACATATAGTAAAGGTAGAAAATCATCCATGCACAAATCTAGTAGGAAAGTTACATTTTCAAATGTAGTGAAATCATCTATATTGACAATAAACAGTTAAGGGATACACAGAACAATTAGATGTAAAATGTGGTATCAAGACAGTAATCATGAGGGGAGGCTAGAACAAATGCAGGCTTGTGAAAATGCATTTGAAATTACAAGATCAGAAATGTAAAATAATCATAGATAACAGATATATAGATTGCTATATATAAGCCTTATGATAACCACAAACCAAAAATCTGTAATAGACACACACACACAAAAGTAAAAGGAATCCAAACATAACACTAAAGATAGCCATTAAATCACAAGAGAAGAGAACAAAAAGAAGGAACAAAAAAGACCTAGAAAACAATCCCCAAACAATTAACAAAATGGCAATAAGAACATACATAGTCCATTGATGGACTAAATGTTCCAATCAAAACACAGAGTGGCTGAATGGATACAAAAACAATATCTGTATATATGCTGGCTGCAAGAGACACACTTCAGATCTAAAGACATAACACTGACTGAAAGTGGAGGGATGGAAAAGGTATTCTATACAAATGGAAATCAAAAGAAAGCCACAGGGCTTCTTCCCTGGTGGTGCAGTGGTTGAGAGTCCGCCTGCCGATGCAGGGGACACAGGTTCGTGCCCCAGTCTGGGAGGATCCCACATGCCACGGAGCGGCTGGGCCATGGCCGCTGAGCCTGCACGTCCGGAGCCTGTGCTCCGCAATGGGAGGGGCCGCAGCAGCAAGAGGCCCGCATACCACAGGAAAAAAAAAAAAAGCCACAGTAGCAATACTTATATCAGACAAATTATCCTTTAAAATAAAGATTGTTAAAACAAACAAAGAAAGACACTACATAATGATCAAGGGATCAATCCAAGAAGAAGTTATAACAATTGTAAGTATTTATGCACTTAACATAGGAGCACCTAAATACATAAAGCAAATATTAACTGACATAAAGGGAGAAATTGACAGTAACACAATAAAAGCAGGGAATTTTAAAACCCCACTTATAACAATGGACAGGTCATCCAGACTGGCCTTAAGTAACACATTAGACCAGATGGAGACAATATATATATGGCACATTCCATCCAAAAGCAACAGAATACACTTATACACTTCCTTTTCAAGTGCACATGGAAATTCCTCCAGGAAAGATCACATGCTAGGCCTCAAAACAATCCTCAGTAAATTTAAGTAAATTGAAATCATATCAAGTATCTAAACACAATGCTAGGAGACTAGAAATCAACTACAAGAAAATAACTGCAAAAACACAAACACGTGGAGGCTAAACAATATGCTGCTAAACAACGAATGGATCACTGAAGAAATCAAAGAGGAAATTTAAAAACACCTAGAGACAAATGAAAATGAAAACACAACAATCCAAATCTATTGGACACAGCAAAAGCAGTTCTAAAAGGGAAGTTTACAGTGATACAAGCTTACCATAGGAAACAAGAAAAATCTCAAATGAACAACCTAACCTTACACCCAAAGGAGCTAGAAAAAGAACAAAGCTCAAAGTTAGTAAAATAAAAAAAAATCATAAAGATTAGAGAAGAAATAGAGACTAAAAATCAATAGAAAAGATCAATGAAACTAACAGCTGGTTCTTTGAAAAGATAAAACAAAATTTAGCCAGACTCATCAAGAAAAAAAAAGAGAGGGAAGGCCCAAATCAATAAAATCAGATATGAAAAAGGGGAAGGTACAACTGACACCACAGAAATACAAAAGAGCCTGAGACTATGAACAATTATATGCTAATAAAATGGACAACCTAGAAGAAATGGACAAATTCTTAGAAATGTACACTCTCTCAAGACTGAATGAGGAAGAAATAGAAACTATAATCAGACAAATTACCAGTAATGAAATTGAATGCTATAAAACAAAAACAAAAACTTCCAACCACTGAAAGTCCAGGAGCAAATGGCTTCACAAGTGAATTCTACCAAACTTCAGAGAAGAGTTAACACCTATTCTTCTCAAACTATTCCAAAAAAATTGCAGAGGAAATTGCAGAGTCAGGAATTACAGGGTTGGGGGAAATGGGTGCAGGGTCATGAGGATATTAAGGACACTTGATAACTGATGACTGGAACATTTGAGGCATTAGACATACAGGACACGAGAAATGGGCTGAAGTCATTGGAATGAGGGGAGGATAAAAGGCAAGGGAGAAGGAGGATACAAAGGATAAAAGGCTTGGGAACAACAGAAGGGGAGGAGGGTTGGGCTGAGAGCTCTGGAATCTGGGGAATAGAGGTTTCATGAGGATGGAGGTCTAAAATGCACAGGATGGACATGGGAGAGAAATAAAGAAGCCTAGAAGGCAAAGAATTAGTTCTAGAGATATCTAAAGGTCACAGAGATGGAGAGATTGAGGTCACAGTGAGGAATAGAGAATGATGGAGTAGAGGGATGGAGGTGGGGTGATGGTAGTTGCAGCGGGTGGATTGAGGGTCACTAATTTTTTCTCCTATTCACTAATTCCATTATTTGCATTCAAATCATAACCTAATTGTGAATAGTTTCTAATTTGGGACCTTGAGGTAATAACCTTACTTACATAAAATATTTGTGATGATTCCTTCAACTGAATACACAGTAAAGGATTAGAGAAAAAAATAAGTAAACAATAACACATTATTTCTTCTCTTCTTTAGGGACACCGGATGCAAGATGTGACTATGGAAACTACCAGAATGAAATGGATTCCGCCTAGCACCTGAATGGTCCTAAAAGTGGATTCTCCCCTGGAAGCTGCAGATAAGAACGTATGCCTCATGAAACCCTGATTTCTGACCTTGTAAGACCCTAAACAGAAATCACAGCTAAGACTACTGGATTTCTAACTTATGCACTGTAGGATGTTTTCTACTTTTTTTATTTTTTAAAAATATTTATTTATTTGGCTGCACCGGGTCTTAGTTGCAGCATGCGGGATCTTAGTTGCAGCATGCGGGATCTAGTTACCTGACCAGGGATGGAAACTGGGCCCCCTGCATTGGGAGCACAGAGTCTTAACCACTGGACCACCAGGGAAGTCCCTATAGAATGTTTTTTAAACTGCTAAATGTGTGGTCATATGTTATGGCAGTGATAGAAAACTACTTCGCACAGGGACAAATTTAATTATAAAATAATAAACATTATAAAATATTTAAACAATAAAATAAGTAAAAATACCCAATAATTAAGCACCCCCAGAAGCAATAAGAGTTTTATCTCCAGAGGTAATATCATCAGTTCCAAGTATATCCTCCTTAATATACAATTTCCATGTGTAACAAAAATATCCACACATAGACAAACGCTAAAATATTATGTACATAGTTCAATATTTACATAGATATTGTCAAATCAAACCTTCTGTCAATCAATTGCTTTCCTTAACCAATCATATATGAAGGTGATATTTTCACACCAGTAGAAATGGATTTCCTGCATTCCAAGAGACACAACATCATATTCCATGGTAATTATGAATAGAATGACTTTACTAAGACACTCCCCTAATTACGCATTTACATAGCTGCATGTGTTTTTCTCCTGTTATCACAGAATGTGGATCTTCGATTTCTACATATGTGGCTTATCTGGGTGGTTCTGGGACATGAAATTGTTGCACCAACATGACTGTGCATTCCTACATTAGGTAGACAATTGCTAAATTACCTTGCAAATGGATGAAAAGTATAATTTCTCACCTACTGCATATCCAGTGTTAAAGCAATTAAACAAGGAGACCATTAGGCTGAGGTGAGTCTAATGCTTTGGTAGCCTATTTAAGCAAACAAAATTTAATACAGAGTCAAGGCACCTTAATCTAAGAAAATAAATTAAGAACAACCAATCAGGGGCTTCCATGGTGGCGCAGTGGTTGAGAATCCACCTGCCAATGGAGGGGACATGGGTTCAGGCCCTGGTCAAGGAAGATCCCACATGCCATGGAGCAACTAAGCCCGTGTGCCACAACTACTGAGCCTGCACTCTAGAGCTCACGAGCCACAACTACTGAAGCCCATGTACCTAAAGCCCGTGCTTCGCAACAAGAGAAGCCACTGCAATGAGAAGCCTGCGCACCGCAACGAAGAGTAGCCCCCGCTTGCCACAACTAGAGAAAAGTCTGCGTGCAGCAACAAAGACCCAACGCAGCCAAAAATAAATAAATAAATTTATAAAAGTTAACTATAAAAAAATTTTAAAAAAACCAACCAATCATACACAGCCAACTAGGCTTTCCAAAATCAAGGTGACTGGCTAAGATACAATCAAATATTATCCTTGCTTTGATTTGGTGTCTTCTCTAGAAAAACCTCTCCCCTATTTCCTGCAGATAAAGTGCTCCTAACCACCTTTTTAAAAAATATTTATTTATTTATTTATTTATAAATGTTTGCTTCTGTCTTAAACTGTTTCTCTGTGTGCTCTCCCACATGTTGTGCTGTGTCTCTGATAATAAACTTAATACCTGTTTTTGCAGTTTTTGCCTCCTTGAGAAATTAATTTATCAAACAGGGCAAGAGCCAGGGCAACTTCGCCTCTAGCCTCTAGCCCCTAGCCGTTAGGATTCCTGGTTTTTGCACCCAGGCTACTCAGGTTCAATTACTGGGCAGGGAACTAAGATCCCGCTTCAAGTCACCATTCACTGCTCTCTCCCCAAGATCAGAATCAGGGACTGGCCACCCAGAATCACCCTGAGTAATATAAACACATAAGGCACCCATCAGTCCCACCTCTAGGGCAGCCCATCTAATGCCACAGATTCCTGTTTCATACTTCAGGCTTAACATTGCGGGCACAGCTCTGCTGCTCCAGAATTTCCACCCAGAATATAGCCCCTCTTCCAAAATCAGACTTGCAGAGCCTAAAAGTGAACATCAGTTCAGATTCCATTTAAAATAACCACTTAAACAACCAAAAAAAAAAAAATGTCCTGCCATGGCTCTGCCCCCATTCCTTGGTCACCCTTTTCAGAGCAGCTCAAAGACCAGAGTTTCTGGAAACTCTGTCACTTTTGTGAATGGACCTGGCATTCACAATTTTTGATGCTCAGACTCAGATAAAGGAGAGCAAAGGACTTGAAGTTTGGTGGATGGGTTTTATTTCTATCATCAGTGATAATGAAAGAGAAGAGACAAAGATAATCTCTACTCCCAGGAAGGTAAGCCCAACATCTAAATCCTCTTGGGAAAGATGAACATAGAATACCAAGTTCCCAGCAGATTACGATAATTAACTCTCATAATGTGAGGATCTTAGCACAGTGTCTTGAGCATAGTGCATCCTCACATACCTGTGAGCATACAGTAGGTCCTCATGAAACATTCCTTTCCTGAATGAATAAATGTTGTTTCTCCATAACAGTCTTGCTCAGACCCCACCGCTTTCTCTCGTCCCCACTCAATTTGAAAGTGGTGAGCAGAGAATGTCATCTTTTCAGAAGTTGTTAGTGGTCTTCCCTGGGAATAAGCAGTATTTGTGTTCAGATAGGGTGGTTGTCTGTAAGGCACTCAGGTGCTATTCTTGATTTCTCTAGATCAATGCTGCTGGAAATGAGGTCTGGGGGAAGCAGTGGTTGCTCAAAGTGCAGATTAATGACCTTCATCCCAGACTTGGAGAGTCATAACATCAGAGCATGGGGCCCCAGTATCTGTTTTTAATGGGATCCATAAGTGATTTGTATAGCCATGAAATTCTGATGAGCAGCATTCACCAAAGTCATTTTCAGCCTTCACTCCCCATTGGGATCATTTGTGTGTTTTTCAGAACTACCATCCCCTGTGTCCCACCCCGATAGATTCTGTCAGTTAGTCTTTGGCAGGGCCCAGGATCAATGATATCTTAATGAAGTGGCCCAGGTTATTCTATCGTGAGGCCAGAGTAAACACTGTGAGGCTCCCAGATTCATTTCTGAGGACCTAGTACAGGGTCTGGTTCATGGGGAAGCATGCTCTATGTAGCCTGCAATGGGGGACAGTCAGTCTATCTCACGTTCCCAGTGTTGTAGCGGAATGTGTAGGTGTCTCTAGGAGACAAGTGCCCCCAAAGATAAGGGAGGAAAAACTCACATAAACTCCATGAAAGAACTCTGTATGTGCACAGATTTTCCCAGGCCCCCATAAAGAATGGAAGAAGAGTCAGAACATACAGACCCTCACTGGCCATTGGGAAGACTTTGGCTCTCACTCTGATTGCCAGGGAAGATCACTGGAGCAAAAGGAAAATCCTTAGAGAATTTAGGAGTGTGATATGAGTGGAGCAGGAGATGCGTCTCTGTGAGAGCAAGAGACAAACCTAGGCTTCTCAACATAATTTCCATCAAAGCAGAGCTTCCCAAACAACATTTTAAAACCTAGCTTCCTCTTTCACCTTTGGACATCACACCTATGCTATCTGCTTTATTCATTCCCACCTATCTGGGTGTATGACTGTTGTCTCCTTTTCTTCATATCCCAGGGTTCCTTCCTTTGCTCAAAAATGGTGACAAGTTCAGCTTAGATACAGAAAGACCTGTTTATTTTAAAAAGGAAGATGACTCATCCTGGGGATTCTATAATTTCCAATCCAGTACTATGCTCAGTAGAGAAGAGAGGATACTGTAAGTTATAGAAAATTACTTTACCAAATAGTACTTCCTGACAGACCCTTTAAAACACTTAAAAAGTATTTCTAATTTGCAGATCCATAACTCTACTTCCAAGTACTACTCAATCAAAAATAAGGAATGGGGGCTTCCCTGGTGGCACAGTGGTTGAGAGTCCACCTGCCGATGCAGGGGACACGGGTTCGTGCCCCGGTCCGGGAAGATCCCACATGCTGTGGAGTGGCTGGGCCCGTGAGCCGTGGCCGCTGAGCCTGTGCTTCCGGAGCCTGTGCTCCGCAACGGGAGAGGCCACAACAGTGAGAGGCCCGCATACCGGGAAAAAAAAAAAAAAAAAAGGAATGGAGGGAATTCCCTAGTTAAGACTCCGTGCTTTCATTGCCAAGGGCACAGGTTCAATCCCTGGTTGGGCAACTAAGATTCCACAAGCCGTGCTGTGTGGCCAAAAAAAAAAAATAAGGATGGATATCTGATTTTAAGATGTGAGCAACAATATCTTATTTGACTTTATAAATATCTAGAATTATCACTGATCTAGAGTGAAAGATGCAGATCAACTCAAGAAATGAGTAGGACAAGATGAAATATCATGAAGATTTTCTTTGAATCAACAAATCCCTATTTCCATGAAATTATTTCATTTCTCATTTGTGCTGATTATATATAGCATTTTAAGATACCTGAACATATACTATAGGACTCTTGTTTTCTTTTCCTGGAGATACAAAAAGTAATAAACAAGAGAATAACTGAAATGACAATGGAATTAAAAAGAACATTTACAGAACTCTTACTAACAAAACCTGAACAAAGGTGAGAGCCTTCATTTTCCAAAGCAATCTACAAGTAAAGGAAATGAAGAAGACAGGTAGTATTCACATGAATTGTGATGGTTTATGCACATTCTTAGTAAATCCCTCCAAGCCCCTATTAACAATAATTGGAAAATTATTAGCTTTTCAGTCGAGGAATCTGGCAGATAGCCCCTGAATCAAGGGAACAAAATTACCATCAGCTGTAATGGGACAAATTGATATCAGCTGACCCATGCACACAGGCCTCATCATTGCTGGAACAGTTTTGCAAAAAAGCAAAGAAAAAAGCAAACCATAAAACATTAATCTAATCATGAGAACAGTGTTAAGCACATTTAAAACCACGTATAACTCTCATGTCCTGTACTCTTGTGTATTTTAAATAGGAAGTCTTTCCTTGAGGCAACTGAGAGCTCTATTTTTCAGAACTCTGGGTTATTCTAGGCCCTACAGCAATCAGCTTAATTGGTACATTTTCATTATCCTTGTCTATGTAGACTGATCCTGCATCCAGACAGGACCTAAATATTACATATTTTCTGTCTTCACTTATATCCCAGGACCCAACCTCATATTCAGTGAGAATCCTGTATATCAACACCTCCTCAAGTTGATATGACAAAAAGGGAACATTTGCACATCAGTAATTCATGGTAGAAATTCTTTATGCTGTAAAGGGAACCTGGATGGAGAAAATGGAGAGAAGGCAATGGGATATAAGAGAGGAATAGCCTAGAGATCTAACCTTGGCTATCATTAGGAAAAAAAGAAAAGTATTGAAAACAAAATTTTTAGGCAGGACTACCAGAGGTACAGAAGTAAATGTTTGCAAGTTCTAAATACATGGGGTTTCAGCAAGAAAAGGTGACACGGCTGCTGATCTGGATCACAAATTTTACCTGAGAACCTGCCATTTCTTCCTCTTCCTCTTCCATTTCCAGGTTCCTTTTGCAGGCGATACTGTGTAGAGAAATCACACCTGTACACCCTTGAAGACATCAGCACAGCACTTTCACCTGCTACCTGCACACTCAGAGGCAGAAGGCCCTTCATATGCAGAAGGGCCACGCTCCCCTATCCTTTGTCACATGACAGATTCAGAAGAAAATGAGCTCCTACACGGAGACCAAAACGTGATATTCTCCTTCCCTGTTTCCATAGGCCCTTCTGTCTCACACTCAGCTACTACTGGTGCTACAGGAATGGGGAATGTGGGGTGCACTGACCTGACCCACTCACACAGACTCTATTATTACCTTTCCTTGAACCAAAGCCTGGACTCAACTCTCACACCACAAAAATACCTGCGAGACCTGTTGCATAACCCTGGTTTCTCCCTGGAATTGCCTGGAGAACGTAATTAAAGCAAATTTATTTGTCATCTATATAAATTATGTTGCTCACCTGAAACTATGTTGTACACTTGAATCAAATATAATATTGAAGTTAACTACATTTCATATTTTTTAAAATGTGGGACTTCCCTAGTGGTCCAGTGGTTAAGAATCAGCCTTCAATACGTGAGGCGCAGGTTCGGCCCCTGGTCAGGGAATGAAGATCCCACATGCTGTGCAGCACAGCCAAAAAAAAAAAATGTGCTCTCAGGCAGAATCTGAGGAGGAGGTCATAGGTGATAGTAGTTATTAAAACGAGCCATGTAGGGCTTCCCTGGTGGCGCAGTGGTTGAGAGTCCACCTGCCGATGCAGGGGACACAGGTTCGTGCCCTGGTCCGGGAAGATCCCACATGCCGCGGAGCGGCTGGGCCCGTGAGCCATGGCCGCTGAGCCTGCGAGTCCGGAGCCTGTGCTCCGCAACGGGAAAGGCCAGAACAGTGAGAGGCCCGCGTAACACACACACACACACACACACACACACACACAAAAACTAGCCATGTCATCTTTATTGTAAGCACTTATGTAAATCTTGCCTCTCAAACATTAATATGCATACAAAGCATTCCAGCACCCATGGAAGAAATTCCGATTCTGCAGGTTTGGAACGGCATGAACTGGCATCTTTAACAACTTTCTTCCTTGTGCCGATGCTGCTCCCCCAGACCCGTTATTAGTAGCACTAGAGAAAGTAGGCACACCACACCTCAGCCCCTTACATCAACCACTTTATCTCAAAACAACTATTAAAGACCATTAAAGGCCACCATCACAATCTTGAAGGATCACATGTTTGGCTGGCACGTCAAAGTTTACAGAAGGCTAATAAAGTCTGTAACATCTGAGTATGTCTCTATTTGGAAAACAACATATATATAGTCATTAGTGCAACAATCACTGAACATGTGTTACTGAACACAACACATCTGTTATGTGTTTACAAGTAGGTTACAATGCACTGTTTTGGAAACCTCATAGATATTATTGGAGTTAATCTTCATAATACCCTGGGATTTTGGCATTAGGAGTCCCATAACAACCATGAGGATGTAGATACTGGGACTCAACTTTGTTTCTGTTTCCCTACTCTTGATTTTTTTGTAAACGTTTGCACAAAATAGAAGCTGATTATAGATGGCTGGAGGAATACAGAAAGTAAGGGTGTCTTAGAACTTCAGAGAGAGACTTCCCTGGTGGTCCAGTAGCTAAGACTCTGTGCTCCCAACGTAGGGGGCCCGGGTTTGATCCATGGTCAGGGAACTAGATCCCACATGCCGCAACCAAGAGTTTGTAGGCCGCAACTAAAGATCCTGCGTGCCATAACTAAAACCCGGCTCAGCCAAATAAATAAATATTAAAAAAATAATATATTTTTTAAAACTTAAAAAAAAAGAACTTCAGAGAGTTTTCATTGTTTTCTATTTACTTTTACTCTTTTTTCTAATAGCGTAGATAAAGGTTTTTGTTTGTTAATTTAGGCATCTAGAAATTAGAGGTGCCGTCCTATTATTGTTTCCCTGGTGTCTAGCAGAAATAGATACAGAAAATGTGATATATAAGAATGAATATTATTCAGCCTTAAAAAAAAGGACCTCTTACATTTGGGAAAACATGAATGAAACTGAAAGACATTATGCTAAGTGGAAAAAGCAACCACAAAAAGAAAACACTTTTATCTCAATTACATCTGTTATCTACTAAAGTCCAACTCACAAAACAGCAGAATCTTGATTGTCGGGAACTTGCGTGGGAAGACAGGAGATGTTGGTGACACGATTACAAAAATTACGTTATGCAGGATGAATAAGCTCTGGGGATCTATATACAGCCTGCTGAAACAGTTAATTATACGGGATATTATACTTGAGATTTGCTAAGGTCCACCCGGCAGGGGTGTGGGGACAGAAGAGGCTCAGATGAAAAGGGAAGAAGGAAGTTAGGGGAGAACTCTGCAAAGGAAGAAAGCAAACAGGGATGAGCACAGTCCACCCACCAAAATACCAGGGCTTTTACAGGCTCCAATTTCAGGATCACCAGCCTTGTTTTCTAGATGCCAACACCCACGCAGGCCTGCAGCTTGACAGCTGCAATCCCATGAGTCAAGCCAGGTATTTCTGGGTCCAGAGTCCTGCCTCTGGGGAAACAAAGGGCAGTCAGTCCGCAGACAGCCTGTTAGGCTGTCCCACCACTAGGCCACCCGACCAGGCTAGAAGTGCCCCCATCAAATGCTGAAGGCAGACCTCTGTGCCCCTCTGTGAGACGAGGCAGTTTGGGTGGGAGAGTCAGAGCCGCCCGATAACCAGCACCTCCTCTCTGGTTACATCCGTGGAGTTCCGCCAACACCCGCTGGTGCTCTGGCGCCCTCTAGTGGCCATCCGTTCTAACGCCAACTCTCAGCCCTTCCTCCTCTCCCTCCCCAGCCCTGGGGTCCGCACTGGCCTTGGGCACCTGCCAGGCTGATTTCTTTCCTAGTCACCCTCTAAGCCCAATGAAGTGTCCTGCAGAGTTGGGCACGTCTCCCTCAGTCTTGGCTGGTGGGCTACAGATCTTTATCAGATACGTGATTGCCAAACATCTCCTACCATTTTGGAGGGTGGATTATCTTTTCCCTTTCTCCTTTACGCACAACAGTTTTTCGTTGTAAGGAAGTCCAATTCATCTCTTTTGTCTTTTCTTGCTTGTGCTTTTGGTATCAGATCTAAGAAATCATTGAATCCAAGGTCATGAAGGTTTACTCTCATGTTTTCCTCTATCAATACAAGTTATGTAATTTTGGTTATTATATGTAGGTCTTTGATCCATTTTGAGTTATTTTGTATATGGGGTGAGGTAAGAATCCAACTTCATTCTTTTGCATGTGGGTATCCAGTGGTCTTAGCACCTGTGCTAATTGTTTGGGAGAAAATATTTGCAAATGATGCAACCGACAAGGGCTTAACTTCCATAATATACAAACAGCTCATACAACTCAATAACAACAACCACAAAAAAACCAACCCAATCAAAAAATGAGCGGAGGCTATCTGGACATTTGAAATGTGGCTGGTCCAAACTGAAACGTGCTATGAGTGAAAAATACACATCACATTTGGAAGACTTTGTAAGAAAAACAGAATGTAAAATGTATTATTGATAATTAATAAAATGATCATATGTCAGTGATAATATGTAGGGTGAATTAGGTTAAATAAGATGTACTATTTAAATGAATTGCACCTGTTTCTTTTTACTTTCTAAATGCAGCCACTAGAAAAGTGTACATGGGGCAGCATGCTACTCCTTCAGGACAGTGCTGGCCAGACCCTCTCGGTTCCTGGGTGTTCTGAAGCCAGAGTGGGAGGCTCCCAGTCAGGGATTGCTGCCCCCAGCTCTGGGAGCTGAGTGGGACCCCACCAGGGAGGGCACAGCTGGCCCTATGGCAAGAGCCTTACACGGTGCCTTCCTTCCACCCCCCCCCAACCGCCTGCAAGTGTCATTATCCTAGTTTACGAAAATGAAGGGGCAGAGGCTCCGAAAGGCTCAGCAAGGGTGTGGGGAAGAAGGTAGAGATCCAGCCTGTCCACTACAGACCCTCCCACCTCAGCACACCAGTGCCTGACCTGCTTCCAGGCTGAGGTGTCTACCTCTCCCTCCCCCATAGAATTTACCCATTTCAGGTGTAAATTCAATGATTTTTAGTTAATTTGTACTGTTGAGCAACTATCACCACAATTCAGTTTTAGGGCATTTCTATCACCCGGTGGGCAGTCCTTCCCCATTCCTACCCCACTCCCAGGCAACCATTAATTCCTTTGTCCCAGCACCATTTGCTGAAATGACTATCCTTTCACTCATTGAATTGCATTGACATTTTTGTTGAAAGTCAATGAACCATAAATGTAAGGGTTTATTTCTAGACTTGTTGCCGAAATATTGGCTTCCCTGTGCACCAATGCCAGACAGAAATACAGAGACAGAGATTTTGGAGGAAGAGAGATATGGCTTTATTCTTCTGCCAGGCAGAAGGGAAGACGGCAGTCTAGCGCCTCAAGAACTGTGCCCACCCCCCCTTCGGGAATGGGAGAAGATTTTATATGTGGGGCTTGCAGTCCAGGGTATATGATAAGGATCAAAGTAGTGAAGGTCCTGCATTCTTCTTCTTCCTGCATTATTTCAAAACAGTCAGTGCTGGCGTCAGGCAGCCCTGTTACTGGGTCCCTTTGTCTCTGGGTTATCAGCCTGCAACTTTTTTCTGAAATGCAAATGTTACAAGGGAGTGCAGGATGTAATTCACATAGTGTTAAAGAGTAATAGGTTAGTTTTGTGAAGTAAAATCTATTTACAGACACTACAGATTAGTAACAGTTAAAAAAAAAAAACTAGGGGTGATTAACTCTTTCAGGCCAGGTTATGTCTCTTCTCTAGCCTGTTCCCTGTTCCCTTTATTTTCCTTGTTCTCAGGAGAGGGAAAACTTCATTTCTATTTTTGCTGCAACAGACTCTCTAGTCTGTGCCACTGATATATATGCCTATCCATATGCCAGCACCATACTGTTTTTTGTTTGTTTCTTTTTTACTGAAGCTTTATAGTAAGTTTTGAAGTCAGGAAACATAAATCTTCCAACTTTGTTCTTTTTCAAAATTCTTTTGGCTGTTTTTGCCCTCGGGGATAAGCTTGCCAATTTCTGTAAAAAGCTTCTGGGATTTTTTTAAAAGACTGCAGTGACTCTATAGATACTTCGGAGAGAATTGCTGTCTTAATCATATTGCATCTTCCAGCCCATGAACACGAACTCTCTCTCCATTTGCTCAGGTCCTTGCTGGTTTCCCTTGGCAGCATCGTGGTTGTCAGTGTGCAGGTCTTGCACTTACACTATCAGGAGTGCCAGAGAGGCTCAGGGTCGGGAAGCTGGGGTGAGGGGGGGGTGTACAGGGAGAGGGCACATGCCCTCCTCACAAACACACACTGCAAAGTCACACCAGGACGAAATACCCCCTTATTATAACCCTGAAGAGCAGAGGGAATTTTCTTGAAAACCTAACTCTAGTAAATGGGGGTTCACCCGCACGGCAATCAGCTCAGCTAAACAGATTGGTGTCCTGAAACAGAAGCCAGGTTGTTCTGTTGTCCAGAGAGCAAGGCCAAACAATGCTGAATCCTGCTCACCCTCTGGTGGTGATATCGGGCACCACCGTGGCACATGGGACCTGGCTTGGGTGGCTGAGTCTAGGCAGCCGCCGCAGGCTTCTGGTCATGCGCCGGAGGGAAGGGCTGAGGAAGTGACCCCCGGCCGCTGCCTGGGGAGGGCGATCAGGTCTCAAGCCCTCCACCCCCGCCCCATGCTTCTCCACTCAGCCTGATGGAATCAGCTTCCACTCACCTTTCTTCCCACACACTCTGAGAACATTGCTAACTGAATTCTACTACAGGACACCACAAGTTTATGGCAGCGTGTTGACTAAAAGTGTTTACTGAGGGACTTCCCTGGCGGTCCAGCGGTTGAGACTCCGAGCTTCCACTGCAGGGGGCAAGAGTTTGATCCCTGGTTGGGGAAATAAGATCCCACAGCTGCCAGGTGCGGCCAAATAAAATAAAGTATGATACAGATGAACTTATTTACAAAACAGAAACGAGCTCACAGACATAGAAAACAAACTCATTAAGGTTACAAAAGGGGAAAGGGGTTGGGGAGGGATAAATTAGGAGTTTGGGATTAGCAGATACAAACTACTATGTATAAAATAGATAAACAACAAAGTCCTACTGTATAGCACAGGGAACTATATTCAATACCCTGTAATAAACCATAATGGAAAAGAACATGAAAAAGAATACATATATATACATACTAATTGAAGTAATACATATATATATAACTGAATCATTCTGCTGTACACCAGAAACTAACACAACATTGTAAATCAACTATACTTTAATTAAAAAATAAACAAGAAACAAAAGCATTATTCTTTTTTTTAAAAAAACAACAGCCATTTATTTATTTAGCCCTGCCACGCAGCTTTCAGGATCTTAGTTCCCCAACCAGGGATTGAACCCATGCCTCCTGCAGTGGAAGCACAGAGTCCTGACCACTAGACCTCCAGGGAATTCCCTATTCTTAGTTTTTTTTTTTTTTTTTTTGCGGTATGCGGGCCTCTCACTGTTGTGGCCTCTCCCGTTGCGGAGCACAGGCTCTGGACGCGCAGGCTCAGCGGCAATGGCTCACGGGCCCAGCCGCTCCGCGGCATGTGGGATCTTCCTGGACCGGGGCATGAACTCGCGTCCCCTGCATCGGCAGGTGAACTCTCAACCACTGCGCCACCAGGGAAGCCCTATTCTTACTTTTTAATGAACCTTAATTTTGAAAATGTTCTTTCACACGAAGCCACAGATACACAAATAGGAAGAACCTTAAACATAAGATATATCTGGCAGAGATTCATAAAACTTTCACTTCACAATAAATTCTAGAAAAAAATGCTTGAAAATAATTACATTTACACTAAAGTTCTCAATCCCTAAGTGGAGGCCTGGGGGAAGCCCCTCTTCGAGCCCAAATTCTATTCCATGAAACAAAGAGGAGGTGTTGCCTTGAGACCCCACTTCCCAGGTCTTCCTGGAAATGATTTTAAACTGCTTGATCTTTGAAACTCTTTAGTTTAAGATGTGCTTCTGTGCAAAGTCACCTGGAGTTGGCACTTATGTCTTGTCCTTGACCAGAGCTTACCCTGCAGCCACTAGGGGGCGGGAGTGAGGCGTTCAGGGGCTCTTGGGTACCAAGGACGCCTACGTGTGTTCCAGGCGGGTCCATGGTTTTCTGTCATTTTTCCTGCAGTTCTTGACTGCTCTCCTTGTATGTTTTTACTTGCTCAGATGGTTTTTGCTTGTTCCTTTCTATCTCTGCACTTTCTTGTGCCTTTCATTTCCCTCTTCCTTTCTGCATATCTCAGGCCTTGGCTGCTGCACATCCCAGCACTGTGCTTCCCGCTGCCCCTACCCCGTGCGCCTCTGCAGGCCCAGCGAGTGCAGCCTTGTGCCTTCTGCACGTGGCTTGACTTTATTTGAGGCCTCGTGGGTGATTCCCTAGCTGAGGCAAAGGCCCATTCTCGGCACATTCAGAAACTAGAGAACCAGTTTGGTACACCACTGATAGGTTGTGAAGGACTTCTCCAATTCCAGGAGGCGGGCCAAAAGAGCCTCCTTGACTCAGATGTGATTTTTCTGGAAAGATTTTTATGAATACCTTCCAGGAGTTGGCTTTTGGATGCCAGCCATGTGGGTTTTTAAAAAGGCAACTCTGGGGCTTCCCTGGGGGCACAGCGGTTATGAATCCGCCTGCCAATGCAGGGGACATGGGTTTGAGCCCTGGTCCGGGAAGATTCCACATGCTTTGGAGCAACTAAGCCCGTGCGCCACAACTACTGAGCCTGAGCTCTAGAGCCCATGAGCCACAACTACTGAAGCCCACACGCCTAGAGCCCGTGCCCTGTAACAAACAGAAGCCACCACAATGAGAAGTCTGCGCACCGCGACAAAGAGTAGCCCCTGCTCGCCGCAACTAGAGAAAGCCCGCGCGCAGCAACGAAGACCCAATGCAGCCAAAAATAAATAAATAAATAAATTTATTTTTTTTAAAAAAAGGCAACTCTGTTGCTCTGGCCCTCTCTTCACAATCTGGCCATTTTCAAAACACCTGTTGCATTTCTTTTCTTTTTAATATTTATTTATTTATTTGGCTGTGCTGGGTCTTAGTTGCAGCAGGCAGTATCTTCTAGTTGCGGCATGTGGGATCTACTTCCCTGACCAGGGATCGAAACTGGGCCCCCTGCATTGGGAGCACAGAGCCTTAGCCACTGGACCACCAGGGAAGTCCCAGCACTTGTTGCATTTCTGTACGTATATTTTTAAACTTTGGCTCAGTTCGTTGTTGATTCACTCAATGTCTTAAGGAGAGTGGAGCTCCAAGAATAAAATGGTAGTATGGGGCTTCCCTGGTGGCGCAGTGGTTGAGAGCCTGCCGATGCAGGGGACACGGGTTCGTGCCCCGGTCTGGGAAGATCCCACATGCTGCGGAGCGGCTGGGCCCGTGAGCCATGGCTGCTGAGCCTGCGCATCCGGAGCCTGTGCTCCGCAATGGGAGAGGCCACAACAGTGAGAGGCCCGTGTACCGAAAAAGAAAAAAAAATGGTAGTAAGCACTGGCTGCCTGCGCACATCAAGAAACTGGCCCAGGCCATGGCTCCTCAGGCAGTACAGACTTTAAGTCGCCCAGTCCTTCTTAACAGATGTTATTTCATTAAAAGCCCTGCCCTCGCCACAGCTTGAAGCCTTAGGCCTCTTCTAAGCCAGAGTCAGAGGTGCTGAGTTCTCAGGCCATGTGGGTCTTCCGGTACGCCCAGTCCTCTTGCATTTCTATTCCAAGACTTGCTTTTCCACTCTCTGGTCCTCTCTGATGAGTAGTGAACAGCCTCAACTCAGTCACTCCTGTGTTTAATTCTGAGGGTCCCCTGATGGTCTCCTTTAGCTGACATTTATTCTGCCCTTGTCAGTTGTGGGTGCCCTGTGATGGGCTCCTTATCTGATACTTGTTCTGTGTCCGCCACACATTGAGCCTGCAGTGGAGCAGCCCCTCAATCCTGGAGCTCCCCAGTTCCTCAATGAGCCCCAGGAACCCGATGCTTCCCAAGGACCCAATGCTCCGAGGAGATCAGGGGAGAGAAGAGGCCTAGCAGAACAGCCACTCAGAAACACTTGTGGAGTGAAGACTGGCGCCCCTGCTGGTCTGACTCTGGTCCCACATCCCTGAAGCTGCACCCAGATCACAGGACCAGGTGTTTCCATGGTGATGACATACAACACTAAACTCTTGTTTCTGCATCACTTCCAGGTCCCCACACCCCATCTCTAATTCAATGCTCAGGTGTCCAGATGCAATGAGGCAGAACACAAAGAAGTGGGGTTTCAAGGGTCCTGGAGAAGGGGTGGCCAGGGTACTTTTGACAGGAGGCAGAGGGCTCTGAGGTCAGGGACCATGAGCCTATGGATCAAGGCTGTAGCAACTGAGAGATCAAGGATTTGGGATTTAAGGAGCTTAGACTTGGGAACATGGGTGGGAGACCCATGAGAGGGAGCCCAGAGGTTCATGAAGCCCTAAAAAGAAGAGATCTAGGACCAGCTAGTGGGGAGTCAAGGTTGGAGAGAGAACAGCTTGTCCTAAGGAAGGCCTTCTCCATCATAGAGCAGTCCTAGAACAGGCCTCCCAGCCACTGGAGATGTATGAGCAAACTCCTGAGCACTCCTGCAAGGGAATCAGTCCAGAGGGCTCAGACACTGAGTAGGGTGAGAAAGAGGCTCTTTGTAGAGACTCCCTCCTCTTTTCTCCACTGCCTGCTCCCAGAGGAAATCACTTCCGAGCAGGGCTTTTCCATCCCTGAGCTCTGCCAGGTCATGGTTCATCTCTGAGGTCCTGCCCTCTTCCCCTCATCTCTGTGTCTCCACATGTGTCTCCTGTTTGCAGAGGAGACTCTATCATCTGGTGTCACTTGACACAAGATGTTTGGTCGTGCTTTTCATGGGCCTTGTGGCAACAGTCCTTCCTCAACCGTTTGTGTTGCCTTGACTTTTCTCATGTAGTGATCTCCAAAGTGATCCTTTGCTAGATTCTTTTCCTCATCTCATCTTAAAGGTGAGTTTTTCCTAGACCAGATTTGCGTAGGACATTTGTGTCAGGGAGAATCAGGGCTGTGAGTGTCAGGGCTGTGTCTTAGGCTTGCACAGATTTTGTGGGGATTCAAGTTTTTGTATGTAAACATGTTTTGCACCTTAAAAGAATAAATGTCGGGCTTCCCTGGTGGCGCAGTGGTTGAGAGTCTGCCTGCCGATGCAGGGGACACGGGTTCGTGCCCTGGTCCGGGAAGATCCCACATGCCGCGGAGTGGCTGCACCCATGAGCCATGGCCGCTGAGCCTGCACGTCCAGAGCCTGTGCTCCACAATGGGAGAGGCCACAACAGTGAGAGGTCCGCGTACAGCAAAATAAAAAGAATAACTATCACATTATGTGTATGAGAGGTTATAAAGGCAGGGCATAAAGAGCACTAGGAAGTAGGGCCAGTGTGCTACTATGTCTCAGTGGATGAAGTAGACACACCATCATGTTCAGACATCTTCTGTGTGTGCCTAAGCCTGAGTCTGTAACTCAAGGGGGCAAACCATTGGCACCGGATGTGGCCATATCCCCCTGACCCACCCAGGTGTTCACTTTGATCCTCAGTTTTAATGACTTCCTTGCTTTTCTTCCTAGTCTTACTCCCTTCGTGCCATAGCCTAAAAGGCCTGGCTTCACATGCCCTGTCCACTCTCTGTCCATGGCCTTGTACCTGTGTCTTACTCCCAGGAAATTAGGATTCAGCCTCAGCCAAGGGGCCAGTCTCTTCAGACAAGCCTATTTGGTATTGTCTTTCTTATGATCAAACACTAAACTCAGAAAAAACCAATGCTGTCAACGTGGCTTTACACCACACCATCTTGATGCTTCCTGAATAAACAAATGCCCCAGAGGTTTTTGTTCCTTCACCTGTCACCTGACACAGCAGTCGCGTGCAAGAGACCCTAAGAATAAGAGGCACGGTGCTATCCTTTACATTTAATTAGCTCCACATTTTTTATTAATGCAACATTGAAGAGCTGACCTGCTGACCTACTTATCCAGCCCGCAGGGCAGGCAAAGCTCTAAAATCTAAAAATGAAGTTCAACCTTTAGGAGGTTAATTTTGTATATGCAGAATGTGCAGAGTATGAAAAAATGTTACATTAAAAAAACATTTAGAGTCTGTGTGCTTTACAGGGTGAGTCGGAAGGCTGGCTATGTCACGGTGCTCATGCCCCTGGGGTAACCCTGAGAAGTAGTTCTGTATCAAACGTCACGAAAGGTTATTTCTTCTCTTTATCCTGATATTGCTGGTTACTGTAATAATTTAACCAGGCCATTCAGTCTTGTCTTCAGCAGATGGCTTCTGCTTTCCTGCCACACTTGCCTGAAGAACCATTTTAAGTTAAAAGCCAGAAGTTGCATGTCCAACAAAGGACCGTCTCAAAGCCAGGGTGGGAAGGACTGGATTGCATATTCAGCAAATGACACTACAAAAAAGACTCATGGGTACAGGATTCTTAGCATCAGCTAACATCACCTGTAAGACTGTCCCACGGAACCGAGTGAGGGCTTCTAGGAATCTGAGTTCAGAATAGAAGCAAGCAAATCACCACGACTGTGTGTCTGGGGCACTGACCTGTGTTTCAGGAATCCATGGAGATCGGCATGTTGTTGTATCGTGCGGTGGCCCTGCCTTGTCCTCAGGGTGAGGGGGAACAGAGTCACATCTTCCGGCAACGCGCCCTCACACTGACTGATGAACTCCATCAGTACACAGTGGCGTGTCTGTGCTCTGGAGGGAAGGAAACAAAGAGAGTGATAGCCTACAGTGCCTGCCTCCCAGCTCCCACCCACACGGTGAGACAACGGATGCCGGGCTCGTGCCTGGGAGAGGTCTGCCGCTCCCGTTCCTCCGCTTCTGTCCTGCCTAAAAGGGGGTCTTGTCATCAAGAAGAAACCATATGGGCTTCCCTGGTGGCACAGTGGTTAAGAATCCACCTGCCAATGCAGGGGACACGGGTTCGAGCCCTGGTCCAGGAAGATCCCACATGCCGCGGAGCAACTAAGCCCGTGCGCCACAACTACTGAGCCTGCGCTCTAGGGCCCACGAGCCACAACTACTGAAGTCCGTGCACCTAGAGCCCATGCTCTGCAACAAGAGAAGCCACCACAATGAGAAGCCCGCGCACCACAACAAAGAGTAGCCCCTGCTCCTGCAACTAGAGAAAGCCCACGCACAGCAGTGAAGACTCAACACAGCCAAAAATAAAAATAAATTTATAAAATAAAAAAGAAGAAGAAACCGTACGTTTTGAAGCAGTCCATACTGTGGCCAGCCAGGACAATTCACTTACTCCTGGCCCTCAGCCTGCCCTTTTCCCAGGGCCAGGCAGTGAGGCAGAGAAGACGTTTGAGAGCCAAAAACCAGTGAGGTGGACCTAGGAGCCTGCTGGGATCCAGGCCGAGTGTGTGGACCCTGAGTGAGGACCCCTGAGTTCACGCCCCAGCTCTGCCACAAGCTGGCTGTGGCCTCGCTGCGTTTCTCTGCTTCCTATCTATAGAATAATGATGAGAGAGCCTCCTCCCTCGGCTTGTTATGAACCTTAAATGAATTAATATGTTCAAAGAACTTAGAAGAGCACAGCTTCGTGAGTGCCCATGGTGTTAGCTCTCATTTTCACTCGGAGACCTCGGGGAAGCTCGTCCTTTGAGCTTTGGTGACCGCTGTCCATCTCAGCCCTGACCTGAAGATCAAATGAGATCATAGGTAAGAGCTTCGTCAAGGGCCACTTGACCATTCCGGAGTAGGCTCGTGAAGTCATTATGGTACGTTTCTGTAGCTTCCCTAGAACAATGGCGTACCCTTCCCCCGCAGCGCTACGCTCCTGCCAGAGCCTCCTTGGGCCCCTCCCTGCTGCAGGACCTGTCTCAGTTTTTGCCTCCAGTTCTTCAAGGCAGAATTTCTGCTCCCCCAGGAGCAGGGCGGGCGAGCAGACAGCCATGGGTGAGCTTCACTCCATGTTGTTAGCCCTGAGGGTAAAGTCTGGGCAATGGGATGGAAGTGGGTCCCAGTCCTTGCTCAGAGAGCTATTTGCCTGGCACATTGCTAAGCATTCCTCATAACTGATGCCTGTATTAGAAGGGCTCTAGTGTCTATCATTTGGGAATTATAAAACAACAATGTCCTCTACTAACATTTACATTTTACTACACTGTGAAATAATATTTTAGTGAATATCCTTGTCAATAATTCTCTGTGCATGTCCTTGTTTCTTAGAATAAATTTTTAGTAATAGAAGTATTGAGCTAATGTAATAATTTTAATACTTATAGCCAAATAAGACTTCCAAACAGGTTGCTACCAATTTACCCTCTTACCAGCAGCAAATTAACATTCCTGTTTCCTGAGCCCTTACCAAATGCATATTTCATAGTCTCTATCTCTATATATCATTGCCAGGGTTCAAGCCCTGGTCCGGGAAGATCCCACATGCCACGGGGCAACAAAGCCCGTGAGCCACAACTACTGAGCCCATGTGCCTGAACTGCTGAAGTCTGTGCGCCTGGAGTCCGTGCTCTGCAACAAGAGAGGCCACCGCGGTGAGAAGTCCGCGCACCGAGTAGCCCCTGCTCACTGCAACTAGAGAAAAGCCCACACGCAGCAAGGAAGAACCAACACAGCCAATAATTAATTAATTAAAAAAAAACAGAAATAGAGTCACAGATGTAGAAAACAAAGTAATGATTACTCGGGGGTAAGAGGAGGGAAAGATAAATTGGGAGATTGGGTTTGACATATACACATTACTATATATAAAACAGATAACTAATAAAGACCTACTGTATAGCACAGTGAACTCTACTCAATACTCTGTAATGGCCTATATGGGAAAAAAATCTAAAAAAGAGTGGATATATGTATATGTATAACTGATTCACTTTGCTGTACACCTGAAACTAACACAACATTGTAAATTGGTTGGCTATTCCCAGAATACTGTGTAACAAACAGCCACAAAGTCTCCACGGCATATAAGACTTTGTTCCACATTCATGCACCCTGGGGTGGCTGGACCTCAGCCAATAGGGTGTGCTCAGGTCTGCTCCCTGGGTCTCTAATTATCCTGGGACCAATGGGCAATCTGCATACATTCTACTGCTGGTGATGGCAGAAACACATGAGAACAAGCTTCTGCTCACATCACAGCCACAGGAGTTTCAAAACAAGTCACCTACCAAGCCCAAAGTCAAGGGACAGAAAGTCCATGCTACTCACCATGATGTCATCTTGGCTGGAGGCCACTACTGCAGTAAAGTGAAGCATCCAGACCAGTAATTCCACCACAGCTGTGAAGCTGAACACTACCTTACATGCTTATTTGTGGTATTGCTTCCTTCAGAGTATTACCTATGTGGGAGTGCCTTGGACCAGGGGTCAGGTTTAGATATAATGATCAGGGAAGGTAAGTCATGCAGCAAAAATGAGCTTGTAAAGCCAGGAGAACTTCAAGGGGCCAGTGTGAGCAGGAACAAGGAAGTGTGGGGTGGGGTAGGGCGTGGGCAGTTCATAGTGACGTGCGCCAAAATGTGGGGAGAGTTGATTGGGATCTAGAGCAGCAATAGGGGGATCCCTTCTTAGGCTCTTGCAGTAGTTCAGAGCAGGAGCAGTGGAGGCGGAGGGTAGTGATGGGATTTAAATGTAGACTAGGTAGAAAGAAATGGGGGTCAGGCCTGGGCCTCCAGGGCAGGGTGCCTCCTTTACTGAAATGGGGAATACTGATGAATGATAATGCTTTTTGAGGCGTGGTGATCAGTAGTTCTATTTTGAATGTGCTCAATTTGAGATAGTTATTAGACATCCAAGCGTGGATGTATATGAGGTAGTCGTCTGCTTAGCCTTGTGTCCAGAAAAACGGACTGGAGACAGTGGTTTGGAGAGTCAGCACACAGAATTTAAAGCCATAACTTCACTTACAGGGATAAAGAGAAAAAGAGAAAGAGTCCAAGGGCTGAGCCAATGGCACTGCCATCACCCCAGGTGGCGGTGAGATTCGGGAGTGGGGCCTCTTGAGAAAGGACCAAGGAAGGCTTCCCTGGTGGCGCAGTGGTTGAGAGTCCGCATGCCGATGCGGGGGACGCAGGTTCGTGCCCCGGTCCGGGAAGATCCCACATGCTGTGGAGCGGCTGGGCTCGTGAGCCATGGCCGCTGAGCCTGCGCGTCCGGAGCCTGTGCTCTGCCACAACAGTGAGAGGCCCGCGTACCACAAAAAAAAAAAAAAAAAAAAAAAAAAGGACCAAGGAATGCCACCTCAATACAAGTGGGGAAAGGGTGAAAAATGGAATATTGCCTGCCACATCAGTAAACAAAGGATGTCACAGTCATCAGCGATTGCAGCCCTCCAGCGTGAGCTTGTGAGCCCTGAGGAAACTCGGGAAGGAAAGAATATCTACCACCTGGTAGCCATCAGACTGCAGCCACTCCCTAGACTGAGCCCTGAGGAAACTCAGGATATGAAAACACAAGATCCTGGCCCCAGATAGCTGAGGTGCATATCAAAGATATGACGGCAGTGAGCCCAGACTCTCGCATCTTCCCATACCTAGAAAAGCACGAAATTCCTCAACTTGACATATCTGGGTTTCTTTAATTAACAGTCCTCTTTTGACGTTCAGACTACCTGCCCTTTGTTGCAAAACTCATATATAACCTGCCCCCGCCTCCTCGGAGCAGTTCTCCCAGGGTTACTTGAGATGCTGCCTCCCCGGCTTGAAGTCCTAAAACTTCCCGCTGAATAAAACATAACTCTCAACTTTTAGGTGGTGAATAACTTTTTAGTCGACAAGGGCTTCAAGGAAGAGGGAAGGTGAGGTAAACTGGAAAGCTTGGAGATGTGGTGAGAGGGAGAGGGCTGAAACGGGGATTTCTGGTGCTGGGCTTGGCTACTTTAGCCTCTTAACGGCTGTAAGCAAGGCTCCGAGTCCGCTTCTCCAAGAGGCTCTTCCTTCCCCGCATGGTCATGGATGGCGCCACAGCGCCTCACATCATTTAACGAGGACAAAACTCTCCCAGACCACACACACCCCAGTCCCCAATCTCTGGTCCTATGGTCAGAACTGGGCCAGGCTGCCTCTGTCCCTGACAAAGGGAAAGGCCCTCAGGAGGCTCCGTTCTCGGTGCACTTTGCTCAGAGAGCCCAACCAATGTTATTACAGCTTTGTTTTGGGGGACAAGGAGAGGCCAGGGTACCTATGAGAAGCTGACTGAACCAGAAGACACATGAGGCGGAGCCAAAATTTTCACAAACCAACAAGGAGGGGTGCGGGGGAGGGACGGGGCGCTTTGAAGAATCTGTCTTCCCGCAATCTCAGCCCCTCACCTGTTCCTAGTGTACCTGTGCCGGTCTCCCCGCGTGAGGTGGCCAGGAAAGTCCGGCTCTCTCCACCCAGGCTGCTTAATGTCATCATGGGAACACCGTGGGCGGGGCTGAGAAGCGGTTATTGTGACGCTCCAGGATCGGAGCCTCCGATTGGCTGGTAGGGCGGGGGGCGGGGCCATCCGGGAGGGGTGGGGCTGAGAGGCCTGGAGGTGCCAGGTGGGCGGTGGCCGGGAAGAGACCTGTGGATCTAAGGCTCAGGTAAAAACCTCATTGCTGGGGCCTTGCAAAGATAGAGGAAGATGAGACTTCCCTGGCGGCACAGTGGTTCAAGCCCTGGTCCGGGAAGACCCTACAGGCCTCTAAGCCCCCGTGCCTAGAGCGTGTGCTCCGCAACAAGAGAAGCCACCGCTATGAGAAGCCCGCGCACCACAACGAAGCGTAGCCCCCGCTCTCCGCAACTAGAGAAAGCCCGCGTGCACCAAAGAAGACCCAACGCAGCCAAAAAAAAAAAAGATAGAGGAAGATGTATGTCCCTTCTTGCCACTTTATGGGGGCTGCACAGGGACTGAACAAAAATACCCTCCTGCTGGCCACTCCCGATCCGCCCACACTCCGCAAAGAAACTTTTTCTGTAGAACCCATGAAACAGCGAGAAGCAGAGAGCCAAAGACAACCACGGATATCGTTCATCTTTCTCTCAGCCTTCCCCAAAAGGACCAACAGCTGTTTGCCAGCGTCAGTACTGTGCATTAGAGAGAGATAATCATACTTTTCAGGGATTACTGGACACTGGCTCTGAACTAATTTCTGAAGACTCACCATTCAGAGAGTAGGGGCTAATGGAGCACAGGTGATCCATGAAGATTTAGCTCAGGTCCACTCACAGAGGGTCTCTGATGCCACCCTATGGTTATTTGCCCAGTTTCAGAATTGGAATAGACATACGCAGCAACTGACAGAATCCTCACATTGGTTCTCTGATCTGTGGAGTGAGGACTGTTATGGTAGGAAAGGCCAAATGGAAGCTACTAGAACTGCCTCTACCTAGGAAAACAGTAAACCAAAAATACTGTGTTGCTGGAAGGACGGACTTGAAGGATGCTGGAGTGATGATTCCCACCTACAGACCCATTCAACTCACTCATTTGGCCTATGCAAAAGACAGGTGGACCCTGGAGAATGATAGTGAACTTGGTTGTTCATTTTTTCCTGGAGGGAGAAAAGGCCAGAGGTACGAGTCTGCTGATTCATGGGCCATGGCCAATGTTTGGGTTGAATGCTCAAGGATTTAGAAGGAACACAATTGGAATATTGGTGACAGTGAAGTTTGGGGAAGAGGTATATGGATAGACTTCTCTGAACAGGCAAAATAAAGCCACATTTGTGTCCTGTGTGAATGCTCACCAAAGGGTGACCTCAGCAGAGGAGAATTTTAATAATCAAGGGGATAGGATGATCCATTCTGTGGTTACCATTCAGCCTCTTTCCTCAGCCACCCCTGTCATCACCCAATAGGCTCATAAGCAAAGTGGCCACAGTGGCAGGGATGGAGGTTACGTATGGGCTGAACATCGTAGACGTCCACTCACCAAGGCCAACCTGGCTACGGCCACTGGTGAGCACCCAACTTGCCAGCAGCAGAGACCAATACTGATTCCCCAGTATGACACCATTCCCCAAGTTGATTATGTTGGACAGCTTCCATCATGGAAGGAATAGCACTTTGATCTTACTAGAATAGACACTTCATCTGGATATGGACTCTCCTTTCCAAAGAGCGTTCTAGCTGTTCCACTGTGGCAGTTGAAAGATGGCCATGAATTCTTCGGAACTTCTCCCATACTGAAGTGGGGTCTGTGTGCCCTGCCCTTAGATCTGGGCAGGCTCTTTAACTGTTTTGACTAATAGAATACAGAGGAAGTGATGCTAGGCCACCTTGGGTCTCAGGGTTTTATAAGCTTCCACTTTATGTCTCTCAGAACACTCAGCCTTGGAATTCTCAGCTGCCAGGTAAGAATTCTTACTACCCTTCTGGAGAGACCATGTTGAGAGGCCCTGAAACCTCATAGAGAGGGAACTCACTGAGACCAGCTTCTGGCCTTCTCCACTAAAGCACCAGGCATGTGAATGAAGCCATCATGGGCCCTCCAGACCACCCCAGCCATGAGCTGAAAACTGAGTAACCCCAATGCACACTCACGGAGCAAGAGAAGTGGCCACCCTGGGAATTCCCTGGCGGTCCAGTGGTTAGGACTTGGCCCTTTCACTCACGAGGCCCAGGTCTGATCCCTGGTCAGGGAAGTAAGATTCTGCAAGCTGTACGTCATGGCCAAAAAAAAAGAGAGAGAGAGAGAGAGGGAGAAGTGGCCACCTGATAATCAAAGATGTCACTATGGATAACCAAAACAAACAGATTCTATGTTCACTGCTGGCAGCAGAGTTGGAGATGGGGCTGCATTTTCCACGGTGCTGGGCTGGCAGAGAGAGAACTCAGCTCATGGGCAGAGGGCCTGCAATAGGAACAGAGTCTTCCTTTGTCCTCGTTCATGGCTGGAAACACAGATGAAAGAGAAGGTTTGTCCCCTCAAAGAGCTTACATAAAAATAGCTGACACTGATTACCACCTCCCACCCATCACAAGTTCTTTAAACCTTCCTCCAAACACTGTGATGTGAGTAGCATTGTGAGCAGATGGGGAAAACGAGGCCCAGAAACATTAATTTACGCAAGGACACAGGTATTGATTGAACCAGAATTCAAACCCAGCAGACAATCTGTCTCCAGAGTGCCCCCTCTCACCCTTCAGGCTTCACCAGCTTTAGCTGGGGATGAGGCCTGAAAAGGAAGGGACTGGGCGGGATGGGAAGGATTCAGGTGGGTTGACACAGAATGGAGAGAAAAGATGCTCATAAACAGATGGAAAGGCTGGCTGGAGAAAGTGGAAGAATCTAGCAAGGGAAGGGTTAGCATGGAATAGGAAGAGACAGGGGAAGGACAACCAATTTGTGATCAGACTGAACAGAGTACGGAGGCCCAGGAGGAAGGAAGGGCTATGTGGCTAGCAGAGGGATGCAGGAAGAGAGAAAAGGCCCTGACTCAGGGGCACCAAGCATAGTGAGCTGGCCTTCCTTGGGCTCAGGTTGGCCCCAGCCCCTCTGGGCACTCAGGCTCCTCAGATGGTGACCCCTCTCTCTGCCTGTTGGCCTCTTGGCATAAAGAATCCAAAGTCAATAGGGGCGACTTCCCTGGTGGCACAGTGGTTGAGAGTCCACCTGCCAATGCAGGGGACACGGGTTCGATCCCTGGTCCGGGAAGATCTCACATGCCGCAGAGCAACAAAGCCCATGCGCCACAACTACTGAGCCTGCGCTCTAGAGCCCGTGTGCCACAACTACTGAAGCCCGCGTGCCTAGAGCCCGTGCTCCACGACAAGAGAAGCCACCACAATGAGAAGCACGCACACCGCAACGAAGAGTAGACCCCACTCACCACAACTAGAGAAAGCCCACGTGCAGCAACGAAGACCCAAAAACGAAGACCCAATGCAGCCAAAAATAAATAGATAAATAAATTTTTTTTTAAAAAGTCAATAAGGGACAGTCATGGCTTCACATTTGCTGATGAAGTCATCTTTCTCTGGAGCCAGGATCTCTAGGCTTTCGGGGACTAAAACTGAGAAACTAAATCCCCTAAGTGGGTCACTGAGAGCAAGGGCGACACCTTCTTTTACCCCTTGGTCCTCTACCCATTGGGAGGTGACACAGCCTCACGTAATGGGAGTGACTAAGGAGGATGGCACACCACCCTTGCAGGATTAGTCTCTTAGCTGATGCCTTAACCACCCTATGAAAAGGTTCCAGCCTACCGTTGGGCTGGCACTTGCTCGGTATGGTAGATGATGGAACCAGGACATGGGGACTTGCTCACTGCCACGCCCTTTTTTGCTGTAAAGTAGGTTCCTTAGTTATGCAGAATCCCACATAACTTGACGGTTTAAATACTCCCTATGTCCTTGGAGAGTGGAGAAGGCAAACTCACACTCAATATGTGTCACCTCGAGTCAATATGGTCACTGTTCTCCAGAGTGGAGGGATCCAGAGTAATCAACCTGCCACCAAGTATCTGGTTCATCTCCTCGAGGACCAGGGCAATATTGCAGGCTCAGTGTTATCCTCTGTTGCTGGCAGGCTGGAAAATGGGCCATGGTGGCATCCAGGCCAGCCTTGGTGACTGGGAGCCTGTGCTGTTGGGTCCATGTACACCTCACCCCTGCCACCATGGCTGCCTTGTTCACGTGCACATTATGCCAGTGCTGGCTGATGCCAATGCATGAGCCTGCTGTCTACATGGCTCCTAAAGCTTCCTCCATGGGAATGTGACACTCGGACCTTCACACACTGGCTGCAGCAGGTCTTCACTTTGCCTCATCTTGTCTGTCACTTTCCTAGAGATGCCAGAAAAAATTACCACAAACTTACTGACTTAAAAGAACAGAAATTGGACTTCCCTGGTGGCACAGTGCTTAAGAATCACTTGCTAATGCAGGGGACACAGGTTCAAGCCCTGGTCCAGGAAGATCCCACATGCCGCGGAGCAACTAAGCCCGTGTGCCACAACTACTGAGCCTGCGCTCTAGAGCCCGTGAGCCACAACTACTGAAGCCTGTGTGCCACAACTACTGAAGCCTGCGTTCCTAGAGCCCGTGCTCCGCAACAAGAGACACCACCACAATGAGAAGCCCGTGCACCGCAACAAAGAGTAGCCTCCACTCACCACAACTAGAGAAAGCCCACGCACAGCAACAAAGACCCAAAGCAGACAAAAATAAATATAAAAATAAATACATCTTAAAAAAAAAAAAAAGACTCCACGCTTCCACTGCAGAGGGTGAGGGTTCGATCCCTAGTCGGGGAACTAAGATCCCTCATGCCACACAGCGTGGCCAAAAAAAAAAAAAAAAAAGTCAAAAGACTGACCATGCCAGTCTTGGCAAGGATTTGGAGAAATTGGAATGTTATATGCTATTGGTGGAAGGTAAAATGGTGCAACCACTTTGGAAAACAACTTGGTGGGTTTTTATGAAGTTAATCATACACATACTCAGAGGGCAGACAGCAGAAGCAAGAAGAATTACAATCCTGCAGCCTGAGGAACAAAAACCACATTCACAGAAAGACAAGATGAAAAGGCAGAGGGCTATGTACCAGATGAAGGAACAAGATAAAACCCCAGAAAAACAACTAAATGAAGTGGAGATAGGAAAGCTTCCAGAAAAAGAATTCAGAATAATGATAGTTAAGATGATCCAGGACCTTGGAAAAAGAATGGAGGCAAAGATCGAGAAGATGCAAGAAATGTTTAACAAAGATCCAGAAGAATTAAAGAACAAACAGAGATGAACAACACACTAACTGAAGTGAAAAATACACTAGAAGGAATCAACACCAGAATAACTGAGGCAGAAGAACGGATAAGTGACCTGGAAGACAGAATGGTGGAATTCACTGCTGCAGAACAGAATAAAGAAAAAAGAATGAAAAGAAATGAAGACACCCTAAGAGACCACTGGGACAACATTAAACTCAACAACATTCGCATTATAGGGGTCCCAGAAGGAGAAGAGAGAGAGAAAGGACCTGAGAAAATATTTGAAGAGATTATAGTCAAAAACTTCCACTATTATTCAACATAGTTTTGGAAGTCCTAGCCATGGCAATCAGAGAAGAAAAAGAAATAAAATGAATACAGATTGGAAAAGAAGAAGTAAAACTGTCACTGTTTGCAGATGACATGATACTATACATAGAGAATCCTAAAGATGCCACCAGAAAACTACTAGAGCTAATCAATGAATTTGGTAGAGTAGCAGGATACAAAATTAATGCACAGAAATCTCTGGCATTCCTATACACTAATGATGAAAAATCTGAAAGAGAAACTAAGGAAACACTCCCATTTACCATTGCAACAAAAAGAATAAAATACCTAGGAATAAACCTACCTAGGGAGACAAAAGACCTGTATGCAGAAAACTATAAGACACTGATGAAAGAAATTAAAGATGATACCAACAGATGGAAAGAAATACCATGTTCTTGGATTGGAAGAATCAATATTGTGAAAATGACTATGCTACCCAAAGCAATCTACAGATTCAATGCAATCCCTATCAAATTATAATGGCATTTTTTACAGAACTAGAACAAAAAACCTTAAAATTTATATGGAGACACAAAAGACCCCAAATAGCCAAAGCAGTCTTGAGGGAAAAAAATGGAGCTGGAGGAATCATACTCCCTGACTTCAGACTATACTACAAAGCTACAGTAATCAAGACAATATGGTACTGGCACAAAACAGAAATATAGAACAATGGAACAGGATAGAAAGCCCAGAGATAAACCCATGCACCTATGGTCAACTAATCTATGACAAAGGAGGCAAGGATATACAATGGAGAAAAGGCAGTCTCTTCAATAACTGGTGCTGGGAAAACTGGACAGCTACATGTGAAAGAATGAAATTAGAACACTCCCTAATACCATACACAAAAATAAACTCAAAATGGATTATAGACCTAATGTAAGACTGGACACTATAAAACTCTTAGAGGAAAATATAGGAAGAACACTCTTTGACATAAATCATAGCAAGATCTTTTTTTTTTTTTTTTTTTTTTTTTGTGCGGTACGCGGGCCTCTCACTCTTGTGGCCTCTCCCGTTGCAGAGCACAGTCTCCGGAGGCGCAGGCTCAGCGGCCATAGATCACCGGCCCAGGTGCTCTAGCGGCATGTGGGATCTTCCCTGACCGGGGCACAAACCCGCGTCCCCAGCATTGGCAGGCGGACTCTCAACCACTGCGCCACCAGGGAAGCCCAGCAAGATCTTTTTTGATCCACCTCCTAGAGTAATGGTAATAAAAACAAAAATAAACAAATGGGACCTAATGAAACTTAAAAGCTTTTGCAAAGCAAAGGAAACTACAAACAAGACGAAAAGACAACCCTCAGAATGGGAAAAAATATTTGCAAATGAATCAACGGACAAAGGATTAATCTCCAAAATATATAAACAGCTCATGCAGCTCAATATTAAAAAAGCAAACAACCCGGGGCTTCCCTGGTGGTGCAGTGGTTGAGAGTCCGCCTGCCGATGCAGGGGACACGGGTTCGTGCCCCGGTCAGGGAAGATCCCACATGCTGCGGAGCGGCTGGGTCCGTGAGCCACGGCCGCTGAGCCTGCGCGTCCGGAGCCTGTGCTCTGCAACGGGAGAGGCCACAAGAGTGAGAGGCCCGCGTACCGCAAAAAAAAAAAAAAAAAAAGGCAGAAGACGTAAATAGACATTTCTCCAAAGAGGACATACGGATGGCCAAGAAGCACATGAAAACTGCTCAACATCACTAATTATTAGAGAAATGCAAATCAAAGCTACAATGAGGTATCACCTTGCACCAGTTAGAATGGGCATCATCAGAAAATCTACAAACAATTGCTGGAGAGGGTGTGGAGAAAAGGGAACCCTGTTGCACTGTTGGTGGGAATGTAAATTGATACAGCCACTATGGAGAACAGTATGGAGGTTCCTTAAAAAGCTAAAAATAGAATTACCATATGACCCAGCAATCCCACTACTGGGCATATATCTAGACAAAACCATAATTCAAAAAGACACATGGGGCTTCCCTGGTGGCGCAGTGGTTGAGAGTCCACCTGCCGATGCAGGGGACACGGGTTCGTGCCCCGGTCCAGGAAGATCCCACATGCCGCGGAGCGGCTGGGCCCGTGAGCCATGGACGCTGAGCCTGCGCGTCCAGAGCCTGTGCTCCGCAACGGGAGAGGCCACAACAGTGAGAGGGCTGCGTACTGGAAAAAAAAAAAAAAAAAAAAGACACATGCACCCCAATGTTCATTGCAGCACTATTTACAATAGCCAGGTCATGGAAGCAACTTAAATGCCCATTGACAGACGAATGGATAAAGAAGATGTGGTACATCTATACAATCGAATATTACTCAGCTGTAAAAAGGGAAAAAATTGGGTCATTTGTAGAAACGCAGATGAATCTAGAGACTGTCATACAGAGTGAAGTAAGTCAGAAAGAGAAAAACAAATATCGCATATTAATGCATATATGTGGAGCCTAGGAAAATGGTACAGATGAACCAGTTTGCAGGGCAGAAATTGAGACACAGATGTAGAGAACAAACGTATGGACACCAAGGGGGGAAAGTGGCGGGGGGCGGGGCGGTGGTGTGATGAATTGGGAGGTTGGGATTGACATGTATACACTGATGTGTATAAAATGGATGACTAATAAGAACCTGCTGTATTAAAAAAAATCATACACATACTATATGCCTCAGTCATTCCACCCCTTAATATTTACTGAAATTTAATGAAAACATACATCCACACTAGATTTATACACTAATATTGATAGGAGCTTTATTTGTAATAGCCAAAACCTAGAAACAACTCAAATGTCCATCAATGGAAGAACAGATAAATAAAGTATGGCATATCCATGCAATGGAATCTTATTCAGCAATAAAGAGTGAACTATTGATACAGTAACATGGATGAATCTCAAAGTAATTATGCTGATGGAAAGAAGCCAAACAAAAGAGTATATATATTATATGATTCCATCTAAATAAAATTCTAGAAAATGCAAACTAATCTATAGTGGCAGAAAGCACACCAGAGGTTGCCTGGGGACTAGCATTGAGAGGTCGGTGAAAAGGGAGGGATGGATTATAAAAGAGACCAAGGAAACTTTTGAGGTGATGGATATGTTCATTATCTTGATTGTGGTAATGATTTCATGGATATATACACATGACAAAACTCTGCAAATTTTACACTTTAAATTTGGGTAGTTTATTGTCTGTCAACTATACCTGAATGAAGTTATAAGAATAAAAGACCTCACTGATGTGAGACCCCCTGAATCTTTGTAGAATTCATCTCCACCCTTCTGGAATACAAGGCTTCCAACATCCTTCCACACTTCTTGGTCTTCTAGGCCAGTCAACTGATGACATTGATGCTGTCAAACAGTGGATGAATGTGGTGGGCTATGGAATGCCCAGATATTCCAGGTCCTTTGGCTCTCTATCTTGATAGAGGGAGAATTAACATATCTCTGGGGCAACACTTTACATGTATGGTACCGTCCACTCCTAGTGACTGTCCACTGTTCCTGGCCTTCCTTCCTGATACGGATGGTAAGGAGTGGATTTTGCCAAAAGTGCTGTGAACTGTGTGACTGAGAAAACAGTAATCTGCTCCAGCAAAGATAATACATCTGGCACAAAAGCTACAATTGGGCCACTACCTGGTTGAGTAGTGGTGGTCCACTGTCATCCTCCAAGATCTAGCTGGTTTTTGTAGCAGTCATTAAATGGGAATTAGATGGGAAGCACCAACCTGCATCTTTTTGGTCTTCTGGTCAGGTTTGGGGTTGGGGGAAGCAGATTTCAGAGATTTTCACTTGGACTCCCCCAACTATGATAGCACATAACCCACAGTGGGCCAAGGGACCAATGTGATTGTTCTCCAAGTATCAGATATGTCTATTCCAATCATGCATTCGGCACCTGGGAGAATGATCTCTGGCGGGTCCTTGGACACAGTGGACCTCCTGGAAGCCAGACTTGGGCCAGGACTCTATTTATCACCTAGCTCTCAAATGCCCCCAACAAAAACAGGGGGCCACAGTGATGTTTTGGGTCCCCAGGTATCAATGTTAACTTGGACTCTGTGTCCAACAGTCCTTGAAATGTTTAGATTCCCTTTCACGCAGTGGATGGTAACTCAAGTAAACAACCATAGGTGTTTTGGGGAAGAACAGGGGAATCATTACTACACACCCTGCTGTGGGGTCACAGGGTCCTTCCTACTGGAGACCCAGCCTCTCCTTTGGGCACTGGGGTCCAGGAAGGAGACTTATTGAGTTGGCTCCCCTCAGCCTCATGCTTATTCATCTCTGATTTCTGTTGATTGTGTAGATTAAGCACTAACTTCACTGGCTGCCCATCTGTGTTGGCCCTGGGGATAACTTGCTGCGTCAACCACGTGCGTCACCCTCTGCAGTTCGGGTCTCCCTGGCTGCCACACTGATTATCATCATAATTGAGCCCACCTTTCCTCTGAAGTTTGAGCACAGCCCCCTGGTTTCTATGGCTTCGAGCCCTCCTGCTGGTGAGTAGAAAGAACCACTCTAGCACGGCCACTTCACTTCTTCCACTGTCTTCCACAGCACTCTGGCATCTCCACTGCTTCCTCCAAGCTTCCAGGAGCTCCAAGGACCGTGTTGGCACCATCTCCCGGGTCCTCCCAGGATATTACATCCTCTATCATGGAAGAGTGCCCTCACATTAACAAACTCTGCCTGATACAACTTTAGGTTCTGCCCCCTCCCCATCTGGACCCAGCACCCTCAGGACTCCACCACATACTCTCCCAGTCACCTTGGCCAAGTCCTGTAGGCTCTCCAGAGCTTGGTCCTTTTCCTTTCTTACCAAGCCCAACTCTTCTTCAGCCAAGTTTAGTTGAGTCTCAATTCAAGTTCTTGGTGTTGTTGCCAGGAGGGGGGAGGGATGGAGCCTGAGGGGAGGGGAGGCACTTCTGCAGGTGCAGAGGGTTCGTGGAAATCTGAATACAACTGTCTGCTCAGATGTCCCCATGCTAAGCCTCAGGGAACTTCTGTCCCAACACAGGGAGGGAAACTTGCCAAGGCTGAGAGTTCTGTGTCTGCTCCAGCTCTAATTAAGCCCTGGGCCCGATTCTCAGCATTTTCAGCTCTCTAGCAGCAGGAAATAGAGTCTCTTTCAACACAGCCTGGAAGGCCCTCTGACTTTGACACTTCACTATCCGTTCGTTGGTGATGAGTCATCCTTAGCTTTTCGTTGTCTTTTCCTAGTCAATGGTCTCAACAGCAGTCATCCAGTTTCAGACCTTATAATTAGTCCTTCCCCAGGACCTCTCAGAAGCCTGAGATATTGTGTCCCCAGTGCATTTTTTTCCCATTCCAATTCACCCCCTGTGAAAGTGTTAACAAGTTCACCTCTTCCCAGCATGCCAGGGCCATCAATACACTCCCAGCACCAGTGATGGGTGGGGGGAGGTTGTCACCAGGTGGCCAGTTGGCAATGAAGCGCCAGAATCCCATGTAGTGTCAGCTTCCTTGACCCACCCTGGAGCCAACTGCCTTAGGTCAGGATCCCTGGGGAAAAGACTGAACTGGCCACGTGCATGCAGGAAGTTTATTAGCAAGTGTTCTTGGGAACAGTACCTGTGGGACAGGGATGAAAGCAGGATGGGCCGAGGAGGCGTGGCCCAGGACGACTTTGCACCAGTGCACTTGGTCAAGCCCACAGAGCTCTGGAGCTGGGCTGGCTGGTCAGGGATGTCCTGCCTTAAGGCAAGGGAGCCTTTACTCTCCTGCATTGCCAAGTCACTGGAGGTGGGCTGCCCCAAGGGAGGGGACGTGGCTTTGGTCAAAGGCAGTTCCTGGAGGGGGACTCAGCTGAGAGTCAGCAGCAGTCACTATTCCCAGTAGCCGAGGCCATGAGTGCCTCTGTCTGAGGAGGTCTAACCGTGCATCCCAGCCCCTCCTGCCAGTCCCGATTTCGGACACACACGACAGTGAGCGGTAGCTGACAGTGAGCAGCAACTTGAAGCGAGACCTTAGTTCCCTGACAGGTGATCAAACCCTGGTTGCGGTGGTGAGAGCGCCAAATCCTAACCACTGGACCACAGGGACCAGTGGCTAGAGTGTGGGTCCTTGTCTGCCTTGAAAAGAAAAAATTCTGACAAGGAGATGGAAGGCAGAGAGGAAAGTAAAGCCTTTATTAGAAAAGCAGAGTACATGTGGACAGGTGCATGGGCAAGCTCAGCAAGAGAGTCATGCCTCTGGGAAGTTTCAATCCTTCATGAGGGGGCAGTCTTCCGGATCTTTGTTTTCCCTCTGGCCAATTAGCTTGCTTTGACGGCGAGGCTGATTTGCCTCTCGACCCTCCGCTGTGTGTGCATGCACCCCTCAGCAAGATGGATTTTAGCGGAAGGGCCTGGGGGGCTTGGGGGGTGTGTGAAATGACTTATTATGGTCTGGCTCCCCCTGCCTTTTGACCCGTGAGGAGCCTTTCTGAGCATGTGTAACGTCTCCCTTGCCCCAAGGATGGGAAATATATGACTTCTTGATCTTTTACTCAAATAGGGTTTAGCCCCTCTCTGTCCCTGACATAACTGTTATCTTAAAGTGTCCACAGGAAACAAAGCCCGGCTATTTACCCTGTTCCTGTCATTTCTATCTCAAAGTGGAGAGAGGAGGCTGGTCATAAATATCTCTCCTGGAGCCCACCTGCCTCCTGCCCCAGGAAATATAACCAGGAGTCTGGTTGTAAATGTGCAGCCTGGAGCCCATCTTTTTCCTGCCCCAAGAAATGTGAACAGGAGGCCAGTTGTTAATGCCTAGCCTGGAGCCCATCTATCTCCTGCCTCAGTCCTGCCCTGTAATCCCCCAGTGTCCAGCACCCCAGTTGCCCCTGAATATCTCGTCCAGCGCATTCCACCCTGGACTGCACAATGCTGTGGACACACCTCCAATTCCAAATGCCATGAGGGCCAAGGCTGACTCGCAGCAGTTGTGATGTGGAGAAGAGAAGGGAACAGACAGTCAGACTGAGCACATGGTGAGTTTGAACTGTTGTACGGGCATCTGGCTGCCTGGAGCTGATGCTGGGTGTTGGGGAGAAGCTGGAGATGGGGTGGAATAGGCAGGGTGTGGTCAATGGGCAGGGAGCTGAGCTGAGGAACTGCCCGTGACTGGGGAGGAAGAGGGAAGCCACGGGAGGTTTCCAGCAGGGACCAGACATGGTTAGAGCAACGCTTGAGAAAACTCCATCTGACCTGGAGGGGAGGAGTGGCCAAGGAAGTTTTTGCAACTGTCCACATGTGAAGGGATAAGGTGTGGGAGGAGGGTGAGTCCCCCAGGAAATAAGGGGAAAGAGGGATCTGAGAGACAGCTAGCGGCAGCTGGCAGAGAAACTGGCTGCAGGGTGGGCTTGAGGCAGTTCAGCTTTGAACCCAGTTCAGCCAGAAAGACCAGAAGAGCAACAGCAAGAGGCAGATCAGAGTGGGTACAAGCATGCATTTCCTGGGGCTGCGCAAGGGGCCCAGAGCACGGGTTTCACAACCTGCAGGAGCTTCAGGATGAGGAAGCAGGAATGCAAGAGGTAGAAAGGAATGTGAGAGGCCAGAGCAGCAGCTGGGGAGGCTGAGGCAGGGCCCGTGGAGGGCACCCACAGGGCTTTGGATGAGTGTATCCAGGAGGTCCAGATCCAAGGGCTGGGGTGGAGCCTTGTCTATGTCTACACAGAGGCCTTACTAGATGGTGGAGTGAGGGCTGAAGAGAGGGCCGTGCACCTGGGGCAAGCCTGGAGCACAGCAGAGAAGAGGTGCCCTGGAACCAAGGGGCCAGTTTTTGATGTAGGATCTACCGCTATCAGCTGTGTGGCCCTGGCCGTGGTCCGGGTCTCTCGGTGCCTCCACTGATCAGTACAACGGTATAAAAATAGCTCCTGCTGTCTGACTGTTCTCTGAGGGAAGGGGCAGTCAGAGAGGCTGGGCCTAGCCCAAAGTCAGTCCATCAGAGAGCCAGCAGCGAGCATGTCAGGCAGGAGATAAAGTCCTTCCGGTAAAACACCCATGTGTTGAGTGCCAGCAGCCGGGCGCCTCCGCCTCAGCTCATCCTCGGGGCCAACCTGGGGGGAGGTGTGCACTCATCTCCCACTGTCAGGAAAGGAGCCTCCTTCTCCCAAAAGAAGTGATGGGCCCAAAACAACGCAGCCAAGAAGTGGCTGGTCAGGACCTGAACCCAAGCTGGCGCCAGAAAACATATCCCTAAACACCAGGCCCCGCTGCCCATGGTGAGGCTACAGGAAGTCAAGAACAAAGAGGGCCAGGACTTCCCAGGCAGCCCAGTGGTTAAGACTCCGCGCTTCCACTGCAGAGGGCCCAGGTTCAATCCCTGGTCAGGGAACTAATCCTGCATGCCGTGTGGCACAGCCAGAAAAAAAAAACGAACGAAGAGAGCCAAGGAACAGCCTTGACAAAGTGGCCCCCAGCAATGCTGCGGCTGGGGGAGGGCAGAAAGGGAGTGGTGTGGTGGAAATAGACACTCCTAGAAGGACATTTCCAGAAAGGGAAGAAGATTCCCCGTGGCGGCTTGAGAGCCTGGCAGTGTCTAATATAGTCTGTTACAGGAGCTGGGAGAGAGGCCACAATGAAGAGGCCAGTGGAGGTGGGGGGAGTGGGGGAGGGGGCAATGAGCTCCGCAAAGGGCTGTGTGTGCACCGAGGAGAGTCACAAAGAAAGGTGGGGGAGGGGGGCTTCCCTGGTGGCACAGTGGTTAAGAATCTGCCTGCCAATGCAGGGGACACAGGTTTGAGCACTGGTCCGGGAAGATACCACATGCCACGGAGCAACTAAGCCCGTGTGCCACAGCTACTGAGCCTGAACTCTAGAGCCCGCGAGCCATAACTACTGAGCCCACGTGCCACAACTACTGAAGCTCGCGCACCCTAGAGCCCATGCTCCGCAACAAGAGAAGCCACCACAATGAGAAGCCCGTGCACCGCCACGAAGAGCAACCCCTGCTCTTCCAAGAGCAGCCCCTGCATGTAAGACCGGAAACCATAAAACTCCTAGAGGGAAACATAGGCAGAACACTCTTTGACATAAATCGTAGCAATATTTTTTTGGATATGTCTCCTAAAGCAAATGAAATAAAAGCAAAAAAGTGAGATCTAATTAAACTTAAAAGCTTTTGCACAGTACAGGAAATCATGGACAATATGAAAAGACAACCTGCAGAATGGGAGAAAATATTTGCAAATGATATGACCAATAAGGGGTTAATATCCAACATATATAAACAGCTCATACAACTCAACATCAAATAAACAAACAACCTGGGAATTCCCTGGCAGTCCAGTGGTTAGGACTCTGCGCTTCCACTGCAGAGGGCACAGGTTCAATCCCTGGCCAGGGAACTAAGATTCTGCAAGCCGCCCAGTGGTGGCCAAAAAAATAAATAAATAAATGAAATTAAAAAGTGGGGTTTACACTATATATAAAATAGATAACCAACAAGACCCTACTGTATAGCACAGGGAACTATATTCAATATTTTGTAATAACCTATAAAGGAAAAGAATCTGAAAAAAATAGATATATACATATGTATAACTGAATCACTTTGCTGTACACCTGAAACTAACACATTGTAAATCAACTATACTTCAATTTTAAAAATGTAAACAATAAAAAATTTTAAAAAATAAAAAGTGGGGTTTATTACAGGTGTACAAAAATGGATTCATTTGACTATCAATAAATGCAATTCACCACAATAACAGACAGAGGCAGGAAAAAGTATTTTACAAAATTAAAATATCCACTTATGATACATAAAACAGCTTAACAGAAAAAGAAGGGAGCATCGTAAATCTGTTAAAGGGGAAAATATGTGTAGATTTACCTTTCAATGAACAATAGTGAGCCAACTGGATTTCCATATGGGAAAAAAATGTACCTTGACTCCTGACACCATGCAAAATCGATTCCAGATGGAGAACAGGTCTAAACGTGAAGGTTAAAAAAAAGAAAGAAAGAAAAAACCTTTAAGAGAAAAACAGAGGAGAACATCTTCAGGACCTTAAAATAAACACATTTCTTTTTTTTTTTTAATTTATTTTTTGCCTGCGTTGGGTCTTCGCTGCTGCGCACGGGCTTTCTCTAGTGGCAGGGAGTGGGGGCTACTCTTCATTGTGGTGCGCGGGCTTCTCATTGTGGTGGCTTCTCTTGTTGCGGAGCTCAGGCTCTAGGCTCGCGGGCTTCAGTAGTTGTGGCTCGCGGGCTCAGTAGTTGTGGCTCACAGGCTCTAGAGCGGAGCACAGGCTCAGTAGTTGTGGCACACGGGCTTAGTTGCTCCGCGGCATGTGGGAATCTTCCCAGACCAGGGATCAAACCAGTGTTCCCTGCACTGGCAGGCGGATTCTTAACCACTGCGCCACCAGTGAAGTCCAAGCAAAGATTTCTTAAATGGCAGGTGATAAATAAATACTGATCATAAAAGAAAAAATTGGCAAACTGAATATTTTCAACTTAGGAATTTCTCTTCCTCAAAAAATACCATTAGGGGCTTCCCTGGTGGTCCTATGACTGACATTTCACTGGCAGGAACATACCCAAGGGAAAGGTGGGCTGAGGTTCACTTAACAGCATTATTCTCAAGAGCCCAAATCTGGGAACTACCTAAATGTTCATCAACAGGAAAACAGATAAATTGAAGTATATACACCAATACAATTCCAAACAGTAAGGAGAATAAAAAGGCCTTGATTGCATGGGAAAGGCTCACAAATGCCTAAAACACTATATCCTGTGTGATCCCATTTATATGAAGTTCAAAAGCCAGCAAAACGAAACTATTGGATAGAAGTTGAGAGAGTGGTTACTGGGGCTGAATCAAAGGGGACAGGAGGGGCCTTTGGGTACCGGTAATTTTGGTTCTTAAACTGGGTGCTGGATACCTAGGCGTGCTCACTTTATAAAGATTCATCAAGCTGGACACTTAGGTGCACTTTTCTATGGGTATATTATACTTCAATAAAAAATTTCATTTAAGTAATCATTTTTAAAGTCACAAATTCATTAACAGAAGGATTTTTACCCTAGGGACTGCCAAATTTATTTCTCACAGTTTTGTATGCTGGCAAGGCCAAGAACAAGGGGCTGGCAGATTCATTGTCTGGTGAGAGCCTGCTTCCTGGTTCACAGACAGCTGTCTTCACTGGTCCTCACATTGTGGAAGGGATGAGGGAGCTCTCTGGGGTCTCTTTTATAAAGGCTCTAATGACAATCACGAGGGGTTCATTGTCATGAACTAGTCACCTTCCAAAGGCCCACCTCCAAATACCATCACACTGAGAATTAGGTTTCAGCAGATGAATTTGGAGTGACATAGACATCTGTAGATACTAACCCCTATGTGTCAAATGATGATCAGAATCCTAACTGTCATGTTCATTTCACAGATGAGAAAACCATGGTTCACCATACTTCCCTAGGCTGGGACCCTCTGACCACAAACTCTGTTTGGATCATAGTGGCCACCAGGTCCTGCAGAAGACAACTGCTCATAATGGCCAAAAGCAGCAGCCTGTGTGGAATAGGTCCTCACGAAGAGCATTGGAAAGGTGCACACGTCAGCGATATGAAGCATGCAGTATAAAACATTTTATGAAACAGAAGGATTCTGACTGCCAGCTATGCAAGAAATGTATTACACGTCTTACCTCCCTAGAGACAGAAATGTAGATGGGTTTAATAAAAATTATGTGGTTAGACAAATATAAAATGTCTACTGGTTTAATAAAAACTATGTGGTTATGTAAATATTGAAAAAATGAATAAAAAGTGTAGAATAGTGCTTACATTAATTCTAAGTGGAGAAATGGTATATATATGCAAATACGTACCATTTATCTCTGTAGATTGGTAAAGATAGCCATTTGCATATATAGTGGTTAGATAAATATAATGTTTAAATGGACACTATATACATAGGAAAATAACTTTTTTTACATTTCTCAATAGATAATATACATACAGTGATTCGATAAATATATAATCAGATACTTAATGGTTAGTTAAGTGTATTTATTAAGGCACCTGTACGTTGTGAAGACAAGTTTTTCCCACCAAAATCTCCAGCCAGGTCAAGCCAAGGACAGTCCTGTCCAGTCCTGTGCCGAGGGTACCAGTGGGAACATTGATCCAAGGGGGTAGCACCAGCCAGTGGTGAGAATTGATGAGAAATATGAGAATATAATGGTAATGGCATTCCATAGGCACTGGGCACTAAGTATGTACCAGATGATCTCAAATTACCACCCCAGGTGGATTATTCCATTAACCCCAAGTTAGAGTAGAGGAAACTGAGGCCCAACAAAGGAACATGTGGCACACTGGTAACTTTATAAAGCTCTTAATTGTCATGAGAACTAATGGGATACTTAAGATTTTTTTTTTTTTTTTTTGGCTGCACCGTGCAGGTTGCAGAATCTTAGTTCCCCAACCAGGGATTGAACCAGTGCCCTCAGCAGTGAAAGGAGCCCTAACCACTGGACAGCCAGGGAATTCTTTACTCCTGATTTTTTAAAATTAATTAATTTAGGCTGTGCCGGGTCTTAGTTGCAGCATGCGGGATTTTTAGTTGCAGCATGCAGACTCTTAGTTTGGACATGCACGCGGGATCTAGTTTCCCCGACCAGGGATCGAACCCAGGTCCCCTGCACTGGGAGCGCGGAGTCTTACCCACTGGACCACCAGGGAAGTCCCTACTCCTTATTTTTAAAGGAAATTTCAGGTTAGAATAACTTTGCTGCACCCAAAATCTACTCCCCGCTAACGTGGGTGTCGGCTCAGTGAGAGCTGCAGAGGTGAAGAACCAAGGCTGAAACAGTCCCTGACTGCCACCTAGTGGCTACTGGGGGTGGACTCCAGCCTGTCTCCCACAAATGAAAACCGCCTTGGGATCCCACACCCTTTCTTGTCTGACTCAGAGGTGAGGCCACCAAAAAGACCCTGGGGTGGGTAAAATGATGAGCTAACCACTGGCTTCACGCCTGGTGGGGCTGTGGGCTGAGGGGGGTAGTTTCTGGGCTTGGCTTGGAGGGAGATACAGAGACACCTGGAGCTACAGTAATGTCACAGAGAAGCAAAGGCAGGGAGGCATTGAGAGACATGTGGGTATAGCAAAGATACAGAAATAAAGATGCCAACAACGCAGAGACCCGGAGGGATGAGAGAAAGAGACAGACAGAAAGAGAGAGAGTCCCAGACAGACCCAGAAAGCAATACCAAAGGATTCAGAGACACAGACACAGAAGGCTGAGGGCAGGGGTGGGGGTGGGGTGGGGGGTGGGGGATCTCCAACAGGAAGAGCCCTTACCCCTGCTGTTCCCATGGACGTCCAGGCAGTCCTCCAGCCCCATCCGAACATCCTCTTCAGGAGGTCCTGGGCACTCTAATTCTTAGTCCTTTCTGGGATTCACTGGTACAGATTAGCTTTATTTCAGAGTTTTCCCCAGGACAGGCTGGGTTGCTACTTCTGCTGTGGTAGGTCCAGCTTTACAGCTTCTAAAACCAAGCTGCCATTCTCTCTTTGTCCTTCTCTTTCTCCTGGTGTATGTATTTCCCAGTCCTCCTTCATATATACATTAGGCATATCTTCCTACGCGTAAAAACTTCTATAGCACTTGCCTGGAGAAAACAAAACTGACTGTGGGTTTCCTCCCATCTGGCTCTGTCCTGAGTAGGCTAATAAAGAGCTGTGAATTTGGAGGGCCCAGTGACCTCTCCTGGCTTGCTGAAGACCCCTGCGTGGCTGATGAACAACGGGACCTGTTCTAACACACTGTGTCCAGCTCGTGGCCTCATCTGCCCCATGCAATCTGATAAATTCACTCCTGTATTCCGGGACCACCTCCCTGCTGGCACTTAGCAAGCTCCTGGAGAATGTGGGGTCAGTTAACAGCAGAGGGACTTGGGAAGGTAGGAAACTTGAACTCCCAAATTCAATCCACCATTCTCCTGTGTTATCCTCTTACCATCCCCCACTCAGCCTCACGCTGAGGCCACATTCAGGTTTCTTCCACAAACACTGCCAATGTCTACGGCCCAGAGGCCTAGATTATGGACCCTGACCTTCTGGATTCTAATTCTGATCTCACCACTTACCATCTGGCTCTCCTTGCCTCCACTTCCCCAAGTATAAAATAGAATATTGATAGGGTCAACTTCATAGTGCTGTTGCAAGGATGCAATGAGTTAATATTGCAAAGTGTGGCACTGAACCGAGTTAAAATCAAGGATTTTGGAGTCAGACTGGCCTTGGGGAATTCACTTAATCCCTCCAAATTTCCGTTTCTCCTCTGTAAAATGGACACAGTGACTTAAATTCACAAGGTTGGGAGTATCTAATTAAATGTTGTGAGAGGCCCCTGAAGGGCCTGAGATGTGAGACGGGGCCACTGTGGCTTTCAAATGTCCTGTCCCTGCAGCTGTGCTTCTTTACCCCTCCACCACTTAGTCCCTACCTCTTCCTCTTCACCCCTCCCCATAAACCCCAGCCTGCCTAGCCTGTGGCTGCAGATCCTCAGAACAATGTCTCTATTCCCATTTCAGAAACCAGAGCTACCTTTCCCATAAAACACTTTCCTCAAATTAAAAGTCCCTTTGCTCCTTCAGAGCTTCCTCCTACCCAGCATTCCAGAAGAGTCTTAACTATGACAACAGAGTTTAGGCTGCTTTTCTTGTGCAATATAAAGCAAGAAAAAGTGAACAGTGAACAGGTGGCACCCAGTTTAACAGACCCATTGTTACTGGGACAGGTGGAGCCTCCCTTTCTTGCCTCCAGAGGTAGGTAAGAAAGTCTTCCAGGCTGAATTGAGCACTTACTTTTTAAATTGTTATCTATTCTAGTAGTTTCATTTATAGTTTTACTAGGCAGTACAGACTTGGGCTATATATAAATGTTTTTCCTCTACAACTTTGTTTCATTTGATTCGCTGGTATTCACCTTAACCCATGTACGTATACGTACTAGTTCACTCGCTTCACTGTGGAATAAAGTTCTAACCCACAAAAATGTGTACTTATCTATCTCCCGTCAGTGGTCAGTGGAGATTAACGTTGTTTCTAGTGTTTTTCTATTAAAAACAGTCCCGGTGGGAACATTTCTGCACTACAGAAGCTGCTGAAGCTGAAGCTTAGGGTCCCACGCTCCAGCCTCACTTGCCCAGGCCTCCATCCACTGCCAGATGCCCCTTCCCCGCCAGCCCCCCAAGCTGAGTTCCCCATCTGCGCCCAGATTCCCTCATTTCCTGCCATCTCCCACCGTCACAACGCCTCAAAGTCCCCCCTCCCTACTCTAGCCACTCCCCACGCTCTGAGGGGCTTCCTGCCCCACGACCCGGCCCTCCGCCCAAGGCCAGCTCCCACCCACAGCCCCGAGCCCCTCCCACCTCACCGCCCGAGCTCCCTCACGAGCCCAGCCCGCCCACACCTGGGCCTCCACCCACACCTGAGACCCTCTTCAGTGCCTCTGCATTATCCCGATCTCCGCAGTCCACACCCCTGCCCCGTCCAAGCCCTGGCGGCCCACCCACACGTCCCAGCCCCCCCCCCCCCCCCCCCGCCTCAAGGTCCGGCCCCTCCCCCCACTTGGGGGCCTCCCCGACATCTGTTCCGTCACACCCGGGTCCCTTCCTCAGGGCCCCCCGCCCGCGCCTGCCACGGCCAGAGCTACACACATACTCTATCCAGGCTCCACACCTCCCCCTCCCCACACCTGGTGCCAGGGCCCCATCCAAGGCCTCTGGAGGCTTGGTGGCAGCAATGTGGTCAAAGAGCATCGTCGATTCAAAGAGTATTTGGGTGCCGTGAAGCAAAACGTGAAACACTCTGAAATCTTGCTGCTCCTACGTGAAAAACCCTCAATAGACGTTTTCCCGAATTTGACAACACCCCAGAATTTTACAGGACATTAGCGGTAATACATTGTGAAGCTGAAAGCGAGTTTTCTAAACTATTAGTAAAAAAAATTTTTAAAGAGTGGGTCAGCCATGCTAGAAGACTCAGTTATCTTACATTCTTTCTCATAGAAATGATTCTAATTTTACATATTCTGATTTTAAATATTCCAGGGAATTCCCTGGTGGTCCAGTGGTTAAGACTCTGTGCTTTCACTACCAAGGGCACGGGTTCAGTTCCTGGTCGGGGAGCTAAGATTTTACAAGCTGAGCAGGTGCGGCCAAAAGAAATAAAATAAAATAAAATATTCTAAATCACTATCATAGGAAGCAGTGGCTATGATTATGCAGTTAATGTTACCACTAAGATTGATACTTTAAAAGGCAATTAATTTTAAATTTGTTATCCTTGAAATTTTGTTGTCAGCTTTTAAAATTTTGCAATTATTTTGCTTTGTCATTCTAAAGAAATATAAACTTTCACACAAACATATTATGTTCATAATTTTGTGTTCTTTTCTTCCGGCTCTGGGCCGGCTTCAGCTCCTGCTTCCGGGATCTGCCCTCGCCCCTCTTCTGGGACAGGTGTGTGTGTGCTCTGAGCGCCACACCTGGGTCATTACATCGCTTTTGGGCACCATGTTTGCACTATTTCAGTTTTTAGAAGCAGTGCCTCTTTCCCAAGGCAGGTGCGCCAATTTAGATACGGAACTGAGATGCGGTGCATCCCACTCTGCCCAAGCCTAGGAGCCTAGAAGGTCTTAGTCACCATGGATGAAAAAATAGAATACAGCAAACTCCACCCAGCTCTAGCGGCAAAACTGGTTCTCCAAGCGCTCTGTGGTGGAAGGGGGATGGCTTCAGACCCTCATTGCGGAAAATTCCAATGTTGATCATTAGAAGTTAATATATTAATATTTTACTAGTTTATTAAGAACTTGAAGGCAAGTAATCGCTCTCAAGACTTTACCCATGAAACTACAAGACGTTCTACATGACAGGAAAAAAGTTAAAACTGCTACTCAATTTTTAAAATATGATTTATTTACTTCCCATTGTTTACTAAACTTCAACTTCAGTGGTTCATTTTAATTTGGTAAACATTGCTTGGAGGTACTTGTTATTCTCTTTTGTAGTCTGATTGGAGTAGAACAGAACACTAGCTCCCTTTGTTTATTGGTAAAACTGCATAACAAATAACTGCAGAACGTTGCAGGGCTTTTAGAAGAGCTACTGCAGTGGAGACAACAAAGACTTTGTTAAGCTTTGATTGCATTTGAATCCAGATTTCAGGTGGCCACAAATTCAATGCATTATTTATCGAACAGACAAGATTCTAGAAACTACTGACATTCACAGTTATGTTCAATGCTAACAAACACAGAATGAAGACACTTTCCAATCATAGTGCCTTTCGTCTGTTCAGCCACTGTTTTCAGTTTTTCAACCCTAACATTCAGTGGCAGTAAAAACATTCTTTTATTCTATTATTGCCAGATAAGTAATTCTCCTAATCAGACACTTAATCTTATTATAACTAACTTATACAAAGATGTAGAGGAGACACATTTCTTGGAACGAGAGCAACTGGTTCTAGATAAGAGACACTTTTCATAAATTATGCTCTAATCTGAAACCTGGGGATGTATTTGACTTCATTGGCTCAGTTTAACAAGGGGAAAAGGGCAAAGGGAAATTTATCACTATGTCATGCAAATGTTTTAAACCTATGTTTCTAACACTGACCAACTCTAACCTCCCAATCTAAGAAAGCAGTCTCTCTACCCCATCATTCTACATCTCAGCCACTTTATGTGTCTCCACTACATTTGTCAATCAATACTTGAAATATTATACCATCTATTTCTCTTTCTTACTTGTCCCCATCATAATATCAGCCATTCAAGGCAGGAGCTTTGCATTACCCGGTTGGAAACTTCAGTTCCTGGAGAAGTGCCAGAACAGTAGTAAAATTCAAAATATATGTTGAATCAGTAAATAAATATCAAGTAGTTATACTAAAATGAAAGTACTTTGAAAGTTGTAAAATCAAATTATAATGTATTAAATTTAAAAAGCATGGTACAGGAGACTTCCCTCTCCATCCAGTAGTTAAGACTCCGAGCTTCCACTGCAGGGGGCACGGGTCGGGGAACTCAGATCCCACACGTCACGTGGCACAGGCCAAAAAGAAAAAGAAAAAAGCATGGTATGCATAGTGATACAAACTTTTCCACAACTGGCACCTTAGTGAAAATAAAATGTACATTTATTGACACAAAATGTCTAAATAGATAGCCATCAGCTTAAAATTCACACACATGCATGCACACCAAAGAGAAATAATATAATATATATATTATATTTATATATATATACCCTGTAAACACCCTAAAAAACATTGAAATTGTACAATTTAAGTGGGAGAATTGGTTCTACGTGAATTCATATCTCAACAAAGCTGTTTTTAAATCACATTCAAAATAAATCACATGCACAATTTAACGTGGAGAGTGGTGATTAAGAGCTGGTTCTGGGGCCACCGCTTCCAGCTATGAGGCCAGGTGCTTCTCTTAATCTCTCTTTGCCTCATTTCCTCATCCTGAAATGGGGTGAGAGTCCTCCCTGGAAAGGTTGTTTTGAGGATGACATGAGTTAACACATGGAAAGTCAGCGCTGGAAAGCAGCCTGCCAGGTAGCAAGCTCTCACCAAGGCTGCCATTGTGGATGCACCCAGAGTTCGGGGTGCTAGTCCCCTAAGGGGGTCATAGTCTGAGGGAGTGACACACGTCAGTGATAATCCCCATATGATGTGCTCGGTGGTGGCCTGTGTGACCAGGTGGATACAGGAGTGACCTGAGATAGAGAACTCTGAATAGAGAAGGGTGGGTATAGGGGAGGTGACACAACGGGAAGCTTTATTTCAGAAGTTGTTGACTGGGAGGTGTGCCCAAGAGGTACTTCAATTATAAGATCGAGGGCTGAGTAGTCTGGTTGAGAGACATGAGCAGTAGTTGGACAAGGGAGCTAAGACACCCTTGGGGCAGGAGGAAAGCATCTCTGAGCTCCAAGGGAAGCGGAATGAAAGGTCGAAGAGAAATGACGTCGCCTGGCATCTCAGTTTTGTGAACCCTTGCGCTTCTCTCCTCTATGCACAGGTTCCCACCCTTACTCTTCGAAGGACTTTCTCAAATACAAATCTAACAATGTCTCTCCCCGGCTTGAGGCCCTCCCTCCAAGGTCCACTGCCGACTTTCTGGCCTTACTCCACGCGGCCCGCCTCCTCCGCTCGTCCCCCTCCTCCCTGGCCTCCTGAGCTCACCCGATGCTCTGTCCCTTCACCTCAGCTATCCCTCACAGCCTCTAAAGTCCCAGGTCCTGAAGCCCACGACCTCCGGAAGATCGTGGCCATCACGGAGGCGCGAATGGATAAATGGGTGGACAAAGGCTCCAGAAGTGACTCAACCAGAGCCCCAACCATTACAGGAGGATACAGCGTGGGGGGGAGAGGAAGAAGAGCTGCGCAGGCGTAATAGGGCGGCTGCTAGACAGGTACTTGGGTGAACTGGAGCAGCCAATCCTCACGAAGAGGGGCGGGACCGCTTCGCGACAGGAAAGCCCTGCCCACACTGCCTGCACGAGAGCGAGTGGGTACGGATGGCTTCTTGAAAGGGGCCTCCTAGAAGCCTATGAGGTCTTTTCTGGCCGGAGTCGGCCAAAGTGATCCAGACCTTCACTCCAGACTCCGAGGGGGAGTGGCTGCCGCAGAGACCTCCATATCCCCGTTCTTGAGACACTCCCCCACACCGTTTCTGTATCCCCTTGTCTAGAAGGCTCTTAGATCTTTGCAGCGTGAAGGGCCCCTCCCGCTGCCTCCCCAGGGCGCTGGAGTCAGCCAAGGCCGAGATCCGGCAAAAGTCCGTCATCCCTCAAACTGCCGCTACCCTTCAGATGGCCCTCCTTGCACCCTGTCTTACACCCACTCACCTCCTGCTCTAACACTGGTAGGCAGGTGAGCAGAGTTAGGCTGCCTCCTTCCCCACGGTCCTCAAAGGGAGTGAGACCCAGATCTGTGGGCAAGGAGCCCAGCACCCTGAGCACACAGAGGGGGACCTGCAGGACATGTCAGAGAGAGGGGAAAGAAGAACAGGGGGCTCCTGAGGGAGACAGCACAGGAAGTGGTCCAGGTGGGAGTTCAGTATGTCTCAGAAACTGGCAGAAGCCTCAGAGGGCAGAGATTCCCTCTATTCTTGTTCTCTCATGAATGGGGTCTTTTCCCTATTCTACCAGACCCTTCAAAATAGACAATCTCAGCTTCCTACTGATGCCTGTGACATTCAGTCCATCTTGTAAGTTAGGAAGAAAACACGTCATGTTCCTACTATGTGCCAGGCTTGATGCTATCCACTTCCCTTTATCTCTGGTCAATCTTAGATAATTCCTGTTTTATTACCTTTCCTCAGGGAAATTAATGACTTTGAGGATGCATCTGTGTTCTTCGCAGAGCAATCAGTAGTGCTTAGAGAAGGGGAAAAGCACCGTTTGGGAGTGTGAGGGGCTGTGGCAGTGATTGACGTGAGCAGAAGAGAGTCCTGGGTGTGAGTGCCGATTTTCAGGCCGCCACTCTTGGCAACAGACTTCCCTCCTTCCACACAAGGTCTTTTGTATCATTTGCAGCACTGAGTCCAGAAGGGGAAGAGAGAGTTCAGAGCTGGATCTTGCAGCTTTCTCTCTTTTTGATACCTCTAGGTTCTCATCTGCACCCACCCAACTCAGGCTGGCTCTCCATCACCCACTCCTCCCAGCCTTTCATCATTGGAGTTTTGATTTCCGTGTAGGTCTCAGTGCCTCTCACCCAACTTTCCCATCTGGTAGGTAAGAAATCAGACCCAGGGGCTTCCCTGGCCGTCTAGTGGTTAAGACTCCGTGCTCCCAATGCCGAGGGCATTCCCCCTGGTGGGGGAACTAAGATCCTGCAGGCTGCCTGGCGAGCCCCCTCAAAAAAGAAAAGAAATCAGACCCAAAGGGATGGCTCCAGAAATTCTGATAAGGAATGCATGCCCAAGAAGCAGGGCAAGTGGCCAGCCCTCCTCGAAAGTGACTTCCTGAAAACAGCCTTCACTGCCAGTCTAGCCCCTCAGGAATCACACCTTGTGAACACAGTTGTTCATCCTAAATACTCCTAACAAATGAGACACTTATTAATACACAAAGCTTTTAAAATTTTCTACACCCAGTTTCATGACTATTTATAAGTGCTGGGTTTAACATCATCTAAGAAGCTAAATTCATTAGCTTGGGACCTGACTTGTGCCACTTCCAGTGTGGAAGGCATTGTTGCCCGCTGCTGAGTGTGTGTCTGGCCTTTGGGGCCTCTTAGAGGGGACAGATGCAATACTCAACCCTGATGCACCTATACTGAACTTTGGCAAAAGGGGGAGATGAGGTGGTGACTTACTGTTGTGTGCTTGCAGAAGCCACACACAGGTAGCTGGGCTCTCTCTCCCTGGTTCTGCCCTAGGCTCAACCTGTCCTCTATCTTGAGCCAGTGTCAATACCACCTGGCTCAGGTGAAGTTTTCTTTCTACCTGTCAAAGGTGAAATACCTCATGGTGATAGGGGTGGGAGTGGAGGACCCCTAAAGAGGGCAGAAGCTTCAGGATGGGGCAAAAGCGCTAGAACCTTCTGGAGAAGTGGATCTGAGGTCCTTTTCATACTTCCTGGAGACCTTCCAAAGCACCTGGGACTTAAAGGGTCCTCTTCCTCAAATGCCTGCTTTCTTGCTGCTTATTCCCCACCGGAGGAGTCTGGAAACTTGAGCTGAGTCTCCATTCTGCTACCATGGCACAGTGTGACCTTAAGCAAGACCATTATCTTCTCTGGAGCACAGTTACCCCATGGGGGTCTCTCTAATGATGACCCCCTTTCTCTCATGCTGCAGATCTTACTGTGTGTATACCAGGGCCATTCACAGCTACAAGAACAGCCCCTGTGAACTGAGCAGCATAATCAGATGTCATCATCACAACAAACATTCAAAGTCGGCTCAGTCATCGTTCCCACTTCATGGATGAGCAAATAGGCAGGAATAGGGTAAGTCAGTTGCTCAAGTGCACATAGCAAGTAACTAACAGAGCCTGGATTTGACTCCAAAGTATGTGCTATTAATGGTTCTTCTGACTCTCGAGGTTCACAAACTCTCCTCACACAGGGCCTGGAAAGCATTCATTCCACACATACAAATTGAGGGCTGGTCATGGGTTGGCCCCGTGCCACTGCAGCCCCTCCACCCCAAACCTCAAAGGTATGTCCTGTTGTTATTCCATTTTATTATTTTTTTAAATAAATAAATTTATTTATTTATTTTTGGCTGCATTGGGTCTTCGTTGCTGCGTGCGGGCTTTCTCTAGTTGCGGCGAGCGGGGTCTACTCTTTGCGGTGCGCGGGCTTCTCATCGCGGTGGCTGCTCTTGCTGCAGAGCACGGGCTCTAGGCGCGCAGGCTCACTAGCTGTGGCACAGAGGCTCAGTAGTTGTGGCTCACGGGCTCTAGAGCACAGGCTCAGTAGTTGTGGTGCATTGGCTTGCTCTGCGGCATGTGGGATCTTCCTGGACCAGGGCTCAAAACTGTGTCCCCTGCTTTGGCAGGCGGATTCTTAACCACTGCACCACCAGGGAAGTCCCGTTACTCCATTTTAGAGGAGAGGGAACTGAGGCTTATAATGAAGGAGCTGCCTGAGATCTCCCAGTGAGCAAGTGGCAAGCTGGGCTTCACATCCAGCTCTTTCTGGTCTGGGAGCCCTGGTCTTAAGCTCTGTGCAAGAACTGAATCTTGAAAATAGCAAGCACCATGGAAGGTTTTCGTGAGGAGGTGCAACATGTTTGCACTAGGAAGGCCCTCCGGCTTCCTACTCACCTGAATCCTCCCCACCCTGTCTTTCAGGGCTCTGTCCTGCCCTCTGACCCCCAGCACTGGGAGCTGCTGGTGGCTTCCTGTCCTCAGTGACTCAACAATTCAATCAAAATCTATTTATCAGTATTGGGAATAAGGGCGGCAACAGTCTTGCTTCAGTTGGTCACTGCGCAGTGGGAGAAGAGGGTGAAAAGAGAGGAATCAGGGAGGCGGGACAGCAGAATAGAGGGGCCCGTGGTCATCCAGCGTCAAGGGCACAGGTCAAAGGCACATGGTGGGGTGAGGGACAGGAAGAGCTTGGCCAGCGGTGCACAAGGCAGGCGCGGGGGTTTGCCGAGGGAGGCGGCCCACTCTTCATCCCAGGCCGGTGGTCCTCCCCTCACCCCACCACCCCCCCATCTCACACCCCTGCCCCCCCCCCCGCCCCGGCAGCAGGCAGGAAGCGAGGACAGGGCGGGGGGCTTCTAACTACAGCTTCCGGTCCCCAGGGGCTAAGTGGTTGTCAGGATGTGGTCAGAGGGTGGGCGATCATGTGGGGTGCCCATCAGCCCCAGATCTCCCCCCAATGAAACCCAGTCCAAGGAAAAGCGATGCGACGGCCAAGTGAATGGAGCCTCAAGGCCAGCCCCACCGCCTCGCTGACACGATGTTCCCGGAACACCCGCCCCCCAGAAGTCCTGGAACCCGCACTTCTGGCCCAAGTACCCAGAAATATCTTGTCCCCTTCCACACATTTCTGGGCCCCTCGTTTAGGATCTAGGTGAGCTAAAGAAACTGAAAGCCCCCTTCTCACGAGACGGGTCTGAGGCCCATCCCTCCCTTCCCTCCGCTTAGCCTCTGAGAGGGCCTGGGGCCCTCCCTCTGCTCGGCGGGTGTGGCAGGTGAGCCGTCTCCTTTAAGAGTGCACTGGGGAGAGGGAGCCGCAGGAATCTTAAGGAATCTGACCAGTTCCTTCGGCCCAAGAGTATTGTTGCCCTGGGCGGGGCTGCTGGGCTTAAAAAGCTGGAACCCACCTGGGCTGGACGCAGCTCCAGGAGCCTCCTCAGACCAGCTCTCTGCACTCAGCTCTCAGGTGAGCAAGTTTCCACCAGGACTTCGGGGCTCCTAGGAAAAGGGGTGGGGGCAGAGGGGGTATCAGTCTGAGGAAGGGGTGGTAGCTGCCTGAGTATTCTCAGTAACGTGTGTGTGTTTGGGGGATTGGAGGACTGGAGGCTGCCTGCTCTGTGCCCACTGTCATATGGAAGGAAGGTGGGGTGGAGGCTAGAGGAAACAGGAGCCAGTCTTTGGCCAAAGAATATGTAAAGTGGAGTTGTGACCCTCACGATCCAGGAATTCCAGGGTGGTGGAAGGGGCAGGGAGAGACAGATTGGCCAAAGGAGGGCCAGGTTTGGAAATTGCTCAGAGCCAACAGACCCCCATGTTCCCAAGGAGCGTGTTAATAGTTCCTCCTTCCTATGGCAAAAAGACCCATGTACTTGTACATTTACTTATCGTAACACGTTTCAGTACTTAACTATGTGCTACGCGCTATTCTTAGGCTTAACATATAGTAACTCATGTAATTCAGTTACAACCTTATGAGGTTGCTATTATAATTATCCTCATTTTTACAGGGCACTGAAGCACAGAGAGGTTAAGTAACCCAGCTGAGTCACACAGCTGTTAAGTGGCTGAGAGAGGAATTCTCTGGCACGTAATAACTGGGGTTGCAGTCTGGAACACTGACGACCCCTATGCCTGCCTGAGGCTAACAATAGGCAGAAAGCTGGTAGCGGTCTTATCTCAAGGACACAGCCACCCTAGGGACTAGTAAATGAAGATATGGATAGTTCCCACCCTAAGGAGAAAGAAGGAGCCATGTCCCACCCAACAGGCAGTTTCCTGCCAACAGCAGTTTGTACTCTGAGAGTGGAATTTGGGGCTACCTGGAGCAGGGCTTGGCCAGGGCTGAGGTGGGAGGCTCTTGCCTGTCCCTGGCACCTGCCCCCAATGCCTCTGCTTCCCCTGCCCAGCTGTTCACTCAGAGGAGTCCTGGGCATGCCCTAGGTGGAGGCTATCTTGGAATTCAGCCTGGTAGTGCCCCAGGCCCAGACCTTTGGATAGCCCGAGGCCTGACAACCTTAGCCCTTTGAGCCAGGGGTCAGGAAGGCAGGCACCAAAGCCTGAGTTAGAACAGCAGCCCTGCTCTCCTGATGGTGTGTCAGGCATCTGATTACCAGATTTTAACAAAACCTCATATGGCACTTACTATGCACAGGCACTGCTCTAAGCACTTAACTCCACAAGGCATTACTATTATCATCTCTAGACAAGGAAACAAATTAGTAACTTTTCCAAGTCGACCCCATAAGCAAGGACAGCCTTGAGATTTGTGCCACCAAGTGCCGTGAGCCTGGGGCCGGTCGGGGCTGTCTGACCCCAGCCTGCCCCCTTCCCCTGCAGCCTAGTCCTGCCGCTGTGTCATGGAGGGAGTGGTCCGGGGCCTTCTCCTCCTGCTGGCAGGTGAGTCCTCCCAGAGGTGACCCTGCTGTCACTCACCCACCCACCCACCAAGGCTGTGAAAACCAGGACAGCATCTCACAAAGGGGGCCTGATGTTGAATGAATGTGTTTTCATTTCAAATGTCAACTTAAAGAGAAACATAAAGGAAGTAACGGTACAGGTAGGAAGTAGCTATTGCAAAAGTTACCCGGGTTAATGGAACTTTGGGAGCTAACCATGTGTTGGCGTGAAGAGAACAGCATTCCCTACTTCTTTAGGAGGCAGAGCATTAGCCAGGACCTGTGTAGGAAGCTTTTCAGGAGAGGGTAAAAAGATACCAACACACCATCCCATTTTGAGTGTAAGAAAGAATAGCAGGAAGCCTGAGAAATTGCTGGAAGGGCTGGGGGTGGTGGGGACGGAGGGCGGGGGTGGGGGGCGGACACAAAGACCAGGAAGTAGGAGACAAAATCCCAGGTCTGTTTGGGGGTGCGGAAGGTGTGAGGAAAGGAACCGGTGACCTCAGGGCCCCTCCATCCCACCTCCCCAGAGTCCCAACGAAGCTGGCTGTCTTTGCGCCTCTAGGCTGGGGTCCTGGCTGCTGATTCATTTTGAGACCAGTGCCATGAATTAACAGCCAGTCCCTCTGCTTCTCTCACCCAGGCCTGCCCGTCCTGGAAGCCAATGACCTGGTTGGTGAGTAAGGCCCCAAACTGCCCTGCTGGCCCTGCCTTAGCTGGCCCTAAGACCCCACATCCTGCCTCCTGGCTCTGGTCCTTATTTATTTTTTTTATGTTTTCTTTCCTGCAGATAAAGACAGTCCCTTCTACTATGGTAAGAGCTGATATCCCTTGCCCCCCACCCCTACCCTTGCCTATCCTGGACCTCTTTGCTAGGGGTTGGTGAGGGGTGATGTGGAGCCCAGTGTAGACAGAGAGGGCCTTGAGGGAACAGGGGAGGAGGGGCAGAATGGGGCTGAGACTGGGGATTAAAGAACCAGAGTCGTCGTCATCATCGTCGTCGACTAAAAGAGTGACAGGCCGACTCATAACATGGTCTTTGGGAGAACTTCATTCCAGCAAGGAGGTAAGGTGCCCACAGGATGTTTAGGAAGACTTCCGGGGAAAGGGGCTAGAGGCACCTGGCTAATCTCCTTTCTTCAACTCACTCTCTCTTGCCTTCCCCAGGACCAGCTCCTTGCTGCCTGACACGCCCCAAGCAGGTTTCCGCTCCCTCTGCCTGGCACTGTCCCCCAACACAGTCCTCATGTGCTCCAGGTCTCAGCTCAAATGCCACCTTTCAGAAAAGCCTTCCTGGATCATTCTTCAAAGCCCATTCTTTTTCTGTGCTCTTCTGCTTGTTTTTTCTTCCTATCACTTGTTCCCGCCAGGTATTAGATGATGTACTTACTGGCTTGTCTTTCTTGTTGCCTGGAATGTAAGTGCATCTGTACAAGCAGGTGGTCATAACTATCTGTTGAACGACTGGGCTGGAGCCAGGCTGGTGCCAGCTCACTCTCTATGCTCCTCTAGACTGGGAAGGCCTGCAGCTGGGCGGGGTGATCTGTGCGGCGCTCCTGTGCATCGCTGGAATCTTGTTCGCCCTGAGTGAGCAGTGGGACTGGTGGGGCCGGGGTGGGGGTGGGGAGCAGGTGGGAAGGGGGTGGCTCAGGCTCCCCAGGCTCTTTGAACTGGCTGTCTCTTCCTTCACAGGTGGCAAATGCAAATGCAAGCAAGATCATAAGCACAGGTGAGACAGGGCCCTGTTGTGTGCACCTTGAGCAGAGCAGAGCTATCTGGCGGTAAAGCCCTACAATTTGGAGAAAGAGGACAGCCCCCGGGCTGTCCCTGGGCTTGCAGTGGGATTTGTCATTCACAGATCATCAACCCTGAAGGACCCCAAATCAGGGAAAGCTCTGACCCTTCGTATTGTGTAAAGTGGCACCAGGAATCTTGGTGGGGGAAAAGGACAGAAGGCTTGAGGATGCTAATCTGACGTGTTCCTTTCTCAGCTCCTTACCCGAGAAAGCTGTTCCACTCATCACTCCAGGTGAGACAGGCTTCGAGAGGCTTCCAGGCACTCAGGCAGGATAGCCATATAATTTGAGAATTAATAAATTTTATGCTGTAAGGCAGGCTGTCCTGAGCCAGCCTGCCTTGGGGTCACCTGAGGCTGAGGGGGGTGTCCGTGGAGTGACCCAGTTTGTGAAGACCTGACCTCCATTCTCTCCACAGGCTCTGCCAGTACCTGCTGAGCACAGGACCGGCTTCACGGCACTTCCTGCACCAGCTCCCATACTGTCCCCTCCCCCTTGGGGGGCTTTACCCTTCATGATGGCCTTTCTCTCCGAGGGTGGGCCCTTAGGCTCCCTTATGCTCAGGAGGCTGTCCAGAGCTTATTTCTAAATTAAACTTTTCTCCTCCCTCCTGTGGTCTTACGACCTTCTGTGGGTATGGTTAGGGACAGGCAGGCTGGAAAGGGACAAGGAAATCTTGCTCAGGAAAGTCCAGGCCCCTCAGCGGGAGGGGGGGGTGTCCCATAGATTGCTTATGCATCCTGTGGCCACATATCTGTCCTGAAGCCATTCCCAGCATGCCCCCCACTTTGAGGACCTCCTGATAATTGATCTCCTGCCTCACACATGCATGATGCAAGACATCTCAATGTTCTATCAAAGAACCTTACAATTTCCACACCTTGCCTGGAGACCTTATAAGTCCCGATGACCCAGATACCCATGACATCCTGTAACCTAGAATGATCCCCAGTCGTTTGCCCTCTGCTAAGACCCCACCTCACTCAGTGAGTGCTCACACAGCCCAGGAAATGGAGCAATTTCTTCACTAACTCACCCCAGTAAAACCCTATGAAATTCTCAGACCAACCCATGGACCCTTCCCCCACTCTGGGTGATGTCCCGTGAGACCCCCACTATAAGCAACATCCCAGCAAGCCCTGCATAGTGCATTTTAGAAACAAAACCCATCCATGCCAACCTGGGTCTCAGTATGTCCAAAGTCCATTTCTGGAATACCTCACTTGAAAGGCCCCAGCATGCACGGGGTGGGGCTGGGGAAACAGCTCTCCCACCTGGGCAGCCTGTTCATCCTGCAGCCTCACCCCGTTTGCCAACCTCCATATCCTAAGGTGGGAGGAGCTGAGGCATACTAGCAGAGACCCTGGGGTGGAGACAGGCTGGGGCAGCAGACGTCTGCCCTGTCCCTGCCAGGCAGTGGCTCACAGTCTGGGTCTGGGCTGATGGGGCAGCCACCTGTCTTGGTGTTGCTTCAAGCCAGCTCTCTAATGGTACCCTGCTCCAAACCTTCCACCAATTTCCCAGCGTGGTACTAGATCCTCTGCAAAGTATAGTGGATCCAAGACTTGTTGGCTGTAGTCAGGAGGCCAGCACAAGGGATTCTAGAGGCTGAAGACCCCACTTCCTGGTCTGCAGCCCTCCCAGGCCCTGAGATCTAAAAACGAGGGTCACAGGAACTTCCCTGGTGGTCCAGTGGGTAAGACTCCGCACTCCCAATGCAGGGGGCCTGGGTTCAATCCCTGGTCGGGGAACTATATCCCACACGCATGCCGCAACAAAGATCTCGTGTGCTGCAACTAAGACCCAGTGTGGCCTAAATAAATAAATAAAAATGAGGATCACAGACCTGTTTAGGGCCCTTGAATAGGACACATAAGCAGGATGAGGGGACAGTTCCAAGGCTGGCCCAGAGCTACAGCAGGAACTCCAAGAACCTGAGTGGGACTCAGGATACCTGGCTGAAATTGCAGCCACTCACGGTCCAAGGTAGGTGAGGGAAGTGTGGCAGGGAGCTACGGGGGGCCTCTTAGGCCTTTAAGATCCCAGCATTCTGAACCAGATACATGCTATGAAGAAAGTAAAACAAGCGTGCTGCAGCGGCTGGGTGCATGGGCAGCAGTGGGTGATGTGGTCAGGTCAAGAAGTGACATCTGAGCTGAATCCTCAAAGGTGAATGGTGGGAGGGGCCAGCTGCGCAAACTTCTTTCCTGGTAGAGGGAACAATGGTTTCTTGCCTTTTGAGGACCAGAGGAACGTCGGTGTGACTGGCACGTAGGTGATGAGATCAACGAGGAAGCAGGTGCGGCCACTGCAGGGAGAATTTTGCCCCATCCCGAGCTGGGAATCAATCGAGGGACCCGGATCTGCGCATGCGGCGGCAAAAAGAAGGCAGGAGCGCAGGCGCGCGGAGCCCAAGGAACGGCGTAGCCCGGACGCGCCGCAGCGTCATCCGCCCAAAGGCGGCCTCCGACCCCGCCTTTTCGTCCTGGGGAGTGGGGTGCATGTCCCTCTCCTCCTTGGACACAGGAGGATGCTGGTGTGAATGGGTTGCATTGGAGAATGTAAAAATGAGCTCCGCCTAAGAAAGCAAAGTCTGTGGCCTTACGTGGGGCTAGAGTGGCAGACGCGGAAGCGATATTGGCAGAACGCCCCCTTCTGAGTGACCGACAACTGCTTTCTTTTAGAAACTCGGGTTCCTACCATCACAAACGGTGAGATGCTCTGCTGTTTGAAATCCAATCAGTAAGAAGAAAACCCCATGCTGCCAGGGTAACCTAAATCACTTTGACGCGAGATTCAGCTTCAATTCCTACCCGGGCGTCCAGCCCCGGGAGAGGGGTTTCTGGCGCAATATTCCACATCCATCTTAACGTTTTGGTTTCCCAGCTCCGCTTTGCGGTGGAGACCAGCTACACACAGTCATGATCTGCTTTCAGCCTGCCAAACAGCCTGTCCAATTTCGCCTGAACAAACGCCAGTTTCCTTATGTCCCATAAGCAACCGAAGGGCCCCACGACCCCCATACCCCCAACGTGTGCAGCTCCGTCATTGTCAAGTCAGTGAGCCTGGCTTTCTACAGTACAGGCTCCTGCCTGGTGGTTTAGGCTGATTCTACCTGTCCAACCAAGGCTGGGGCAAGGGGCTCATGGAGGGCATCTGGGAGCCTGGGTTAATCATGGTTGGGAAAAGTCACGGACTGTGATGGGAAGGTGGCAGGAGAGAGCCATGCAGGATGGAGTCGGTGTTAGCCTGTGAGACTGGCGCATGGGCCCTGGAGTTGGGCTGCTGATTCCCAAGGGACATAAGCTCTCCTCTCTTCCTTCCCAGGAGTAGGGAGTGGGAAAGGTAGTCAGTCATAGGACGGGAGGAGCCTCTGCCCAGGCTTCACCGTGTGGAATTACTTGCTGTGCCTCAGAGGCCCCTTCCTTGGGCCTGTTTTCCCTGGGGAACAGGGGGTTGGGGGTGTAGGGAGGCTGGCTTTGTCTCAATTCCCATCTCTTGTCATCTCCTAGATGAGGGGCTGACCAGGAAAGAACCAGAGAAAGCAAAGGGTAATTGAACACTTAGTACTTTATGGGCACTGTTACAAACACTTCACACATGTTGATTTTCCCAGCAGCCTATGTGACGTGGATTCATATTATGCCCACTGTGCATAAGAGACCTAGGTTCTCACAGGTCATCTTACTTCTGAGCCATTTCTGAACGACTAGGCTACACTGCCTTTTCTGGTATTTATCACTATCTGAGAAAGACCCGAAGGACTGTACCTTCTTGGGGACTATGTATCCCTCCCCACTTTTTATTTAAACAATCTTATGTTTTTCCGAATGCAAGCCTCTTTCATGCTTATTACAGAAAACTGGAACATTACAGAGATAGCTCACTTAGAAGGTAAACCAAATTCTAACCCAGCACTCAGAAATAATCAAGGATAAAAGTCTGTTATACAATCAGAGTATTCTATAATTCTCTGGAGCTCCAGATTGTTACATGAACCAATAGTTCATTACTTTGTTTTGCTGAGTAGTAGTCCCAGGCAGTGTTGTATTAATGAACACAGCTTGGGCTGCAGCCTTACCTCAGGGCACTGCGCTTCCCTCCCTCTGCTGGACATTGTCCCAATTCCCCAGCATCCCTGCATCACCAATTCCCTTCCTCCTTTAGGCCCTGCCCTTTCAGGAGGCCTCCGGGCCGGGCCACTCTACAGCTGTACCACCAACATGCGACCTCTCATCACTGTTCACTGCTTCTTCTCTTTGTACTCGGCCCTAATTCACATACTACTTATATTTTACTGATTTATTTGATATGGTCTCCTACCCCTACAATAATGTAAATTCAAACTGGCACCTCAAGAATTTTCTGAGTTTGGGCTCACAGGTTTACTTGTTTTCAGATTGTTGTTTTATGATTCCCACCGAATGCATATTGGTCATTTTAGGCTTCTCATGTTCTCAGGGTAATTTTAAGAAATCTGGTTGCATTCCTTCCACCAATCCCCTCACAGATAATAACAACACATAGGTCTTACAGTCATCCTATGCCTACAACTTAAGTACACAATATCCGGTACCCTACCAAAAATATCCATGCATAAAAGACAAACTTAAGCCAGACAGACAACATAAACACAGAAATGTAGATGTTGGAACGATCAGACTTTAAAAACTGTGAGTAATGTGTTCAAGGAATGAGCTATATGGAGATTTTCAGAAGAAAATTAAACCTGTGTTTTTGGTTAAATTGTGTCCTCCAAAAAGGTATGTTCAATTCCTAATCCCCAGTACTTGAGACTGTGACCTTATTTGGAAATAGAATCTTTGCAGATATAATCATTTTAAAAAGAGGTCATACTGGATTAGGATGGACCCTAATCCAATGACTGGTGTCCCCCTAAAAGGAGGACAATTTGGACACAGGGAGAAGGCCGTGTGCCACCCCAGGCAGAGAGGGAAGGATGCAACTGCAAGCTAAAGAACACCAAGACTGCCGGCAGGCACCGAGGCTAGAAGAGGCAAGGATTCTTCCTCAGGGACTTCAGAGGGAGAATGGCCTTGCCTGCACCTTAATTTTGGCTTCTTGCCACCAGAATTGTGAAAAAATTAATTTTTCTACATTATGTAAAAAAAAAAAAAATTAAGAAAATTTTACAACTAAAAGTTCATCAGTTCTTAAACATAACGGATGTTTAACAACCAATTAGACTTAGCTGAAGAGAATGAGTGATTGGAAGATAGATAAAAGGAATAAAGACACAGAAGAAGGAAAAAGTATTAAATAAAATCCAACATTTACTAGCGATTAAAAAATAAATTTATACTAAACCTTAAGTAAATGGAAATCTCCTAAATAAAGGGTATGCAACCAAAAACCAGTATTTTAATGGAGGAATGTTATTGAAAGCTTTCAATAAGATGCCCTCTGACCCCAAATGTGCAGCATCACATTTCCTAATGATAAAAAATAAACTTACCTTTCTTTGCAACAAGGCAAAGAAAAAAGTACATAAGGATTAGAAAGAAATTAATCAAAATGTCATTATTTGCAAATGGCACGACTTTGTAGAAAATCCAAAGAATCTACATTTAAATCAGCATAGGTAAAAGATTTTAGCAAGACCACAAAGGTCAATATAAAAATCCAGTTTTGTTTTGTTTTTTTAATCCTTGTATTTCTAGTCCCAGGAACAAACTCTCAGCAAGAGAAATTTAAAAGACACCATTTAAAATATAATAAAATACCTAGAAACAAGTCTAACAGAATGTACAAGAATTTTTACACAAAAACTAAAACCAAAACTGAGATACCGTAGAAGAGCTTCAGGACTTGATGCAACTGCCAACACTCAGTGCAGGGTGAGCACAGTAGCTCCAGGAGCTGCTTTGAATAGTAAACGGCTCCCTGCTGCAGAGAACGTCGTGTTGATTCCTACCACTCAGGGGCTGAGCTGCCACTGTGTAGTGAGACATCAGAGACACCACACAAAACCATTTAGAACACAGATACCTGGATGATGGAGCCTACTCTGTCCTTTGTAGCAGATGGCAGGGCAGCTTGCAGAATCCAGGCAGCCTTCTAGTCACCTGGTAATTGGGTATGAGCACTATTTTCAAGTGTAAAATAAGGTTTCTCCAAATCCAAAAGGTCCTACCAACAGTTATGCCTCTTTCTTGGTGATGCAGTATCTTGACCTTTCCATTGGAGGAAATGTTCCAGTTCTGCCCAGGTCCAGAGGTCAGCAAACATTTCCTATAAAGGCTCAGAGAGTAAGTGTCTGCTAGGCTTTGTGGGCCACATGGTCTCTGATGAAACTACTCATCTATCTGCCGGTGTAGCTCAAGAGCAGGCTAGACAAAATAAATGAATGCACATGGCTGTGTACCAATAAAACATTATTTACAAAAACAGGCAGCAGGCCAGATTTGGCCCATGGACCCTAGTTAGCCAATCCGTGCCCAAGACCATTAGACCCTGAAAATGTCCCTGATATGGCAGAGCCCTGAATTCTTCCACCCCCTAGCACACAGGTAGGTGTCTTCCTAAGGCATCCCAAGTACTCACTGCTTCCTCCTCACCAAGACCAATGAGCATGTCATCAATATAGTGGATCATGGCAAGGTGATCAATGTCTCTCCAGACTGTATTGTAACAGAGAACAGGAGTTACTATACACTTGGAAAAAGACAGGGAATGTGTTCTGATGTCCATGTTATAAGGTCATTTAAAAAAAATCTTTTGCTTGACTCTGTTTGAAAAGAACATATTCGCTAGGTCAGGGGCTTCCCAAGTCCCAGGGTCTTGTTGATCTATCCGGGCAAACACGCCACATTGAGCACTGAGCTGTGACTGGGGCAACTACACGGTTAAGTTCCTGGTCTTTCGCTATCATCTGCTGGAATCCATCTGCTCTTTCTGCGGAACAGGCAGGCAAATAAAAAGTGCTAGGCTTGCCTTTTTATTACGTGTTTCAGCATGGCCCTAACCCCAGACGTTGCACACACATCACAGAATCTTTGTTCACTGTCTTGGATGGGGAATGCCTTCTGAGAGGTTCCTCTTGGCCTTTCCTACCATGACGACTCTTCACAAGCCAGGGACCCAGTGTGGGGTATCTGTCAACTGCCTAGGGTACCCCTTCCCACTCACTCAGGGAGATAACCTAAGGGGTCTGCAAACCTGTTTAACCCACAATGAAATGAACATGTCACCTGGACTTCCTATGCTCCCAATCTTAACAGAAGGACCATGATCGCACTTTGGATCCCCTGGTATCAGTATCAACTCAGACCCCCTATCCAACAGCATATAAGAGACTCGGGTCATTTCCTACCGCTGGCCGCAGAGGGGAAGAAGTATAGAATCTTTATTACATAGTTGTTGCAATGCTGTCAGGCCCTTCCTCCACTCCAGTTGATGGTCTCTGGGACTGAGACCTGGCTCTGTTCTGGAAATAAATATAACAGACCTCAGAGCTGTGCCTGTATGACCCCTGGACACACAGAGGTCTGACAGCCTTCACCACAGATCTGGCCGGGTCAAGGCTCCTCCTGCCTCTCGGGTTTTGGTGCCCATCATGACAATTATGCTTACCTCACCATCTGATGATTGCCACCACCTGATCTCTGCTCTTCTGGAATCCTTTTACCCCTATTTTCTCCTACTGCCAACCCTGGCCAAGAGCTTCCATTAATGTCTCAAAATGCTGGTGCGCCTCACCAGCACGTTATCGAATTTAGTGGAATGTCCTTGGATCCTTCCAGGAGAACATCTTTTAGCTGGTGTTTTTTCTGGCCTTAAATACTAATCTTCTCTAGCATGCCCACCTGAGTCCCCCAACCCCCTTTCTCAACACCCAGCATCTCTTCCTCCTATAGGCCATCATCTACAAGCTTCAAGGGTCAACTCTAGATTAGGATGGGCTCCAAGAATGCTTAGAATTTACATCCTGAGTCACAAGAGATGCCCCACATCAATCGTTTTATACTCAACCCTCTGGCCCAGCATCCTCAAGATCCCCTTGTGTGCTACGGCTCCTGTTCATACATACTAATCAGGCCCTGCAGTTTCCTTCTGTGCCACACTCAGTCCTGATACTAGTTTTCTGAAACAGGAGTCAGTCATTTCCTTTAAGGGGCTAGAAATAGTAAAAATTCTGCAGGCCAAGGGAAATTTGAAGTTTTCACAAAATTTTTTTGGATAAAACTAACACTAAGAGCAGTATTTTGAACTACAGGTCTGCTAATAAGAATGGTATTCTTTTGGGAGAGATTCTAATTAATCGGGGTTTCCTGCCACCAAATTGACTCAACTGGAAACCATTCTTAGCTCACGAGTTATACTATATACTAAACCATATGGCAGGCTGGATTTGGCTTACCAGCAGTTTGCCAGCTCATTCTTCCAGCAGACTTGGAGAGCAGATATTATCTGATCAGCCACATACCTCAGGTGATGCCTCTGTATAAGTCTTTCTTCTAATTAAGAGGCACCAAAGCAACTGCTGCTGGCCCAGAAATTTGAGTCACTGTGGGATTTAAGGGCATCTAGCACATCCCCAATTTCCCACCCCAGGTTCTTGGAGCCCACTCCTTCCATATCTGAACCTCAAAATTAGCAAAGATCTACGGGGAATGAAACGTACTCCTTGAACCTTCACTGCCCTATTAAGCCTTGGTCTTTTTTTTTTTTTTTTTTGCGGTACGCGGGCCTCTCACTGCTGTGGCCTCCCCCGTTGCGGAGCACACGCTCCAGACGCGCAGGTCCAGCGGCCACGGCCCACGGGCCCGTGGGATCTTCCCGGACCAGGGCACGAACCCGCAACCCCTGCTTCGGCAGGCGGACTCCCAACCACTGCACCACCAGGGAAGCCCAAGCCTTGGTCTTTTAATCACATCCTAGCCCTTGCCATCACAGGTTTCATGAACTCCCAGGTTTTCTGCCTGGGTTTCTCTGGGTCTTTCTCACAACCCAGATGGCCTTTGCCTCCCTACAGTGGACTGCCACTCATGAGATGAGCAGACTGTGAACACAGCCCAGAACAGATGCGTGGTCTCTGCACAACTCACCTGCTCCCCAATTATGCTATCCAGTCTTCTCAGTTGACCTTCCCAGTTCTGCCTCTGGCATTACTGGGTTATGCTGCTGCCCTATCTCCAGCCACCTGAGTCTGTAGAACACTAGTGGGAAGAATGGCAGGGTGGGGTTGTGAAGCCCAAAAAAGCCAAGAAAGGCCTAAGACTCTCCAATCTACCTATAAAACCATCAGAGGCTTGGCTAACACAGCAGCTTCTCTGTAAATGAGGCCAGTGCCTTAAAATGAAAATACCATACAAAGATCCTATTAATGCTGGTGAAACTTGGATAACTGGGCTACATTGTATAGTTATTAAAGTGGAAAAATAAAGCTGGGAAAGTTAATAGCTATCAAGCAAAGTTCTTTTTAATAAACTTCATTCACACTTTAAAGTCTTGATGGTTTTAGTGTGTTAAGTTTAAAATGATGGATCGCTGTGTGCAGAGTTACCTGAAATTTGGAACTTGTTTCCAACTGCCAGATAGACAATTTTTTTTTTTTTGCGGTACGCAGGCCTCTCACTCTTGTGGCCTCTCCCATTATGGAGCACAGGCTCCGGACGCGCAGGCTCAGAGGCCATGGCTCACGGGCCCAGCTGCTCTGCGGCATGTGGAATCTTCCTGGACCGGGGCACGAACCCACGTCCCCTGCATCGGCAGGCGGACTCTCAACCACTGTGCCACCAGGGAAGCCCTAGACAATTTTTTAATAACAATTTGGAAATAGGTTTCAAACTTGAGAGTATGTGTATCCTGCAATAACCAGTAACTGTAACCCAGCAGCGTGTGCTACAGAAATAATCCTAAGTATGGAACAAAGACTGTTTAAATCAGCACATCTTATATAAAAAAACAAACATAAAAATTGTGGCTAATGACTCAGTGTATGTAGCACACAAAACTAAAAATCTCTAGCTATGAACAGGTGCCACCCGGCATAAAGGAAGGGAACAGCAGGACATTACAAATGGCTGATGAACAGAACACAAGTCACAGGAAGATGGGACTGTAGGCTTCTACTCTCATACTTTGTAGTCACCATTTCCACTCATATATTTAATGTTTTTAAATCTGAATGTTTAATTTAGCCTCGTTTTAAGAATACAAGGGAAATCATAGTGCTAAATTTTAAAATTCACACTGAAATACAGTAGTAAAATGAAATTTTCAACCACCCAGTCATTTTGCTATTTTTTGGTGAGTATATAGTCTGTGCCAGTCATTGTGAAAAAGTCTTTTTATTTTAAGAAAAAAATTTAGTCAACAAAAAAAATTTAACAAGTTTCACTTAGCAAAATACACCCAAAAGGAAATCACAGTACAAAGAAAGTTTTAAGTCAAGGCCTCACCAATTCCTACAGTATTAGTAATGTGTCTCAATTTTCAAAACTAACTTTTAAAAAGCTTAAACTTAACCTAAAAGATTTTAAATGAAAATAAACTAGAATGAACAAACATGAGAAATGTTCCTCTTTGAATTAGGGATCTAGCACCTTGAGTTTTCCAAAAAAGCACACCTCCCCAATGTGTTCACGATGATGTGGTGTAAAAGATCCACATTTAATGTACTTAAAACTACTTTAACTCAGATAACATCACTCCAGAAAGTACACTACCAAAATGTTGAGAAAAGCTGAAAATGGTTTTAGTTTACTCAATATAACATGCTAGAAGAAAGTTTGCATGAGAAAACACTGAAGAGGTAATTTTTTAATCCAGATTTTACAAACTCATGGTGCAAAATGGGTCCCACAGCTTCCTCTAGAGTAATAACTGCTTTTCACTGCTTGTTGGCTGCCTGTGAAAATCTGATGAAATAACTCAAAAGCTACTACAAAACTAGTCATATCCACTCATGCTATTCTGGCCACCATAGCTAGCCGCCGCCCCATAACAGCCACTCACGGATTGGCTCTCAAGGCCACTGTAAGTGGACGGGGTTGACACCCCTATGCCTTGCATCATCTGGCTGCTATATGCCCCGTTGCTGGACCCTGTCGTGGAATTCAAGAAAAGTTCTATGTATCTGTGCTGCATGTTAGCCCTGTCTTTGGACATGGCCGCCACAGCTTCTTCGTGAGTGGCAAATTCGACATCAGCTTCACCGGTCACTCTTCCATCAGGGCCAATCTCAATATGGACTCTCACTGGGTTGAGTGGAGAGAAGAAGTTGTAAATGTCGTTCTCCGTGGCTTTGTAGGGCAGCCCTCTCATGTGGACACAGTGTCCAGTGGTGCTCTGGACAGTGAACTCACCATCTCCATACCTTTGGTCATACATCCCAGAGAGACAGTAACTGAGGTCTCTTCCAAACAGGTCGGTGGTGAAGCCGTAGCCATCGCTGAGGCCACTGTACTCCTCATAGCCCCCATAGCCTGCACTGTAGGCACCAGACCTCATCCTCTCCAGGCCTGCTTGCTTGACAATGCCGATATACCTCCTGGCTGTGCCAGGCCGGTCATAGGGCCCCGGCCGCTGCACTGACATGAACTTCAGAGGGGGATCCGAGTATGACCTAACTTCTTCCTGACTGCTCTTGAACACCTCAATATACCTGTGCCCTATTCTCTCCTTGTGCTTCCCTAGAGCCTTCTCAGCTAACTCCTGTGAGGCAAACTGCACAAAGGCTTCCCCTGTAATCTTGCCCTCGGGGTCCACAGGCAATGTGATCCCGTTTGGCACGATTTCCAACCCTGAGAAGAACTGAATGATTTCTTCCTTGGTGCATCCAAACGGGAGTCCTCGAAGTCGCACGAAACCATCATTGGCGGTGTCAGCACTGTTTGGACCACTGTGCTTCAACACCCAATCCATCTCGGTTCTGTGGGACTTGAACACCTCAATGTACCGATGTCCCATGCTTTCCCTGTCTTTTTTAAGGGCCATTTTTACATCATCTTCTGATTCAAGTTCAACAAAAGCCTCACCACTCTGCCTGCCTTCTCTAGTGTAGATAAAGTGAACGCCTGCGACCCCATCATGAATTGTGCAGTCGGAGAGGAAATTCTGCACATCCTCAACAGAGCAGGACCAGGGCAGGCCACGGAGCTTGACTACAAAGCCTTCACCTCCCTCGGGGCCCAACATCATGGACACTTGACAGAGCAGACGTCAAACAAACTTGGATGCGGCTTTTTGTGGCTGAAAAGAAAGCAAAAACTACTTTACATAAATTTTCATTTAATATGTATAACAAGAATATACAGTAAATAGTTTCCATTTTACAGATGAGGAAGGATGAGTGAAATTAAAGATGTTAAGATATATGAGCAGAGATTCAATCCTACGTCTCTCCAAAAATAGTTACATTACTCACAGATAGATTGAAAATAACAAATTAACAAATTAGGGGGTCTTTAAAAAAAAAGTGAAACAATAGAGAGTAAAATTTGAAGAGCAAAATAGTGATCTGGAAGCTTCAATCAATAAGACAAAATCTACAAATTCTTATGATCAATTACTATGAGTTCTAGAAGGAAAGACAAGAGAATGAATTGAGGCAACATTCAGAAATACTAAGAACTTGTCAGAACTACAGGAAAACAGATGAGCTGTATTGTTGCATCACTAAAGTAAAAGGCAAGGGAGGGTAGGTGTGACCTGGTACTTCGAACACAGAAGAATCTAAATATTGGGCAGGGCATTTTCTTGTTTTATTTAGTCCACGTTATCTGTTGTGATGAAATTTGGTGGTTCATTTAAAAACAGCTCCTGTGTGATTCTTCAACTACAAGCCCTACATTTAACCAATTTGCTTGTTTGTGGCAAGACACTACAGAAGCAAAAAGATGTGACAAACACAGGCTATTTTAAATCACAATACAGAATAACATTTCCTGTGACACTGGGGTGAACCAGAACCAGTGTTCTTATCAGCAACAATGATGCAAGGATACAAGACAGCAATGGCTTCCAGAGCCTAAGGAAGTATCATTATTCCTATTGTCAAACCTAAGTGTGAAGTCAAATTAAGACATATCCAAACAAGCAGATTAGTGCATCAGCAATATCAGTTAAGTGTGACGCAAATGTAAAAATCAAATTATATGCTTCTCAGTTTCATATATTAAAAAAGGATCAACTGGGAATTCTCTGGTGGTCCAGTGCTCAAGACTCGGCACTTTCACTGCCATGGCCTGGGTTCAATCCCTTGTTGGGGAACCAAGATCCCGTAAGCAGCACAGTGCGGCCAAAAAAGAAAAGAAAAGAAAAGAAAAGCGGGGTTGGGGGGAAGATCATAAAACACATTATGGGGACTTCCCTGGCTGTCCAGTGGTTAAGACTGCACCTCCCAGTGCAGGGGGTGAGGGTTCGATCCCTGGTCGGGGTACAAAGATCCCACATGCCTCGAGGCCCAAAAAACGTAAAACAGAAGCAATACTGTAACAAATTCAATAAAGGCTTTAAAAATGGTCCACATCAAAAAAAAAGGAAAAAATCTTAAAAAGAACACATCATGTTGATCAACATAACACACATACTTTGCTGTGTTTCACTGAGGGACTACAAAGGGAATGAACTCCTCAGTGTACAAGAGGCGTGACAGGTGCCCTTCCTGACAGGGAAGTGCAAGTGGCATCTGACACCCAAGAGTCCAAACTGAAAAAGAGTAAAGGTCAAATCCATGTAAAGGGCTGTATTGTGAAGAGTAGGAGTTGAGTCATCAGATAGCAATATACACATAACAGAGAGACAATAAAAATACAGATAGGACCCAAACTACATTCTTAGTGATCAATGCTCAAAACGGGCGCTACTACAAGGAAATTGTTTCATGAAATTGTCATTTCACATCAAGTGTAACAGATATAGCTGTTAAAGGTAAAAGCCACCTTCTGAAGAAATCTGGGCACGTTGGTCATTATGTAGAAAAATATAAAGCAGAATCCTACCTCAGATGAATCCCAAAACTATCCCAGATGGAATGGGGTATTTACACTATAAGAGCAAAACAGATTTCTAAAAACCCCACAATTTAAACAAATTAGAAAGTATGAATGGTTAAGAAAAAGAAAAGCAAACTGCTAATAGAGACACAGTGTAGCAAATTAGAACAAGATTCAGAAATTTATAAACAAGGAGTTGCTTCTTCTCATAGCTGAGCTTGTTATCTGTGGCTCTGCTCCGTCAACTCCACCTGTCCCAAGAAATCCCCATCTTCACAAATGCTTCACAGAACACTATTTTCCTTATCAATTAAGGAGATTATCTCATTTCTAACCAACCCTGTAATATACCCCTTCCCTGATACCAAGTTTGTCTCCAGCTACTTGCTGATTTGCTTTCCCTTTCAGTAAAATCTCATCCTCAAAAGGCCTCTACCCCCACCATAAAAAGAAGGGCATGATCTCACTCTGCCAAGGACCTCCACGGCAAGAAAGGAACATTTTTTTACCTCCATCTTTTCAGTTCCCACAGCAGGATTTAACCATTCTCTCTGGAAATCCTTTCTCCCCATGGCTCTTTGTTTTCCTGTTAATTCCTTAGGCACTCTGCCCCTCTGAGCTCTTCCTCAAGGCTCAACTGTATGCAATCACTGGCCCTTCTTTCTTTTATGCCCCCCACCCCCGCTTTGTAGGCAGCCTCACCTGATCCTTATATATGTCCAGTGCCAATTCTGGGCTCCAGAACCCAAGTTCCCAGCTTCAGGCTCCCTGAGGCCAAGATTGGTATACACAAACTCTACTCCATAGTACCACCTATGTACCACAAATGAACACAGCCTTTTTTCTGTAACTCTTCTATAGCAGCACCCTGGTCAGCCTTACCTGTCATCCAGAAGCTCTAGAATGAAACTAAAGTAATCCTTGAACAACTCCCAAGCCCTTAAATCCAATGAGCTCATCATTTCTTTGGGGGTCATCCCATTCTCCACCCTAATCCTATTGCTAACCCATACCTAAATTCTATTCAGTAACTCTTGACTCCAACAAGCAATAAAGGTTTCTCACATCTCTTCTCAGTCCCTAGCACACTGTTTGGCATTATGATTTGAATTATCAAGTCATCATCATCTTTGTGCACTTCCCTCATATCCCTTTCCACTTCCTCTTTCTTTCTAATCGCAGTACCAATAGCCCTTCCCAGGACACATTCACATCTGATCCTTAAAACTTTTCCTACCCTTACTGCAACCTAATCTGTAGCTCTTTTAAAGTGACTTTATGTCACTCTCCTGTTCTAAGACCTCAGTGGCTTCCCACTGCCTGGAACACAAACCACGGGGCTAAGGGGGTGCTCAGGCCTTGCAGCTCTGACCTGCAACACACACTCACATCACTTGCATTAAAAAAATATACATCCTCTTATTCCTATATTTCTCTGTGCCTGGAGTGTGCCAGGCTCTCTGCTGCCTTGGGTGTGACACATGTGGTAATTATCTCTCCAAATATACTCCACCCAACCTTCTGTCTAGCTAAATCCCACTAATCCTTAAGGTCTCAGCTCAAATATACCACCTTTCCCATAAAATCTTCCCCTTCCACAAATTAAGTCTTACAGTTCTATGATCCCACAGCATTCTAGGGAAACAAATTCATGATTTGTTTAAAACCCTTCAAAAATGCAAGAGAGCCTAGCAAGGACAGACTGATCTGTTCCGGAGGTCACTGTGGTCCCACCCCCAGCACAGCAGGCCCAAGATTAGCAAGAGATTAACTGATGGTCAGGTGGGGTGAACACCACTCTCTAGAATATGGCAGCCTGGTTAGGTTAAAAAAGACAAGCAGGGGGAAAAAATAAAAAAAGACAAACAGGAAACATAAAAGAACACAGACATTTCATGTAAGGACTACTTAAAACGCCCAATATAAAACAATTATAAATGTTTTTTGTTTCAGAAAATAGTGTTTCAAAAATAAAGTGACTTCTCCTCTGAAGGCAATGTGAGGAGAGCACTCTTCCAAAACACTTATCTATACTTCTAATGTACGTAATGCAATATCCTCATCTTTGCCCTCAGAATCCTCTACATTTGGACTCTTTGCAGACTTACAGTACTTAGAACATTAACTAACACTTGAGAAAGTTAAGAAAGCTGGAGTTCTGCTCAACATTAGATTTACAGCTAGTGAAAAAAAAATTTACTTCACACTCAAGAAAGTGTTCTGTGTCAATAAAGTAAATCAATTATAAACTGAGAAATTACTTTTCTTAAAATAGCTCACCTTAAAGAACAGCGGGGGATGCCCACAGTCGAAGACACTCCAGGCAGGTAACGAACTGTCCTAAAAAAGAGCGATAAGGCCGTCTTGCCGCAGTGCCCCAGCACTCCCAGAGTGAGCAGAGCCAGCGGTTCCCCGGCTGGGCTGGGATGGGCTCCAGGCTCCCTTCCTCCGGAAAAGCCAAAGCCCGGGCTGTGGGAGGCCGTTTACAAAACCGCGGGGCTGCCTTCAAGAAAGTGCATGCCCGCCGCCAGCCCCCACAGCTTTGAAACGCTTTACCTCTTTCCTAAGGCAACGCCGAGAGTACCGGCCTGAAACCCTCCCGCTTGCCCTGAGAAATGTACTCAAAACGCGAGTTCTATACGCGAATACCTGAGCGCGCTAAGGCAATTTAAATATCGAGGGCGGGAGGGGCACTACCGGGATGGAGAGGGGGCAATGGCAGCGCGGTTCCGGGAAGCCGCGGGCGGGCGGGGGGCGAGGAGCTGCGGCGCCGACTCGCACGGGAGGCCAGAGGCGTGGCCAGATTTTCACAGGGATGGGCTCCAGAGAAAGGTGGTTTGCTAGAGACTGTTCCAACAGTATTTACAATTTACAAGCATCCCCGGAGGACTGGCTGGAGATACTCAAGACTTTCTTTCCCAGTTTTATGTGATAGCTTCACTTCTTGAGACCTAATGTATTTGATCTAACATTAATCTTTTAAATGAGGAAGAGTGAGGGGAGGAAATGTTGAAATATGCTTTTCAATAGGAAAAACATCAGTACCATCAACCAGAGCCACAGGACAAAGCTGTCCCCAAAATACTTACGGTCCAGCGAATTAGTTTGAGAATTAAAGCACATTCTTAGTTTTAGAAACGTAAAACTGAGAAAGTCAAGTTAATTTCTGAGCCTGCTGTCTTAGAGGTAATATCTGCCTTGCCTTATTAACTTCCTGTAATTATTACACGAGATACTATTTTTGGGGAAAGACCTATGTAAATGTGAAGTATTACAATTTAAGAAGTAACAGTTTCAAATTCTCTATAAGAGGGTTTTCAAGAGGCTTCATCAACCGTCCCTCTCCTCTGCCCCCAGAAAAGAGTGAAATCTAAAGGGTAGAACCCAGTCATCCTAACGGGCAGAACCCCTTCTGCCTAGGTTTATCCCTGCTCCTGGCTCATTCCAGTGTGGTCCGCACACTAACGGTTGAGGCGCCTCCTCGGGCACGCACACTCGGGGGCGGCCAGAAGCAAGGAAGCCGATTCTCACGAGACAGAACCGCGTCGCACACAGAGTTGAAGCGCTGCGGGGGAACACTGGTCGCCCACCCTCCTCCCCGGCAGCACCCTGCAATCGCTGCTGGCGGCGGCTAACAAAATACTGCTCTCGGGTGCTGCAACTGGAGACCGACTGAACTGAAGGTACCGAACGGGGGGGACAACCAAGGATCTTACACGCGCGCCACACACCCGCACACACACACACACCCGCAACTGGACTATGACGTAAGTGCGCACACGGACCACCCGAGGATCTTGTTAAAATTCAGATCCTAAAACAATAGATCTGGGCCGGGGTCGAGACTAAGCATTTCTAACAGGCTCCCAGGACTCCTGGGACGGTCTCCAGAACGTGCTCTTCCTCACTCTAATATACAGGTTAGGCAAGATTTAGTTCGGATCCAGGTGGACCAATCAAGATAAACAGGGTGCGCCTGAACGCACGGCTGATTAGGTTTCTCTAGGGAGCACACAGGGCGCTTTAAACTGCACCCGCACCGTCTCTCTTCGGCGGGTTCCCAGCTTCACCCCCTTTATTTGTGTCCCAGTGAGGCGTGAAGAGCATTTCGTCCTCATTTGTAAATGAATTTTAACCTACAGCTGGCAGCACTCAAGACTGTTCTGGCTGTCTTAATCACTCAGAAAGTTCTACCTCTTAAACCACAGTCCGCGTGAGACCCGGCCTCAGGATTACGCGGTTGACTCTTTGGCCCTAAGACTTACCGCTGAAAGGAGCAGGACCGATTTCTATCTTCATGAAGCAAGCGCGGTTCACAGCCAAAGGACCCCCAATTCCACCCGACGCTTAAAAACGCAGAGGATTCCGGGGAAAGGCCAGGTGCATCTCCTTTTGTTATTAACCTGAAACTGAAACTCAACTGGCTGTGGGGAAACGCTTCAAACGAGGCTTGAAAGTGCGCTCTCAAAATCGCGGGCCGGCAGGGGCGCGTCTGAGCGATTTCGGCGGGAAGCGCGGTATGGGTCCCAGACACCAGGTTCCTGGCGGAGGCACCGGTACAAGGTGAAGGGGTTCGCTCGGCCTCCACCGGGCGACCCGACAGTCTCCGGTCGGCCAAGCCCTACAGGAACGCGCGACAACAGGGCGCCCCATCCCCGGGCCTGGGCGGGGTCAGCGGGAGCTTCCGGGGCGGGGCGAGCTACGGGTGGGGGTAGGGAGGAGAGGCTTCCCGGGCTGCGCGAGTTGGGGGGAGGGGAAGGAGGTCACGAGCCTAAGGCTCCCCGAGCCCGGAGATGGAGGGGAGCTCCCGGGGCAGGGGGACTCACTGGAGCAGGAAGAGGTTTTAGAACGGAGAGGGAGGCGGGAAGTATTGGCGCCGAGGTGGGGAAGAGTTCTCCGGCCGGGCTTCCTGGAACCGCGAGGGGGGGGGAAGGGGGAGGCGGAGCTCCCGAGTCAGAGGGGCTTCTAGGGGCGGCGAGGAAGGGTTCGCGGGACCCGAGGTCGGCGGACGCCTCCCCGGGCTGGGGGCGGAGCTCCCGGGTCGGGTCGGGGGGACTTCCTGAGGCCGTGGGGTTGGGGGGGGAGGGGAATTCCCGGGGCAGCGAGGGGGAAGAGTTCCGGGGGTAGAGGGGGCGGCTGTGCGGAAAGAGGTGGGGAAGAGTTCCCGAGACCCGCGGGGGTTGGGGGGAGTGTGGGCGGGGGTCGTCCGCTCGCGGCGGCTCACCACGACGGGTCCGGGGCCTGGAGTCCGGAAGGCCGGCGCGCGGGGCTGCGTCCCGGAGGCAGAGGCCGCGTGACTGGGAGGGCGGCGAGCCGGACGTGGGTCACGGGGTGTAAAGGAGGAAGTGCCACCGACGGGCCCGCCAAGATGTCACCAATGGAAACGCGTCCTGCAGGTGCGGCCCGCGCGGTCGGCCAAGGCAGGAAGTGGGAGGAGGGAAGGAAAGCAACGAGGAAGACCGTTCTGAGTGAGCTCTCAGGAGAGGTGCCAGGGTGGAGCAAAGTCCAGAGTACGGGCGGAGGGGAGGGGTGACCGGCACCAAGCATGTGGAAGGAGAAACCATACAATTTAAATTTAAATTTTAAAAAAGAATCATCTCTGAAGGCAGGAAAGGATTCAGAATGGAAACTAATGAACAAAAGGTAGAACGTCTTTGTGTATACAGTACCATGTTTTGTAGATTTGAGCCTAGTCATGTAAATATTTTTGCACAATTTTAAAAAGATTAATTTTAAACACGCAATTTTTAAACTTCATAACCTAACAAGCAGTTACATTTTATTAACTTTTGACTCAATTCAAATGAACTGGAAAACAATTATAAGGCAATTGCAGTAATCTTAGCAGTGACTGCTTTACAACATTAAGAAATGATAAAATTTTAGTTGTAGCTATGCTGCTGTGATTTTTTTTTTTAAAGTCATTAGATATACATCTGATGCCTAGAATGTGTTTCTAAATAATCTGCAGCGAGTCGGAGTATGGATGAAACAACATGGGCCATGATTTAGTAATTATTGAAGCTGGGGGATAGGTACATGGAGTTTCATACTTTTGTCTCTACTTTTGTGTATGTTTAATACTTTTAGTAATAAAATTAAGAGGAAAAAGTCTTAATCTATTTACTAGAAATAACGAACAAACTACAGAATTTACAGGGAAAAGGAATGGTTCTAGGTGAGAATATGATAAATGCAGCCTACAAAGCCAGACTGTGGGTACTCAACAAGGACAATAGCCAGCCATTCAACAAACTATCTCCAAGGGAGCACTTACTGAATAAAAGAAATTTAAGAGAATTATCAAGGATTCACAATGCATGGGACATATTTGGATCCTGATTCAAACAAGTTGGTCAACATTTATGAGACAATTTAGGAGATACCTGAACACTGATTTTACTTATGTCAGATATGATAGAATTGCAGTTATGTTTAAAAATAAAGAAATTTTTAGAGTTATTTTAAATACTTGTTTGTAGGTGAAATGGTGTGATGGCTGGGATCTGCTTCAAAATTATCTAATTCAAAATCCAGCCATCCCACAGAAAGTGAGAAAGACACTAAAAACTCATACATTCAAAAGAAATAAAACAATATTCTGAAGAAAAATTAAGCCACAAAATTGGCTTGTTTTTGGAAAGAGTATCTCTATGGAAATGAGTATCTTGACTGCTTCACGAGCACTTATTTCACTTTTAGAATCCTCTTCAAAATACATTCTTGGTAATTTAAACGACTGGCATCCATTTTCTCACTTATTTTATTTGCATGTATTCAGTTAAGTAGCGTTACATGTTCTTCCTTGGCTTAACTGGTTGGTGACACTGGCTAACTGGCTAGTCGAGTGTTAATAATTGATCAGTCATGATACGGTTCCTGCCGGGTGAAGGAACAACATGTACAGAAGACACAGGGGAAAGTGTAATGCTGAGACAGAAAGCACCTCAAAACACCTGCAGCCAGCGGGGAGATCCACGAAAGGGGGAAGCAGAGTAAGATCCTCCAAAGCCCTGAAGGCCTGATTCGGTATTTTGGACTTTATTTATTACTCTAAGGGAAGATACTTAACTATTTCAAAATGGAATGTAGTATAGAGTTTTGTTTTTCAACAGTCTAGCTGCTCTCTGGAAAATGAATGATGGGAACAGATGCATGGAGACGAGATGGGAAGAAGTGAGACAAGTTTAGGAAGAACTGATGGTACGTACCCTGCAACAAAAACATTGTGGTGGAAACTGAAGCATGTGAAAGGATTTGAGTGATGTGCAGTAGATAAAATTTACCCAATTTCAAGTCATTCATTAACCCAGAAATATTGTGCACTTACAAGATGCAGGTACTGTGCTAAGTCCACAGAACAGTGGACTAGGAAATCAATAAACAAACAAATGTATGACAAATTCTGAAAACTCAAATTAAGAAAACAGGGATTAACTCACATTGGAGTTCTGAGGAAGTGACATTTAAACAGATCAGAAGCATGAAGAGGGGTGGAAATGTTAAACTTTCTCCCCCTGGTAAAAAGCTAAGGTTTAAAAAGTAGAAATTAGAAGACCATATTATTCTATTTTTCCTTTGTACATTACCTACTTATTTCCCCCAGATACTTGTTCAAATTATTTACGTTTTTAAAATGCAGCCGCTTATCGGGATATGTTTTGGTGTTAGTTGCTTTGTAAAAATATTTTTATTTTGTGGTGAATCCTTTTAATCTTTATATTCAGTTCTTACTAAATTCAAAAAAGAGAATTTTAGATATCGTTTCTGCTACTGTCTTTTTTCCACTTGAGGAGCACACATGGGGTCTGGGGAAGAAGCAATTCCCAGTCATGGGACAGTATATGAGCAGAGCCCAGATTCCTACTTGTTATGGATGTTTTCCTGTTCTATTGGAAACTGCATTAGAAACCTCAAGACTCTTCCAACCCGGCAATTTTATAAAGTCCCAATTCAGTGGTTCTTAAACATTTTTTTGTCAGGGACTCCACCTGAGAATATGATGTAGGTCTGGATCAACTTTTTTTAAAAGTATACCCACACACACACACACAACTGTACCTAAATTTTCAAGCAGCTCATGCCTCTCAAGTGTGAGAACTCTGACCTAATTTGTACAACATACCAAGTTCAACACATAAAACTACCTAAAGGCTATTAAAGAAAAGAGAAGCTTTAAGATACAAAGTACTATATATAAAATAAACAAACAAGGTCCTACTGTATAGCACAGGGAACTATATTCAATATCCTGTAATAAACCATAAATGGAAAGGAATATGAAAAAAATATATATATACATAAATGAATCACTTTGCTGTACACCAGAAACTAACACAACATTGTAAGTCAACTTCAATTAAAAAAAAGAGAAGCTATAGGTGGGGTGATTAAAATAAATGACATTTTAAATGTTCGTTGCTATTACTACATTTTTATCCATCAAAGAAAATATAATTTGTAAGCAACAGGAAAGCTGTTTTCCATTATCTTTTAGCTATTAGGCTCTTTAGCTTACTGTAGCTAAGTCTGGGGTAATATTACACTATTTTCCTCAGTGTTCATTTCTCAAAAGGTGTGTTAACTAAAAAGCAAAAATAGTGTAATGTTAGGTAAATTATGTCTATAATGCTTGTACTGAAATTAACACGGGACAAATTATTAGCCACCATAGAACAAGCAATCATTGCTCTGTATTATTGATTGCATTAGTGACTCAAGAATCAAGATCTAAAGTTACAACAGAAAAAAAAGTATCAGGTGGGGTGTTCATAAAAAGCAACCTCCAGGGACTTCCCTGGTGGTTCAGTGGGTAGGACTCTGCACATCCAAGTGCAGGGGGCCGGGGTTCGATCCCTGGTCGGAGAACTAGATCCCACATGCATGCCGCAACTAAGTCTGCATGCCGCAACTAAAAATCCTGCATGCTGCAACTAAGGCCTGGTGCAGCCAAAATAAATGAATAAAATAATTAATTTTTAAGAAAAAAGAAAGAAAAAGAAACCTCCAGTGTTAAAGATAAAAATCTGTTCTCCCCAGCTGAGGGAAATATTTCGTCATCTGTATTAATGAATGCCCACAGCCCCTTCAGGAGGCCTAGAGCTTCCACTTGGGTCTTAGTGGAGAGCTGACATCTTGTCAGGTCCCCTGCAGCTGCCATAGGAGCGGAGGCAGCTGTAGCTCCTTGTGCTCCATATTTGCTGCTCAGGGGACCGTAGCACACTGCCCCCGGGAGGTTGGGGAGGGGCGGGGCGGGTAGAGAACAGAGCCAAGAGGAGGAAAGGAACATGACAATGTACTTGAGAGGGGTTCCAGCACCAGAATACCACAAATCGGACAACGGCTTAGAACAGCAGACAGTTTTCTGGGAACAAGAAGTACTGTACAAAACTGTAAATATTTTAACGGAAAAAATAACAAGCACTCTCAGATACTTGATTACAGAATAAAAAACTTTCCAGTGCTAAAAATTGAGTTTTGAATTTATAAAGTTAGTAATGAATTGAAAGAAAGGGTAGAATGAATTGAAAGAAAGGGTAGTGGCTTGGAAAACCAAGTGGAAGAAATAGCTCAAAACAAAGAAAAAAACCCAGAAACAACGAGGGGAAAAAGATGAAATTCAAAGGAGTAAGAGATAACATGAGACAGGAGAAACAACATGTGAATGATAGGAATTCCAGAAGGAGAAAAAGACAAAATGGAGGCGAGAACAGATAAAGAATGGAAGGAAACTTTCCTGGCTTAAGATAAACTCAGTGGTGTAGTTCCCAACAGATACTTTAAAAACACACAACCCAGGCATACGATGGTAAAAAAAAATTTAAAGTACAGAGAAAAACTGCTTTGGAAAAAGAACAAGTTAGGTACAAAGGATAAAAATGTGGTACCAATAGCCACACACTGCTACTGAGCACTTAAAATGTGCCAAGTACAAACTGAGATGTGTCCTAAGTGATAAAGTTTAGTACATATAAAGTGAATTGCAGGGGATTCCCTGGCAGTCCAGTGGTTAGGGCTCTGCGCTCTCACTGCCAAGGGCATGGGTTCAATCCCTGGTGGGGGAACTAACATCCCACAAGCCTCTTGGAGCAGCCAAAAAAATATTAATAATAATAATTAAATTTAATTTAAATTTAAAAAATTAAAATGAATTGCGAACATCAAAAACAAGAACCTAAAACCTCAACTTCAAAATACTGATTACATATTGAAGTGATACTTTGGATGTGTTGAACCAATCAAAATATATATTAAAATATACTTTATTAAAATATTTTCCAACGCATTCTATATACAAGGCCAGTATTAATTACCCCGTTATGGGCTGAATATTGTGTCCCCAAAATTCACATGTTAAAGTCCTAACCCCCAGTACCTCAGAATGTGACCAGGTTTGGATATAGTCTTTACAGAGGTAATTAAGTTAAAAATGACATAATTAAGATGGGCTGTATTCCAACACAAAGAAGGGGAAATTTGGACACAGATAAGCAGAGGGAAGACAGCCATCTATAAACCAGAGAGAGAGGTCTGGAACATATCCTCTTCCTCAAGCTTCTTAGAGGGAACCAAACCTGCTGACACCTTGATGTAGGACTTCTGGCCTCCAGAACTATGAAACAATAAATGGTTTAAGTAACCAAGTCTGTAGGACTTTGTTATGGTATCCCTAGCAAACTAATACACTTGTAGATATCAAAACCAGACAGACATTGCAAGATAACCCCTTATGAGTACAGACACAAAATCCCAACAAAATACTAACAAACTGAATCCAGCAACCTGTAAAAAGGATTATACACCGTGACCAAGTGGGATTTATCCTAGGAATGCTTAAGGGTGTTTCAACATAAGAAAAGGTACTGGGCCATCTGCAGCCACATGGATAGACCTAGATATTATCTCACTAAGTGAAGTAAGCCAGACAAGAAAGACAAATATGATATCCCTTATATGTGGAATCTAAAAACAAAACAAAAACAAATAACTTATTTACAAAGCAGAAAGAGACTCACAGACATAGAAAACAAACTTATGGTTACCAAAGGGGGGGGGTGTAAATTAGCAAGTTGGAATTAACATATACACACTCCTATATATAAAATAGATAACCAACAGGGACCTACTGTATAGCACAGGGAACTATACTCAATATTTTGTAATATCCTCTAAGGGAAAAGAATCTGAGAAAGAATACACATACGTATAACCGAGTCACTGTGCTGTACACCTGAAACTAATACATATTGTAAATCAACTATACTTCAATTTAATTAATTAAAGAAAGAAAATATACTGAAATTAAATAGTGGGGATGGTTTTTACAACTTTTTTACAAAAAAAAAAAAAAAGCACCTCTGAACTGTACCCTTTAAAAAGGTGAACTGTATGGTATGTGAATTACATCATTTAAAAATTTTAAAAATCATTCACATCATAATTCTATTGGACAGCACTATTTTTTTAAAACTGGGTGATCAAATGTTTATTTTAATTCTTACAAAATACTATAGAAATGAACCCAAACTAAACAGGTATGTACATGTACATATGTACAAAATTTTAAACTTCTGAAAAAGAATCTATAAAAGTAGATGGTTAAAATGGAAAACAAACAAACTTAAAAAAGATTTAAAACCAGTACTATGAAGCTGATTTTCTCAAAGCAAAGTAATTATAATTTTAAATTGTGGGCTGTGGCCGGTCTTCTAGGCTTATTGTGGACAGCACTATTCTAACCAAATATTCATGTAAAGCAGAAGAGACCTCAATTAGGGGAAGATGAAGAATGGAGATGTCAATGATGGACCATCTTTGCATGTAGATAAACTTAAAAGGAGAGAGTGTGGTAGGAATTTGTAAAATATTTATACTATATGAGGATTTTTGTAAAAGGCATACTGTAAGGGAAACATAATAGTTTAGAATTTTCTTCATTCTTGTCATTTTTTCCCCTTAAATGATTATCGCTTTTTGTGTCCTGTTTAAGAGACCTTTTTCCTAGCCCAAGGCCATATGGATATTTTTTTTAAACTTAAAGCTCTGTTGTTTCCATCGATGTTTTTTTTAACATTTTGATCTACAATAAACTTGGAATTGATTTTCCAAGAGTTTTAGAATTAGTTTATCAAGTTTCACAGGCTAATTTCATTCATGAACTCACATGAAAAATTCCTAAATAAACATTAGCCAACCAAATCCAGCAATACACAAAGCTATTTAATACAACATGACCAAGTTGGATTTATTCCAGGAATGCAACTTTAATTCATCATTTCAAAGTCAATCACTGATACTGTCACATTAACGTATTGATGAAGGTAAAATATGGGTTAGCTAAGAATTTTTCATGTTTCTAAGAAATACCCTAAATAACAAGAAAAATAGACGTGGATAAATTGTCTTTACACTGGCAGTAGGGAAAACTTTCCTGACCATGACTCAAACCCCATAATATAGAAAAATACACAAATACACACACATAAACAAAACAACCTAAACTTCTTATGCATGGCTAAAAATACCATAAGCTAAGCAAAATACCAATGATAAAATGGGAAAGACATTTGCAATTTATTTCCCAAAAGTGTTAATACCCTTAAGGTACAGAGAGAGCTTCTAAAGAGAGAAACAAAAAGTCCAACAATCCAAAAAAGAAAATGGGCTAGAGGTATGGACACTTGACGGAAAAAGAAATGCCTTTAAACACGAAAAGATGCTCAACATCACCATGTAAGATAAATTAGAATTTTAAATGAAACAACATTTGAAATACCTATCACACTGGCAAAAATACAAAAGTTTGACAACAAACCTGCTTGGAGAGGCTGTAGATCAGCAGACACTCTCAGATACTGTTTGTGGAAATATTAAATGGTTCAACCCCTATGACCAAGAAAGTGAAAAGACGCCTGCAGAGGCTACCATTGCAGCACAACCCAATTGCCCATCACTAGAGATCCAGTTGAATAAACTTTGACAGATCCACCTAATGAAGTATTACACCTTAAACCAAGGAAGCCAAAGACCACTGAAATTGTGTCAAGAAAGGAACCAATCTGAAAGGCTCCCATTGGCCAAAAATTGAATAATTGGAGCATCAAAGAGAATAAAAGCTACAGTGGATTAAAGCACATCCTATATGTTAAAATCCATGACTTCATAATGATACCAGAAAAATTAGTGTCTAAGGATTCAATTCATTATGCTGGATATGGATACTAAATATAAAAAAGGAATCAAAAACTTAACCTGCCTTTTATAAGGTACATCTTAGAGTAATCAAATGATTAACAAAGAAAATTTCCTCTCTACAGAAGTACACCTGCTAATAACTGAGAAGGAATATTGAATTAAAATATCACTGATCTGGAAACAATCAACAAAACAATGCATTCAGAGAACGAACATCAACAGCTGCTAACATCACAAAGAAGGAACACCAACCAATACGTGCCTCTGGCAGGAGTACACAGCACCTCCCATGCAGTATTTCAAAATAAAATCTCAACGGAATCAGGATAGCCTGTAGAGGATAACTACCATTTTACAGGAAATGCAGAGGACAGAGATTCAAACACCACCATGGGAATGCAGTCAGAAAAACCCAGAGTGTGGGGAAGGAAACCTACGTGACACACAACCTGGTTTGTTCAAAGAAAAAACTTTTAAGAATAAAGAACCTTTAGATCGTCACTGTCTAATAAGGTAGCATCTTGTCATACTTGACATGTGGCTGGTACAAGTTGAGATGTGCTATAAAATAAGCATACACTGGATTTTGAAAGCTTTGTTCAAAAAAAAAAGCATGAAAAATATAATATAAAAATTTACGGGAGAAAAAAAAATTTATTGGGGGACTGCCCTGGTGGCGGGCACAGTGGTTAAGAATCTGCCTGCCAATGCAGGGGACACGGGTTCGAGCCCTGGTCCGGGAAGATCCCACATGCCACAGAGCAACTAAGCCTGTGCGCCGCAACTACTGAGCCCGCGCTCCTCAACAAGAGAAGCCACCAGGATGAGAAGCCCGAGCACCACAACGAAGAGTAGCCCCCACTCACCGCAACTAGAGAAAGCCTGCACACAGCAACGAAGACCCAACACAGCCAAAAATTAAAAAAAATAATAAATTACAAAAACTTATTACATGATGAAGTGATTATTTTGGGTCTATTTTAGATATATAACATGTTAAACTAAATTACTAAAGTGAACTTTGTTTCTTTTTATCAGAAAATGTAAAATTATGTGGCTTGCATTATATTTCTTTTGGACAGTGCTGCTCTGTCTTAAAACATAACTTAAGAGATATATATCTACTAAACGTATAATGACCTTGTTCGGATCCCAAATCAAACCAACCAGCTATATAAAAATATTTACTACACAATCGGGTACATTTGAACACTGGGTATTTGATGATATCAAGGAATTATTATTTCTTTAGTTGTCATAATGGTATTGTGGTTATATTTTAAAAGTCCTTAGAAATACAAACAAATAGTGAAAATAAGCCAGGCTGGTCTTAGATGAACCTGGTTCTCCCTTTGCCCAGTCTTTTGTCTTCCACAAGAATCTTTGCTCAGGGCAACTAATTAGGGGCAGCGGCCCTGGCAGAGAGGACTGTCCCTGTCAGATAGATCTGAGTTCCAGTCCCAACTGTGTTCCGAGGACACATCTGCATGATGGGAATACAGTAATACCTCCTTGTACACTGGTCTCGAGCACGTGATTAGAAAATGTGGTCAAGCACCTAGCTCTGTGTGTGGATCCAGTACGGGTCAATTAATGTGTTTCTACAAAGAGCCTGAGAGCCAGAGCTCAGACTGGAGAGGGCAGGTTGGTGGGAAAGTCACCTCTGTGGAAGGAGGCCCCCTCCCACTTCTGTACCCCCTTCAGGCACCTACTCCAAAGGACACGCACCACGTGTCTCCACTCTCCCTCAGTTTGGGCCATATTCAAGAACTAACTCTCCTCCTAATCAATTCTTTCCCTTAAATCAATTCACATTTTTATTCGAGTTATTTTATGTTTAAAGGAGCCTTGTAGCAATACTCAAGTGAAAACCAGCCACCTGCCAGTTAAAACAAAAACAAAAAGCAAATACTACAAAAAGAATGTTACTAAAAGACAAAACTAAAAATAAAAAGGAGACCATAATATGGAAATCATAAACCTAATTAATTTACAGAAATGCATATAAGAAGATGAGATCCCCAAGGGAAAGGCTGGACCTGCTTAACACCAGTTATAAAGCAGTCTCTCTCAATGTTCATTAAGAGCAGAAAAAAAAAAAAAAAAGCAGAAATTTACTCACTTGAAAATGACGAAATCCTGTCTAAAAATTAGCACTGAAAACATTACTTTTCACTGACAGACCCTGACATTTTTGTCTAACCGGAGAACTCGAGGTATTTTCATTCTTACTAGAAATTCAGAAACAAATAGTTAACTTTTAAAAACGTGACTAAAAGTAAGAGTGAGAATTATATTAAGATCGATAGTTTCGATTATGTCCTTCACTAAAAAATTATTTGCAGCCTTCCACTCTCCGGGTTCCACGAGGGTCAGACCAGCCGAGGTCCGCCCCTAACGTCTGCCGCCCGGGGCCCCTCCCCCACCTCCACCGCCGCCCGACCCAGGCGGTTCCGGGAAGCGGCCGCTCGTGGGCCCCCCGGAACCTCGAGAACACTTGTGAAGCATGCTGGCTCGTCAAGGCCTCGGGGAAAAAAACTGCCGGAAGGGCGTCCCGCGGAACGCGCGGGGCTCGCCGGTGGCCGGGGAAGGGGTCGGGGGGGGGGGCTCGCCTGGGGTTGTCTGGCGGGAACCCGTGGGGGTCCTCCGAGAGACCCTTTAAGGTACAGATTAACGGGGAGGGGCTGCAACCCCCAAGCGATTCCGTAAAAGACCGGGGCCCAGGGCCGGTCGGGTCCCCGAGACTCGCGCAGCCTCCCGTAGGCCGCCCGGCACCGCCTTCCGTGAGCCACGCGGGGACAGGGCGGCGGAGGCGCGGCGCGAGCGCCGGCAGCGTCCAGAAGTTTCTTGGGCGCAGTCAAGAATCAGCAAAAGTACATTCAAAGATAAAAGCAGCACAGGACAAGGAAAAAGAAACGGCCGAATTAAGTTCGCTTAGCAGAAGTGTGGTCATCAGGCAAAGACAACGAGAACCAAAGAGTTTCAGCCAAAATACAGACACGATACCTCTGAGAGCAGGAGACAAATGCAGACAAGGGCTCAGGGCACACACGCCGCACGGAGAGAAAGAAAAGGCCGCAAAGCTCCAAAGTGGAGGCTCGGCGAGCGGGAACGTGGGAGGGGGGAGGAGTCAGGTACCCAACCAGTCTTGTGCAACTCGCGGACGCGTTCAGCCACGTGCAAGTACCGCTTTCATTTTAAAATGAACCCCCTCGCACGGTCGCCTGGTTTTCTCACCCTACTCCTGGCAGGGGCGCTCGGCTCTGCTCCCTCAGGAGTCCGCACGAGGCTCTTCTTCCCTTCGTCGCTTCGGACTCTGCCTCCCCGACCCCAAATCTCAGCCCCGCGGTCCAGTCCCCGAACGTAAGGCCCTCGACCTCAGACCCACCTCCCCTAAGCCCAAAGCTTAGCCCCGCGGTCCCCCCCCTCAGTGGGCCGGGTCCCCGCGTTCAGTACTCAGTCGGTCCCCGGGTGTATGGCCCCTGACCTCAGATCCCACCTCCTCCGACCCCAAATCTCAGCCCCGCAGTCCCCAACCCCCAGTAGGCCCAGTCCCTAATCGGTCCCGGGTGTGCGGGCCTTCACCTCCGATCCCGCCTCCCCTGACACCCAAATCTCAACCCCTCGGTCCTCCATGGTAAGGGCCCCATTCCCCGGCCGCTCCCCGGTATGCGGGCCTCGGACACGCCGCCCGTCCCACCCCTCACCTCGGGCTCCAAGTCTCCACGCCCCCGCTTTTCTTCACATCCGGCACCTCGGTCGTCCCTCTGAGCACCTATAGGAGGGTGGAACGCGGGGGACTTGGCAGTTGTAGCTGAGGCAGTTGAGGCTTGTTTACCATCACTATGGAAACCCCTGGCAGCGCGCCCCGGGAGAGGGCCCCCCGGAGAGGCTGGGTCAGGCGCGCGGCTGGCCCGAGGCCACAACTCCCGTCCGTCGTGCGCACGCGGCGCTTCCGGAAGACCTTCGGCTCTCGGAGTGCCCTGCCCTCCCTCGGCCCTGCGCCCAAGCACCCGGGAATAGCAGCCCCAGGAACCCGCGCCCTCGGCCCGCTCCCGGCTGCCAGCGTAACCGCGGGCCGGTTTCCCTGCAGAACCCTACCTTTTTCTTCAGGAAGACGCGGCGTAGTCGCACTTCCAAGACGGACCCGGAAAGACGCAAAGACCACGGCGGGGCGGGGGCTCTGAGGCGGTCGTCTGTGGGCGGGGCCGAGAGGGCGCATTGTGACGCTCCCAGAGCGGAGCCAGGGATTGGCCGGCCAGGAGTAGGGCGGGGCCAGGGCCTGAGGACCGGAAGCGCTGCGGAAAGGGGAGGGGTGGGACGTGGGCGAGCCCTGGTCGGGGGAGGGGTGGAATTGTGGGGCACGGCTGAACCTCTAAGGATACTGACTGGGAGAGTCCCCCAAACAGTGAGCCCAAAGGACGCCCGGATTGAAGACCAGGGTGACAGAAGAAAATGAGAGTCATTTCCGGACGAGAGTGAAGAAAGAGGGAACTGAGAACATCGGAGACCGATAAAGGCGGCTCCGAGGGCAGGGTTTAGGGAGGGATTAGCAGGTTGACTGAGGTTGCTTACGTGACTATCACTTAGACTGAGAAGCCCCAAGGCTTCTGAAGGTGACCCTCAAGACGCCGAGGCAATGCACAGTGTTCAGTCAGAGCCCCTGAGCCGACTGGCTGGATGGTAGCTGAAATGGCTACCCTGCCTGAGGCTGTGGAACAGATTCTTTAATGTGTTCTGGGATTAATAATTCTTACCATTTTGTTTTTGGAGTCTCCATAAAGAGGAAGATATAAATGCACTCATTACTGGTGAAGCAGAAGATTATTTTTAAAATCACCAGTTAAATTAAGGGGATGCTTGGAATAGGGCCAGATTATGAATGGGCGACCATAGTAAAGGAAGGAGCAGTTTGTCAAAAGAAGCTGATTCCAGGAAAAAAAAAATGGGAAGAGTAAAAGGAGGAGGTGAAAATGTACTAGAAAACTGATGAGGCATAATTTCAGAGAACAGGTCCTACAAAAATCAAATAGGTATTCATAAGAAACCCAATGACTCCATCACAACTCAGGCTGTAGAAAAGTCTGTTTCTGGAGAGAAAATGCAAGTAGCTAATCTGAGGCAAATATTCAAATTATACCCCCCCCCCAAAAAAAAAGACTTCAGAATTTAGGGACTGAAACCAGGTCCAAGAAGACATGTTCATGCAATCCACTAAGAGGGCCTCTGAGCCATGGGGGCTTTTTTTTTTTTTCTCGGTACGCGGGCCTCTTACTGTTGTGGCATGGGGGCTTTTTGATCCCCTCAGCAAGTCTGACAGTTCTCCAGCATTCATAAATGATGCAATAATCTTTGAGGCCTTTAATGAAAGAATAGGGCTTTGGCCTGATGATGAGCCTTCCCCTGCTCCTAGGGAGTCCACTACAGTATCTTTTGCAGGTGAGCACCAGCACAGTCACGTGTTGGCCCTCGTCCACAGTAAGGGTTGGGATAGCTCAGACTGGTGTCACAGATCCCAGACCTTTTCCACAGATAGCCATCTCACCTCACCAACTGGAGGATGCTTGCGCACACCTGGTCCACTTGGACTACCTCCTCAGCCGTGGGGTTTTAGAGGCCTCCACCTTTTCTTTTCACCTCTGTGTCCGCAAAAGTGTCTCACCTAAGCTCTGAAATCGAAAAAGACACATTTGTTTGATTCTTACGAGTACCTGCACCGAGGTGCACCTCTACTGTCTGGTTTAAAAACAATTGAGGGACTTCCTTGGTGGTCCAATGGCTAAGACTCTGCCCTCCCAATGCAGGAGGCCCGGGTTCAATTCCTGGTCAGGGAACTAGATCCCACATGCTGCAACAACAACAACAACAAAAATCCCTAAGGGGGCTTCCCTGGTGGCGCAGTGGTTGAGAGTCCGCCTGCCGATGCAGGGGACACGGCTTGGTGCCCCGGTCCGGGAAGATCCCACATGCTGCGTAGCGGCTGGGCCCGTGAGCCATGGCCGCTGAGCCTGCGCATCCGGAGCCTGTGCTCCGCAACGGGAGAGGCCACAACAGTGGGAGGCCCGCGTACCGTAAAAAAAAAAAAAAAAATCCCGTATGCAGGAACGAAGATCCCGCGTGCCTCAACTAAGACCTGACGCAGCCAAATAAATAAATAAATATTTTAAAAATAAAGTGAAGTAAAAACAATTGAATTCAGCACAAATGAAAATCACCTCAAGATGTATCCTCTTACAGATTGACCTGCCTGCTTATTTCCTGTTGTTAATATAAATAGATTATTATCACAGATTTAATAAGTATTTTAAATTTTAAAAAATAAGCTCGTCTCTGGAAACCACTCGTCCACAACAAATGGTACAGAGGTTTGTATTGTCTAGAATTTTACAACTGGTATCCCTTGAAAGAACAATTTGCCCTTTAAGCTTTGATACCCCCCTCCCCTTCTTTCCCAGGAGTGCGCCTGGATAGGCAGGATCACCAAGGCTCAGAGGAGGCTCTTACTCAAAATCCCGTTATCTGTCAAATAGCAGTGGCAGTAACAATAGTGAATATGTATTGCACCTTCACTGTGGTTTGCACTATTAGGAGTACTTAATCTCATTTAAGCATCATAGCAACCCACCAGTAGATGTTACTATTATCATCACCACTTAGTAGAAGAATACAGAGGTATAGAGTTGTTAAGGTAACTTTCCTAAGGTTACTCAGCTTGTGGATAGCAGGTCTGACCATTGGGCTAAGGCACTCTATTTCCAGGGTCTTGCACTCGTTAAAATGCTGCACTCTCAAGTGCAGTGAGAGATAGGTCTTTCAGGCTGGCTCCCAAGCCCCTTCTCTGCCTCCCTTTCCCATCTGAAAGAAGGAAAGAATGAAGTGAGAAAACAATTGAACTGCCCAGCCACAGTATAGGTCCAGTCCAAATGTAATGATTCTCCTTTGGTGCTGTAGTAGCCAAGGATGAAGGATAAGACAACCTAGGTGAGATGCCAGCAGGCTCAGCGGTCACAGCCTTGTGTGATCAATTTTCTTGACCAATATAGAAAAATGTACCTTTGAAGCAGCACCAATGCTTATTCAAGAAATAAGTCACAATAGCCAGGACATGGAAGCAACCTAAGTGTCCATCAACAGACGAATGGATAAAGAAGATGTGGCACATATATACAGTGGAATATTAGCCATAAAAAGAAACGAGATTGAGTTATTTGTAGTGAGGTGGATGGACCTAGAGTCTGTCATACAGAGTGAAGTAAGTCAGAAAGAGAAAAATACCATATGCTAACACATATATATGGAATCTAAGAAAAAAAAAAAAGGTCATGAAGAACCTAGGGGCAAGATGGGAATAAAGACACAGACCTACTAGAGAATGGACTTGAGGATATGGGGAGGGGGAAGGGTAAGCTGTGACAAAGTGAGAGAGTGGCATGGACATATATACACTAATAAAAGTATAATAGATAGCTAGTGGGAAGCAGCCGCATAGCACAGGGAGATCAGCTAGGTGGTTTGTGACCACCTAGAGGGGTGGGATAGGGAGGGTGGGAGGGAGGGAGATGCAAGAGGGAAGAGATATGGGAACATATGTATATGTATAACTGATTCACTTTGTTATAAAGCAGAAACTAACACACCATTGTAAAGCAATTATACTCCAATAAAGATGTTAAAAAAAAAAGAAAAGAAAAAGAAATAAGTCACAATAGCCAGGACATGCAAGCAATCTAAGTGTCCATCAACAGAGGAATGGACAAAGAAGATGTGGCACATATATACCATGGAATATTACTCAGCCATAAAAAGAAATGAGATTGAGTTATTTGTGGTGAGGTGGATGGACCTAGAATCTGTCATACAGAGTGAAGTAAGTCAGAAAGAGAAAAACAAATACTGTATGCTAACACATATATATGGAATCTAAAAAAACAAAATTGTTCTGATGAACCTAGGGGCAGGACAGGAATAAAGACACAGATGTAGAGAATGGACTTGAGGACACGGGGAGGGGAAGGGTAAGCTGGGATGAAGTGAGAGAGACATATATACACTACCAGATGTAAAGTAGATAGGTAGTTGGAAGCAGCTGTATAGCACAGGGAGATCAGCTCGGTGCTTTGTGACCACCTACAGGGGTGGGATAGGGAGGGTGGGAGGGAGATGCAAGAGGGAGGGGATATGGGGATATAGGTATGCATATAGCTGATTCACTTTGTTATACAGCAGAAACTAACACAACATTGTAAAGCAATTATACTCCAATAAAGATGTTAAAAAAAAAGTCACCACCACAGAAGTCTGGACCCCTGGGTTATTTGCAGTTCTTTTAAGATACTTTTCAGTTCTTTCAAACAGCACTTTGTGTTAAACAGTAAAAGAGGGGTTATGGCACCTAATGAGTTTGATGGTTACTTGCTTGAATTGGTTTCTTTGCCTCACCAAAGACTGCAGGGGGACTGGGTGGTACTGGGCAGTGTTGTGTGGCTGCCCTTACTTTGACCATTTCCACAGCAGGCCTGGCCAGCAACAAGGCCTGACTTAAGCTATGTCTAGCTCTGTCACCATGCTGAGTTGTCCCCCTTTAGCTTGATAATGGGCTTTCCCCACCAGAAATATGTACAGTTAGGCTCCTTCACTTCTGCGGGGGCCTCAGGAGAGGCAGAAAACTTCATTTGCATCAAGATGTGCTATTATGTGTCAATTATATCTTAATAAAACTAGAAAAAAAAAGATGTGCTGGGTGCAGGTCAGCTTGCAGCTTTTCTCTTTCTCATTAACCTCCATTTTATAGAGATTATGGAATATTTAAAACATACAGAAAATTACAGATATTGTAAAAATCTAAGAGATAATGCCATTTGATATATTGACTACTTCCTTTCATTGTTTTTGGACCAAAAATTACGGATAAACCAGTGTCTGAGATGCTTTTCAACCCTTCAACTCTTTAAAAAGCAGTGACTTGAATTCCCTGGTGGTCCAGTGGTTAAGACTCTGCACTTCCACTGCAGGGGGGCACAAGTTCAATCCCTGGTGGGGGAAACTAAGATCCCACATGCCCCACGGTGCAGCCAAAAAAAAAGCAATTAGTATAATACAATTTTTTTTTTAATTTTTGGCTGTGTTGGGTCTTGCTGCACGCAGGCTTTCTCTAGTTGCAGCGAGCGGGGGCTACTCTTCGTTGTGGTGCGTGGGCTTCTCATTGCGGTGGCTTCTCTTGTTGGCTCTAGGCATGTGGACTTCAGTAGTTGCAGCATGCAGGCTCAGTAGTTGTGGCACGCGAGCTTAGTTGCTCTGCGACATGTGGGATCTTCCCAGGCCAGGGATCAAACTGGTGTCTCCTGCATTGGCAGGCAGATTCTTAACCACTGCGCCACCAGGGAAGTTCTATAATACAATTTTTGAATGATGAAATATTTCAAAATTTGAGAAAAATTTTGAAGATAATATGTACATACAGTGTGGAGTAATGAAGTCTTGAGAGCAGAAAAGTAACAAAATGTGTAGTCCATTTACATATTTTTTTAAAGAATATTGCTTCCTGTAGTATAGTTTGTATGGGTAGGTGTGTGCTATCTTGATCCAGTTTTGAGGCCCTAGCTAGAAGCTGGTCAGTTCCTCTTCTTGAACAGCCCATTAAGTCCATACCACCAAACACCACCCTATTGGGCTCTCACATTCTGGGGCCATCATATGCTCACCCTAATTGCCCCAGGACTAAATATCAGACAAGCAGGGACAGCCCCTGTGCCCCAGAACCTTCTGAAATTATTCAAATTAGCCGGTCCTACATCTGTTTGCTCTCTTTCCTTCCAGCAAAACCACAGTAAAGATGCTTGCCCATAGTTCCCCCTTGCTCTGCTGTGAGACTGACCTGGTACTTCCCTTGAGTGGTCATGGGTGGCGTACTGTGTCCTCCCCTGAGAGCTGTGAGTACAAAACACTGTAAAACTCTTTCCATTTTTTTCTCTTGATCTGCATCTGACGGAGCCATGCCTCATCCGAGGTAATATGGTTAAAACAGCTCCTTCCCACTGTGCCTTCTAGTTCAAAACCATCATGGCTGTGTAGGTGGGAGGGAGTCTGTCACTAAATTCCACGCATCTGTCCTCCAGTGCCCCTGAATACTAGCACCTTCTGGGGAGCAGCCCCTCCTGCCTCTGGTTCTTCACAGCAGAGTTTGTGCTCCCCAAGGGCCAATGGGCAAGGAGACCAGGGATGGCAAGTGATTTTTTTTTTTTTAAATAAATGTATTTATTTATTTATTTATTTTTGGCTGCATTGGGTCTTTTTTTTTTTTTTTTTAACTACGCAATGTTTTTATTCAACTATAAGCAAATAGCAGAATTAACACAACATTCAGTAACTCCAGACTGGCTTTTCTTACAGCGAAGAGTGATCAATTTAACAGGCACAGACTTTCAGATTTCTGATGACCTCTCACTCAGCCCTGCAGCTCATCTAGATGGCCAAGCTTTAACAGCAACTCTCTCCCTATTACTTTTTTCAGTATTGCTCTTTAAAGGAGCCAGAGCAGGACACTGACACCCACTAACCAGCCTGAGATGTATCACATGGTGGGCTAGCGGATGTGCCGGCCCCTGGTTGTCTTCGTGAGAGACAGGGCCGTGAAAACACATGCCAGAAGATGCCGTCACAGACAATCCTGGGCTCGGGCTCACAAAGGCAGAGGCAATCAACCCTCTCTTTTTTTCTACCTCCCTTGAAGATTCTTTGATGCTCTGCTCTAATACTGCAGACCTGGTCTTTTTACCAGAATTTTTTTCTTCTTTAACGTCTGGGTTGTTATTCTTATATTAACATTTTGATGACCCCATCCTAGTACCAAAATATCCCCCACCAAAACGGAGTTCAAATTTGATCAAAACGTAAACCCCCTAGAATTACAGAGGACAGGCAGAAGGAAAAGTCACCCTAAATCTAAATCTGACCGCTCAGGGGTCAGGCAGGGGGAAGGGGAGAAATCTGCATGCATCACTAAACTGAAACACTGCTTGGGAACTCTGGCACCGTGTCCATCTCCTGGCTTTCCTCTACTTCCCAGACAGCTGCTCGTTCAGTTTGGGCACATAGTCATCCCACTCGGCCTGGTAACACGTGCCGGCCACCGGAGCCCCGAGCTCGTACTTTTTGCAGAAATTTGCCACCTTGAATTTGCCACGGTGGTCTCCAGATCGGTTGCTGAGAATGGGCTCATCACACTTCAGTGGCCTGTCCTGCTCGTAAACCAGCCAGGTGTAGTGGTGAAGGCCTGTGCCCTTGGGAGGCCCAGAGCCCACATAATCGGAGAGGACCGTGCCACTGCTGATGTCGTTGCCGTTCATGTTGACCACCAGGAAATGGTGCCATTCCCTGTATTTGGGGCCCTTCCTGCTGGGAGCATCGGGGTTTGTCAAGACCAAGGTATACAGTTTACCTGGATCAAGGCCATCCCATGCAATGCTGGTGGGCCGGTTCTTAACCTGGGTGGGTGTCAGCACTTTGCCCAGCTCGTCAACCTCCGCCCCACCGTATTTGACCTGCAGCGGGTGCTGCGGCCTCTCGTCCACTTCCTGCAGGCTCAAAGGCCCGGACCACTTGCTGAGGTCCACCGGCCTCGCGAAGCCGAGAGGATCGGACAGCAGGGAAAGCTGCAGGAGGACTCACGCAGGGTAGCAGCCCAGACTCCCAGCAGTCTGCAAGCTGTACAGAGGCAACTCTGGGTCTTTTTTTTTTAATTCATAAAAGAAGATATTTATTCAATATTAAGCACAATGGTATTTCGTACAAGTGAATGCTGGTACAAACTTTTTTTTTTAGTCTTGATATTTCAGATTATCTTTTTTTTTCACATCTGTATTGGAGTATAATTGCTTTACAATGGTGTGCTAGTTTCCGTTGTATAACAAAGTGAATCAGCTATACGTATACATATATCTCCATATCTCCTCCCTCTTGCGTCTCCCCCCCCCCATCCCACCCCTCTAGGTGGTCACAAAGCACCGAGCTGATCTTGCGTTGGGTCTTCGTTGCTGCGTGTGGGTTTTCTCTAGTTGCGGCTAGTGGGGGCTACTCTTTGTGGCAGTACGCAGACCTCTCATTGCAGTGGCTTCTCTTTATTGCGGAGCACGGGCTCTAGGTGTGTGCGGGCTTCAGTAGTTGTGGCACCTGGGCTCAGTAGTTGTGGCTCGTGGGCTGTAGAGCACAGGCTCAGCTGTTGTGGCGCACGGGCTTAGTTGCTCCGCGGCATGCGGGATCTTCCCAGGCCAGGGCTCAAACCTGTGTCCCCTGCATTGACAGGTGGATTCTTAACCACTGCACCACCAGGGAAGTCCATTGGCCAGTGATTCTTGAGCCTCACTCCGTGTGGGAAAGATGTTAGGAAAGGACAGAAGTGTGGGCCCAGGCCATGTGGGTTGCAATCCTCCTTCTGAGAGCTCACTAAATGCTAACGATTTTCATTACCTATGTTTTTGTTGGAAGTTCGCTTTTCTATCACTTGGGATTTCTTAAGCAGCAATGTGTCCTAACATTTTCATTTTGACCACTTTATTTATGAAAAGATAAACCCCAAGTTTTATTGTGGAAGAATGGAACAAATTTGAGATCTTTATCCTCATAATAGGAGTGCTCAATAATGTTGACTTTGAAAGTTTCTGACCTACAACAGATGAAAAAGGGGGATTGGGGTTTATAAGTTAACAGTCAGTTGACTAAAGTGGTTTGATGTGTGGGTGGTAATGAGAGAGACAGAGGAAAAAAAGAGAGAGAGAGAGAGAAGGAAAGGATAGGACTTATTCCTCTTCTGTATAGTGAAAGAGAAACCACAACTTTTCCTGCATCACAGACAGCCTCATATCAGGAATCATTAAAACTACCTAAACTCTTGCTCTTGTCAGGGTATCCCAAGAGGCAGGCCACATCGGGCGCTATAAAGAAACCAGGGGTGGGCTTCCCTGGTGGCGCAGTGGTTGAGAGTCCACCTGCCGATGCAGGGGACACGAGTTCGTGCCCTGGTCCGGGAAGATCCCACATGCCGCGGAGCGGCTAGGCGCATGAGCCATGGCCGCTGAGCCTGCGCGTCCGGAGCCTGTGCTCTGCAATGGGAGAGGCCACAGCAGTGAGAAGCTACAACTAGAGGAAAGCCCCCATGCAGCAACCAAGACCCAACACAGCCAAAAATAAATAAATAAAATAATTTAATTAAAAAACAAAACTATGGTCCCTCCTCATGCACATTCTTAACTAAATGGGTCAACTTAACCACAGATAATTTAGCACTCCAATGGCCATTAAGAGAAACTTCCGACCTCCCCAAACTTGTTTTTCTCAGAATGAAATTAGAAGACTGTGGCTCTAAAATTAAACCGATTGAATGGGATGCATATTTTCATTGGTACCTGGAGGCTTCCAAATGTATCCAAGATTCTAAAATTGCCTCTTTACAAAATACCATTTCTAAATTAACCAAGGTGAAAAAACAATTGAAAGAGGACCATAAAAATCTTCTGAGGCCTCTTTTCCCCCTTCCCCCATCCTCTTTGTCTCTGGAGCCAGCTTCCTCTTTCCCTCCTGTACTGTCCCCGACTCCTCTATACACTCCACTTCCTTATTGTAATCCCCTTACTGAACTTTCCTTTTTCTCTGAACCTTTCCATGTCTCCTCCTCTCCTGAACCTATTAAAATCTGCGCCTCTTAAATCAGACCCTCTGAGGATCCAAATGCTAAGCCTTGACTAACACAACATTGTAAAGCAACCATACTCCAATAAAAATGAATTTAAAAAATGTTTTAATTAAAAAAATGCTAAGTCTCTAATTTCTTATGTTCACTGTACTAAAGCTGAACTATGAGCCATAGTCAAAGATTTTCCCGAAGTAACTGAGGATCCCCAGAGATTTGCTGAGGAATTTAATATAGTCATTCAAACTTATCAACTGGGCTTCTCTGAGTTATATCAACTAATTCATATCCTTGTCAGTAAAGGCCAGGCCCACACTGAATGAAAACTGCCAATTGAGATGATCCTGAGAAATCTTTAGAATTACAACCTGGGGACAAAGAAACCCCTGTCGCCTTATTATCAGGCTCATGGAATCACCGAGTGACACCATTTGGCAATTCTTAGGACTTTCTCAAAACCAGTTGATCAGAATAAGATTCAAGCTTGTATCCACAAGCCCAATGAGCTCATGCATGATTATTATTCAGCCAGCTCCAAATCGTCTTTAAAGAAAATTCTGGTCTTCCTTTGGGTGCTGAATCTACTTGAGTTGCCTTTAAATCTATGTTAATTAACAGGCTGAACTGAGATCTTTCTCTTCTAGTTAAAAGGACCAGGATATAATGGGAAATTATGTCCACTATAGATTTAGTTAGTTTAGAAACCCAACTCACCCAAACCCTAGATGATTAAAGGAAGACCACTAAAATCTTTAATCTTCAATTCCAGAATTGGAGGCCTCTAAACAAAAACAAAACCCTTCTGGTGTCCATCATAATTTCTAAAAGCTAGGACACTGGAAAAATTACTGCTACAAGTTTCAGTACTCCAAGCACCTTCAATCCTCTAACCAGCTTTACCAATGTCCTCAACCCCAAGGACGCTGAGGAACTACAGGGGATTTCCCCACTTCTTTCTCTTAACTGACTTGAAGAAACTACTCTATAGATTGGGGACAAATCTCTTTCTGTCCTTTTTGCACCAGAGCTACACTTTTGGTGCTCAGCCCCACTACCATTAAAAAGCCCCTGCCTCAGAGTACTAAAATGCTTCAAATAGTGGGGGTCTCTAATAAACCTCAATAGGTTTTTATCTCTAAAACTATCCCCTTTTGCTTAGGCCCTCTAAGAGGTACTCACTGTTTTTGCCTTTGTTCCTCCACCTCTATTTACTTATTGACCCAAGATATCTTAGAAAAATAACATGCTGGAATTTCTTTCTCCCAAAAGGGAGAAACAATTCTAGAATTTGAGAGCAGAAACCAAAATAGCCAATTAGGTGAATCAAATGGCCCTTCAACAGCTTTTTCTTTTCTCCATCTCTGACACTGGAGCTAATTCCAAGAACACTAATAACTGGTCCCTATTCGGTCAGCTACCACTCTCCTTATGGGCAAAATCCTCAACTGATATTTGCAGTACCCACATGCACCTCCTATTAAGATCCAAATAGGTCCCTCAAAACTTCTCCACAAGATTAATCAATACCCCAAAATAAAGAGGCCCTTCAAGGCATTAAGCCAATAACATAAGGCCCAGGGCCTCATTACCCCCTGCACCAGTCAGTGCAACACTCTCATCTTACCTGTAAAGAAACCAAATAGTTGTGGACGGAGGCTTGTCTAGGACCTGCGAGCCATAAACAGTGTTGTCATCCCTCAACACCCTGTTGCCCCAATCCCTACGCTTCACTAGCCTCCATCCCTACTGAGAGCAAATTTTTTGGTTTGATTTAATTTCTGTAGTGCTTTTTTAAAGTATCCCAGTAGATAAGTCAATATAGTATCTTTCTGTCTTTACTTGGGAAGGCCAGCAATATACCTTTACAGGAATGCCCCAGGGTTTCACTGAAAGCCCTTCTTATTTCTCACAAACTTCATTTATTTATTTATTTTTTGCCACACCAGGCAGCTTGTGGGATCTTAGTTCCCCCACCAGGGATGGAACCCGTGCCCCCTGAAGTGGAAGCATAGAGTCCTAACCACTGGACCACCAGGGAAGTCCCCTCACAAAATTTAAAGGCTGATCTGGGACTTCCCTGGTGGCACAGTGGTTAAGAATCCACCTGCCAATGCAGGGGACATGGGTTCGAGCCCTGGTCCAGAAAGATCCCACATGCTGCGGAGCAACAAAGCCCGTGTGCCACAACTACTGAGACTGCGCTCTAGAGCCCGCGAGCCACAACTGCTGAAGCCCCCACACCTAGAGCCCGTGTTCCACAGCAAGAGAAGCCACTGCAAGGAGAAGCCTGCCTACCGCAACGAAGAGTAGCCCCTACTCATCGCAACTAGAGAAAGCCCGCACACCGCAATGAAGACCCAACACAGCCAAACAAAAAAGCAAACAAAAAAAGGCTGATCTAGATGATATCAAGTTCTCTGGAGGCTCCACTTTAATAGAATGTGTGGATGACTTAGTTCTCTGCTCCCCATCTTAAGCCTCCTCACAAGAAGAAAACATCTGTTTGCTGAAACTCCTAGCCAAAAAGGGGCGTAAAGTCTCTAAGGAAAAAATTACAATTTGTTCAAATTCAAGTTTGATATTTAGGACATCTATTCTCAGAACAAGGACTGCATCTAGATCCAGACAGACTTCATGGAATCTTGAACTTCCCAAAGCCCCAAATCAAATGCAAACTGCAATGTTTTCTTGGATTGGCAGGCTATTTTCTCAGCTGGATTCCCCCAAATTTCCCTTACAGCCCAACCTTTATATCCCTTGTTAAAAACTACTAAACCTGACTCTTGTCACCTGGGAAGATTCAGGTGACAGGGCTTTCCAAATATTAAAGGAAAATTTAATACCTTCCCCTGTCCTTGGACACCCCAATTATCAACTTCTTCTCTTCCTTTTTGTGTATGAAAAAAGAAGGGAATGCCCTTGGGGTACTCACCCAAAAGTATGGGATCACCACTGACTCATAGGGTATTACAGCCAACAACTAGAACCTGGAACCTGGGGATACGTCCTAACCCCCACCTCAGAGCTGTACCTGCTACTGCCCTCTTTGTAAAGACTGAAGAAATAGTCATGGGATTCTCTTTAACCTTCTTTGCGCCACATGCTGTTGAAGCTCTTAACCCTCATCATAATCAACAATTTTCAGTAAGCCATCTCACTTCCTGTGAAATTCTCCTGTTAACTGTCCCTTAAATCACTTTTCCTACTTTAATAACCTTAACCCTGCTACTCTTCTCCCCTCTTTTACAGATGACACACACACACCCCACTCCCACCCCGTGACCACTTAAAGGAAATGCCCTTAGATAATGTTGACCTCTCATGGTTTACTGATGGTTCTTATTTAAAAGATGAACATGGTAACTATCGTGCTGGATATGCAATGTCAACTCTTCTTTAAGTAACTGAAGTGGCACCTTTGCCTTTGACTATTTTGGCCCAATAAGCCAAACTATGTGCACTCACATGGGCCTGTATCTTAGTCAAGGGCAAAACTGCCAACATTTACACTGACAGTAGCTATGCCTTTGGCGTGGCTCACAATTTGGGAACTTTATAGAAACAGCATGGCTTCCTTACTTTCAGCAGAGATCAAATTAAAAACAGCCTTTATGTTCAGGAATTATTAGAAACCATATTCTTACCTGCTGCTTTGTCTATTGTTAAGGTTCTGAGGCATGCTACGCTTGACTCTTTAGAAGCTAAAGGAAATCACCTTGTTAATATTTCCGCAAAAAAAAACCCTGCCCTTTTGGGACTTCCCCGGCAGTTCAGTAGTTAAGGCTCTGCGCTTCCAATGCAGGGGGCTCGGGTTCGATTCCTGGTTGGGGAACTAAGATCCTGAATGCTGCACAGCATGGCCAAAAAAGAAAAAAAATGCTGCCCTCAAAGGGTTATGGTCCAAAGGAATTTGGACCCTTCTGAATGTTGGATCTGTCATCAGAAAACCCAATCTGTCCATGACAGCCATGACCCTTTAGTCTTCATCTCCACTGTGACAGCTAACTATAGCCACACCCCTTTGGATATTTTTCATCAAGTCAGAACTTCTACAACCAGATTTTCCTGTACTTTGCTTTGACCTCTTCCATGTCATAGCTCTCAATGCAGCTAACCATACCAATTCCACCTGTACAGTTCTCAACACTAGGTTAGGTCTGCTTGCCATGGCAAAACAACTCCCTTCTGTATGGCCTTTGAGAACAAAGTCCACAGAACATGATGGTTTCTCCCTAACTGTTCACCAAACACCACTGACCCACTGAAAGGGCTAATAGAATAATCCCAATTAATTGCACTATTAATAATCAAACCCTAGCAGTAGTCTTACATGCACCACCTGATCTTATCTTTGTAACAAACAGGCCTCCTGATGGGCTAATGAATGTTTAGACAGTTGGCAGATTGGAGGCCAATGCTAGTTACTAGTATTTTTAACTGTCCCCTTGGACATTCATAATAAATCTGAAGTCTCCCATTGGTCCTGTCATTCATCTTCCCCATTAAACCTTCATTGCCACCTTAAATGGGAATTCCCAGAAGGTATACATGACTCTAGATTTGCTTTCATTGGGAGGGCACTTATTCATGCCAGTGAACAAATGAATAGAAATCTCTCTGGAGGAACTTCCCTGGCAGTTCCGTGGTTAAGGGAACTAAGACCCCACATGCTGCACAGCGTAGCCAAAAAAAAAAAAAAAAGAAAGAAAGAAAGAAAAAAGAAGTCTCTCTGGAATTGGGAAAACTTGCTGATTCTACCAATAAGGCAATAGCAACCCAACAACAATTACTTGACTCATAGGCCAGAGTAGTTTTGGATAATTGCTTAAATCTTAATTACCCAGCATTTGTGTGATTGCAAACATCACCTACTGTGCATGGATAAATTCTTCTGGAGAAGTAGAAACCCCATAGGCATACCTTAGATATATTTTGGGTTTGGTTCTAGACCACCGTAAGAATATGAATATTGCAGTAAAACAAGTTACATAAATTTTGATTTCCCAGTGCATATAAAAGTTATGTTTAGGGCTTCCCTGGTGGCACAGTGGTTGAGAGTCTGCCTGCCGATGCAGCGGACATGGGTTCGTGCCCTGGTCCGGGAAGATCCCACATGCTGCGGAGCGGCTGGGCCCGTGAGCCATGGCCACTGAGCCTGCACGTCCGGAGCCTGTGCTCTGCAAAGGGAGAGGCCACAGCAGTGAGAGGCCCGTGTACTGCAAAAAAAAAAAAAGTTATGTTTACACTATACTGTAGTATGTTCGGTGTACAATGGCATTATGTCTAAAAAACAATGTACATACCTTAATTAAAAAACACTTTATTGTAAAAGAATGTTAACTGTCATCTGAGCCTTCAGCGAGTCATAATCTTTTTGCTGGTGGAAGGTTTGAAATATTGTGAGAATTACCGAAATGTGACATAGAGACACAAAATGAGCACATGCTGTCAGAAAAATGGTGCCAATAGACTTGGTCAATGCAGAGTTGCCATAAACCTTCAAGTTGTAAAAAAAAAACCCTCTATATCTACGAAGCACAATAAAGTGGAGTGCAGTAAAATGAAGTATGCCTGTACATAAAGTTAGGGAACAAGCATATTGGCTACAACAAATTTCACTGATAATCCATGGTCCTTTGATTTGCTTTTGGCTTAAAATCCCAACTTTTAGTGGTCTTTTATTGATATAGAAATATTCAGTAATTTACACAATATTTTAAAAATTATTTTTATCAGTTTCTAAGTTACTGTGTAAGATTTAACTTAATGTACCAGTTAATGGTCTATCAGAAGATTATATTCTTCTGCCTGGAAGTCTTCATTAAGAAAAAGGAGATTTTTGGGGGGGAACTTCCCTGGTGTGCAGTGGTTAAGACTCTGCACTCCCAATGCAGGGGATCCAGTTTCGATCCCCGGTCAGGGAACTAGATCTCACATGCATGCTGTAACTAAGAACTTGCATGCCACAATTCTAAGGAGCCCATATGCCGCAACTAAGGAGGCTGCCTGCTGCAACAAAGACCCAGCGCAACCAAAATAAATATTTTTTAAAAAAAATAAATATTTTTTAAAAAAAATAAATATTTTTTAAAAAGGAAAGGGGCTTCCCTGGTGGTGCAGTGGTTAAGAATCTGCCTGCCAGTGTAAGGGACATGGGTTCGAGCCCTGGTCCGGGAAGATCCCACATGCCACGGAGCAACTAAGTCTGTGTGCCACAACTACTGAGCTCTGCGCTCTACAGCCCGTAAGCCACAACTACTGAGCCCATGTGCCACAACTACTGAAGCCCACGCATCTAGAGCCTGTGCTCTGCAACAAGAGAAGCCACCACAATGAGAAGCCCGCGCACCGCAACGAAGAGTAGCCCCTGCTCACTGCAACTAGAGAAAGCCTGTGTGCAGCAACGAAGACCCAACACAGCCAAAATTAAATAAATAAAATAAATTGATTTTAAAAAAGGATATTTTTTGATGTTTTATAATACAATAATATCAAAACAAAACTCATTTAAAAAAAACTTGTTTTATTATGGAAATTTTCAAAACTACAGAAAAATAAAGAGAATAGTATAATTTAAAAAAAAGAGAGAGAACTGACCAACAAAGATGAAAATGCAGCAAATAAATGAAAAGTGATAATGCTGGGAGTGAAACTGGAATTGAGTATAAATGGAGTTACAGAAGAACTAGCTAAATGGGGGAATGTTGACACTGCCGCTGTTCAGGAGACTAGATCTGCAACCAGAGGAACTTGTTGAAGGGGAACTGATCAACAGAAATGAGGAAAGACCCAACACAGACAAAAATAAATAATAAATAAATAAATAAATTTTTTAAAAAATGGAAAGGATACAATGTTGCAAGCTGATCCAAATTTATAAAGGAGTATGACAGTTCACCAAGGCATTGAAAAGATGCTCGCTCTACTATTGTAAATTATACAATGAAAAGAAGAAGCAAGCATTCTTCAGACTACTCTTGGGAAGCTTTTACAAATAAAACACTTTAGGGAATTCCTTGGCGGTCCAGTGGTTAGGACTCTGAGCTTCCACTGCAGGGGGCACGGTTTGATTCCTGGCCGTGGAATTAAGATCCTGCATGCCACACGGAGTGCCCCCAAAAAAAAAAAAAAAAAAAAAAGTTAAAAAAAACCCCACTTTAACGCAGACGTAGAGAATGGACTTGAGGACATGGGGAGGGGGAAGGGTAAGCTGGGACGAAGTGAGAGAGGAGTGGCATGGACATATATACACTACCAAATGTAAAGTAGAGAGGTAGTTGGAAGCAGCTGCATAGCACAGGGAGATCAGCTCGGTGCTTTGTGACCACCTAGAGGGGTGGGATAGGGAGGGTGGGAGGGAGATGTAAGAGGGAGGGGATATGGGGATATATGTATACATATAGCTGATTCACTTTGTTATACAGCAGAAACTAACACAACATTGTAAAGCTACAATAAAGACGTTAAAAAAAAAAGCCCCACGTTAATCCTGAAGTTTTCTAATAAGCTATAGAATACAAAATAAATATCATTTTTCGTATTGTTTTAATTTCCCAATACACTTTTTTTTTTTGGTGTGGGGAGAATTAGCTCACCTTTTAATTGAGAGTGTGAGAAGGAAAGAGTAAACATGTTAACTTTAGCAGCAAGAATGCTGCTCTAAGGATTATGAAAGGCAAGTTGGCTTTTATCCCATTTGATGCCAATATATGTGTATACAAGTCATAATCCACAAGGAGTGTTTAAGGGCAAAAATGTAGCTTCTTAGTATACAAAAGCTAATGAGCATTTGAAAAATATTTGCACTTGGAAATTAAATAAAACCTTAGTAACAGGGCTGTGTGCGAGTCTGGTGATATCTGCTCAAGAACGGCCCTATGCTGGCACCAGAGGAACATTGCTTGTCTAGGTGTTTTTATACTGCAGAGCTGGTTGGAAGACAGGTTACAACTGGAAAAGCCAAAGAAAAGCTTCCATTAACTTCATCTTATTTTAGGGTTCTGGTTCTTGGAACTCTTCAGCTTCCATCTAAGAATGTTGGTCTGTGTCTTCCAAACGGAGAATATTTTTCTCGGTTGAGCTTTTCTTTTTCTTTTGATTTTATCTCCACCACTTTATGAGCTCTTTCAGCCCACCACTTTTTCCAGAAATCCTGGAAGAGGACCACCACAATTACTATTCTGACCATCAGTGCACAAGCTGAGCCGATGGCCAGAGCAAGGAAGTGGATCTCAGAGACACGTACAGTGTGCACGATGCTGAGCCAGATCTCCCCTATCAGCACATCAACATCACGTGGGTTCTTCACCTGGCAGGTTTATGTCCCACTGTCATCAAACTGCAGCTTACAGAGGATGATGGAGACATCATACCGGCTCGGGGTTCCCATCCCAGACCACCCGGTCCTTGAAACGCCCACTCATGGGTTTGAAGGGATCCACATGGTAGTCGAAAAGAAACTGCTCAGACACCCCCACCTCCAGGTCACTGTTAGTGCATCAGCCATAGGGGCAAAGCTGGAGAAAGTGCACAGAAGATAAAGAGAATTAAATTGTCCTATTCTTGCGTTTAGAGAGTGTACCATAAAGCTCAGGGAATATTATTCTCTTTTTTTGTGTGTGTGCGGTACGCGGGCCTCTCACTGTTGTCGCCTCTCCCGTTGCGGAGCACAGGCTCTGGACGCGCAGGCTCAGCGGCCATGGCTCACGGGCCCAGCCGCTCCGCGGCATGTGGGATCTTCGCGGACCGGGTCACGAACACGTGTCCCCTGCATCGGCAGGCGGACTCTCAACCACTGCGCCACCAGGGAAGCCCAGGGATTTTTATTCTTAAGAATAAAAATTCTCGGGAGTTCCCTGGCAGTCCAGTGGTTAGGACTCCATGCTTTCACTGCCGAGGGCCTGGGTTCGATCCCTGGTCTGTGAACTAAGATCCCACAAGCTGTGTGGTGCAGCCAAGGAAAAGAAAACGAATAAAGATTCTCAGGAGTCACATGTAACTAAAGACTCTGAGAATAGAAAATTTGATTAAATCACGTAGTAATCAAATACAAAGATTACTACAAAAACAATACAGCTCCAGTCAATCCTTGTCTAAAATATATTATCAAGCACCTGTGAGCAACCCTAAATTGTACTGAAAACCACAGTACACTTAGGCCCTAGAGGGAAAGTCAGAAGCAAACCTTGATAATGCTTCCTGTCACTCCTTCACCCTAAGATTTTGAATGCCTGTGCTCTTCACAAATGAGACTTTATAAAAGCTGCTTTTAAATTTCAGACGTTGGATCACAGTAAATTCAGTGTGAAATAATCCACTGTGGGATAAAAGTTCACAGGGGTGACAAATGGAGTTAAGGAAGTCTCTGGTGCCTTCCTTCTGAGAAATACTACACCCACAGAGTTACAGTGGATGGCTAGCACCTCAGAAGGCTACACTTCTTCTGTATACAAGTGAAACTGCCTCAAGGAAACAGAAGCTTTTTTTCTGAAGTGATTAGTATGAGTACCACATCTAAGACTTAAATAACAGGTTCTAACCCCTCCAGGTGGAGTGAAGAAAGGCAGTGGCTTAGAGCAGAGACAGAGCCCCAGGGCAACCCTTTCAGAGTGGTAGCTGAAGATAGTAGGATTTCTGGTTCTCTTTTCCCTTCATCTAAAGCTGCACTGTGTGATAACGGGGCCATTTAGCCACATAGGCTTGTTGAACACTGGAAATGTGGCTAGTATGGCTGAGGACCTGACTTTTTACTTTGTCAAGTACACAACATAACATTTACCATCTTAAACATTTCTAAGTTCAGTAGTGTTAAGTACATTTGGTATTGTGCAACCAATCTCCATAGTTCATTTTTATCTTGAAAACCTGAAACTCTCTGCTTATTAACAACTTCCCATTTCCTGCCTCCCCCCAGTGTCTGGCAGCATCACCATTCTAATTTCTGGCTCTATGAATCTGACTACTTTTGATACTTCATGTAAGTGGAATCATACAATACTTGTCTTTTTGTGACTGGCTTATTTCACGTAGCATAAGGTCCTCAAATTCATGTTCCAGAATTTCCTCCCTTTGTAAAAAGGCTGAGTAATATTCCCTTGTCTGTATACACCACATTTTGTTTATTCATTCATCTGGCAATGGACACTTGGGTTGCTTCCAACTTTTGACTATTGTAAATAATGCTGCTATGAACATTGGTGTACAACTGTCTCTTGAGACTGTGCCTTCAATTCTTTCAGTTACATATCCAGAAAACAGAACTGCTGGATCATACGGTAATTCTTTTTAAATTTTTGAGGAGTTATCATACTGTTTTCCACAGCAGCTGCAACATTTTACATTCCTATCAGCAACACACAGAGTTCCAATTTCTCCACATCCCTGCCTTAATGTGAATTTAAAACTCATAATTCAGTTATGGAAAAACTTTTAAGTATGTTTGGAACAACATGGATATAGGAATCTGCTTTTTCAACTCTAAATTTTATGAAATCTAAATATACATTAAGTATTCCTAATAAAAATTAAAAATCCTGACTTAAAAAAATATATGGAGATGTGCTGTAAGTGGAAGACACACACCAGGCTTCAAAGAATAAAAAAAGAACATAAAATGTCTCATTGATAATGTTATATATTGACTACATATGAGATGATATTTTGGATATGTTGATCCAAATAAAACTATTAAAATTAATATTACCTGTGCTTTTACTTTTGTAAATGTGGCTACTAGAAAAAATTTAAATTACATTTGCAGCTCATATTATATTTCTATTGGACAGCACTGCTATAGAGGTAGCTACTACCACTCGTACCACATAATGAAAGGCATCAGATTCTGGAAGACAAGCTCCTTCTGCAGTCCAAATTGTTGTAAGTCAAGCAAGCCCTTTTTTTCTTTTTTTTAAAAAATAAATTTATTTATTTACTTTTGGCTGCACTGGGTTTTTGTTGCTGCGCGCGGGCTTTCCTTAGTTGCGGCAAGTGGGGGCTACTCTTCGTTGCGCTGTGAGGGTTTCTCATTGCAGTGGCTTCTCTTCTTGTAGCGCATGGGCTTCAGTAGTTGCGGCATACGGGCTCAGTAGTTGTGGCTTGCAGGCTCTAGAGCTCAGGCTCAGTAGTCGTGTCACACAGTCTTAGTTGCTCCGCCCGCACCAGGGTTCGAACCCGTGTCCCCTGCATTGGTAGGTGGATATCTTAACCACTGCGCCACCGGGGAAGTCGCCAAGCAAGCCTTTTTCAACCTCTCTTCTGCCTTTGACATCTATATGTATCTTTCTTTTACTGCAGGAGGATTACCTGAATGAAAATTTCTATCCACTGTTACTGTGAAAAGCTGGGCTATTATACTTAGTCCCTCAGTGACTATCTGGGGTCCAGGCTTGAGTATCCTATATTCTCTGTTTTGTTGGTGTATCATAGCCTGATGCCTTCCATTACAGTATCAATTAACTCCTGTGCCTGCGTCATGGCTGGGGGCTGTGTGACAACACCACACCACAGAAAGCTCAGGAGATGTGTCCATGTGTTTGCAGAGTCGAAAGAGGCATTTTCATTTCTTCTTCTTCGACTTGACAGTGCTTCCTTGACACAACTTCCCCTCCTGTATCTTTGTGATTCTTACCCACTTACAGCTTACTTCCACTCTGAAAGCAGTCAGGAATCTTACTTTTGTCTATGTGATGACAAAATAGTGAGGCAGGACCTAGACCAGGTGTGGTCACTTTCAGTGACTGTGGCTACAGTCCCAGAGGGATTGAGGGGAGGAGAGGGGGGCTATGGGGAGGGGCCCAGGAAGGAACCCTGAAATGTCAGGTAGGGAAGATCCAGAAGCTGGAATTGAGGCAAAAGAGCTGTTGTGACTAGAGCTGTTGCTCTTGACTACACCTCTTCTTATTTCTGTTGCTCATACTGGGGTCACTCTAGATATAATAACCATCACCCCAGTTCAAAGCAAAAATAATCCTTCTCCCTAAAGGGTATATTGGGCTAAGCTTTTTTTTTAATGTTTTTTTAAAAATTTATTTATTTGGCTATATCAGGTCTTAGTTGTGGCACATGGGCTCTTCGTTGTGGCGTGAAGTCTCCAGAGTACACAGGCTTAGCTGCCTCACAGCTTGTGAGATCTTAGTTCCCCGACCAGGGATCAAACTTGTGTCCCCTGTATTGGAAGGTGGATTCTTAACCACTGGACCACCAGGGAAGCTTTTTTTAAATAAAATTTTTATTTTGGAATAATTTTAAGTCTACAGATAAGTTGCAAAGATAGTACAGGGAGCTCCTGTATACCCTTTACTTTTCCTGTATTTAATGTCTATATAACCATGGCACATTTGTCAACACTAAGAAATTCACATTGGTATAATACTCTTAATTAAACTACAGACTTTAGTCTGATTTTACCGTTTATGTCCTTCTACCGTTCTAGAATCCAAACCACAACCCCACATGGCATTTAGCATACAAGCCTTTCATATACCAAGATCTTGCCCCATTTTATCATTCACATTAACGTTTGTTTTGATTTCCCGTTAGAGTATAGGCTCTAAAGTTTTGTATGGTTATGTATAATTCATAAATGTAAGTTTATTCATACTGGTGATGCCCACCAAAGACTACCGAAACATAGTTATGGTCAAACAATGAAGGGTTAACTGCTATAGTGAGGGAGACCTGACACTATGGGCAACCATGCATCCCAGAAAATGGGTGTTAAAGAGGGCTTATTATAGTGCTTGGGCTTGTGTTAGGTGATTTGGGGGCAGGCCCAAGGAAACAGGGGTCTGCTCTGGTGCTGTCAGAAAGCGGGGCAATTCAGTGATTCGCTTAATAGTTTTTATCTGGAAAGCAAGAAAAATGGATCATTAGTGAAGCAATAGTCACTCATGTTAGCTAGGGAAGGGATGTTTGGTCATCTTTTTGTGGTTGCAGTGTCCATCTGTTTAGGCACGATTAGTCTTATTTTCTTCACCTTCCATCTCGTCAGAGACCTCATCTGACATCAAAATTCCATGACGTCGCTTATGTATATCAGGGCATTCAGGCCAGCTACCAACGGTGGCTCTGGGGGCTCCCTTACTTCTTAGAGCTGAACCTGATCATAATTAAGATGGAAAGCAAAAGGAGATTGCTTAGCAGTTTTTGCTACAGGATATGACAGCTGTTGGTCCCTGACACTGCTAATTCGACACTGTACATGTGCTTAACAAATAACTCGTCGCCAAGGGCTGGAAAGTTCGATCTGTCTTTTTCAGAGCAGAAACACGGCTGGTTTGGATGTAGCAGGAACTCAAATGACACTGAACTGGCGTACGTGTTTCTTCCAGAAGTGAAGGTCTTAGTCGTGACATCCTCTGCCCCAGCACTTTGTCTCTGAGGACCAGGCCTGACCCGAAAGCCCTGCGGACCTGAAGCAGGGGTCACCAACCCCCTGGGGCCGCTACCAGTCTCTAGCCTGTTAGGAACCCGGCCACACAGCAGGAGGTGAGCGGCAGGCAACGAAACTTCATCTGCTGCTCCCCATCGCTCACATTACCGCCTGAACCATCGCTGGAATTACTGCCGGAACCATCCCCCCCACCACTCGCATTACCGCCTGAAACTCCACCCCCCCAAAATTGTCTTAAACAGTCCCTGGTGCCAAAAAGGCTGGGGACCACGGGTCTGAAGGAACAAGCCGAGGAAGCCAGGCGAGGTCCCGTGACCCTGCGGAGCAGCGACCCAAGACCTGACAGCACAGCCTGCGGCCGCCCCTCAAGTTCTGCCTCTAGAGCCGCCATTATCGGTCTCCGCTGTTCCCGGTTCCCTCCTTCCTTCTCAGCAGGAAATGACTCTCATCTCCTTCTACCACGCTGGTCTTCAATCCAGGCGTCGTCTGGGCTCACTGTTTGGGGGACTCTCCCAGTCAGTAACTTTAGAAGTTCAGACGTGCCTCACAAGCCCTTCCCTACCCCCGAGGAGGGATCACGTACATCCCTCGCCTCCCTTCCCAGCAGCGCCCATCTCTACAAGCCCCGGCCCCTCCCTGCGCCTGGCCGACCAATCCCCGGCTCCGCTCCGGACGCGTCACAATGGCGCCCTCGTGGCCCCGACCCCGGACGCCCTCCTCAGAGACCCCGCCCCGGCGCGGTCTTTGCGTCCTTCCGGCTCGCTTTCGGAAGTAGGATTGCGCCGCGTCTTCCTGGAGAAGAAGGTGGGGTTTGGCGAGAACCCGGAAGCGGGGCGGGGGCGCGGGTTCCTGGGGCTGTAGTTCCCTGTTGCTTGGGCACAGGACCGACAGGGGGCAGAACACGCCGAGAGCCGAAGGGCTTTCGGAGGCAATGCATGCGCACGACGTGCGGGAGTTGTAGACTCCGGCCCGCCGAGTTCCTGACCACGCCCCTCGGAAGCCTCGCCCAGGGGTTTCCATGGTGATGTTAAACCAGCCTCAACTGCGACTGCGGAATTCCCCGCGTTTCATCCTCCTCTAGGTTCGCAGAGGGATAGGGACGACCGAGGTGCCGGATGTGAGAAGAGCGGGAGCATGGAGACTCGGAACCCTAAGTGAAGGGTGGGACGGGGGCGGGACAGAAGGGGACGAGTTTGGGGAAAATCCCTGTTTTAGGGCAGGGATGTCTGGTAGTCCTGGACTGGTCCGCATCCTAGGACCCGGGGGTATGAGAGGTCTGCGCCAACATGTACGGACACCTTTAAGGGTGTAGACGTGGTTGGAAGAAAGCTCTTTTTACTTTAGTTTGTTTTATTTCTTAAGGCAGTACATTCGCATAAAGACTCATAAACTTGCAGAAGGCTTTATTACTCAGAAAGTTTTCTCCTACCCATTTCCTGTACCCTGAGGAAATGTTTTCAAACCTTTGAATTTTTCTTCTCCAGAAGTTTTATTTCTTCCTTTTGTATCTGCATCTCTTCTCTGTATTTTTCCCTCATCAGCTTCACTAAATTTGAATACTTCAATCTGAAATATTTCCTGATTGATTTCCTTTGCCTCCTGGTCACACTTTGCTGCAGCATGTGTGTAGTCAGCCATTTGCTCTTCTCTTTTTCTAGTCATACCCTTGACTACATTTTGCACTGGTTCCTTTTTGACATCTCATTTTGGAATGAGCCTGAATTCAGCAGGTTGTGGGAGTGGGTCCAGGTCTTTGTCTCACATTTTTCTTTATTATAAAGATTTGATTGTAGTTATGTTTTCCCACTTTAAAAATATGACATATACGAGATATATTGTAAAACGTATCTCGAAGGTGTAAAGAATACAACTCAATCCGGGATCTGTGTATCCACCACTAATCTTAAGAAGTCGTACTCTACCCGGTCCCCTTTCCCATTAGATCTGAACACTGCTCTTAGTGGTCATAAAGGGAGGAATAGTAGGAATGAAGCTGTCCTCACAGTGCTTGTAGTCTGCTCTATAGCATGTGGGCTAGTTTCAAACAAGGTGTAATTCAATTAGAACTTGTTTCCTCCTCCCCTGTAAAATGGCATAATCTTAGGCTTAAAGGGAGGCTGTATGTGAAGCATGGGCAGTTGGTACAGTGATTGCTGACTGGTATTTCTGTATTTGGGAGGGATTTATCAATGGCTTTCTTGACTCTTGATTGAAAGTGTTCCTTTTTCCTAAGATCTGTTACCAGTAAAGCTGCATTCATCTGTGACTGTGGATCTATAGAGTTGGGAGGGAAACTTTATGGGAAGACACAAGCTAAGAGATAATAGGCTCTTTTATGTGGAAACCTTGACCTTTTGTGGGGTTTTTTGTTGTTGTTGTTAATGTTGGTACCTGGCATATAAGTGAACCAATAAAAGACTCCTGGATGTAAAAAAGAAAGAAAGAAATAGAACTCCACCTTTTTTCTTATGACCCTTTGTGTGATCCCGATCATCACAGCTCCCCTCATCACTGTCTTGAATTTTATGTTTGTCAATTACTTGCTTTTCTTTATAATTTGACTAAAATTGTATCCCACAGAAAAATGTATTGAATAGTTTTGCATGTCTTTGGATTCTGTATATGTTGTTTTCATACTTTATGTTTTCTTCTGTGCCTTTCTTTAGTTAAGACCTTGTCTTAACCTTGTCTTTACTTAAGACCTTGTCTTAACCTTGTCTGTTGTCTTAACAGGAGTATTCCAAGACCAAGCGTAAAGCTATAGTAATTTTTGCTGTTTTATTTATTTATTTATATAAATAAATAAATTTATTTATTTTCAGCTGCGTTGGGTCTTCGTTGGTGCGCGCGGTCTTTCTCTAGTTGCGGCGAGCAGGGGCTACTCACCGTTGTGGTGCGCAGGTTTCCTGGACTAGGGCTCGAACCCATGTCCCCTGCATTGGCAGGTGGATGCTTAACCACTGCGCCACCAGGGAAGTCCCAAGTTTTGCTGTTTTATAGTATTCCATTTAGTAAGTGGTCAACAACTTATTTCTCCAGTATTCTGTTAAGGGACTTATATGTAGGTTGTTTCCAGTTTTTGGTATTATAAACAGTGGTGCTTTGAGTCAGCACATATCTTCTGGGGCACATGTGCCAGACTTAGGTTTGGGTTCTATACATGTAATGCAATGTCATGTCATTGCATGAGGGATATTGCTCTACTGTTCTTTTTTTATGTTTTTGGGTTTGGTATAAGGGTGTACCTGACCTCATTAAATGAGTTGGGGCAGTGTTTCCTCCTCTTCCACTTTCTGAAAGATATTGTTTAAAGTTGGTTTTAATTCTTCTCTAAATATTTGGCATAACTTTTCAGCAAAACCATCTGGCCTAGAGATTTTGGGGAGAGTTTTTAAATTCAATTTTTAATTTATTTATTAAAAAAATCTAAGTACAGTCACTATTATACGTTTACAGCTCATTTTTAAATGAATTTATTTATTTGTTTTTGGCTGTTCTGGGTCTTTGTTGCTGCATGCGGGCTTTCTCTGGTTGCAGCAAGCGGGGGCTACTCTTCGTTGTGGTGGGTGGGCTTCTCATTGTGGTGGCTTATTTTGTTGCAGAGCACGGGCTCTAGGCACGTGGCTTCAGTAGTTGTGGCACACAGGCTTCAGTGGTTGTGGTGCACAGGCTTAGTTGCTCCGTGGCATGTGGGATCTTCCCGGACCAGGGCTTGAACCCATGTCCCCTGCATTGGCAGGCAGATTCTTAACCACCGCGCCTCCAGGGAAGTCTGCAAATTCAATTATTTAATAGTTATAGGGCTGTTCAAATTATCTATTTCATATTGGGGGAGCTGTGGTAGTAGCTTTTTGAGGAGTTGGTACATTTCATCTAAGTTGCCAAATTTATGTGAGTAGAGTTCTTTATAGTTTTCCCATATTACCCTTTGAGGTTGTTTTGCCAAAATTGGAATATTTTCGGTCATTATTTGTTTGGATACTTTCCAGGCCCACACTCTTTTTTTTTTCCCTCCTGGGATCCCATGATGTGAACATTAGCTCTTTTGTTATAGTCCCACAGGTTCTGGAGGCATTGTTCACTTTTGATGCTCTATTTTCTCTCTCATTCAGATTGGATAATTTCTATTGTTCTTTATTCAAGTTCTCTGACATTCCCCCCTCTGTTGGCTCCATTCTGCTTTTGAGCCCATCTAGTGAGTTTTTAATTTTGGTAATTACATTTTTCAGTTCTAGAATTTTTACTTGGTTCTTTAAATCTTCTGTTTCTTTGATGAGTTGTACCTTTTCACTTGTTTCAAACATGTTCATAATTGCTCATTGAAGCATTTTTGTGATGGCTGCTTTAAACTCCTTGTCAGATATTCCAAATATTGGTGTTCATGTCTTCTGGTTTCCTTTTTTTTTTTTGCCACGCCACGTGGCTTGTGGTATCTAGTTCCCTGATCAGGGATCAAACCCAGGCCCCCTGCATTGGGAGTGTGGAGTCTTATCCACTGCACCACCAGGGAAGTCCCTGATGATATTTTTTGATGCTGGACACTTTCAGCATTTTCATGAGACTCTGGCTCTTACCCAAATCTGCTCTTTTTAGCAGGTTTTCTCTGACACCACACTGGCAAAGGAAAGGGAGATGCTACCTCATTACTGCCAGGTAGGGTGGAAGTTCAGGTGCTCCATTCGACTTCTGTTGACTGTCTGGAGATGGGCAATGGGAGAGGTGCCTCATTCTAGGGAACTGGGGCGACTGTCAGGTTCTCTACTGGACCTTCAATGACAGCAGCTTGGCTGGGAGGGTGAGATGTGTGTGTTGCAGCCTGGTGAGGGGAAGTCTAGGCTTCCTGTTGGGCCTTGGCTGACATGGGTGAGGGTGGCATCACACTTTTTTTCTGTGGAGCTTGGCTGGAGTAGGGTGGCTATTGTCTAAAAGTTTTGTCTTACAAGGCTGCCCCTTTCCTCATCCTTTGGCTCAGAAGAGCAGGCTTCTCTTAGCACCCATTGATGTTTTCAGACTGCTGCCTTCTCAAACACCCAGTGTAGAATACATGAGGCAAAAAGAAAACCCAGGAGCCCAATGTCATGTCATTTCTTGGGCCCCAAGATCCCTTCTTGGTCTGCTGTTTTCTCTCCACCTTGTTATGTTTATTTATATAATATTCAGGATGTTTAGCTGTATTTAATGGGAGGAATATGAAGCGCACCTTCTTTATCTTGTCCTGAACTGGAAGCTTTGCCTTCGGTTTTGAAAGGTATTTTTGCTCTCTCTGAAATTAGAGTCTGACAGTTTTTTCTTTCAGGACTTTAAAGATGTCATTCCACAGTCTTCTCTGTTGTATTGTTTCCAGTGAGAAATTTGATGTCATCCTTATATATGTTCTTTATTTAACATGTCTGTTTTTCTGGCTAAGATTTTTTTTAAATCACTTGTTTTGAGCAATTTGATTCTGATGTTATTTGGTGTCTTTTTTGTGTGTTTCTTTAGGTTAGGGTTCATTGAGCTTCTTGGAACTGTAGGTTTATAGGTTTTTTTAAGTGTGGAAAGTTTTAGGCCATCATTTTGTTACCGAACAGAGTTCGTGTGCCTGATGCACAGTGAGGCCAAACAAATCAAAATGTTGGAGTTTGGAGCAGGGAAAGGTTTATTGCAGGACCAAGCAAGGAGAACGGGTGGCTAATGCTCAAAAGCCCTGAACTTCCCTATGGTTTTAGGGGAGAAGTTTTTATAGGCAAAATTTGGGTGAGGGCTGCAGGGTGTGTGACTTTTTTGATTGGTTGGTGGTGAGGTAGCATAGCTGAAATTCAGTGTTTGTGCGCTGGTACCGAATTGAATCTTGGAGACAGAGTTTTGGGCAAAGTACAAAAGAATAGCTTTATTGCTTTGCCAGGCAAAGGGGGCCACAGCAGGCTAATGCTCTCAAAACTGTGTGTCCAACCCAGAGGTGGTAGTGAGGAGTTTTATAGTAATGGTTCACAGAGGAGGGCATGATCAGCTTGTGGACGTTCTTCTCATTGGTTGGTGGTGAGGTAATTGGGAGTCAGCATCATCAAACTTCTGGTTCCAACCGGTCTGGGGTCTACCGTGCTTGTGGGCAGCATACCATTAACTTCTTCCACCTGGTGGGGGTTTTGGTATCTGCAAAACAGCTCAAAGATATTGTTACGTGTATCCCTTGATGGGGAACCAGGACCCTGCCCCAAGGCTGCACTATTGTTTCTTGACTGCTCCTCCCTTGTCTGAATCCCCTCCCTTCCCTGATTAGCAGTTGTTTGAACCTGCCCTTTGGAACTCAGGGAAGGTCATGGAGGCTGAATGAAGCCTATTTCCTACAAATAAGAAATGGGGGACACAGAAAGACTTTTGTGCCTGGGAACCCACAGAGTCCTGCTCAGTTACAAAACCAGAACCAAGAGTTTAGAGTAAAGAACATCATCCACCTGGAGTCTGAAGTTCATCCCCTGCCCCCCCAGCTGCACCACGTGGCTTGTGGGATCTTAGTTTCCCAATCAGGGATTGAATCCATGCCCCCTGCAGTGGAAGCAAGGAGTCCTAACCACTGGACCGCCAGGGAACTCCCCCAGAACCTGTCTTCAGCAAATTAAAATAAGAATCATCTGCAAAACACGTAAAATGCAAATTCCTGGGTGTCTCAGCAGGTCAACAAGAAGCTCAAATGAAATATTGATTGTAATTTGAGAAATACCAATGAGACTATCAGAAAGACCAATTTAATGAAGAATCAGCAGGCTCCTAGGAGATATATTCTCTCGTTTTAGGACGGATTTTTTTTTTTTTTTTGGTGTGGACCATTTTTAAAGTCTTTATTGAATTTGTTACAATATTGCTTCTGTTTTTTGTTCTGTTTTTTTTGGCCCCAAGGCATGTGGGATACTAGCTCCCTGACCAGAGATTGAACCTGCACTCCCTATGTTGGAAGTCGAAGTCTTCTACTGGACAGCCAAGGAAGTCCCTAGGACAGATCTTAATATATGAATGGAGATTGGGGTTATCTACCAGGAGTAGAGCCATACCAGATAGATCTTTAGCTAGTCCTATCTGAAAAAGTGGTTGTTGATCTGGTATAGTTGAGAGGGAAGGCTGGCAATTTTCCCCTTAGAACATTTGGCTTTTGTAGACACTTTGATTGTCATGACTACGGGCAGTACTATTGGTATTCAGTGGATAGAGCACAAGGTTGCTGCTACACATACATTGTGCAGGATAGTCCCCCAAACAAAAAAATTATCTGGTCCCAAGTGTCAATTTTGCTGCTGTTGAGAAAGCCTACTCTAAATCCTGTGTTACCTGAAAACTGGGTTCTCCTCTTGGTGGGTGTTGAGCCAAAAGACACAACCAAGCCAAAGATCGGGAGAAGGAAGGATTTGTTACTTGCAGCAAGTGAGGAGAACACCGGGGATCTTTCCCAAAGCAGTGTCCCCCTAAACAGCAAAACTGGGAAAGTTTTAAGCTAAGGGTACATGCATATCCTTGAAGGGACTTGAACAGGTGAATTCGGCATAGAATTGGGAAACAGGGTGAGAAAGTCCAAACTTTAGTTAATTGAAGTTGTGAAGGTCAGAAAAGGTCAACATCATCATCCCTTAGGTTCCAGTTGATCTGGTGGTTGAGCTCTCAAGCAGGGTTTAAATTCAGCAAAGCAGTTCAAGAAAGTGCCTCAAGCTAATCTTTGTCATTGAAACAGAACTGGGAGTCTTTGCAACTGATTTACTATCTTTGCTATTGTTATCTCTCTTGCCTGATAACAGGTTGTTCTTTTGTTCCCTTAAATCATTATTACTGAGACCTGTTCAAGGGCAAGCATTGTGGCCAGGCTTAGATTCCAAAATGGCTTAGGCCAAAAATGGCTTCTCTTATGACAAGAAAGCCATGCCTAGTTCTTTTTCTCCTGGGATCCCCTACCCAATCTTCTTACACCTGGACTAAGAAAAGATCTTGGAATAAAGAGAAGAGTAATTGCTGGCAAGATTTAAGAGACATGGCTAAAGTAGTTCTAACTCATTTTCTTTGGGAGTTGCTCCCATTAGCAACACCCACACCACCACCAAAAGAAATACTAAGCTTTGTGGCAAGAGAAGGATTAAGGGAAGAGTATACAATGGCCCAGGAAAGCCCCAGGAGCTCCCCTTACATCCGTTCTGTGAAGACTGATCCACGTTGATGACTATTTGCATGGTCTTGGAGGTCCTTGTAGAACACGACCAGCAAGGAGAGCTTGTATGTGTAAAGCACTTAGGTTTATGAAGCACTTATACATTCCTTAGCTTCTTTTCCTTGGGAGGTAACCAGAGTATATCAGTTTCTTGTGGCTGATGTAACAAATTACCACACTTGACAATTGAAAACGATAGAAATTTATTCTCTAATAGCACTGGGGGCTAGAAGTCTGAAATCAAGGGTTTGGTGGGGCTGCAATCCCTCTGAAATCTTTAGGGGAGAATCTGTTCCTTGCTTCTTCCAGCTTCCGGTGGCTGTCAGCATTTTTTGGCATGTAGTAGCAGTATCTCTCTCTGCTCTATCTTCTTATCAACTTTCTTATGTGTATGTTTCAAAACTCCCTCTACCTTTCTCTCACCGGCAAACATGTGATTGCATTTATGGTCTACTCAGATAATTCAGGATAAGGTTCTCCTCTCCCGATCCTTAATTTAATCAAGTCTCTTGTCATGTAAGGTAATATTCATGGGCCCCAGGGATTAGGATGTGAACTTTTCCTTCAGAAGAGTACAATTCAGTCCACTACACAGGGCAACAGCGACCCCCATTTTACATTATTTTACTAGGTCACATGGCTAATTAATTGTGGAATTTGGCTTTAAGCCCAAATCTTAGTCCCATCTTTTATGACTATAAATCATAACAAGAAACAAGAGTGAGAAAAATAATAGCTAAGGCACAAAAGGAGAACAGAGGAGAAATAGAGAAGTAGAAAATAAAATTAAATTGCAGACTTGAGATTTTGGACACTAAGACAAAAGAAATACTGCTGTGAAAAAAGGCCAGTAGATGAGCCCAGGGGCAGTCGCCATTAATGAATAATTACTGCCCTCTGGGGGTTTTCTTTGTCACCACACCTGTGGGTTAATGTTTCAGGCCGGGAACTATCTACAGTGGAGATAATACTACCATTTACTTAGAACAGTGGCTCAGTGCCTTGCAAATAATAGCATTTCATCCTTGGAAAGCACCATAGGTACCAGCCATGGTTATCAGTTAACATTTTTGTGCTTAAGTTCCATGAGGACTGTTGATTTGATATTTTTATAAACCTTGAAAATAGTTATTTGCCAGATGACTAATACCCTCAAACAGTAAACTGTGTAGCTCTTATTTTTTCTACTCCTTGTGTACTGAGAGAGAATACTATTTTCATACTAGCTGTTATCAACTTTGGGTGCACTTTAGAATCACCTGGGGAACTTTAAAAACCATGATGTTCCTGCCCACCCCAAATCAATGAAAGAGCAACCTTTAGGAACAGGACCAAGAGAAGGGGTACTCAAATTTTTTCTACTATTTTTTAATTTTCACATTCACATTTTAAAATTGATACCTAAAATTTTATAAGTTTAAAGAGTTGTAAAATATTAAATTTCTGGCATATTGTAAATATTGACTTCAAAAGATAAAAGTCACGTTACTTCTTTAAGTGTAAATAATAGGTTGTAATTACCATGGTGCAACATGTAATAAACTTCTTACCACTGGGAAATTTCCCATCATTCTTTTCCATTCCACTCCCTCCATAGAATTTTATCCTACTAATATAATATATTTTCATGCTTTAGTGTCTTTTATGACCCTCTCATAATTCTCTGGAGCAAAAATATGTATATAAATTTGGATTGAACTTTTAAGATTTCCTGTGTCCACAGGCTTTAAGTACTTAACGGTTCTGGATTGTGGGATCAGTATAATACCTATTAAAACATAATTAATAAAAGCAGCATTAATATATTACAGTTTTAAAGAAATTTTTTTTGGAGTATAGTTGATTTACAATGTTGTGTTAGTTTCAGGTGTACAGCAAAGTGAATCAGTTATACATGTACATATATCCACTCTTTTTTTAGATTCTTTTCCTATATAGGCCATTACAGAGTACTGAGTAGAGGTCCCTGTGCTATACGGTGAGTCCTTATTAGTTATCTGTTTTATATATAGTAGTGTGTATATGTCAATCCTTATCCCCCAATTTATCCCTTCCCCCCTGGTAACCATAAGTTTGTTTTCTACATCTGTGACTCTACTTCTGTTTTGTAAATAAGTTCATTTGTAGCCTTATTTTTTATTTATTTATTTTTTTGCGGTACGCGGGCCTCTCACTGCTGTGGCCTCTCGTTGAGGAGCACAGGCTCCGGACGCGCAGGCTCAGCGGCCATGGCTCACAGGCCCAGCCGCTCCGTGGCATGTGGGATCTTCCCGGGCCGGGGCACGAACCCGTGTCCCCTGCATCGGCAGGCGGACTCTCAACCACTGCGCCACCAGGGAAGTCCTGTAGCCTTTTTTTAGATTCCACATATAAGCGATATCATATGATATTTGTCTTTCTCTGACTTATTTCACGCAGCATGACAATCTCTAGGTCCATTATATTACAGTTTTGAGGGGACAAAACCTAAATTTCCTTCAATAAGTGAGAGGATAGGGATTTACCTGGTGGTCCAGTGGTTAAGACATGGGCTTTCACTGCTGTGGACCAGAGTTCCATCCCTGGTTGGGGAACTAAGATCCCACAAGCCATGCAGTGAGGCTAAAAAAAAAAAAAAGAGGATAAAGTAAATATGGTATATTTATACAATGGAATGCACACCAATAAAAAGGAATGAAATACTTATATATACATCAGTATGGATGAATTTGAAAAGCATCATGCTGAGTGAAAGAAGCCAGACAAAAGAATATATACTCTATGATACCGTTTCTATAAAAATCCTAGAAAATGCAAACCAAATCTATGGTGATAAAAAGCAGGCTTGTAGTTGCTTGGGGCTGGCAGTGGAGGGAAGCACGGATTGCAAAGGGTTATTGGAGAACTCTTAGGGATGATAGAAATGTTCTGGAACTTGAGTGTAGTGGTGAGGTCACAGGTGTAATCATTTATCAAAATTCATCGAATTGTACAATTTAAATTATACATCAATAAGGTCGATGAAAATGTATTCCAAGTTGTTGTTTTTTTAAAATATTTATTTGGCTGTGCCAGGTCTTAGTTGCAGCATGCAAACTCTTAGTTGCAGCATGCGGGATCTAGTTCCCTGACCAGGGATGGAACCTGGGCCCCCTGCATTGGGAGTGTGGAGTCTTAGCCACTGGACCACCAGGGAAGTCCCTGTTCTAAGTTTTAATAGACAATAAACAGTACACTTTTATTGGAAATATGCAGAAGAATAAATCCTTACTCAGGGATTAAAAGAGACTAAAAGTCTCTCTTTCTCTCTCTCTCTTTTTTTTTTTTTTTTTGGCTGTGCTGCGCTGCTTGCAGTATCTTAGTTCCCCGACCAGGGATTGAATCCTGGCCCTTGGCAGTGAGCGTGTGGAGTCCTAACCACTGGACCTCCAGGGAATTCCCAAAAGTCTCTCATTTTTGAACCAAAGCCTATTTTGAATAATAGGCTACTGTAGATTCACACCTTCCCCCACCTCCCCATTTCCCTATCTGATCTCATTTCCTGTTCTACCCCTAACTCACCTCATTCCACTCATGTCTCACCCATATATGCACATTTGTGGGGTGTGCTTCTCTTCCTTCCTTTAAGTCTTTTCTCAAATGTCATCTTTTCAGGGAAGCCCATTCTGAACACTCTCTGAACTGGTAGTTTCCATCCCTATACTCCCATCTTTTCTATCCCTTCTTATTTTTCTTTATTCTGTAGACATTAATTCCTTTAAGTACTATATAATTTACTCATTATGTTTAGTATTTATTGCCATTAGGATATAAACTCCATGAGGGCAGCAAACTTTCTTTTGTTCTCTTTTGTACCTAGAATTGTGCCTGGCCCATACTCAGCCCTTAGTAAGTGTTGAATAAAAGAATGGATGAAAGTAGACTTAAAACGGAAGGCTTTCAGGTTAATATATATTTGGGTCATAGGATCTCTCCTTAAACATTTTAAACCCTTCTCGGGATTTCTATGGGGGTACCCTGTCTGAAACAAAAACAAAACCAAACAACCTTCGGTTCGAAGAGGTTGACTCATTGTTTTTGAGATAAAACAAACAGGTTATATGGAATTCCATGGTGGTCCAATGGTTAGGACTCTGCGCTTCCATTGCCAGGGTCATGGGTTCGATCCCTGATTGGGGAATTCAGATCCCACAAGCTTCGATGCGCGGCTAAAAACAAAACAAAACAAAAAACAAGCAGGTTATGAATACTATGGAATTCAGGAGTACTCAGTATAGCCATCTGATGAAGTAACACAGGGTCTTGGATTCTCCAAAGCTCAGTGCTCACTCTTCTTCCTCACAATGAGAGTGCCGGACTTAGGAGGAAAAGTAAATTTGAGGGAAAGTAAATTTAGGATGGTTGTATAGGAGTGTTGAGGTACCCAACTTGAAGTAAAATACCATTATCTGGGGGAACAAAATTCGTACAGCCTCTAAATATATGGTTCTTCATATAAACTGAAAGAGCAGACCAGATGTGAAGCAGAATAGGAGACATCTCTGAAGCAGGAGGGGTGCGGCCAAGGATGTTGAACTTCTACGGGGCTTCTGTTACATTTCTTTAAAAAAATTTTTTTTGGTATTGTAATTACTGATATGGTTGGATTTTATTTTCCATCTTGATATTTGTTTTCTTTTTCTTTCTATTTTTTTTTTTTTTTTTGCCACATCGTGTAGCACGTGGGATCTTAGTTCCCCGACCAGGGTTCGAACCTGTGCCCCCTGTAGTAGAAGCACAGAGTCTTAACCACTGGACCGCCAGGGAAGATTACATTTCAGCTCTGTTACATTTCAGCTCCTTCCTTGTATAACATGAGAACTTTGTGCTTTCAGTCACATCACTGAAACCTAGTTTCTCAGAGCCTTTAATATTTTCCAAAGCAGAGGAACCTCCACCTTTGACACAAAAGTGTCATAGCTTAGGTAGATTTCTATACTATATATGTTAAGCACCCAAAACCTGTACATGGACGTAAAAAGTCAGAACTGGGTCAGGAGAAACTGGCCCAGCTATGAGGTTATTGTCAGCATTTAAAGGGCCTACTGAACTCTGGAATAGATCAAGTAGACAACAGCCTCTAGGAGGTCAAACCCATTAGCCCAATTAAGGGTGGGATGAAGATGAAATGTACAGTATTCGGAGGGAATGGAGACAACAGGCAATACTCAGAGACAAGTGGAAGCAACAGTTATGCCTCAGGAAGCCAGTTCCTAGGTTTCTAGGGCAAAGGCTGGGCTGCATGTCAAGAAGGGTGGGGTGCAAACAAGGACCCCAGTTCCAGCAGAACTATCAAGACACAATGTAGTTGTAGGGACTGACCTGGAGCAGTATGATATGTAGGGAAGATTCTTCTGAGAGCGCTGGGGAGGCCACTGAGCATTCAGATTTTGAGACCACTTAACTCTTGAATTAGATAGTATGGGGAGATTTCAGTTGAATATGGATTTCAATTAGGGTCAGAAGTCTAACTTTGACAGCAATACTGAGAGTCAACATGGCGTTGTGAGAATAGCACTTATAGTCTTGTTTGAAGATTAAATTAGTTATATTTATAAAGCATTTAGAACAGTACCTTATGTAGTGAGCACTACTTATCAGGAAACGTGTCTTATGTAGAACAAAATTTTTGAAAATGCATTGTCTAAGTTCTCACTCATTTAGTATGTAACATTGTACTTTCCTGAATAAAATATAAATTTAAGGGACTTCCCTGGCGGTCCAGTGATTAAGACTCTGTGCTCCCAATGCAGAGGGCATGGGTTTGATCTCTGGTCGGGAAACTAAGATCCCACATGCCGCATGGCATGGCCAGAAAAAAAAAAAAAAAGTATCTAAATTTAAGAAGTTGTTATTTTAAAAGTATTTCATTTTTGGCTGCTTTGGGTCTTAGTTGCGGCACACGGGATCGTCCTCATAGTGCACGGGCTTCTCTCTAGTTGTGGCCCGTGGGCTCCAGAGCGCACAGACTCAGTAGTTGCAGCACATGGGCTCTCTAGTTGCGGTGCGCGGGCTCCAAAGTGCATGGGCTCTGTAGTCGCAGCACATGGGCTTAGTTGCCCTGCAGCATGTGGGATCTTAGTTCCCTGACCAGAGATGAAACCCGTGTCCCCTGCATTGGAAGGCAGATTCTTAACTACTGGATCACTAGGGAAGTCCCCAGAAGTAGATTGAGTAATTTGAACTTTTAAAATTGTAAGCGAGGGCTTCCCTAGTGGTACAGTGGTTAAAAATCCGCCTGCTAATGCAGGGGACCACGGGTGCGAGCCATGGTCCGGGAAGATCCCACATGCAGTGGAGCAACTAAGCCTGGGCGCCCCAGCTACTGAGCCTGTGCTCTAGAGCCCACGAGCCACAGCTAATGAGCTCGCGTGCCACAACTACTGAAGCCCGTGCACCTAGAGCCCGTGCTCCGCAACAAGAGAAGCCACCTCAATGAGAAGCCCACGCATCATAACAAAGAGTAGCCCTGGCTTGCCACAATTAGAGAAAGCAGCAACGAAGACCCAACGCAGCCAAAACTAAAATAAATAAAAATTTTAAATTGTAAACGAAACTGTGAATCTTGATGGATTTGAAAAATATTACACGGCTGATGAAAAGAATGATGATAGTGGTATAAGAAAAACGTATAAATGTTGCATATGTATTTACACTTCTATTTTATCTGAATCACATCTAAAAATAACAAAAGAAGTTAAGTAAAAAACAAATGGCAAAGGACAACTAATGAACGAATAGACAAAGAAAAGAAATAAAGGTAATCGACAAAACAATGAAGCTACAATACTCATGCATTATGCACATGAACTACAGTATGTATAATACGTAGAAGTGTATGAATGATCATTTAAGGGAATATCTATCTCATGTTGTTCACTGAGAAGAAAAGTGTCATCATCTAAATAGAAGTAGTTAAAACATCCTTAAGCCATAAACTGGGCAGCCAATTGTTTTGTGCTCATAAATCCAGCTTTCCATCTGTGAATAACTCTGGGTGACCAACAGTTACCTCTGTTGGATTTCCATTTTAATTATTAGAAAATGATAAGATAGCCTCGAGCTCAAAAGGACCAAAATATGAATATTTGTGGAAGGGCTTGTTTCTGTGAACAAATTTGTCAGAGAACAATAGCCAAATTTTAGGGCTCTTTTGAGCTTGAGCTTGAGGCTAAATGGGTTGGCTGGGTTCCCCTCTCATAGATCCTCATCGATTCAGCACAGTGAGAAGACTTTAGTTCATCCCAGATGCTGGTTCTCTGGTTACTATAGCACAGTTTCTCAGAGACTGGACCAAGGATCTGCTGCATCAGAATCACCTTTTGTGCTTGTTAAAAAAAAATGCCAGTGGGCCAAAGACCTTAACAGATACCACACCAGAGAAGATATACACATGGTAAATAAGCCCGTGAAAAGATGCTCCTCATTATACGTCTTTAGGGAAATGCAAAATAAAACAATGAGATATCACTACGTAACTACTAGAATCTGAAAAGGCTACATACTGTATGATTCCAACTACATGACATTCTGGAAAAGGGAAAACTATGGAGACAGTTAAAAGATCAGTTTCCAGGGGTTAGGAGGGATAAAAACGTAGAGCATAGAGGATTGTTGGGGCAGTGAAACAGTTCTGTATGATATTATAATGGTGGCTACACATTATACATTTGTTCAAACCTATAGAATGTGCAACACCAAGACTGAGCTGTAATGTAAACTATAGACTTTGGGTGATAATGACTGATGTGTCAATGTTCGTTTATCAGTTATAACAAAAGTACCACTCTGGCAGGGAATGTTAATGATGGGGGAGGCTGTGCATGAGTTGGAGCAGGAAGTATATGGAAAACCGCCATACCTTCCTCTCAATTCTGCTGTGAACCTAAAACTGCTCTAAATAGATAGTCTATTTATTATTAATTAATTAATTAATTATTTATTTATTTGGCTGCGTTGGGTCTTGGTTGCTGCGCGCGGGCTTTCTCTAGTTGTGGCGAGCGGGGGCTCCTCTTGGTTGGGGTGCACGGGCTTCTCATTGCGGTGGCTTCTCTTGTTGCGGAGCGCGGGCTATTGGTGCGCGGGCTTCAGTAGTTGTGGCTCGTGGGCCCTAGAGCACAGGCTCAAGTAGTTGTGACGCACGGGCTTAGCTGCTCCGCGGCATGTGGGATCTTCCTGGATCAGGGATCAAACCCGTGTCCCCTGCATTGGCAGGCGGATTCTTAACCACTGCACCACCAGGGAAGCCTAGAAAGTATATTTAAAAGACAAAAATCCCTACCAATTCCAGGGTCCAACCCCAGACCTACTGAGTCACAATCTCTAAGAATAATCCCTTGGGACTTCCCTGGTGGTCCAGTGGTAAAACTCCGTGCTTCCACTGCAGGGGGTGTGGGTTCGATCCCTCATCAGGGAACTAAGATCCCGCATGCCGCGCGGTGGTGCAGCCAAAAAAAAAAAAGGATAGATCCCTTAAATTTTCATTGTCAGCAAGTAACTCAGATGATTCCTATGCCCAGTAAAATTTAAAATCTACTTCACTAGAGGACATAGATATGCTTCTTCCTCAGATGAGGCTGCCCAGTTCAGGAATAGCTCAGTACCCAGCTGGGTGAGGTGAAGGCATCACAGGCTGACAACAAATACTTCCTTCCAGCAAATACTCTTCCCCCCTCTTCCTTGCTTTATTAACCTCAAATGGTCGTGTAATACACATATTATTCTGTAGCTTGATTTTTTTTTTTTTGCTATTGTTTTGCATTTAGCAACGTATTGGGACATAGAGAACTTTTTTTTTTAACTGCCCTGTATTCCACTGTATGCCTGTACCATAACTTTTATTTATTTACTTATTTAAAAAATATTTATTTTCTTTCTTTATTTTCTTGATTTTTGTAGCTGCGTCAGGTCTTCGTTGCGGTGCTCTGGCTTCTCTCTAGTTGCGGTGCGCAGACTTCTCTCTAGTTGTGGCGTGCAGGTTTTCTTTCTCTAGTTGTGGCGCACAGGCTCCAGGGCGCATGGGCTCTGTAGTTTGCGGCATGCAGGCTCTCTTGTTGAGGCCCGCGAGCTCTGTAGTTGTGGCGCACGGGCTTAGCTGCCCCACGGCACGTGGGAACCTAGTTACCCGACCAGTGATCAAACCCGTGTCTCCTGCATTGGAAGGTGGATTCTTTACCACTGGACCACTAGGGAAGTCCCCCATAACTTTTAAAATATGTTCCCTAATGATGGTTCCTAAACATTTGCCATTACAAAAAATGCTGCCATAAATAATCTTGTACATGCATGTATGTACATATCATTTTGCACCTCTTTGAATATATCTGGAGGATAATTTCCTCCAAGTGGAATATGCTGGATTAGGGGTATATGCATTTGCAGTTTCCATCTGTGGTGCCAAGTTACCCTCCATAGAGGTAGTACCAATTACATACCCACCAGGAATATGTGTGTCCTACATTATTTTTTAATGGCTGCGTATTATTCTATTGTAGGGATTACCATAATTTGTTTAATATGTCTGCTGTTTGTGAACATTGAAATTGTTTCTCTATCCCACATTTCTTTAGCTCTCAAAGCCACACTATTTGATTGTCCTATGACTAAACTACCCAGCATGAGGGATTTGACAATCTTGGGAGGATCCTTGTGGTTGACTTATTATTGTTGTGATTATCGTAACAACAGCACTACAGACTTCTAAGTGTGTCTCCACCTATGATCTCACTTCTGTGGCTAGACCTCACCTCTAGCCCCTGGGAATTTCTTCTGTGAACCCAGCAGGATGACATCCCTTAAGTCAAATTCCAAAGCTTTGAAGCAGATCAGCAGATCAGGGCCCCCTAATGACTGATTACACACAGCTCTGACCCTACACAGCTTCAAGCTTGTTGTTTTCTGCAGCCTTTCATCCCTGCATCCTGAAGATGAGTCCATTTCTTGCCCAGTGGGAAAGCAAACAGTGGAGTGGGAAGAGTGGTGATGCATGTCCCCCAGGCTATGCAAAGGGGGAACACTCTGATCTCTGCAGTGACTTGTTTGCAAATGCCTTTCCCTTCATGCCAGAGGACCCAAGAGAGAAGTGGGAGTGGGGACAGCTCTGGCACCTGGAAACTGAAGTTTTATCTGCGTGAAGCAATATACGAAGTGGTTTCTGCTCAGCATCTCCAGCTTGTTGTATTTTAGTACTGCTGTAGCCTCAAACTTGGATAGTTTCGTACTGTTTGTGAAAGAGTTCTAAAATATTTAGAGGTTCTCAGAGATAGTGGTCTTGGGGTGGAGACACTTCTCCGAAAAGAGTGCTACAATTCCAGCCATGATGGCCTTTTCTCGTTAATCTCCTTGTTTTCTCTATCCTGTATCCGGTTAGAAATCAGAGTGAGATTGAAATGCTACTAGAAATTATTTTGGCCAGAGACACATTAATATTTAATCCTACCAAAGAATAACCAAGAAAGGCATATAGTCAAGGAAGGTTAGCAGAGGAAAACAGAGTAACACTTGATTGGTAAATTTGCTTTTGGCCCCTAATCCCAATATAGACGACTCACATGAAGTTGTCTATAAAGAGGAGGCCTATTCCCACCCAACTTCACCATCCAAAGATCCCAAACCATAGTACTGGTGTACCACGAAATGGCCATGAAGAAATAAGACGGAAGAGAAGGATATGACTACAACTTACTTCCTGTGAGCATGGACCCTGGACATTATCACTTTAGCAGCTTGGAAAGAAGACAAAATAGGGCTTCCCTGGTGGCGCAGTGGTTGAGAGTCCTCCTACCGATGCAGGGGACACGGGTTCGTGCCCCGGTTCGGGAAGATCCCACATGCTGTGGAGCGGCTGGGCACGTGAGTCACGGCCGCTGAGCCTGCGCATCTGGGGCCTGTGCTCCGCAACGGGAGAGGCCACGACAGTGAGAGGCCCGCGTACCGCAAAAAAAAAAAAAAAAAAAAAAAAAAAAAAAAAGACAAAATAGCCACACTTCTATGGACGCACTATTGGGAAAAAGCATGTCCTAAGCAGGGAGAAGGTAAGGGCACCGAGGCACAAACATGCTTGGTATGCCCAAGGGACAGCTTCTAATCCATGGATTTTATTATTTAATCCATGATTCTAGCAGGTGTTTTGGATTGCAGTTGATAGCTGTGGATTTAATAATTTTAAACGTAGTAGCCTTCATTTCTTGGTTGCACCAGGACTGTTAAGCACTTTGTTTTGTTTTGCTGACATACACTTATTCCTCTTGGCACGTAAAATTCTGAACATCAGTGATATCATTCTTTTCCTGATCACCAACTGTGATGGTGGTATGGTCGGGGGGGACCTTGTAAAGATAGATAACAAACCAAGAAAATCAAATTAATACTGGCAATAAATTAAATACTTTGTTGGAAGTCTCTCGGATTCATAATTTGTGTAAATGATTTATAATGTAATTGATCATCTGCTTTCCTGATTATTACATGAACCACAAGGAATACTTAAAACTACCCTACTCTGTTGTGGAGAAAAAAATAACCCATATCAAGAGGTCTGAGTCAGTAATATCTTGGCAAAACTTGATCTGAATGTCAATTGGCCGCATCATTTGGAAGCAGTTTTGGTGTCCAGTTCAGTGGATTTTTTCCAGTTTCCATGAAATACAGATATCCATAGCTCTTCATCCTGGAAAACTGCAGCTAGATGTGTTCTGTTTCGGCGTTTCTCAAAAGTAGTTTATTCCACAAGCATTAGAGGGCAGCATTTGATAGGGATTTCAAAAAGGCCGAAAATTCTCCACATCAAACCCGCCTGAATGCTCCATTGGGCTAGGCTTTTCTCTCTTCTTTTCTGGTTCCACTTTGATTTCAAGCCAGGAAATGCCTTTCCCTGTGGCTTTCACTGCCCACTGTCCTCTTCTTCCTCAAGGGACACAGCGAGCTGGCTGGGGTTCATAGTGGATTAGTGCTCAGCATCTCTTTTCCCTCCTTTTAGGATGGGGCCAAAGGAACGCCAAAAACTCTATCTCCCAATTCCCTTATAGTTAAGATTCCAGATGTGATTTAAGTTTGTCCAGTCAGATGCGCTTTTGGGACAATTGAAAGACGGATATGTACCTGGAGGGGCACTGTTGCTGCTTCTGTTTCCTGCAGGCAAGCCTGGTGCGGAGGGGTTGGGCTTTCTGGAGTAGCATGACCATGTCCAGTCACTAGCTTCATGGCGGTCATGGCGAGGGGTCTGAGCATGCAGTTTTTACTGATGCCAGTGTAGCAGTGTGACTTTGAAAGCAACAGCAGCAGCGGTGGGGCATTGTGATTCCGATTGCTGTTTAGGCTGTGAGTTTCTGTAGCTAACAGTTCCAGGGCAGTTTCTGATCGTATCTTCTTGATTTTACCTGGTTCCTTGGCAGACAGTTCTGTTGTCTGGGAGCCATTTCTGGAGGCCTTGCCTCAAATTTGCTTCTCCAGATCTTCCAGAGTTTTCCTTTTCTTTTCTTTCATTCATTTATTTATTTAATACCTGTATACATGTAGTAGTTTCAGAATTGTTTATGTACACTTGTCTTTAGACTTGCAGTTTCTACTCATTCCCAGAGTTACTTAGGTCAGTTCTCTTTACCCCCATACTCTTCCATGAGATTTATCATAGTTTATTTATTTATTTAAAATTGAAGTATAGCTGGTTTACAATGTTGTGTTAGTTTCTGGTGTACAGCAAAGTGATTCAGTTATATATATATATATATATACACACACACACACACACATATGCATATATATGTGTATGTATATATATTCTTTTTTAGATTCTTTTCTTTTTTTAAAAATAAATTTATTTATTATTTTTGGCTGTGTTGGGTCTTCGTTGCTGCATGTGGGCTTTCTGTAGTTGCAGCGAGTGGGGGCTACTCTTCATTGCAGTGTGCGGGCTTCTCATTGCAGTGGCTTCTCTTGTTGTGGAGCACGGGCTCTAGGTGCCTGGGCTTCAGTAGATATGGCTTGCGGGCTTCAGTAGTTGTGGCTCACAGGCTTAGTTGCTCCATGGCATGTGGGATCTTCCCGGACCAGGGCTCGAACCCGTGTCCCCTGCATTGGCAGGCGGATTCTTAACCACTGTGCCACCAGGGAAGCCCCCAGATTCTTTTCCATTATAGGTTATTGAATATAGATCCCTGTGCTATACAGTAGGTCCTTGTTGTTTATCGGTTTTATATATAGTAGTGTGTGTCTGTTAATCCCAGACTCCTAATTTATTCTTCCCCCCCTGCTTCCCCTTTGGTAACCATAAGTTTGTTTTTGCGGTCTGTGAGTCTATTTCTGTTAAATAAGTTCATTTGTATTATTTTTTTAGATTCCACATATAAATGATGTCATATGGTATTTGTCTTTCTCTGTCTGACTTACTTCACTTAGTATGACAACCTCTAGGTCTATCCATGTTGCTGCAAATGGCATTATTTCATTTTTTTTTAATGGCTGAATAATATTCTGTTGTGTGTATATAACACATCTTCTTTATTCATTCATCTGTCGATGGACGTTTAGGTTGCTTGCATGTCTTGGCTGTTGTAAATAATGCTGCTATGAACATTGGGGTGCATGTATCTTTTCAAATTAGAGTTTTTCAGTGTTTTATACTCACCCAATTCTCTGCATTTCTTAAATGCCTTCCTGCTTAAAATAGCTAAACTGGTTTCTGTTTTTCTAAAAGTGACCCATGAATGATACATTGGCTGAAGGTAAGCAAAAGCTACAGCCCAAGAATAACGCTGTCATCCATATCTCTATGATCTTTGTAGCCTTCAGGTGAACTGATGAAAAACCACCATGAAATCTCAGGAGTAATGAGTTACTTCTTCCTGTGTTCCTTGCCCCACTTCTAAAGTACATAATTCTATCCCACCACTGCTACTATTATAATGGATGTGAGGTGGTAATCTCTTGGACTGCGTGTTGGCAATCAAACTCACAGCCATAATTCATTCAAAAATCATTTACCAAGCAGATGACAGTGAGCCAGTCTAGAAAGGCTTGTTAGGAACTAACCACACTAACATTAGTGTAGTGTGGCTTCCCTGGTCCCACAGACCCACTGGCTGATGCATTCTGATATCACTGGCCTAAGGAATCTACAGATCTGAGGATGCCTGCCAAGTTCCTCAACTATTCTGCATACTTTCCTTGTGAATGAGGCACAGCTGGGATGGGTTCCCTGACATTATCCACGCACTAGTATGAGAAATATCTAAGCCCTTTCGACCTCATAGGATTGGCTGTAAACAAGACACATTCTACTTATTTATGCTTTTCAACAACTGCTCTTCCAGTCCAAGGGCACTTTACATGAATATGCAGTATACCAGCCACTCTTAGAATGACATTGTTACTCCAGATGGTGTATCAAATACAGAGTCTCTGGTAAGTGGATTCTTTACTGATAAATGTCCAGATTTTCACATAAGATACTTGATAAGATTTCAAACTGAACCTACAGTGTACAAAATTAACCTCAGAGTTTGATTTTCAGGGAGTCACAAACTGAAATTCCTCAATTTTCTATGACCAGTATGCTACGAGAATCCCTAACTTTTGTAGCTGCAGGGCTGAGATTGCTATAAGAATTAGAAAAGGAATCAGAGATTTCCAAGTACTCAGTCTCTCTTAAAAACCCACCATTGAAATTTCACTGCATAAGGAAGCCCTCTACCTTCTTTGTCCATAGAAACTGTTTTTTGTCATCCTGAGAGCTCCCTTCCGGGAGGAAGCTGATACTCCCCCCTCACATCTGCTGTCAGCAGGCCAGGCACTAGGACCAGGTCCCATTTTTCCCTGGGGTCATATGCAAAACCAGACATTTCAAAAGGAAGTTTATGTTTTGAAAACATTGCAAGAATTGCTTAATTTTTATCAACCAAAAAAATAAAAAGCAAACTTTTTACAAATTGACGTTGAGGCTATTTGGCTCAGAAGCATGGCTGATACTTTCAGATGGGGTTAAATTTGTTTCCAGGGGTGACAATTCCCTGGTCTTTACCCTATAACTTGCTCCCTGGAACCAATTTTCGTATCTGTTAGGATCCTTCACTTGTAACAACATAAATCAACTCTGGATAACTGGATTGTTGTAGTGGTTAATAGCTTAGGCTTTCCTAAGGTACAAATTCTGACTCTCTAACTTACTAATTGTCACTGGACAATCAAACTAATCTCCATTTGCTCTCTGCAAAAGGGAATAATAAAAATACTACATACTTCATAAGGCCTTGTGAAGAACAAGTGGGAAATTACATTTGAAGTTTTGGTACGTGGTAACAATTTGGTAGATTTTAATTATAATTTTATTTCTAGCTGGCCCTTCATTTCTTGAAAGAATCATAATGATCATTAAATAAATCCCTGCTGCCTCTCACCCTGGAGTCCACCACGTAGAGTTGTTGATGTAATAAATAAGTTGTTTCCGAATGAGCACTTGTACTTTGCAGTGTCGGCCCTCGTGGCGTTAAATTTGGAGCTTATGCTTGAAATCGTTTGTGTTAGTCCTAGAGTGAGCAGACCTTGACACAAAGTTGGGAATGCAAGAGGTTTATTGGGAGGTAATAAAAGAAGTGGGATCACCTTCAGACTGTGGTGTAAACTCTGGTGGCAGCGAAGGGAGAGGAGGAGGAAGCAGGACTGGGGAAGGAGAGCCTCAGACTGCGATGCAGAGATGACAGAGCTTCAGCCAACCCAATGCGGAGCTCTAGAGCAAAGATTGCTCTTAGAGGAATATGCAGAAATGGCCAGGCCCTGATGTCCCTGCTGTGCTGTCATTGGCTGGGGGATACCTTGGAAAAGAATGGTTTCAGCCTGAAAGTTAATGGCAGATCCGAAAAGCATGCACATCTGAGGCTGCCAGCAAGTTCTTCTTTGAAGGGAGTTCTGAGTGGTCAGCCTCTATGGCTGTCATGGTCCACCCCTTGTGCTGCATGGCAGCAGCTTCTCTAGGGTTTCAATGAGCCTCTCTTCCTAATGGCGAAGTTATGGGTTCCAGCTGGTATTCACTGTTCTCCTCCGGTGTCCTTTCTAAATTCCTCTCTCCCTCATCTACCCCCTCTCTGTCCTTAGTGGCTTATCGATTGGTTTGACACCCATGTGCTAATTCTAAGGACTCTGAACCTCTAGGAACCATACTCTTCGTCTTCTCAGATCAGGATGGCTGCACTTGTCCATTTACGGTTACGATTGGACAAGGGAATAACCAGAAGTACCCCAGTGGGTCACCTGAGTTCCACACATATTCCTGCCTGTCCCAGTTGTGTCACAGTAGCCCTGCCTCCTATGGATCGAGCTCAGTAACTCCTGTTAAGGCAGTAACTCCTGTTCTTGCCTGCTGATCCTAAATATAAAGAGACCAAAGTTCCCAGATGGCAGCCGTGTCTTACAGATTAATGGAAACCTTGCTATGTCCCTTTGCAAGGGTATGTCCCCTTTTGGAATCAGGACCTGTAATCCCGCAGAGCCCAGAGTTGTTTGGACAGAAAGCATGAAGTCCCCTGATGGGTCATTGCAAATGATGTTAAGTGGGGCCACTCCTGCTTGGTTCCTGGATCCATGAATTCTTCCTGTTGGGGATGCGGAATCAATAGGTCTCTGATTCAGTGTGTGCACTGCATCCTGGAGGATGGTACCCCATCCTTGCAGAGTATTACCTAGGAGTTAGTACTTCTGTAGGTCATTTCATTATTCTAACAGGTTGGCAGCTTCTGGATGGAGCAATATATGATATGACCATTGGATCTCATGGTCTTGGCCCCTCCCATCCCTCCTTCTTTTCCCTACCTGATTGGATGCTATACTGTGTAGGGCTTTAAGAATGTGGATCAGGTGCTCCCTAGCCATGCCCTCCAAATCTGTTCTAGGTAACTCATATAAGTGACAACACAATATTTGTTCTTCTGTATCTGACTTATTTCACTTAGTATAATGTCTTCAATGTTCATCCATGTTGTAGCATGTGTGAGAAGATGACTTTTTAAAAAGCTTTTAATTGAAGTATAACATACAAAGAGAAAAGTGAGTAACTCCTCCCAAGCTGAACACATCAGGGTAAGCAGCACCTAGATAAGAAACCTAGTAACTGGCACCACAGAAGACCCCCCCCATGCTCCCTTCCAGTCCTAACCCCAGTGATAAGCTCTATCCTAACTTCTAAGAATACAGATTAATTTCACCTAGTATTTAACTTTATATAAATGAAACCATGCAGTATTTATTCTTTTTCTGTCTGCTTTCTTTTGCTCAGTATTATGTTTGTGGCATTCATCCATATTGTTGTGTATAGTTATAGTTCTTTTATTCTTGTTGCAATATATGAATATTCTCATTGCTATGTGTGAAGAGTCTCATTCTGTTGTATGAATATACCATAATTTATCCTTTATACTGTCGATGGTACTTAGGTAGTTTCTGTTTTTAGCTCTTATAAATGGTGCTGCTATGAACATTCTTAAACATGTCTTTTGGTGAACCCATGAATAGATTTATATTATTTATATGCATATGTAATATATGTTGAATATACGGTATATAATGTGAATATGTAATATGAACCTATACACAGGTTTCCCCTGTTATCTGAAAGCAGAGCATTCTTATGAAACCTTTTGTAAGCCAAAATGGCGAAGTGAAGAAACAATTACCTAAGGACACATCTTGCTAATGGATGCACAGCATAAATGGAACTAAAGCACAGATGCTGACAGACACAGTTCAAAGCTATAGCAGCTTGATGCTGAAATGCTGAGTGTAGCTCCCAGAGAAGGAGCTTGGCGGGACCACTCTCGTTACTCAGGTGAGCACTGCCTCTAGAATGGCTCCCTGTAAAACAAACACTGAACACTGTTTTCACTTTTCACCTTTTTTTTTTCCAAAAGCAATAATCCTCTTCAGATTTCTTTCAGTTAGCAAAAACAGGTACTAATGTAGCTCTTTCATTAAAGTGAAGGGGTGTAAAACAAACTTTCTAAAATGGGGGATATCTGTATATGCAATATACATACTTATTCAGTGGAAATGCCGGGCCACAGAGTATGTGTATGTTCAGCTTTAGGAGCTTTCCAAAGTGCTTTACCCGTTTAGAAAGGATCACATTCCAGCAGAGGCCCAAAGGACAAAGGGGGATGGAAGCTGCATTGAGATTTCTCTCCTAACATCTCCACGGCTGTCCTGCCAAAAAAGTGTCCTTTCTTAAAGTGGTTAGACCAAACAGGAGAAGTCCCCCATCTCCTTTCTGCTGCGGTCTCCCAGTGACACTTTGGTGAGAGGAGCCTCTGTCATTTTGGTCAGACTCAGGGCGACAGGAGATGATGACTGATGACTCAGCCTCCCTGGCTCCACTTCCCAGAGCTCCACTCACCACATCAGTAAGCCTGGCACTGAGGGGGAGACAGAATCACAACACGTGTTGCTGTCCATTCTCACAGAGATGTCAAGAGCCAAGGCCCGAGAAGAGGAGAGAACTGGGATAAATACGTCAGTGGGAAAAAGACCAAGCTAGGGACCTGAAATTCATGTCTAAAGAATTAAGTAACAGTGGCAAATGAAAACAAAAGGCCCGACTGCTAAAATAACCCATGGTACCTGTCTCAGATTCCCAGGCATCTCCATGTTTTGGGGAGGTCTTGGGACTCAGGGCTTGGCCAAATGTGTGGCCTGGGAGGAAAGCCATCAATAGAAGTTGGAATTTGGGCTTTCTTCTCAACATAAATGAAAGGAGGCAGAAAAAAAACAAAAAAACAAAAACCTGGCCACAGTAATGCCTGTAAATGGTGTGTGGGTGTGAGGCCCTGCCTCTTTGTCCTGGTTCAGGAAGTATGAACAAAACTAGTAGAAATGGGTCATTTTGGGAAAAAGTTTCCAGTGTGAAAAAAGAATATAGTTGCTTTGCCCTCCGATGTTTTAGAGTTTCCTCTGGGTACAGAGAGATGCCAGTGTGCTGCTTTCAGATGGTGCTCATAAAGTCCTGTCTTTTAAAGAAAAGAAACAGTAAAAATGATTGGTGCATCAAGGTGAGGTTTCCTTTTACACACATGTGGCCACAAGTGGCTGATCCTTTTCTGAACTGCATGAGTGTCTTTAAGGTGGCTAAGCAGGTGTGCAGCAAACTGCCCTTAGTCACAGTGCCCAGGGCTATAAAGGGCTGAGTCTTATGCCAAAACCTCTTTTGGTTATTTTTCTTTATTTAGTAGATACAAAAAGTGAGATTTTAAAAGTAGCACAGGCTCATCATTTTGAACTTTAGTTGAGTGTTCATGTTTATAGATTAGAGCTGTAGATGTAGAAAGCATTAAAGACTGGAATGTATATATCCTGTCACAGTTGTGTGTATGTGTGTTCTAAGAAAATTTCTTGTATGAGATAAGTCTCTTTCATTTATTTGTTTTCCCTAAGAGTTTTCTGGGAAAATAATGGTTAAATTAGCTAAGAAAATTCTGATTAGTTGAGTTTCACTTATATCAGTTTCCTTCTATAGGCATAAAGGAAAGAAGAAAGGGAGAAATGGCCCATTTAAACATGGGGCCCCATGTGGTCCAGTCTGTATGACATGTCACATTCAACTAAACACAGGTTTGACAACTGAGACAAATCAGAAGGTAATTCATTCATGTACTGAGACTCTCAAAGAATGTCAAAAGAGTAGAAATCCTTAAAATTATTTCTTCATCTCTTGTTCTATTTCCCACCCACTCTAAAGTTCTTTCCAAAGACTTTCTCAACTCATCAAATCTCTTTCTCATCCCTGCATGCACTCAGAGTTCTTGTCTTTCCCCCCTTTTTTCTCCCCCAACAAAGTAAGTTTCCACCCCTCCCCCACTTCTAAGGTTAAAATTATATGCATCCTCAGTTTGTCTATTGTCTTCTAATATTCAGATCTTTCTTTTTAAAAATTTTATTGAAGTATAGTTGATTTACAATGTGTTAATTTCTGCTGTACAGCAAAGTGATTCAGTTATACATATATATATATCCTTTTTCATATTCTTTTCCATTATGGTTCGTCACAGTTTGTTGAATACAGTTCCCTCTGCTATACAGTAGGACCTTGTTGTTTATCCATCCTCTATATAATAGTTTGCATCTGCTAATCCCAGACTCCCAGTCCTTCCCTCCCCTTCCTGCCTCCCCTTTGGCCACCACAAGTCTGTTCTCTATATCTGTGAGTCTGTTTCTGTTTCATAGGTATGTTCATATGTGTTGTATTTTAGATTCCACACACAAGTGATATCATTTGGTATTTGTCTTTCTCTTTCTGACGTACTCGCTTAGCATGATAATCTCTAGATCCATCCATATTGCTGCTAATGGCATTATTTCATTCTTTTTTATGGCTGAGTAGTATTCTAGATCTTTCTATTCATTGTTCTGATTAGCTTCACGGAAGGCCTTGAGACAAGCACACAGTCACAGAGGGACAAAGTTGTAAACTCTTATACATTAATGATTTTAGTGCCACTTGCTCAGTAATTTTTAATATAATCCACGTAACAGGAAGGGATGAGGGAAAGGGTTGAAATGTGGAACAAGATGAGCAACGGCTTTGAGCAGAGAAATAATTCTGCCTAGACCCACCTCTTCCCCTCCTGTGTTGACATCACATATGCCCATACTTTTCCCTGGAAGCCCCATTTCTTGAAACCTGATAATCATAAACCAATAACCATCCCCTTGGAAATGTGGCTACTTTTTGATGGTTATTTGATCAGAAGAAGAAACCTAAAAGGGAGAGAACAGAACTTCAAGGTCAAGTTTAGCCATTTCTCTGGTATCTCATGTCTAATGCCTGAGAGTTTCTTCATTAAGACTCATTTCTTTATTAAAATCAAACAGTATCTGGACTTTCCTGGTGGTGCAGTGGTTAAGAATCTGCCTGCTGGTGCAGGGTTCGAGCCCTGGTCTGGGAAGCTCCCGTATGCCACGGAGCAACTAAGCCTGCGGGCCACAAGTACTGAGCCTGCGCTCTAGAGCCCGGAAGCCACAACTATTGAGCCCGTGCACCTAGAGCCCATGCTCTGCAGCAAGAGAAGCCACCGCAATGAGAAGCCCATGCACCACAACAAAGAGTAGCCTCCACTCGCTGCAACTAGAGAAAGCCCACATGCAGCAAAGAAGACCCAACACAGCCAAAAATAAAGGAAAAAAAACATATAAGTATATGATTTGATAAGATAAAAGCATGACAAAAAGTTAGACTAGAAAAAATACTAAATACATACTCAATATATACTCAACATTCCTAAGAGATTGTCAGATAAGAGTTTTTATAGTGTGACAGAACAAAAAAATACTTCCTCAATGACTAGTATATTTAGAAAATTTCCATGTCATTTGCACTTGTCTAGAAAGAGCTATTTCAAAAGCATCTAGCTGTCTTGAGATTAAACTTCTCTGCCCTTGGAGAAAGAAGCAATTGCCTGTTCACTCATTCATTAACTCAAAATACATTTAAATACAATTCACCATGTACCAAGCACAGTATTAGGTACTAGGAGTAGGACAGAGAATAACATGGGGGACTTCCCTGGTGGCGTAGTGGTTAAGAGTCTGCCTGCTAATGCAGGGGACACGAGTTCGAGCCCTGGTCCGGGAAGATCCTACATGCCATGGAGCAACTAAGCCCGCGGGCCACAACTACTGAGCCTGTGCTCTAGAGCCCGCCTGCCACAACTACTGAAGCCCATGTGCCTAGAGCCTGTGCTTAGCAACAAAGAGAAGCCACCACAATGAGAAGCCCGCACACCGCAACGAAGAGTAGCCCCCGCTCGCTGCAACTAGAGAGAAAGCCCGCGAGCAGCAACGAAGAGCAACGCATCCAAAAATAAATAAATAAATAAATTTATATACATAAAACAAGACTAACATGGTCCTTACCCTCAGGTAGCTTACAATGTAATAGGGAAAGCAGACATTGAGTAGGTTATTACTCATTCAGACATAGAATGTGTGCATTGAGAGTTATGATGGAGAAGTACATGGTGCTATTGAAGCTAGTCAGTCAGGGAAGGCTTTAGGAAGAATATGATTTTAAATAAAAGAGGACAGAGTTGCCTTCCTTTCTTTGGCATATTAAACGATATGAATATCTGTTGAGCGATCCAGGTGCTACTGCTGTCACCTCTGGGCATGTCTTTCTCCTTTGCCTGAAAAGAATACATTAATCTCAGATTAAGCAAAGAGCTCATAAAATGCCTGATGGCACACCGACCAATCAAAACATACCAAGCATTCTTCTCCAGAGGATTGGGAAAGAGGTTCATTTTGAAATAATTATCTGGCAATAGGTTCAACCTGAAAAAAATAAACATGAAGCCATAATTATTTTTCAACAGAACTAGAGACATTCATCCTAGTTTTTGAAACTGTATATCTATTTCAGAGCACTGGAAGCTCAATACTATGTTTTATGTTCTAAGGGTAAAAACATGATGTCTGTTTTATTTCACAACATGAATTGAAAGCATTTGTGGGACAGGATGTTGTTTTGGTTCAATAGATTGTTCAAGGTTCCTTAGGAGTTTTATCCAGTAACTGCTTTCAGCTTTAAGATATTAATGTTTCCTTTTGGTTTTCAAATCCAAAGACTGTGTAAGCAGATTTTTCTGTTTTTGATGCCTTAGTCTACTGCTAGGGTGGTTTAAGGTCATCAATCACATAACTGAGAGTAATAAAGGACTCTGGCTAACAGAGTTTTTACACAAATAAAACTTGCATTGGTTTGAGTAGGGATGGAGATTATTCAAGGATTGCGGGAATAGCTTGGAGTCAAACCTCAAAAATGTCCCATGTTTGCAGCTCATGCGCTGGTTGGGAAGGCTGCCCCTCACGTTAATTCAGGTAGGATGCTGGCCAGGCTCAAGCTAGGAAAATGAGAGGACCTGATGGGAACAATAAAGGGATTGATAGCCTTGGGCTATTCAGCAAGTCTTGGGAATCTTTCTGCCAAGAAAACCTGCTCTCTCTCCGTTCTTTCTCTGGGGATCCAAGTCCAGGTTTGTGTTTAGGAACACAATGAACTAAGTCAAGTTTGTCACAGACTGTTTTCTCTCAGGACCCTTTTCCCCTTCCCGGATCTGTTATTTTTATATTCCCGTGCTCAAAATTTTCCTACTGCCCTATAGAGGCCCAGAGTTCACCACTGTGGAGCCCTATTTGGTCTGCCCTACTTGGCCCAATATTGCTACCTGTTTTGGTATTTTCCCCCCAATTTTACACTTCCCCACTATTTCAGTTTCCTATTGTTGCAAACAAGTTCCTACAAACTTAGGGCTTAAAACAGCACAAATTTATTATTTTACACTTCTGGAGGTCAGAAGTCTGAAATGGTCTCATTGTGTTAAAATCAAAGTCAGCAGGGCTGTGTTGCTTTCTGGAGACTCTAGGGGAGAATCCATTATTTTGTCTTTGCTAGTTTCTATAAGCGTCCTTTCATCTTCAAAGCCAGCAATGGCTGGTTGACTCTTTCTCGCGTCATATGTCTCTAACTTTGCTTTTGTCATCACATTCTATTCTGACTCTTAACTCTCCTAGTATTTCCCTTTCCAATCATAACACTCTTCCATACCATTGGAGGTAACCATTGAAGTAACTTTTATGGGTTCATTACCTTGATTTTCATTTTAGTTTTGCCACCCAGTTACATATACCTAAACAATATATTTTTATCTTTGAACTTTATATAAGTGAAATCACACGCTACCTATTTTATTGTGGTTGACTTTCTTTCTCCACTTAAAATTTTTTTTGAAATAAACTCAAATTTATAGAAAAGTTGAAAATATGGGTCAAAACTTTTTTTTTCCCTGCACTATTTGAGATAGATTGCTAACATAATGCCCCATCATTTTAGAATCTTTTAGTTCTTTTATAAACAAGAACATTCTGCTGCACAACCTCAATGCAACCATCAAAAGCAGGCAATTAGTCTTGGTGCAGTAACATCTACTCCTTAGATTCCATTCAAGTTTTGTAAATTGTCCTAATAAAGTCATATATAACTAATAGACCCCATTCAGAACCACATGTTGCATTTATTTGTCCTTTATCTTTAGTCTCCTGCAATCCAAAATAGTTCCTCAAATTTTCCTTGACTTTCAGGACCATGACACTTTTACAGATTATAGGTCAGTTATTTTGTGGAATGTCCCTTAATTGGAGCTTATCTGATGTTTTCTCTTGACGAGATTTAATTTATGCATCTTGGCAGAATAACTATAGAAGTGATATTATGCTCTTTGCATTCTACCAGGTGGCACATAATTTCAATTTGTTCCATTATTGATGTTGTTCATTTTGGTCATTTGATTAAGCTAAGTCTGCTAGGCTTCTCAGCTGTAGATTTACTCTTTTCCCCTTTATAATTAATAGATATTTTATGGGAAGATTTTTTATGATATTGAAGTACCTCATTTAAATATACCACAAAACTTTCAGTTTATTCATTTTAAAATGTATATTAAATTTGGGTCATGGTTTCCAATTTTACTCAATGGGTTATAATGCTTTAATATATTATTTAATGTGATGCTCAAATCATCCCAGACAGGGGTCCCTTCAAGATAGTTCTTTGCCCCTTTGACATATCACCATCATTCTTTGAGAAATTTCTCATTTTCTGGCACAAGAAGAAAGAATGTTCCAGGATTGTCTTCTACTTTCCCTGCCTCTACCCTGGAACCAGCTATACCGCTGAGAAATTTAACTCCAAGATTCCATTTAATGGATATTTAGAGAACAAGATCCGGGCACTATGTGTGCTCACTGCTACTGAGGGTACTGCTGCTCCCATGCCCTTTTAGTGGACATAGCTTGAGAGTATATGTATGTGTATACATACATTTATATGTATATATATAATATTCATACATAACAATATTCATTTATATCTGTATTTATTTCTCTATCAATCTATGTGTTAAAAACTATGAGTCCACAATGATAACTCTAATTTTAATTGAATACCACAGGGTTTATTCTAGTTTTCCCTTTCCATATTTTTACTCCCTTTCTCTGAACAGTTAGAAAGCTGCTTCCCATTATTCTTAACAAATTTACTTAATCGATGAACCCTTTGTGTACAACCAATCTCCCATCACAGCTGCTGGTCCCTCCCCTACTTTTCTGCTCTCATCATTTTACTGGTGCTCTGACACCATGCAATGGGCCTGTGACCACCCTTATGACCCTTTGTAATCCCTCCAACTTGCTCTTTCCTAAGCAACCACTTATTTCTATCTCAGTAGATTAGTTCAAATTTTCCACTGTAAGTGGAATCATACAGTGTGTACTCTTTCATTCAGCCTAATTAATTTAAGATTTATCCATGTTGTTGTGTTACTAGTTCATTCCTTGTTATTGCTGAGCTGTATACCATTGTATGGATACATAAAAAATTTGTTTATCTGTTCACCTGTTGATGGACATTTGTGTTGTTTCCACTTTTTGGCTAATAAAAATAAAGCTGCCATAAACATTCATGTGCAAGTCTTTGTATGGATATATATCTCCTGTTCTCTTGGGTATATACCTATGAATCAGATGACTAGATAATATTATAGGTATATGTTTAACTTCTAAAGAAACTGCCAAAATATTTTCCAAAGTGGTGTACCATTTACATTTCTACCAGCAGTGTGTGAAAGTTTCAGGTTTTCTACATCCTTGTCCAAACTCAGTAAGGTCAGTCTTTTTTTAAAAATAAATTTGTGTATTTATTTATTTTTGGCTGCATTGGGTCTTTGTTGCTGCATGCGGGCGTTCTCTAGTTGCGGTGAGTGGGGGCTACTCTTCGTTGCGGTGCGCGGGCCTCTCATTGCGGTGGCTTCTCTTGTTGTGGAGCACGGGCTCTAGGCGCGCGGGCTTCAATAGTTGTGGCTTGTGGGCTGTAGAGCGCAGGCTCAGTAGTTGTGGCGCACAGCCTTAGTTGCTCCGCGGCATGTGAGATCTTCCCCGACCAGCGATCAAACCTGTGTCCCCTGCATTGGCAGGAGGATTCTTTTTTTTTTTTTTTTTTAACATCTTTATTGGAGTATAATTGCTTTACAATGTCATGTTAGTTTCTGCTTTATAACAAAGTGAATCAGTTATACATATACATATGTTCCCATATCTCTTCCCTCTTGCATCTCCCTCCCTCCCACCCTCCCTATCCCATCCCTCTAGGTGGTCACAAACCACCTAGCTGATCTCCCTGTGCTATGTGGCTACTTCCCACTAGCTATCTGTTTTACATTTGGCAGTGTATATATGTCCATGCCACTCTCTGACAGGAGGATTCTTAACCACTGCACCACCAGGGAAGTGCCAAGGTCAGTCTTTTTTAATTTTAGCCATTGTAATAGGTATGTAGTACCTCATTGTGCTTTTAATTTGCATTTCCCTGATGACTAATCATGTTGAACTTACTTTCATATACCCTCTGTATATCTTCTTCTTTTTTAAAAAAAATATTGATTTATTTATTTGGCTGTGCCGGGGCTTAGTTGCAGCACGTGAGATCTTTGTTGAGGCATGTGGGATCTTTATTTTTTATTTTAGTTGTGGCATTCCCTGACCAGGAATGGAACCCAGGCCCCCTGCATGGGGAGTGCGGGGTCTTATCCACTGGACCACCAAGGAAGTCCTTGTATATCTTCTTTGGTGAAGTATTTGATTAAATCTTTTGCCTAATTTTTAGTTTTGTTGTTTGTTCTCTTATAGTTGAGTTTTGAGAGTTCTTTGTATATTCTGGTTACAAGTGTTTTATCAGGTATATACTTTGCAAAGATTTTTCCCAGTATGTGGCTTGCTTTTTCATTCTCATTTGTTAATTTCATTTCGTTTTCATTCTTTCATTTAAGAATGTTTCTTAAAGAGCAAAAATTTTTAAACTTTGATGAAGTCCAGTTTATGAATTTCCTTGTTATGAATTATCTTTTTGGCATCATATCTAAGAAATCTTTACTTAACCCAAGTTTACCATAAGTATTTAATATTTTTGCTGCTGTTATAAATGGTAAGCCTTTTCAATTTCAATATCCAGATCTTTGTTGCTAGTATATAGATGTAATGCTATTTAGTTCCTCTCCATCATGTTTGGAGGCACATAATGACTGGTTTCCCGCTCTTAGTCATGCTAAGATTTTTTAAAAAATAAATTTATATTTATTTGTTTTTATTTTTGGCTGTGTTGGGTCTTTGTTGCCGCGTGCGGGCTTTCTCTAGTTGTGGCGAGCGGAGGCTACTCTTTGTTGCAGTGCGCAGACTTCTCATTGTGGTGGCTTCTCTTGTTGTGGAGCATGGGCTCTAGGCATGCAGGCTTCAGTAGTTTTGGAACGCTGGCTCAGTAGTTGTGGCTCACGGGCTTAGTTGCTCCACAACATGTGGGATCTTCCTGGACCAGGGCTTGAACCTGTGTCCCCTGCATTTGCAGGCGGATTCTTAACCACTGTGCCACCAGGGAAGTCCCAGTCATGCTAAGATTTGAATTGAGATAGTGTAATCAATATGATCTACAGTATCCATGAAAATGTTACCCATCAACCTTTCACCTAATATTTCTGGACCAAAAAACTTTGCCTAAATGATCTATTTTCATTAGGGGTTGCAAACTGATGATATTCTAATGCTATTGTTTTTCTTGCATTTACTAGCTATGATTCATTTATAAAGAAGAAATTTCCTTGGTCATTTATTTTGTTAGCCTGAAGTAGTGTACCAGGAAACAATATAAAAACTTGATTCTTTCTTTTTGCGGTACACGGGCCTCTCACTGTTGTGGCCTTTCCCGTTGCGGAGCACAGGCTCCAGACATGCAGGCTCAGCGGCCGTGGCTCACGGGCCCAGCCGCTCCGCGGTATGTGGGATCTTCCCGGACCAGGGCACGAACCTGTGTCCCCTGCATCGGCAGGCGGACTCTCAACCACTGCGCCACCAGGGAAGCCCTGATTCTTTCTTTTTATTGATCATTTTTAGAATAAAGATTTCATGCTCTAGCAACTTCTAAAAGTGATGAATGGGGACTTCCCTAGTGGTCCAGTGGTTAAGAATCTGCCTTCCAATGCAGGGGATGTGGGTTTGATCCTTGGTCAGGGAACTAAGATCCCACGCGCTACAACTAGTGAGCCTGTGTGCTGCAACTACAGAGCCCATGTGCTCTGGAGCCCACATGCCACAACTAGAGAGAAGCCCACATGCCACAACAAAAGATCCTGTCTTCTGCAAATAAACCCGTCGCAGCCAAAAATAAATAAGTAAATAAGTATTAAAAAATAAAGTATTAAAAAATAAAATTAAAAATAAAGTGATGAATGAGTTTTTATTTTTGGATTATCATTATGAACACATGTTTTTGTATATATTTCACATACTTCAGCTTATCAAAGCTATTATATTTTAGATGCTGGAATTGTCCCATCTCGGCCAGTATGAGACCCCTTCTAATTGGCTCCTGTGTTCTTTCAGTATGACTCTAGTAGTAACTGATAGCTTTCTTGCTTTCAGGCCAGACAAGATGTCTCAGATTCATCCTGCATATTTCCTATTACAGATTTGGAACTGCCATTTCTATAAGGGGCTCTGGGTCCCTTCTTGGAGAAATGGTATAGAGAGATCACAATCTAGATGCTAGGGGCACTCATTGCTCTGGGATTGTCATTGTTTCTTTCAGTGGTGAATGTTCATAAGCAGAAATATTTAATTTAAATTTTGTCAAATTTATTAATTTTTTGGGGGGTGTCGTGCCGCATGTCTTGAGGGATCTTATCTCCCCGACTAGGGATTGAACCCGGGCCACTGGAGTGAAAGCACAGAGTCCTAACCACTGGACTGCCAGGGAATTCCCCATATTTTTCTTTTTTAAAAAAATTGATTAATTAAATTTTGCCTGCGTTGGGCCTTCGTTGATGCAGACAGGCTTTCTCTAGTTGCAGCGAGCGGGGCCTACTCTTTGTTGCGGTGTGCAGACTTCTCATTGCAGTGGCTTCTCTTGTTGCGGAGCACAGGCTCTAGGCGTGGGCTTCAGTAGTTGTGCCTTGTGGGCTGTAGAGCGCAGCCTCAGTAGCTGTGGCACACGGGCTTAGCTGCTCCGTGGCATGTGGGATCTTCTGGGACCAGGGCTCGAACCCGTGTCCTCTGCATTGGCAGGTGGATTCTTAACCACTGCGCCACCAGGGAAGTCCCCCATATTTTTCTTAATATTAACCATATCTTTTTTGTGTGTGTCTTGTTTGAGAATATTTCCTTACCCTGAAGTTCTAAAAATGTTCTCCTATATCATCTTCTAAAATAGTTTATTGTCCTGCCTTTCGTACTCAGTGCCATGAGCTAACTGGAATTGATTTCGTTGCATGGTAAGTGTTCCAATATTTTCCTCCCAAATACTGCTCAACTTTCCTGTCATTATGTATTGAAAAGTTCACCCATTTCTAATTACTCTGCAGTACTAGCTTTGTCCTAAATCATCTATCCATATATGTGTAGGTCAGTTTCTGGAGCACACATACTTTATGCTATTGGTCTAGTTGTCTGTCTGTGCACCACTATTATAGTTTAATGACAATTTCCAGTAGAGTCAATCTTCCTACTGTAATTATTTCTTGTGTATTCTAGGCTTTTTGTATTTTATACGTATTTTAGAATTGGTTTGTTAATATCTCTCTGAAAACCTATGGAGATTTTTATTGGATTGCATTGAAATTTTAGATAAAATTGTTGAGAACTGTTATTTTTATGCTTTTGCATCTTCCAATCCATGTGCATATACCTCTTTATTTCTTTAGGTCTCTTTTAATTTTCTTTATTAAAAATTTGCAGTTTTTGCTGTATAAATTGTACAAATCTTAAGTTATAGTTATTCCTAGTTACTTAATATTTTGATATTATAATAAATGGAATATTCTTTTAACTTCTGTTTTCTAAATGTTTGCTGCTCATATACAGAAGTAACAAAAATTATTGTATAAGTTTCAGGTACAGCATTATAATTTGATATCTATAACACTACAAATTGATCACCAGCACAAGTCTAGTTACCATCCATCACCAACAGTTGACCCCCTTTACCAATTTCATGCATCCCCCAGTTCCCTTCCTCTCTGGTAACCACTAATGTGATGTCTGTATCTATGAGTTTGTTTTTGTTTTATTTTATTTGTTCATTTTGTTTTTGTTTTAGATTCCACATGAGTGAACATATATGGTATTTGTCTTTCTCCGTCTGACTTATTTCACTTAGCATAATGCTCTCAAGTTCCATCCATGTTGTTGCAAATGTCAGAATATCATTCTTTTTTATGGGAGAGTAGTATTCCATTGTGTGTGTGTATCACTGTCACATCTTTTTTTATACGTTCATCCATCAATGGACACTTAGGTTGTTTCCCTATCTTGGCTAATGTAAATAATGCTGCTGTGAACATAGGGATGCATATATCTTTTCATGTGTTTTGTATAAACACCCAGAAGTGGAATAACCGGATCATATGGTAGCTCTATTCTTAATTGTTTTAGGAGTCTCCGTACTATTTTTCATAGTGGATAAACCAATTTATAGTTCCACCAGCAGTGCACTAGGGTTGTCTTTTTCCCACATCCTCTCCTACATTTGTTATTTCTTTTCTTCTTTTTTTTTTTTTTGGTAAAATGCCATTCTAACAGGTATCAGCTGTGAGGTGATATCTCACTGTGGTTTTGATTTGCATTTCCCTAATGATTAGTGATGTTGAACATCTTTTCATGTGTCTGTTGGCCATCTGTATGTCTTCTTTGGAAAATGTTTATTCAGATTTTCTGCCCATTTTAAAATTGGGTTGTTTTTTTGTTGTTAAGTTAATGAGTTCTTTATACATTTTGGATATTATTCCCTTATAAAATGTATGGTTTGCAAATGTTTTCTTCCATTCAGTAGTCATCTTTTCACTTTGTTGATGGTTTCCTTTGTTGTGTAGAAGCTTTTTAGTTTGATATAGTCCCATTTGTTTATTTTTGCTTTTGTTTCCTTTGCCTTTGTAGTCAGATCCATAAAAACATCACTAAAACAGATGTCAGTGAGGTTACTGCCTATGTTTTCTTCTAGGAATTTTATGGTTTCACGTCTTACATTCAAGTCTTTAATCCATTCTTAGTTAATTTTTGTGCATGGTGTAAGATAGTGGTCTACTTTCATTCTTTTGTGTGTGGCTCTTCAGTTTTCCCAACACCATTAAATGAAAAGATTGTCCTTTCTCCATTTTATGATCTTTGCTCATTTGTCATAAATTGTCCATATAATTGTGGGCCTATTTCTGGGCTCTCAATTCTGTTCCATTGATCGGTGTGTCTGATTTTGTGCCAGTACCATACTGTTTTGATTACTGCAGCTTTTAAGTACAGTTTGAAATCAGGGAGTGTGATACCACCAGCTGTGTTCATTTTTCTCTCAAGATTGTTTTGGCTATTTGGAATCTTCTGTAGTTCATACAAATTTTAAAATTATTCATTCTAGTTCTGTGAAAAATGTCATAGGGATTTTGATAGGGATCATATTGAACCTGTAGATTGCTTTGGGTAGTATGGACATTTTAACAATATTAATTCTTCCAATCCATGATCATGGATTTCCTTTTATTTGTGTCTTCTTCAACTTCTTTCATCCATGCCTTATAGTTTTCTGAGAACAGATCTTTAACCTCTTGGTTAAATTTATTCCCAGGTAGTTTATTCTTTTTAATGCAATTATAAGTAGAATTACATTTTCTTTCTCTTGCTGATAGTGCATTATTAGTGTATAGAAATACCACAAATTTCTGTATATTGATTTTGTGTCCTGCCATTTTACTGAATTCATCTATTATTCCTGAGAGTTTTTTGGTGAAGTCTTTAGGGTTTTCTACATATAGTATCATGTTATCCATAAATAGTGACATTTACTTCTTTCTTTCTGATTTGGATGACTTTTATTTCTTTTTCTTGACTAACTGCTGAGTCTAGAACTTCCAGTACTGTGTTGAATAGAAGTGGTGAGAGTGGGCAACCTTGTCTTGTTTCTGATTAGAGGAAAATCTTTCAGCTTTTCACCATTGAGTATGATGTTAGCAGTCAGCTTGTCCTATATGGCCTTTATTATGTTGAGGTATATGCTCTCTATACCCACTTTGTTGAGATCTTTCATCATAAATGGATGTCGAATTTATAAAATGCTTTTGTTTTGCATCTGTTGAGATGATCATATGATTTTTGTCTTTCATTTTGTTAATGTGATGTATCACATTGATTGATTTGCAGATGTTGAACCATCCTTGCATCCCACTTGAATGTGGTGTATGATCTTTTTAATGTATTGTTGGATTCGGTTTGCTAATATTTTGTTGAGTATTTTGCATTTAGGTTCATTAAGGATATTGGCTAATAATTTTCTTTCTTTTTTTTTTTTTTTCAGTATCCTTGGCTGGTTTTGGTGTCAGGGTAGTGCTGGCTTCATAAAATGTGTTTGGAAGGTTTCCCTTTCTTCAGTTTTTTCTTTGAAAGACTTTGAGGGGCTTCCCTGGTGGTGCAGTGGTCGAGAGTCCGCCTGCCAATGCAGGGGACACGGGTTCGTGCACTGGTCTGGGAAGATCCCACATGCCGCGGGGCGGCTGGGTCTGTGAACCATGGCAGCTGAGCCTGTGTGCCCGGAGCCTGTGGGAGAGGCCACACCAGTGAGAGGCCCATGTACCAAAAAACAAAAAAACAAAAAAAACAAAAAACTGCATGAAAGACTTTGAGAAGGATAGGTATTAAATCTTCTTTGCGTGTTTTGTAGAATTTGCCAGTGAAGCTATCTGGTTCTGGGCTTTTGTTTGTTGGGAGATGTTTGATTACTCTTTCAATTTCCTTACTAGTAATTTGTCTATTCAGATTTTCTATGAAATAACAGATTTTTGTATTGATTTTGTATCTAGCAATCTTGCTAAACTGAATTAATAATTTATTTCTAGATTATTTTTGTATTTCTATATATAAAATCATATCACCTGCAAATAATGACATTTTTGTGTCCAACCCTAATATATTTCTTTTTTTTGAATTTTATTTTATTTTTTTATACAGCAGGTTCTTATTAACTATCCATTTTATACATATTAGTGTATGTATATGTCAATCCCAATCTCCCAATTCATCATACCACCCCCACTGCTTTTCCCCCTTGGTCTCCATACGTTTGTTCTCTACATCTGTGTCTCAATTTCTGCCCTGCAAACCAGTTCATCTGTACCATTTTTCTAGGTTCCACATATATGCATTAATATATGATATTTGTTTTTCTCTTTCTGACTTATTTCACTCTGTATGACAGCCTCTAGATTCATCCACATCTCTACAAATGACCCAATTTTGTTCCTTTATATGGCTGAGTAATATTCCATTGTATATATGTACCACATCTTCTTTATCCATTCGTCTGTCGATGGGCATTTAGGTTGTTTCCATGACCTGGCTATTGTAAATAGTGCTGCAATGAACATTGGGGTGCGTGTGTCTTTTTGTATTATGGTTTTGTCTGGGTACATGTCCAGTAGTGGGATTGCTGGGCCATATGGTAATTCTATTTTTAGTTTTTTAAGGAACCTCCACACTGTTCTCCATAGTGGCTGTACCAATTCACATTCCCACCAACAGTGCAAGAGGGTTCCCTTTTCTCCACACCCTCTCCAGCATTTATTGTTTCTAGATTTTTTGATGATGGCCATTCTGACTGGTGTGAAATGATATCTCATTGTAGTTTTGATTTGCATTTCTCTAATGATTAATGATGCTGAGCATTCTTTCATGTGTTTGCTGGCAATCTGTATATCTTCTTTGGAGAAATGTCTATTTAGGTCTTCTGCCCATTTTTGGATTGGGTTGTTTGTTTTTTAATATTGAGCAGCATGAGCTGTTTATATATTTTGGAGATTAATCTTTTGTCTGTTCATTCGTTTGCAAATATTTTCTCCCATTCTGAGGGTTGTCTTTTTAATAGTTTCCTTTGCTTTGCAAAACCTTTTAAGTTTCATTAGGTCCCATTTGTTGATTTTTGTTTTTATTTCCATTTTCTAGGAGGTGGATCAAAAAAGATCTTGCTGTGATTTATGTCAAAGAGTGTTCTTCCTGTGTTTTCCTCTAAGAGTTTGATAATTTCTGGCCTTACATTTAGGTCTTTAATCCATTTTGAGCTTATTTTTGTGTATGGTGTTAGGGAGTGTTCTAATCTCATAATTTTACATGTACCTGTCCAGTTTTCCTAGCACCACTTATTGAAGAGGCTGTCCTTTCTCCACTGTTCATTCTTCCCTCCTTTGTCAAAGATAAGGTGACCATATGTGCGTGGGTTTGTCTCTGGGCTTTCTATCCTGTTCCATTGATCTATATTTCTGCTTTTGTGCCAGTACCATACTGTCTTGATTACTGTAGCTTTGTAGTATAGTCTGAAGCCAGGGAGCCTGATTCCTCCAGCTTCGTTTTTTGTTCTCAATATTGCTTTGGCTATTTGGGGTCTTTGTGTTTCCATACAAATTGTTAAATTTTTTGTTCTAGTTCTGTGAAAAATACCAGTGGTAGTTTGATAGGGATTGCACTGAATCTGTAGATTGCTTTGGGTAGTGGAGTCATTTTCACAATGTTGATTCTGCCAACTCAAGAGCATGGTATATGTCTCCATCTATTTGTATCATCTTTAATTTCTTTCATCAGTGTCTTATAATTTTCTGCATACAGGTCTTTTGTCTCTTTAGGTAGGTTTATTCCTAGATATTTTATTCTTTTTGTTGCAGTGGTAAATGGGAGTGTTTTCTAAATTTCACTTTCAGATTTTTCATCATTAGTGTATAGGAATGCCAGAGATTTCTGTGCATTAATTTTGTATCCTGCTACTTTACCAAATTCACTGATTAGCTCTAGTAGTTTTCTGGTGGCATCTTTAGGATTCTCTGTGTATAGTATCATGTCATCTGCAAACAGTGACAGCTTTACTTCTTTTCCAATTTGGATTCCTTTTATTTCCTTTACTTCTCTGATTGCTGTGGCTAAAACTTCCAAAACTATGTTGAATAAGAGTGGTGAGAGTGGGCAACCTTGTCTTGTTCCTGATCTTAGTGGAAATGCTTTCAGTTTTTCACCATTGAGGACGATGTTGGCTGTGGTTTTGTCATATATGACCTTTATTATGTTGCAGAAAGTTCCCTCTGTGCTTACTTTCTGCAGGGTTTTTTATCATAAATGGGTGTTGAATTTTGTGGAAAGCTTTCTCTGCATCTATTGAGATGATCATATGCTTTTTCTCCTTTAATTTGTTAATATGGTGTATCACGTTGATTGATTTGCATATATTGAAGAATCCTTGGATTCCTGGAATAAACCCCACTTGATCATGGTGTATGATCCTTTTAATGTGCTGTTGGATTCTGTTTGCTAGTATTTTGTTGAGGATTTTTGCATCTATGTTCATCAGTGATATTGGCCTGTAGTTTTCTTTCTTTGTGACATCCTTGTCTGGTTTTGGTATCAGGGTGCTGGTGGCCTCATAGAATGAGTTTGGGAGTGTTCCTCCCTCTGATATATTTTGGAAGAGTTTGAGAAGGATAAGTGTTAGCTCTTCTCTATATGTTTGATAGAATTCACCTGTGAAGCCATCTGTCCTGGGCTTTTGTTTGTTGGAAGATTTTTAATCACAGTTTCTATTTCAGTGCTTGTGATTGGTCTGTTCATATTTTCTATTTCTTCCTGATTCAGTCTTGGCAGGTTGTGCATTTCCAAGAATTTGTCCATTTCTTCCAGGTTGTCCATTTTATTGGCATAGAGTTGTTTGTAGTAATCTCTCATGATCTTTTGTATTTCTGCAGTGTCAGTTGTTACTTCTCCTTTTTCATTTCTAATTCTATTGATTTGAGTCTTCTCCCTTTTTTTCTTGATGAGTCTGGCTAATGGTTTATCAATTTTGTTTATCTTCTCAAAGAACCAGCTTTTAGTTTTATTGATCTTTGCTATCGTTTCCTTCCGTTCTTTTTCATTTATTTCTGATCTGATCTTTGTGATTTCTTTCCTTCTCCTAACTTTGGGGTTTTTTTTGTTCTTCTTTCTCTAATTGCTTTAGGTGCAAGTTTAGGTTGTTTATTCGAGATGTTTCCTGTTTCTTAAGGTAGGATTGTATTGCTATAAACTTCCCTCTAAGAACTGCTTTTGCTGCATCCCATAGGTTTTGGGTCACAACAGATTTCTGTGCATTAATTTTGTATCTGCAACTTTATGAAATTCATTGATTAGCTCTAGTAGTTTTCTGGTGGCATCTTTAGCATTCTCTATGTATAGTGTCATGTCATCTGCAAACAGTGACAGTTTTACTTCTTCTTTTCCAATCTGTATTCCTTTTATTTCTTTTTCTTCTTTGATTGCCGTGTCTAGGACTTCCAAAACTATGTTGAATAATAGTGGTGAGAGTGGACATCCTTGTCTTGTTCCTGATCTTAGAGGAAATGCTTTCAGTTTTGCACCATTGAGATTGATGTTTGCTGTGGGTTTGTCATATATGGCCTTTAGTATGTTGAGGTAGGTTCCCTCTATGCCCACTTTCTGGAGAGTTTTTAAAATAAATGGTGTTGAATTTTGTCGAAAGCTTTTCCTGCATCTATTGAGATGATCATATAGTTTTTCTTCTTCAATTTGTTAATATGGTATATCACATTGATTGATTTGTGTATACTGAAGAATCCTTGCATCCCTGGGATAAATCCCACTTCATCATGGTGTATGATCCTTTTAATGTGTTGTTGGATTCTGTTTGCTAGTATTTTGTTGAGGATTTTTGCATCTATGTTCATCAGTGATACTGGTCTGTAATTTTCTTTTTTTGTAATATCTGTCTGGTTTCGATATCAGGGTGATGGTCGCCTCATAGAATGAGTTTGGGAGTATTCCTTCCTCTGCAATTTTTTGGAAGAGTTTGAGAAGGATGGGTGTTAGCTCTTCTCTAAATGTTTGATAGAATTCACCTGTGAAGCCATCTGGTCCTGGACTTTTGTTTGTGGGAAGGTTTTTAATCACAGTTTCAATTTCATTACTTGTGATTGGTCTGTTCATATTTTCTATTTCTTCCTGATTCAGTCTCAGAAGATTATACCTATCTAAGAATTTGTCCAATTTCTTCCAGATTGTCCATTTTATTGGCATAGAGTTGCTTGTAGCTGTCTCTTAGGACGCTTTGTATTTCTGCGGTTTCTCTTGTAACTTCTCCCTTTTCATGTCTAATTTTATTGATTTGAGTCCTCTCCCTCTTTTTCTTGATGAGTCTGGCTAATGGTTTATCAATTTTGTTTATCTTCTCAAAGAACCAGTTTTTAATTTTATTGATCTTTGCTATTGTTTTCTTTGTTTCTACTTCATTTATTTCTGCTCTGATCTTTATGATTTATTTCCTTCTGCTAACTTTGGGTTTTGTTTGTTCTTTCTCTAGTTCCTTTAGGTGTAAGGGTAGATCATTTATTTGAGATTTTTCCTGTCTCTTGAGGTAGGCTTGTATTGCTATAAAGTTCCCTCTTAGAACTGCTTTTGCTGCATCCCATAGGGTTTGGATCATCATGTTTTCATTGTCATTTGTCTCTAGGTATTTTTTGATTTCTTCTTTGATTTCTTCAGTGATCTCTTGGTTATTTAGTAACGTATTGTTTAGCCTCCATGTGTTTGTGTTTTTTCCCTGTAATTGATTTCTAATCTCATAGCGTTGTGGTTAGAAAAGATGCTTGATATGATTTCAATTTTTTAAAATTTACTGAGGCTTGATTTGTGACCCAAGCTGTGATCTATCCTGGAGAATGTTCCGTGCACACTTGAGAAGAAAGTGTAATCTGCTGTTTTCAGATGGAATGTCCTATAAATATCAATTAAATCTGGTCTATTGTGTCATTTAAAGCTTGTGTTTCCTTATTAATTTTCTGTTTGGATGATCTGTCCATTGGTTTAAGTGAGGTGTTAAAGTCCCCCACTATTATTGTGTTACTGTTGATTTCCTCTTTTATAGCTGTTAGCAGTTGCTTTATGTATTGAGGTGCTCCTATGTTGGGTGCATATATATTTATAATTTTTATATCTTCTCTTGGATTGATCATTATGTAGTGTCCTTCCTTGTCTCTTGTAACATTCTTTATTTTAAAATCTATTTTTTCTCATATGAATATTGCTACTCCAGCTTTCTTTTGATTTCCATTTGCATGGAATATCTTTTTCTTCCCCTCACTTTCAATCTGTATGTGTCCCTAGGTCTGAAGTGGGTCTCTTGTAGACAGCATATAGATGGGTCTTGTTTTTGTATCCATGCAGTGAGCCTGTGTCTTTTGGTTGGAGCATTTAATTCATTCACATTTAAGGTAATTATCAATATGTATGTTCCTATTACCATTTTTTAATTGTTTTGGGTTTGTTTTTGTAGGTCCTTTTCTTCTCTTGTGTTTCCCACTTAGAGAAGTTCCTTTAGCATTTGTTGTAGAGCTGGTTTTGTGTTCCTGAATTCTCTTAGCTTTTGGTTGTCTGTAAAGCTTTTGATTTTTCCGTGGAATCTGAATGAGATCTTTGCTGGGTAGAGTGATCTTGGTTGTAGGTTCTTTCCTTTTAGCACTTTAAGTATATCATGCCACTCCCTTCTGGCTTGTAGAGTTTCTGCTGAGATATCAGCTGTTAACCTTATGAGAGTTCCCTTGTATGTTGTCATTTTTCTCTTGCTGCTTTCAAGAATTTTTCTTTGTCTTTAATTTTTGCCAATTTGATTACTGTGTGTCTTGGCGTGTTTCTCCTTGAGCTTTTCCTGTATGGGACTCTCTGCACTTCCTGGTCTTGGGTGGCTGTTTCCTTTCATGTTAGGGAAGTTTTTGACTATAATCTCTTCAAATATTTTCTCAGTCCTTTCTCTCTCTCTTCTCCTTCTGGGACCCGTATAATGCGAATGTTGTTGCGTTTAATGTTGTCCCAGAAGTCTCTTAGGCTGTCTTCATTTCTTTTCATTCTTTTTTCTTTAGTGTGTTCCGCAGCAGTGAATTCCACCATTCTGTCTTCCAGGTCACTTATCCGTTCTTCTGCCTCAGTTTTTCTGCTATTGATTCTTCTAGTGTATTTTTCACTTCAGTTATTGTGTTGTTCATCTCTGTTTGTTTTTTCTTTAATTCTCGATCTTTGTTAAACATTTCTTGCATCTTCTCAATCTTTGCCTCCATTCTTTTTCTGAGGTCCTGGATCATCTTCACTATCATTATTCTGAATTCTTTTTCTGGAATGTTTCCTATCTCCACTTCATTTAGTTGTTTTTCTGGGGTTTTATCTTGTTCCTTCATCTGGTAAATAGCCCCCTGCCTTTTCATCTTGTCTGTTTTTCTGTGAATGTGGTTTTTGTTCCATAGGCTGCAGGATTGTAGTTCTTCTTGTTTCTGCTGTCTGCCCTCTGTATATCATATTTCTTTGTCTTGCTTAATAGTTTTGGCTAGGACTCCTAGGGCAATGTTGACAAGAAGTGGGACAGTGACATCCTTATTTTGTTCCTTATATTAAACAGATAATTTTCAGTGTTTCCTCATTAAAACTTGTTTACTTATGGGTTTTTATTTTTATTTTTGAAAATATTTATTTATTTAGTTTTGGCTGTGCCGGGTCTTAGTTGCGGCACGTGGGATCTTCATTGAGGCATGTGGGATCTTTAGTTGCAGCATGCGGGGTTCTTAGTTGTGGCATGTGGACTTCTTAGTTGCGGCATGCATGCAGGATCTAGTTCCCCAAACAGGAATCGAATCCAGGCCCCCTGCATTGGGAGTGCAGAGTCTTACCCACTGGACCACCAGAGAAGTCCCTGCTTATGGATTTTTAAACTTTATTTTTATTTATTATTTTCATGTAAGGAGGATTCCATTCTATTCCTAGTGTGCTGAGCTTTTTCTTTCTAACTACAAAAGAATATTGAATTTCCCCTTTTTTTCTCCGTCTATTGAATTTTTGTTTTTCTTCTTGAACTTCTTAAAATGGCAAATTACATTGGTTGATTATTTTCAAGTGTTAAACCAAAACACAGTGTGAATTGCTGGTAAAAACCCTTCCTGGTTTATATCATTTAGCCATACTGCTAATTCAGGTTGCCACTTTAGTGGGCTTTCAAGGATGAGTGAAAGTAGGTGCATGTTTTCAGTGTGCCATCTTTACATGCAAGTTAGTAGTCAGTAATTTTTGCCAGCTGATTTATTATGTTGGCACCTTCACTTCTATGCAGTATTCCTTGCCACTCTTCTACCCCGAATCCTGCCATTGCTATTTGCATTGTCTTCTGGTTGTAAATGTAATATGAATGTTCCCAGCATTGTGCTTATACTACATTGCAAATATTTTATTTGTGCTAATTTTCCTTTATTGGCAGTGAACTCCTTGGTATCCAAATCTTGCATCTTTGTCTTTGTGCTATCAGATGCCTCACACAGTACATGTCTAGTAAATTTTGATGAAAGAGACTGGACAGGAAACTGCATCTTCCCCTGATATGTATCAAAAAATCCCTTACTGCCACATTACCATTTGCTGACTGCTAAGAGTGACAGCTGCCAAATGGTGTACAAGAATCGGTTTAAATGCCCCATGAGGTGTAGTAAATTACACTAGTATAGAGCCATTCTATTTAATCTTTCAAAGCATTTTCACAATTATCCTCTTCTTTGATCATCATAGCAACTGTGAAATAGGTAAATTAGTAACTCTAGCCTTGCTTTACACATAAGTAAATAGGGCCCAGGGAGACTAAATATTTATCCAAGACCATTTGGCTAATGTTTGGTCATATTTGGGTTAGAATCCAGGTCTCCAGCCATTTAATCTTGGGTTCTTCTCAATAGACCAGTGGTTCTGAAACTGTGGGTCTCAGGGGTTGGCACTGAATGGGGATGGGAGATAGGATGGAGGGTGAATGATCAGGGATCTGAGCCCTCCACCGCTCTCACAGTTCTGTTTTTGTCCCCTTTACACGTTACTCTTCCAAATAATTTTTCTTTTTGAAAATAGCTCTGTTGCTGATTACAACCTGAATTTACTAGTCTTTAAGCACATAATTGCTTTCTGGCACTATGTGATGTTTCAGTTTTACTTTGTACATTCCTTGTCCTAGACTTGGTATCAACCATTTCTCCAAGGAGTCCTGGTTCCTTTTGTGGGGAATGAAATTTAGAATATAATAACTGGGCTCTAGGTGTGCTTATTGCTACTCGTGCCTCATTATTTCTAACTCTTTTCAGGGACAGTACTAGGAAATTACCTTACCTTTTTTAAAAATCCGGAGTTTTTACTGATACATCTAATTTAAATCCAATGCCACAGTGTTTCTTATCTTCTCCCATTCCATTTTTGTATTGCCCTTCTCCCGTTATGAAAACCCTGCTTCCCAAATAACACTGCAAACAGCATTTACTCATTTTCTCTATCCTGAAATGCACACAAAACGGTATTAGAACAATGCCACCAGTACCCTTATTCAAAACAAAACTACTAAACAGAGTTCAAATTTTCTTTGTGGTTCTTTTTTTATCCTTAGTAAGTGTGAACAGTCAGAGAATTGTGTGCAAAATTTACTTGAATTAGTTATTTTCCCTGTGTGATTAAGTGTTCTATCAACTTGATGTATCGGTAGAGTCATTTGTTTTTGTTTGTATTCAATTTTAGAGTTTGGGTTTTAAAAATCCATTTTGATTTAACTTAAAAATATTTATAATATTTACACGTTTTATGGGTGAATATATATATTTACTCAGAGAAGTCCTGATCCCTATTTCTTCACTCTTCACCCCGTTTCCACCTACTCCACTCCATATAGATAATCATTTTCATCTGTTGTCTATCTTTTCTCTGCTTCTGTATACACACTCTTTTTTCTTCTTTCTTATTAAAATGGTAGAATAGTCCATACTCACCCTATTGTACCTAGCTTTAAACTTTTAAAAATATGTTTGAATTTATCAATTTATAACTTTAGTACTTTTTGTTTCTTGTTTAAGTATCCTTAACTTCCCAAAGGTCATGAAAATTTTCTACTATATTATCCTTTAAATTTTTAAAGTTTTGCCTCTTTCATTTAAGTCTTTAATCAATCTAGAGTTGATTCTACATATGGTGTGAGAGAGCGATCCATTTTTTTTTTTGCTGTTGTTTATTTTGTTTTTCAGTATGAATGTCCATTCATCCCATATAGTTTGTTGAGTAGTCTGTTTTTTACCCACTGATCTTTAATGTCGGTTTAGTTATATGTCAAGTTGATGCACTTTCATGGATTTGCTTTTGGGCTTTTTTTATAAATTTACTTATTTTTATTTATTTATTATCTTTGCTGTGTTGGGTCTTCGCTGCTGCACGTGGGCTTTCTCTAGTTGCAGCGAGTGGGGCCTACTCTTCTTTGCAGTGCACGGGCTTCTCATTGCAGTGTGTTTTCTTGTTGCGGAGCACGGGCTCTAGAGTGTGCAGGCTTCAGTAGATGCAGCACGTGGGCTCAATAGTTGTAGCTTGTGGGCTCTAGAGCGCAGGCTCAGCACATGGGCTTAGTTGCTCCGCGGCATGTGGGATCTTCCCGGACCAGGGCTCGAACCTGTGACCCCTGCATTGGTGGCAGATTCTTAACCACTGTTCCACCAGGGAAGCCCTGGGCTCTTTCTTTTTTTTCTGTTTTACCTGTCATTTCATCTATTTCTGAGAAAAATCTCTTATTTTTAAATTTCAGACATATTTTTTCATTCTACTATTTCAGTTTTTAAAAATAGTTACTGTTTCTCTGCTGGAGGATTTTCTACTGTTCATTCATTTGAATGTTTTTCTTCTATGTTCTTGAGGATACTTACAATAAAATCTTTGCTAATTCTAACAAATGGTCAGTCAGTCTCCACTGATTACCTTTTCTCTTGAATGTGCATCACATTATTCTATTTCTTTATATGTCTAGCAATTTTGAATTATATCCTGGATGCTGTAAAGGTATTTTGTAGACTCTGAATTCTGTTATATTCCTCTGAGAATGTTGATTTTGCAGGCAATTAACTTTGCTGAACTCAGACTCCTATATACGTCTACTTTGCCGGTGAAATCTCTGCTTAACTACTCTAGCCTTAGCAGAGCTGCTTAGAGTCTGTTCCACACATGCACAGTTCAGGGATCAGCCAGAGATGTGGGAAGAATTTATATACAGAATTTGGGACTTTCCCTTTTCAGCTCTCTTCTTTGCTGGACTTCTCCCCTCAGTTTTTAGCTATTGTTTCTGCCCAAACTCTGTCCTTTGGTTTTTCAAGCCACTGACATTACAGACTGAGTTTCAGCCAACTAATTCCTGCCCTCAAATAAAAATCCACTTGAAAATGGAAAACTCACCCAGTTCTGTTACCTTTATCTAAGTGTAGACTCCTACCCAGTTTCGGCCTGCTTTTATTTTGTTCTTATTTTTTTATTTTGAAAGACACTTCTTTTTTTAACTTAATTTTTATTGGAGTATAGTTGATTTACAGTGTTGTCTTAGTTTCAGGTGTACAGCAAAGTGAATCAGTTATGCATATACATATATCCACTCTTTTTTAGATTCTGTTCCCATAGGGGTCATTACAGGGTATTGAGTACAGTTTCCTGTGCTGCACAGTAGGTTCTTATCAGTTAGCTATTTAATATATAGTACTGTGTATATGTCAATCCCAATCTCCCAATTTATCCCTCCCCTCCCCCTTTCCCCCTTGGTAACTATAAGTATGTTTTCTACATCTGTGACTCTATTTCACAAAAAGTGGAGTTTTGTAAATAGGTCCATTTGTACCATTTTTTAGATTCCACATATAAGCTACCTGCTTTTAGTTGCTTTCGAGTTCTTTCAGGAAGTTGTCTTTTATATTTATTCTAGAATTTTAGTTCGTATATGTGGAGAGTTAGTCTGAGAGGAGCTACTCAGTCATTATTAGGAACAGAGTACCCACACTATTTTATTTATTTTGGCTTTTAATTAAACTTGTATCTTGTATAACAAGTCCCCTCACCTTAGTCTAATTCTTCAGAAATGTATTAGATGTTCTTGTGTAGAACCTGAAGACTTACATAGTAACGCTTCTGCCTCCCAAGTATGAATGGAAGGACTTCAGAATTAGTCATGACAAAGAAAGGATATGTGAAATATAGGGAAGGAAGTTGTTTGTTTATGCATTGTACATGCAACTCTAATGTCAGGGATGATGGCAACCTGAGACACAGGCATGATATACATGTGCATGTCTGGTGTGTTGAGGGAAGGCCATTTAATCACCAGGACAGGATATTTGGGGACAGTAAGTATTTTAGTTGAATGCAGAAACACCTGGGAAGTTTGCAAATGGAGACATGGGTGATTTAGTAGGCTATGGCAGGAGTCAGGTGAACTGAGAAGCTGAACCAAAGCAGTGTTAATCAGAATGCAGAAAGGGACCAGATTTGAAAGAGAATTAAAAACTGATAAACCTTGTATTCAGTGATATGGTGCTGAAGGAAATATTTATAAGGGTAAGACACATTTTCTCCATTACTCAAATCACAGCATGCATTAACCTCTTACTTGGCTTACACATATAATAACACTCTAGAAAGTCTAGAAAAAGAGGAAAAATCACCCCAAATTCCACTATCCTAATAAAATAACAAATATTTTATATCCCCTTCCAGGCCTTATTCAGAAACAAAGGTATATTTTTCAAATATGTAATCATACCCCATGTTGAATGTCCTTGATACATCATAATTTTGTATTATTTCTATCATCTCAGTGAATAAGAAAATTTCATCTTGCTCTTGTCTTCATAATTACATCATTTTTAATGTCTGCATATTATTCCATTATTTCACACACCCCAACTTTCTCTACCATTATTCAATTTCTTGGACATTTATATTGCCACTAACACTACTGTAAATAATGCTCCATGGGAATTCCCTGGCGGTCCAGTGGTGAGGACTCCGTGCTTCCGCTGCACGGGGCCAGAGTTTGATCCCTCGTCGGGAAACAGATCCCACAAGCTGTGCAGCGCAGCCAAAGGAAAAGAAAAAGCTCCATGAACATGTTTATGTATATAATTAGTCTTTCCCTTTTGTGGGTGATTGATTGTCAGCATTAAGGCATCTGTAGTAGAGTTGATACATTTAATATTGTTTCATGTATTTTAATATTTACTCCCTAGAGCCCTGACATTACAAAGCCCTTAGAGTGATATGTGTGAGAATCTTTATATTCTAGATCATTACTAAGAGAAGGGACTTTGCCTGTTGATGGCTGTAGCATCTAGCATAGTGCCTATTATTAAGAGTCGTAAGAGCTGTGTTTTGAATGAGTAAATCACTGAATAAATGAGTTCAGTTGTCTTCTGTGGAGAGTTGAACTCATTTCTTGCCATCTGGATGCAGTTTGATTTCAGGTGTACCCTGTGATATTGGCAAGCTCTGGAGAGCCATTTAGATAGTCACTCCTGCAATCTGGATTTTACAGAAGTCTGGAATGTTGCCCTGAGAACACAATCTGCAACAGCCTCTGTCTGGGATTTTTACTTTTGCTTCCTGGATCACTACAGACCCAAGTATTTCCATGGGCTTCCTTCTGGAAAACAAAACAAAGAATGTGCTCTTTTCTTTCTGGAGGAAACTTTCCCATTAGTTTCTACCTCAGTGGGACAGGTCCTTGTAGGGCAGGCTAAACTTGGGCCAGAACGTTTGGAAATCTTGACTCTATTCTCTCCTTGGCTTCAGAAAACAACTGGGATCACGCTCAGCTTAGACTGGATAAGTTTCTGTTTTGTTGTTGATGCTTTTTATTTTTTTTTCTTTTTTTGTAAAGGGAGCATAACAATTTTGGTTCAGATCAGTGTGTAAAAAAGAAGGTTGGTAATAAGAATCATAGAATTATAGAATAGAGAGCTTCTATCGATGTCATTTTTCTTTTACTAAAAATAATAATGACTACTTATGGCATTTTGTGCCAGGCCTTGCTCTAGCACTTTCCTTACATGACTTCACTTAATTTAATCATCACAACAACCCAGCCTTATGAAGTAGGTATTATGATTTCCACTCTGTAAATTAGGAAAATGCTGAAAGATTTTTTTTTAATTGAAGTATAGTTGATTTACAATGTTTTGTTAATTTCTGCTCTATGGCAAAGTGACTCAGTTATACATCTATATACATTCTCTTTTATATTCTTTTCCATTATGGTTTATCCCAAGATATTGAATATAGTTCCCTGCGCTTAAAGATCTTAAGTCATCTTTTCATAAGCACACACAAGTGGTGGAGTAAGGATTCAAAAATAGGTCTGGCTGATACCAGTGTTCATGCCTGTATATCCATTTGCAAAGCACTTTCCTTTCGATTCTGCTCTCTAAATCACAGCTGCAGCATCAGGAAGGAGACTGATTAGTCCTGTGAGGCAGAGGTGGAGACAGAGATTCAGAGATCATGTTCTTTGCCATCCAAGTTCTCACAGGGAAGAATGATAAGAGCCAGGTTGTACATGTGGACTGTCTCATTCCCTGTCCCATACCCTTTCCACTGCTCCCCCTGGAGAGCTCTCTGAATCTTCCCGTTATAGCTGAGGAAACTGGGGCCCAGAGTATTGCAGTGATTTACCAAGGTCATACAGCTGGCTAGCAAACTAAGACTGGAGCCCAGATTTTCTGCCTCCCAAGCTAGTGTCTTTATTATTATGTCTACATGGCAAACAAAAGCTAGTTGTTAAAGAATTTTCAATGTGAGTTATATTCCAAATCAGAAAAGACATTAACGCAGTCCCTCCAGTGCAGAGACATTTAACCCATCATCTTCATTTTGTTAAAATCTCCTCCATCATATGAGATACATAGTCGATCTGTTAATCATCAAGTATGTACTGAGTGACTAATATAAATGTGCTTAGCACTGGGAACAGCCCCTGAGTGGGGTCTCCATGGTCAGTCTATGAAAAGTCTCAGGATTAGCAGCTCTCCCTCCTCCAGTGTAGACCTCAAAAGAGTCAAAGTAAATAGAATTTTCTGCCTCAACAGCTGTATTTATTTTGGGCTGTTTCTCCACCTACAACGCCCATTTGCTGTCCTTGGAGCTTCTGAACCTGTTTATTTTCAACCTCCCAGAGGCAGCCAGCTGTTGTATTCCTGTGTCATGGCAGAGAGAAGTCTGCTGGAGGGAAGCAAGCCATTTCAAAAGCGTAAAGGAAATAACCTAGAGTTTACCAACTGAGGCTATTTCCTGAGCAGGACACCAACCCTGCTCTCAAATATCTTATTCAAATAGCTTAACAAGACATAACTAGAGACAGAACTTGAGCACCGAAAATTACACAATAAAATAAAAAGAGCTAAGGAGTAATATAGACTCAGGTCTTAAGTGATATCAAGTGAATGTGATTGAACAGTCTCCTAGTTGAACAGTCTCCTAGTCAGTTAGACGGGACAAAACTCAGAGAAATATTTTGTTTGGGCTACAAATTTGCTTCTTTATGTGCTTGCTTTTTAGTGACCCAATATTTAAAAACTGAGAGCATTTACCTAAAAATCCAGATTTCTGACTCCTTCTGAAAAAAAAAATGGAAGGTCTACTAATATGTGTTTGTCCTTGTGTTGGGTAACTATGGGCTGGAGAGGTGGGTGTGTTAGGTGAAACACACTCCCCAGTTTGCCACAGTCCTCAGAGGTAGTGTGACAAGCACTGTGGCAGGCATGACAGCTCATTGACTACTCACATAAGACTCTACTAGGTAGGTGTTATCCTTCCTATTTTATAACTGGGAAAAGCGAGGCTCAGAAAGGTTATGTGGTCAGCCAGAAGCCACCTACTTAGTGAATAGCTAGGATTCACACCCATGGCTGCCTGAGTACGTCCCTTCTAGATGCTGCCTCCCAGAGAACTAGGAAGTGATAAAGCTGGGTCTTGAATCCAGACTGACTCCAAGCCTACTGGCCATTCTAAAATGTCATACTATGTCAGAGGCACAGACCCTGCTACATGCAATGGAAGCAAGCAAGTATGTCACGATGAACCAAGAAGAAAAGAACCATTCCTACTGCGAAATGACTTACAAGTCCAGGAATAACTTCTGAAGATAATACATTGTGATAGAAAAATTATAAATAGGCCAGACTATCACCAAACATTTGACCGGTGCTTCTTAGGTAGGTTGAAAGTTTTGGCCATTAGCAGCATACTAGAGTTACTCGAAAGCACTGTTCGGTATTTTTATGGGAAGGATTGAATCCTGTGAGGAAGCTAAACAAGGAGTACAAATTCCAAATGGCCTGGGCAGAGTAAAGGAGCAGGAAGACCTGTATTCTAGGCCTTGGAGGGCAGATCTAGGCCCACCGTCCCCTGGGCAGTGGCCACCAAGGGCTGGACCTCAAAGAGACTGAAGCACCATGTCAAAACTCATCACTTTGTCTAAAGCTTATCTTGGGTAGTGGAAATACAAAAGATTTAAATGTCAGTTATTCTGTTTTGTATTTTTTTAAAAAAGTGTTCATAAGTTGCAAAGCTTGGAATCAAGTCCAGGACTTCTTGGGTTCTCTCTACTATATGTCACCTTCCAGAAAACAGATGGTAGAGAGGGGAGGGGAAGGTATTCCAGGTAGGGGATGCTGTGTTAGGAAATTTCAGATTCTGTTTGGATAGAGAAGGAAACAAAATAATAGAGGTTGAAGCCTCTGACAACAGTCACCAGATTTATCACTTACCCTGTTATCACAGGTTGCAGAGGACTGATCATGCTGTCACCACTGAGATGCCCAAGGGCCGTATCTCTAATGACCACTCTGCCCTTTTTACTCTCCTTTCATCGGCCATTTAGCCCCACTGCAGGCCATTTAGCCTCCCTACTCCAAGTTCCTGGATCAGTCTTCTTCCTGATCAAGGTAAGTTATAGGCCGGTGGGTAAACCATGAACCAGCTGTAATGGGAGTAATGTGTAATAACAGCAACAAAATCCAAAATGACAATTGCTATAACAGTAATAACAGCAGTTACTTATACTGAGCCATTTCTGCATTCTAAACACTTTGTTAGGGCTTCCCTGGTGGCGCAGTGGTTGAGAGTCCGCCTGCTGATGCAGGGGACGCGGGTTCGTGCCCCGGTCCGGGAAGATCTCATGTGCCGCAGAGCGGCTGGGCCCGTGAGCCATGGCTGCTGAGCGTGCGCGTCCGGAGCCTGTGCTCCGCAACAGGAGAGGCCACAACAGTGAGAGGCCCGCGTACCAAAAAAAACACAAAAAACAACATTTTGTTAAATAACTTACATGCTTTAAACCATTTAACTATTATATTGTCCTGTAAAGTCTCTATTATGAGGAGACAATTCTCTGAGGGTCTCTTGCATTTCTGCACATCTTGTGAGCAAGGCACTGGCTCCCCTTTGTTCCAGACTAACTTTTAAAAATTTTATTTACTTATTTTTGGCTGCCTTGGGTCTTCGTTGCTGCACACAGGCTTTCTCTAGTTGCGGTGAGCGGGGGCTACTCTTTGTTGCAGTGCGCAGGCTTCTTATTGTGGTGGCTTCTCTTGTTGCGGAGCACAGGCTCTAGGCGTGTGGGCTTCAGTAGTTGTGGCACGTGGGCTCAGTAGTTGTGGCTCCCAGCCTCTAGAGTCCAGTCTCGGTAGTTGTGGCGCACGGGCTTAGTTGCTCCGGGGCATTTGGGATCTTCCGGACCAGGGCTCAAACCCGTGTCCCCTGCATTGGCAGGCGGATTCCCAACCACTGCGCCACCAGGGAAGTCCCCCAGACTAACTTTTGAAGGATGCTTGTATAACAAACAGCCTTGGAAGATAGAAACGGTGTTTCCTGTCAGAGCAAAGGAGAGACATGTTTATTGACCATTATAAATGATTCATGTTCCTTAAACTCAAGGCTTTTTTTGTAACACAACCTTCATTGCATCTCCGTGTGGGAAATGGGGCTTTTGGGGAGCCAGCACAGAAATGGCTGATCCTCTGGCTACTGCTTTTGCCGTTAAGTAACTGTCCTTTGCCTCTGACCCAGGAATTTTATGTCTTCTACTAGCACCCATGAAACTGTGGCAGGCTAATCTATTAGTTTGCAAGTAAGGCAGTGTCTCAGAGTCTACATGGTCTTTGAAAGATTTTATTATTCCCATTTTACAGATTAGAAACTGAGGTTGTTGGAGGTGTTTTCAACTGCTCGTATTTATTATATCTGATCCTATACTTCAGTCTGTTGCCTGGATATTTGGCTTTTAGAGATTAAATCTCCATTTTGAAGCATATTTCTGGCACCCAAGTCCCAGTTTTATTCTCTGTTCCTGAGATAGTCGTCTATTCATCTATGCCAGTGTTTATTCAGTGCATAATATCTGTGTTGTTCTCGTCAGTTCTCCTAGGGAATGAAATCTTTCCTTGAACTCCAACTCCCATATCTCATAGTATTGTGGCAGAAATTAAGTAAAAATAATGGATGTAAAAGCACCTAACACAAATGATTCTCAAACTTTAGGTGGTATCTGAAATACTGGCATATTTCTCTTAAAATGCAGAACCCCAGACCTCATCCCAAGAGATTCTGAATCAGTAGATCTAGATTAAAATAAAAAACCAGGATTTCCATTATCTTAGTCCTTGCTTACTTCTTGTCCTGTCCTTCCTTACCCTGTGCTTTATGTTCTAGTGACTCCTAGCTGTGTGTAATTCTCTCTGCTTCTGCTCTTCTGTACTTTGGCCCTCTTTCTTCTCTAACTAGAAGAGCTAACCCCTCCTTATCCTTTAGCTCAGGTGTCTCTTCCTTTAGGAAGCCTTCCCCATCTAATGAGGGGATATCATTTCTTCATCCTCCCAAAGCTTGCTGTTGCTTACCTCTATCATTTACTTGTACGTTTTATTAAGATTATGTGTGTCTCCACCAGCAGACTCTCAATTCCTTGAGGGCAGGTAATTTGTCCTATTCACTTTTACACTTTACATGGGAAGCCTTTTATGGAATAGTAGAGTATCTGGTTCACAACAGGTACTGGGCTTTGAAATCAATTTTTGTTGAATGAATAAAAGAACGGGGCTTCCCTGGTGGCGCAGTGATTAAGAATCCGCCTGCCGATGCAGGAGACCAGGTTCGAGCCCTGGTCCTGGAAGATCCCACATGCCGCGGAGCAACTAAGCCCGTGCGCCACAAGTGCTGAGCCTGTGCTCTAGAACCCGCACATCACAACTACTGAAGCCTGCATGCCTGGAGCCCATGCTCCACAACAAGAGAAGCCACCGCCGTGAGAAGCCCACGCACTGCAGCAAAGAGTAGCTCCCGCTAGCTGCAACTAGAGAAAGCCCGTGTGCAGCAACGAAGACCCATCTCAACCAAAAATAAAATAAATAAATTAAAAAAAAAGAGAAAGAAGCCATTTGTTTGCAGAAAGCTTTCAATATAAAATCCCATTGGGACTTTCCTGGCAGTCCAGTTGTTAAGACTCCATGCTTCCACTGCGGGGGGCGTGAGTTCAATCCCTGGTCAGGGAACTAAGATCCTACATGCTGTGCAGCCTGGCCAAAAATTTTTTTAAAAAGTCTATTAATGATAATACTCTTGATTTTCTTAAAAACGTTTATTTCATGTGAGGTAAGACCAGAAATATGAGGAAAGAGAGAGAAAGCAAGAAGTTGAATTTTAGCATGGGTAGAGAGAGTAAAAGATAATATAGCCTGGCCTCCTCATTGTTTTTTCTTTTCCATTATGGTTTATTAGAGGATATTGAATATAATTCCCTGTACTATACAGTAAGACCTTGTTGTTTATCCATCCCATATATAATAGTTTGCATCTGCTAACCCCAAACTCCCAGCCCCTTCTTCCCCCACTCCTCCTCCGCCTTGGCAACCACAAGTCTGTTCTCTATGTCTGTGAGTCTGTTTCTGTTTCGTAGATAAGTTCATTTGTGTCATATTTTAGATTCCACATATAAGTAATATCATATGGTATTTGTCTTTCTCTTTCTGACTTACTTCACTTAGTATGATAATCTCTAGGTCCATCCGTGTTGCTGCAAATGGCATTATTTCATTCTTTTTAATGTCTGAGTAGTATTCCATTGTATATATACCAGATCTTCTTTTCTTTTTAATTAAAAAAAAATTTATTTATTTATTTATTTATTTCTGGCCGTGTTGGGTCTTCGTTGCTGCATGTGGGCTTTTCTCAGTTGCGGTGAGCGGGGGCGACTCTTCGTTGTGGTGTGCGGGCTTCTCATTGTGGTGGCTTCTCCTGTTGCGGAGCATGAGATCTAGGCTTGCGGGCTTCAGTAGTTGGCACGCGGGCTCAGTAGTTGTGGCTCGTGGGCTCTAAAGCGCAGGCTCAGTAGTTGTGGCAGACAGGCTTTGTTGCTTCACGGCATGTGGGATCTTCCCAGACCAGGGATCTGAACCCGTTTCTCCTGCATTGGCAGGTAGATTCTTAACCACTGTGCCTCCAGGGAAGTTCTTTTTAAATTTTTACTGGAGTATAGTTGATTTACAATGTTTTGTTAGTTTTAGGTGTACAGCAAAGTGATTCAGTTATACATATACATATATCCACTCTTTTTTAGATTCTTTTCCCATATAGGTCATTACAGACTGTTGAGTAGAGTTCCCTGTGCCATACAGTAAGTCCTTATTAGTTATCTATTTTATATATAGCAGTGTGTATATGTCAATCCCAATCTCCCAATTTATCCCTCCCCTCCCTTTCCACCCTGGGAACCATGAGTTTGTTTTCTACATCTGTGACTCTATTTCTGTTTTGTGAATAAGTTCATTTGTACCATTTTAAAAATTTTACTTATTTTTATTTATTTATTTTTGGCTGCGTTGGGTCTTCGTTGCTGTGTGCAGGCTTTCTCTAGTTGCGGTGAGCAGGGGCTACTCTTTGTTGCGGTGTGCGGGCTTCTCATTGCGGTGGCTTCTCTTGTTAAGGAGCATGGGCTCTAGGTGTGTGGGCTTCAGTAGTTGTGGCATGTGGGCTCTAGAGCGCAGGCTCAGTAGTTGTGGCACCTGGGCTTAGTTGCTCCATGGCATGTGGTATCTTCCCAGACCAGGGCTCGAACCCATGTCCCCTGCATTGGCAGGTGGATTCTTAACCACTGTTCTACCAGGAAAGTCCCTGTACCCTTTTTTTAGATTTCACGTGTAAGCGATATCATATGATATTTGTCTTTCTCTGTCTGACTTACTTCACACATCTCTAGGTCTATCCATGTTGCTACAAATGGCATTATTTTGTTCTTTTTTATGGCTGAGTAATATCCCATTGTATATATGTACCACATCTTCTTTATCCATTCCTCTGTTGATGGACATTTAGGTTACTTCCATATTCTGACCCTTGTAAATAGTGCTGCAATGTATTTTGGGGTGCGTGTATCTTTTTGAAGTATGGTTTTCTCCGGATATATGCCCAGGAGTGGGATTGCTGGATCATATGGTAGCTCTATTTTTAGTTTTTTTAAGGAACCTCCATACTGTTCTCCATAGTGGCTGCACCAATTTACATTCCCACCAACAGTGTAGGAGGGTTCCCTTTTCTCCACACCCTCTCCAGCATTTGTTATTTGTAGACTTTTTAATGATGGTCATTCTGACCAGAATGAGGTGATACCTCATTGTAGTTTTGATTTGCATTTCTCTAATAATTAGTGATGATGAGCATCTTTTCATGTGCCTATTGCTGGCCTCCTCATTTTACTGAGAAGGAAACTGAGATTAGAGAGAATAGGAATAACATCACATAGCTTGTTAGTGGCAAAGCGAGATTGGAAGCTTCATCTCTGGTTTTTCAGTCTTAAGCTCTCTAGACTAATCATGGTCCCTCCCTTCCACTAAGTCATGACCCTACCCAAAGCCCAGCTAAGGTTTTCACCATCCTGGCTTTTATTTACCTCATCTGATATTAATAATGCTGTTATTTCACATTATCTGAACAATTACTACACCATGTTTTCTTTACGTAAATTTTGTTTTCTCTGATGTATACCCAGTGTTGTGGGGTATTTTTTAAAAGCTTTCATTGTGTTTATCTTCGATGTTTAATTAGAGTTTTGCTTCTGTATCCTGTGAATCAAATTTGCCTCCCCATCTTGACTGACTAGTTTTGATCTAATAGGTTTTTCTAGAAAAATGACTCTTTCGCTAGTATTTAGGGGAGGAAAATGTGGTATAACATTAAAAAAAATAAGCCTCCTTGGCTTCCCAAATTTCATCCAAAATGTAATCATCTCCATGTGTGTTTCTTCTCTCACTTTTATAATCAGATGTGGAAAATATTTAACATCCCATTGAGTCCTCCAGTTTCAATCAGTACACATGATAAATTGCATGGGGGTGTTTAATTTGCCTTGCAATGGAAACCTTTATCTTTGCCCTGTGGCCTGACTGTAGTTTAATAAAAGAAAGGCCCTTTGAATAGGTCTTGTGCAATGTGGGGTCCCAACTAGGTCTATGAATAATTTATTAGGCAAGGATCTTGTTTCTGTTTATGAAATACTATTCTGGAGACCGTTAGGGCTAGACCTGTGCAGTAGTCACAGAGTTCTTCTTGAGTTCCAGGTAGAAATATGCAGAAAATTATTGTGGCTGTAACTCCTCAAGCATATGGCTAGGTTCAGGGCAATCTGTTAACTTCTTGTGTTGTGTCCAAAAGTTTCCAGTTATCAACAAAAGATGGCATACCAGCCCGATTACTCCTGATGTATTCCAGTCAAGGATTCCAAGTAACCATAGTTGTGTGGGCGTATGTGGTCTGAAATAACAGGAATCAGTGAAAATTTCAAGTGTAAATACACAACGGAGATCATTTACATATCACAACCAGATGAACGTATCCCACTGAGCTGAGTGTTCTTTCCACAGGAAGCAGGAATTTTTGGGCCACCTCCCAACCCCTGATTCTCAGCGGTTGTAAACTATTTGAGATACATTTTGTTTCGAGTTTTGCAACAGACTTCTCTAACAGCTTATTTGCTTCATGTGTCAACAAACTTGAAAAACTAGCCTCTTACATAAGATAATGAGAAATGTGAAAAGCTATTGTTAGTGGCCTGGTTCCCCCCAAAACTTGGTCAAAGATATTACAGACTGTGACATGGAAGTGGGCTTATCTTGATGGGTCTTAGTATGTCCCTTCAGTTCCTAGATAACTCTTATGCTCATTGGAATGAATTGGCTTGGGATCCTTTTCAAGGATGTTTATATTTAGTGACTCCGTGAGCCAAAAAATAACAGAGTAAGAGAGGGAAAAGTGGACTTTGCATCATTCCAGGAAAATAGTTGCTGCCTGCTTTGGAGGCAAGTTATCCCCAGGGATGAGGGCACAGGGAGATCCCGGAGAGCAAAGTCCTGACCGCCCAGGTCCTGTGACCACACTCAACACTTTCTTCATCTGCTCAGATATTAGCAGAAACTACCAAGCCTGTCTGTGAAAGTGGCAAAAGTTCAAGCTTGATCTTCCCAAAATGCAGCTCAGATGAAGTCGCTGAATTTTTACCGGTTCTCCATCATTTATAAAATTAAGTGCAAACTCCTCAGCCTGGCTCTCAATACCCTCCCCAAATAATTATCCAATCTTATCTTCCATTAATCACACAGATTCTGAGAAAACTAGATTACTGGCTAGTCCATGAAACAACCCCTATCTTTTCTATTTTGTTGTCTTTGTTTATGCCGTATGACAAACACTATTGATATTGGTACAGTTATTAACTCTAGTATTTGTTGAGTACTGACTGTGTACCAGGCACCATGTGATGACTGTCCATGCATTGTCTTATTTAATTCTCATAACAGTCTGGACACAGACTTACTAATTAATTGCTTAAGATCACAGAACCTGCAAGTGGCAGAGTAAGGATTTTGATCCTCTCATTGTCATATGTCTGACATGAGAGCCCTCATTATACTGCCTCTGGACTTCCATAAAAAATCTTATCTCTGAGAGAGATCATTTTCTCTTCCTTTTTTTTTTGATAATATGTAATTTTATTTGTTAATTGTCCTTTTGAATGCACTTTTGAGGTGGCCGAAATGTAAAGGAAAAAGTAAATCAGCTGAAAAGACAAGAATAGGTTAATCCAAAGCGTCAGTGCTATCATTTCAAAGCATCAGTGCTATCATTTAGCTGAATGGCTATACAGTGAAATACTTTCATAATATATTTTTAAAAAATGTTATTGTAGTATAATTGATTTACAATGTTGTGTTAGTTTCAGGTGTACAGCAAAGTGAATCAGTTATACATTCTCTACCAATTTTAAAACTAATCACCTAGCAATCGTTCTGACCTCTTCCCTAACTACATCATGACTCTGTATTTTCTATATCCCATGCAACACCGTGGTCTTGCTCAGAGTAGGTCTTCATTTGTTCTAGGCAACTCTCTGATTATCTGGAGATCAGCACAGGATTCTGAAAAGGAAAGCATACTAGGCCAAAAGGAGGATTTGGTGAGGTTGATCTCTGTCATCCCAGCCTCTCTCTGCGCTCCTCTTTTCTTCCTGAGAGAAGGTCCCATTCTCCAGTGCACCTTTCTAAACTTTGTGTTTAGAGACGTAACACTGGAAACTTGAAATTGGCCAAGTGGGAGTATTTACACTATGGAAATCAGCTGACACTACAAATTAGGACCCCTGCCCCCCACCAAGGAGCTGGCTTGCCAGTATGCTAGGGTCTGCCCAAAGATGTGAGGGACACGTGATTCCAGTTGCCTCTAGCCTTTTCCCTGCTCCCTTTGACCCTCTCAACTTTTGGACCCACAGAACTTTGTTAGGTGCCTTCTATAAGCAGATACTCTGCCAGGTGATATGAAGAATACTATGATTACTGCCATCTAATTCCTCACGAGGAAAGTAACAGGTACATGAATAACATGAATAATTGCTAACTGATAACCTTATTTGTTCTTTTCTCTTGATTTGTTTTAAAATTAAAAGTATACATATTTACATATATGAGAGTATAGAAAAAATGTAAGTGCCATGAGGGTAGGAACTTTACTTTTCACTACTTCTGCCCAAATGCTAGAACAGGGTGAGGCGTGTGCTAGGTGTTAAACAGTGAATGAATTTCATTACAGATTAAAAAACTGAAAAGAATATACTAAAACACTAACAATGCTTATCTATGAATAGTGGGATCATGGGTCATTTAAATTTTATCCTTCCTCTTCCTCCTCTTCTTCTTCCTCCTCCTCCTCTTCTCCTTCTTTTTCTTCCTCTTCCCTCTCCGTCTCCCTTCTCTTCCTCCTCCTCCCCCTCCTCCTCCCCTCCCCTCCCCTCCCCTCCCCCTCCCCTCCCCCTCCCCCCTCCCCCTCCCCTCCCCCTCCCCCTCCTCCCCCTCCCCTCCCCCTCCTCCTCCTTCTTCTTCCTCTTCCTCTCCTTCTTCCTTCTTCTTGTTTTTCCTTCTTGTTCTTCCTCTTCCTCTCCTTCTTTCTTTTTCCTTCTTCTTCTTCCTCTTCCTCCTCCTCTTCCCCTTCCCCTCCCCTTTCCCTTCACCTCCTTTTCTTCTTCTCCTTCTTCTCGCCTTATCTGTATTTTGCAAAATTTTAATAATGTGCTTGTATTATGTTGGAAGACAAATAAAAATAAAAGAAAAAACAACTGGAATTATGCAACGTAGCAAACATTAAGAGGCAGAAGGCACAGAAACATAAGCCTTATTGAAGTCTAGTTTCAGGAGAGTCTTGTGGCAAGGCTTCTTGAAGGAAAAGAGGCTTGAGGTGCATTTAAAATCTCTTTCCCTTATAGTCATTTTACGCTAGCTACCGCAGGGGAAGAACCAGGTAAAATAGTTTACACTAAGGGCTGAGTGACTGGCAGCTGACGACACCATCCCTCCCAGGAACTGAAAATCCAAACAGGGGGACTGTGCAGTAAAATCTTCTAGAGCTTTACCATTTATTTTCATTTGCTTCTTTATCAATTACGGAGAAATGTACATTAATATCTCTTACTATGGTAGCAGATTTGTCAGTCTCTCCTTCAAATAAAGTGCTTCATTCTGTGTAATTTTTTCAGATCTATTTTCCAGGTCACTAGTTTTCCTTTCATCTGTGTCTAAACCAATATTTAAACCTTCCATTGAGGTTCAAATTTTAACTATTAATTTTTAATCTTTAGACATTTAAAAATTTGGTCTTTTTCCACTTTGTCTCATCAATTTTGATACTTTAAATACTTTTGTACAGTTCTTTAAACTTAGTTTGTATTTGGTATCTGGTAATTCCAGCATCTGCTGTCTGTTTAAAGCTGACCCTACAGTTTAGTTATTTCATGATGATGATTGAGATGATGACTTGTTTCCAAATACGCTCAGCAACTTTTAAAATTGCGTACCAATTCCTCTGGCATCCTTAAGACCTGTCTTTAAGTGTGTTCTTCAAGAGAGGATTGGTTTTTGCTTCTGTCAGGTGTTTTATGATGCTGTCAACCTGAAGCTGCTTAGATGGTATGAGTTTTAGCTCCAAACCTGCATGCGGGTGGGCTCATGGTGAGTTAGGAATTATCAGGGGAGATTTTTTTTCTTTTGTTCTGCTTCATCTAGAGCTAAGGCTGAAATAGCCTTAGCTCTATAGTGTTCCCACTACCCATCCTCTTATGAATTTTTTTTCCTGTTTATCCACCGACCTCATTATCTTTTAGGGGCTCCTGAATTTATACGGTGGTCTATAATACAACCTCTTACATTGCAGTGGTCTCAGGATTTGTCTTTTGCCACTTGAGCTTAGGCCATTAAACCCAAACTGTCGTCTACTAGAGACTTGTAAAATGACCCTCAGTGAAAGGTGGTTCCAGTGCTTACTTTCTTCTTTGGACTTGTACTTTCTTGTTATTTCTTCCTCTTTCTCACCAGTTCAGCTATGTATTTAAAAATAAGAATTTTATATTTTAGAAAAAGTTTTTAGGTGTTCTGTACTTGGGGATCCTGTCTGGAATCCAGATTGCCTTAGGGCCAAAAATAGATTTCCTGTGTCCAGGCAACAACTTGCCATCCCAGTTAAGAGGAATCACTGCCCTTATTACCTTTCCCCTCCTCCACAAATTTTATTCATCCTCATCCTCTCCTCATTATCTTATCTATCCCAACTAATAAATAATAAGAGCTCCATTTATCTGAACGCTTGCTATGTGCCAGTCACTGCTGTAAGTTCCTAACATGCTTTATTTCATTTAGAATTTAGAGTAGTCCTGTGGTGTAGGTAAAGTTTCAATCTTTATCTTGTGGAAGAGGAGCCTGAGGTTCAGAAAAGTTAAGCTGTGTGCCCACAGACGTCTGTGTGCTTGTCCACCAAACTGTACTGTTTGTCATGACTGATAGGCAAACTGATGTGACATTCTCAATCAATGTCTTGAACTCAAATATGTTTAGGAAACACAGTTAGTTAAAATTAAAGGGCCTTCTTTGCAGAGGAATCTCCGAGCCTTCAGTACGTTAAATGAACGCAGTGAGTCGTTAAGGGAGTAACGACCCCAGACCCCTTTGAGCACAGAACTCTTTTCCAGGGGAACATCTGCAGCAGGTGTCATAGAACACATTTTGGGAAATCTGGGTCTAAAATAATGAAATTTATCCCTCTCCTTCTGTACATGTAAGCATCAAAAATTTTGGAAACTTCAGAGAAAGATGAAAAAGTCTTTATAGTGACGATAATGGTCCTCACGTACACCAAATGGAGGTACCTAGCTTGATCGTTCTTCTAATCAAGTAAACACAAATCAAATCAGATTTGTCTTCAAGTGACTTTTCCAGTATTCAAAACTAGCCTCACATGACTTATCACCAAGGGCATTCAAAGGACTATGTCACAATATATACACTACCAAATGTAAAGTAGATAGCTAGTGGGAAGCAGCCGCATAGCACAGGGAGATCAGCTCGGTGCTTTGCGATGACCTAGTGGGGTGGGATAGGGAGGGTGGGAGGGAGGCTCAAGAAGGGGGGGATATGGGGACATATGTATGCATATGGCTGATTCGCTTTGTTGTACAACAGAAGCTAACACAGTATTGTGAAGCAATTAGACTCCAATAAAGATCTATTAAAAAAAAAGACTATGTCACAGTCTACAGGGACTTAGTTATCAATGGGGATTTGCCAACTCCCTACTATATGGACAGCGTTGTTGGCACCCGTGTGAGCGTCAGAGAGATATTAAAGGGGCAACCCTCACTGGGAGTTGTATGTTCAGCGATACTAAAAGCCCAGCAGTCTCACCAAAGGAATACACAAAAGTGTTAACAGTGATTATGATTGTTATTTTTCTTTAAATGTATCTGTATTTTTAAGTGGCTACAATATTGTTATTTTTATAATAAGAAAAGTACTTTTTAATTGAGATGTAATTGACATATAACATTATGTTAGTTTCAGCTGTACAACATAATGATTTAAGAAAAGTATTTTTTAAAAAGGAATCTTGTAACCGCTTAAAAGGGCAAATGCATTTTAAAAATTTCAGAATCTGAAACTCAGAAAGGAAAGTGACTTTTCCCAAGTCATGCAGTCTGTCAGAGGTCAAATTGGAATTCTTAACTCCCTGGTCAGGACACTCCTCAGGAGACTCTAAATGACCCCATTGTCACCCAGGGTGAGGCAGTGCCGGGACTGCCCCTCCTCAGGAAAGGAGTCCCCCAAAGAAGAAAAACATGTATCTTCTGGGTGGATGGGTTCCCTCCCTCCCTCCCTCCCTCTCTGGGCAAACAGGAAGCATACTGCCAATTCCACGGATTCTCTTGTCCATGCTTCAGGGTTGCGACCATTTTTCTCGCCAGAGGGGTGTCATGAAAGGAAGGAGAAGGGTTTGCATTAGGAGTGTGGGAGAATTCGTCTCTCTCTCCAGGACGCCATCCTATAATCCGCGGAGCTGCTGTTTTTTTCCCAGGCTGTTTATTCCTGTTGAGCACCCCCCCGGAAGACATGGAGAAAGAATGTTACTTGGCTTCCCCTCTAGGGAGGAGTGGCTGGAGCCACCTAATGTGAAAGTTTGGGGAATCTTTGGTTGCTGAGGTTGAGAGATTGGGAGGTCTGTGGTGATTCTGGAACTCATTTTACAAAATAGACAATGAAGTAATTGATTGATTCACTGTTTTCCATTAAGACTGCATTTTTGTGGTTTTTCTTGTGGAAATAAGAGCTCAGAGGGATGATGGTATAACACTGGAGAAAGGATGTTGGAACCTCACACACCTGTATTTGCCTTCCCGTACAACTTGAGCAGTGGAAGTTGGAAAGTGGGTGATGAAATGAGGACTGAGAGCATAGATCCTCTCACAGTGGCATAGAACTGGAAGGAGTACCCAGAAAGCCTTGGTGCCAGTCTCCTCAGTTTTCACATGGGGAAACTAAATTTTACAGAAGAGGCAATGGTAGATATTTAAGCATCCATTGAATATCTAGTATGTACTAGAGACTGAGCTAGGCATTGAAGGAAGATCAAAAACCAATATAGATGAGTCCCTGCCCTCTGCAATCTAGAGACCCAGGAGGCGAAATGACAAAACAAACCCCAAGCCAGAATCCAGATCTTTTAGGTCCCAATTAGTGATCTTTCTTACATTTTCCATCTATTATACTTTAGGCACCTAAGTCTTCAATATGATTTTGGGCAACTCACTAAACATACGCAGGCTTCAGTTTTGCTAACATACGAAAAGAAACTTACACATTTATTCGTTCATTATTAATTTATCGAATATTTACTGAGAACCGTCCATATCCTAGGTGTATAGAACTCAGAATAGGATCTTTTTAACTTTTAATTTTATATTGGTGATTAACAATGTTGTGTTAGTTTCAGGTGTACAGCAAAGTGGTTCAGTTATACATATACATGTATTTAGAATAGGATCTTTTTTAAAAAAATATTTATTTATTTATTTATTTGGCTGCGCCAGGTCTTTAGTTGAGGCATGCAGGATCTTTGTTGCCACGTGTAGGATCTTTTAGTTGCAGCACGCGGGATCTTTTGTTGGGGTATGTGGATCTAGTTCCCTGACCAGAGATTGAACCCAGGCCCACTGCATTGGGAGCGCAGAGCCTTAACCGCCAGACCACCAGGGAAGCCCCTAGAATGGGATCTTTGCTGAGAGTTAATTTCCATCTGTCAGTGAGCAATTCTTTCCAAACAGTAACCAATAGGTAGCTGGAAATTCCAGAGTTGGCTTTATTTTCTTTTTGCCTTTCGAAGTTGTCTTACTCCTCCAAGTATCTGAATCCCAACTTGGATATCTTACTCCCTCTCTCTCTCTCCCTCCCTCCATTCTTTTCTCTCTTCTTTGTTTCTATCCATCCATCTTCCTTCTACCTGATGTGTAAAACAATACCAGTAAATTGATTTACAATAAAATTTCAAAGTCATAAAGCTGAACACTTGCATTGGCACAGTTTGCAGCTGCTCCACATTGTGACCTTTATTTATTATTCCTAAATGAGAACTTCTCTTAAATCTCAAGATTTTATTTAACATAGGGAATGTCAATACTGGATTATATCCACCACCCTATCAGGAAAACATGTTTCTGGCATTAATCCCAAAGAGGGCAAGGTTGAGGGAGAGAAAAAGGAAAAATGCAAAATGACATGACTGATTCTTGACAAGTCCAGATAAAAAGGAAGAAAAAAGCACTGGTCATTATCAGAGCAAATAGTGTTATCTCCCAAAGTACATAAGAATTTCCAATATTAACCAACCTGTACCCTTCAAAAGACATTTTCTCATAGCTGAAGAATCCCATTCATGTTGGCAGGTGATTAATAAAGGCAGGAATGTGTTTTCTTGGACCTCATTAAAATGGAGAATGTGTAGAAATAAGTGGTGCTCATCTGTTTGTTTTTTTCAGTTCCCTTGCATGTACGTTTTTGTTTCAACTTTCAGGAGATTATTGGATAGTAGTTACCTGAAATTAGTAAGTTTATGGGCATAGTTCTAAACACTGCATAGTAGCCCTTTCAGGGTCTTATTTCAATAAGTAAACAAGGTGAATCTGCATACTTTTTTTTTTTTTATTTTGCGGTACGCGGGCCTCTCACTGTTGTGGCCTCTCCCGTTGTGGAGCACAGGCTCCGGACGCGCAGGCTCAGCGGCCATGGCTCACGGGCCCAGCCGCTCCGTGACATGTGGGATCTTCCTGGATCGGGGCACGAACCCGTGACCCCTGCATCAGCAGGCGGACTCTCAACCACTGCGCCACCAGGGAAGCCCTGCATACTTTTTTTGAAGATCATTGTTACATCAGCATAAAGACTGACCATCTCACTGAAGCATTCCTCCTGTTAAGCTGGTAGCTCTCCCAGGCACTCTGTGTCCATTCACTGCTCATGATGTGTGTGTGTGTGTGTGTTTCAGAAGGCCCTGGGAGACCTCAGCAAGTACAGGTGATGGATCTGTGGTCTAATTGGTAAAAAAGACGAGTCCTAACTGGAGAAGCACAATCTGCTCCTCTCTTTTGGTAGGATCTTGATGCTGCCAGGACTTGGCTTTTCGCAGGCTGGGAGCACTTTCCTGGAGAACAGTTATGTGCCATTTCAGGCATTTTCCTATGGGTGGGAAAAAATGGCAATGTTTTTAGTTTTAGTCTATCCAGAACAAGAGGATCACAGCCAAACAGTAGGCTGGGAAGAAAACTGTTCTCCAGAAAATCCCACTTGATACTCCATTTCACTGTTTTGTTTTGTTTTGACCTCGTGTCTGTACTTCTGTTTCTTCTATTGGGCTGGCCAAAACGTTTGTTTGGGTTTTTCCGTAAGGTCTCACCAAAAAAATTACAGAAAACCTGAACGAACTTTTTGGCCAACCCAATACAGTGCTGTGCTGCCCACTGCAAATGTAAGTGTTCTGCAGAGTGCCGCAGATAAGTGCTTTGTATTTCTTAGCCACAATTTTTTTTGTTTGTTTTGGCTGCACCACACAGCATGTGGGATCTTAGTTCCCCAGCCAGGGATCGAACATGTGCCCCCTGCGTTGGGAATGCAGAGTCTTAACCACTGGACCGCCAGGGAAGTCCCATAGTTATTATACTCTAATACTACTACCACACACCACCACTAATGATTGCTGCCACTCTTTTATAATTACACTGTTTGAGTATGTCTCACATTTGGACATACTGTTTCTTTTTTTTTTTCTTATTAGTCATCCATTTTATACACATCAGTGTATACATGTCAATCCCAATCTCTCAATTAATCACACCCCCCACCCCCACCCCCTACCGCTTTCCCCCCTTGTTGTCCATACATTTTTTTCTCTACTTCTGTGTCTTAATTTCTGCTCTGCAAACCGGTTCATCTGTACCATTTTCTAGCTTCCACATATATGGGTTAATATACGATACTTGTTTTTCTCTTTCTGACTTACTTCACTCTGTATGACAGTCTCTAGATGCATCCACGTCTCTACAAATGACCCAATTTCATTCCTTTTTATGGCTGAGTAATATTCCATTGTATATATGGACATACTGTTTCTTTCCAGTTTAGTTTCTCTCTGTGGTTCAGTTTGCATAGTTACTATTGATTGATCTTTGAATTCACCAACAGGACTTTTATGTCCTGTTTGCTCTTAAGGCAACCCAATGAGTTCTTAAATCCAGAAATTCTATTTTTCAGTTCTAAAATATACATTTATTTTGTGAATTCTGGTTCTCTCTTTAAATCCTTTGTCATTTCTTTTGTTTTCTTTAACGTATTAGGCATACTTACTGTATTGTACTTTAATTATAAGTTCATTATCCTAATCCTCTGGGTTTGTGTTTATTTATTTCTTAAAATATTTATTTACTTATTTATTTGGTTGCACCAGCTCTTAGTTGAGGCAGGTGGGCTCCTCAGTTGTGGCTCGTGGGCCCCCCAGCTGCAGCACACCGGCTCCTTAGTTGTGGCATGTGAACTCCTAGTCGCAGCATGCATGTGGGATCTGGTTCCCTAACCAGGGGTTGAACCAGGGCCCCCTGCATTGGGAGCATGGAGTCCTATCCACTGCACTACCAGGGAAGTCCCTATTTTATTTTTTGATTGTTGATCACTGTTCCTGCTTTTTTCAATATATGATACATTTCGACTGTATGCTGGGCATTGTGTATAAAAGAACAGCAGACCCTTCTGATGATATCTTTCACTAGAGAGGTATCTTCTTTTTTCTTTTTTAGGAAAGTAAGGCCAGGGGCTAATTACCTCAATTCAGTCGTAGACTGAGTTGCGGTAGGGCTGGATTTACAATTTTAGCAAGATTCTATCAGTCCCTGGTTTTTCTCTGTCCTTTAGGACAGGCTTTTGATTGAGAGCCTGGAGTATCTATGTCTTCCCAGCCCTAAGAAGGGCTTTTCCCTCTGGACTTTTACTTCATCCAATTCTCCACAGCTCTTTGATGCCTTTAACATGTTTCTTTCCATTTATTCATTTGTTTTCAGTTGTTGCAGCAAGAGCTTTGACCTCCTGTGACCTCTCCTACATTGTAACCAGGAGCAGAAGTGTCTCTAACCTGTTATTCTTACTAATAGTATCACAACAAATAATCTTATAATGCTTCATTTCATACAAATGTGGTACAGCTATAGAACAAATTGTTAGATCAAAGACATGTACAATTCATAATTTTAATAGACATTTAGAAATCCTCTCCTTAGAGACTGTACCAATTTACACTTCCACCAGCAATATATGAAAGTGCCTGTTTCACAGCACCGTGACCAATGCTGTGTGTTAACTTTACAGGTCTTTGTGCACAGAACGACATGACCAGAGCTTTGCATTAAGAAGGTTAATTCAGTGACAGTTTGATAGATGGATAGGAAAAGGCTGAGGACAAAGTTTACTTACCCCATAGTTTCATTTTGTTTCTAATGATCTACCAAGTGAAAGCCGACTGTATTCATGCTTGAACACATTCCCAAACTTTTCCTATCAGGCTTCTTTATAGCTGAAGAGTTCATGGCTCAAAGTCTTTTCATGGACTCAATACAAATGTTAGGAGATTTTTTAATGGCTGCAGTATAGTACATCTGTTTGTCACGCCAATCTCAGCATTGGAGTCAGGAACAACCAGTTTTGTGATTCAAGAATAGAAGGGACAGAGATGGCTGTGGTTTCCCCTTAGGGCTCTAGCAGAGGAGACAATCTAGGGACAGTAAAGACATGAGATGATGTCTCTGTTAAGAAGAAATCTGTTCCTGCCTCATTCTTGGCCCAAACAGCCATAAGCCTGATAAAACAATATTGCATGTTAGTTTCAGGAATGTAACTCAGCCATTTCAGTGTTTCCTTTCTGGGTCTCTGTGGACTTCTAACCCTCACTTTAACAGTAAGGCTATATTATCCTCATTTTCTCCTGCCATCACTCAGCTGTTTTTCTTTCTCCTGCGTTCAGTGAGTCATTTCCTCAAGTCTTCCCTGGTTTGGCTTCAAAAATTTAGGATAATCATCAAGAGCTGTCCTCTTCTTCCCTTCAGGCTTAAATTCCTCTCAGTGTTCGAGACCTTTTGCTTCCCAGTGTGTGAGGTGGGTGGGCTCCAGCTAATATCCTTCCTTAAATCTTAGTACGTGTGCTAGAGAGAGCCCCACAGAATGATCGTAAGAAAGAGGTAACAAAATGAATGTTACAGAGAGAGAGAGAGAGAGAGAGAGGCAGACCCATGCCTCATCCAAATTGCTGATATAGATGCATTGTTAAAATATATAAACTACTGGAAGTTTCCTTCAGAATAACATGGAAACATTAAACGCTTTGTGAGTAACTTCACACAGTTTCTATTCTGCCTTCTAGGTATTTATATTCTTTTATCTGATGTTGCTAAGCACACTTGAGTCCTTAAGTGAGATGGATCTGGGTTCAAAAACAGAAAATACCACCTCCTAGCTGTCTGACCATTGGCAGGTTATTTGACCTGCCTGTGTTTTTCATTTTTTTATCGGAAAACATGGAGAGCATATAGTATCCATCTCACAGGACCAGTGGAGCAATTAAGTGAGGAAAGTCACATAGGAAGTGCTTTATAAATTGTAGCCATTATTACTATCACTCCTGTGGGAATTTAATTGATGCCCACTATTTGCTCATATGTTTTTCTGGCATGTTCACATGGTGTTTAATAAATAACTAGGTCTAGATCAGGTGTTGAAAAACTGCAACCTACTGGCCAAGTCTGGCCCACACCTTGTATTTGTAAATAAAGTTTTATTGGAATAAAGCCATATCCATGTGTTTATATATTGTCTATGGCTGCTTTTGTTCTACAGTGGCAGAGTTGAGTATTACAACAGAGACCATATGGCTCTCGACACCAAAAATATTCACTAGATGGCCCTTTGCCAAGCCCTCATCTAGATAGTCACATTTTAAGTGTCTTAAGGTAGATAAATAAATAGATGTGGACAAATTTGTAATTCTGTGTCTCAGTTTCTCTAACTGAAAAATGCATATATTAGGTAAGATGACTCCTAAATAGGATCTTTCTAGAACTATTCAGTTATCATTGTAACTTGTGGAATCTGGGAATTTGCAGTTGGTTTGTTCTTTCTGGTGGGCTCTTCTATAAGCTGTAAGGAGAGAGAAAAAGCAGAAGACAACCCTCAGTGACTCAGATGTCAAATATCACGGTAAATCACGAGAAGCGATTTATCAAAGAGGGGGAGGGCACTTTTGTGAGGCTTTTACTTTTCTCTCTCTGCTGCCAGGTGCAGGAGATCTTGGTAACCACTGGGCCCCTTCCTGGCTGATTTAACAATTTCGCCAATTCTTTGGCTTCAAAACACCCCCTTCTTCTGTCTCCTCACTGCCTGCCCTCCGTAACACTTCCTCTGCAGGCTGGCCCCTGACTTTTTGTCTTCCTCTAGCCTGACTTATTCTCCAATGGTTTCTCAGCCCTTGGTTCTCCACTTCCTCCCCCAAATGTGATGAAGGCGGGCTGCCAAGTCTCCTGGCCTCCCTCAGCTATGCCAACTGTCCTGCCTCCAGCGGGGCCTCCAGCTCAGGGCCTGAACTCCCAGCAGCAGGGGGACCAGCAAGTCCTATGAAAGGGAAATACCACCAACCAGTAATCTTGTGTCCTTTGAACTTTTGGATTGGGAAGCAGGGAAGGCTGGGAGATGTTTGACGATTTCCATTGAGCACCTAGGGAACAGCCTTAGACAGTGAGTCATGACCCCGTCTCAGCTCTGCCCCAAACCCAGTGCGAAGTCCTTGGGCTAGTCCCTTAGCTTCCCTGAGTCTCAGTTTCTCTGTGTAAAATGAAAACAGTTCCTTTCCTGCTCTCCTCACAGGACTTTATGCTGGTCACATGTATGTGAAAGAGCTTTCTTTTTTTCTTTTTAAAATAAATGTTTGATTTATATTTTTTCCATTTCAAAATTACCTCATGCTCAATGGAATATTATTCAGCCATCAAAAGGAATGAAATAATGCCATTTGCAGCAACATAACCTAGAGATTATCATACTAAGTGAAGTAAGTCAGAAAGAGAAAGACAAATACCATATGATATCACTTATATGTGGAATCTAAAATACGAAACATATCAACATATCTGTGAAACAAAAATAGACTCACAGACATAGAGAACAGACTTGTGGTTGCCAAGGGGGAGGGGGTGGGGGAGGGAAGGAGTGGGAGTTTGGAATTAGCAGAGGGAAACTATTACATATAGGATGGATAAACAACAAGCTTCTACTGTACAGCACAGGGAACTATATTCAGTATTCTGTGACAAACCATAATGGAAAAAAATATGAAAAAAAATTGCCTGATGATTATGTGCTATAAGAACATGTGTCATTTTATGGCCACCCAGCAGCATACACACCCTTCATTACACACCCTGATTTCCTCTGGGAGAGTCAGCCTACAAGCATTGTGGATCATCTTGATGAGATTAAAAAAGTTCAGCTGCCTGTGCTCTGAAGGCTCAGATTCTTTCTTTCTTTCTTTGTTTTAAAAAATTTTTATCGGAGTATAGTTGATTTACAACATTGTGTTAGTTTCAGGTGTACAGCAAAGGGAATCAGTTACACATATACCTATTATCCACTCTTTTTTAGATTCTTTTCCCGTATAGGCCGTTACAGAGTAGTGAGTAGCGTTCCCTGTGCTGTACAGCGGGTCCTTATTAGTTACCTATTCTATATATAATAGTGTGTATATGTCAGTCCCAATCTCTCAATTTATCCCTCCCCCCTTTCCCCCCGGTAACCATAAGTTTGCTCTCTACATCTGCGACTCTATTTCTGTTTTGTAAATAAGTTCATTTGTATCATTTTTTTTAGATTCCACACATAAGTGATATCATATGGTATTTGTCTTTCTCTTTCTGACTTACTTCACTTAGTATGATCATCTCTAGGTCCATCCATGTTGCTGCAAATGGCATTGTTTTGTTCTTTCTGGTGGCTGAGTAGTATTCCATTGTACGTATGTACCACATCTTCTTTATCCACTCCTCTGCCAATGGGCATGTAAGTTGCTTCCATGTCCTGGCTGTTGTAACTAGTACTGCTGTGAACATTGGGGTGCAGATTGTTTCTTTCCTGCCTCCTGTGGCCAGAAGGTGGGCTGTGGCTTCAGCTCAGCCCATAGAAGCTCTCTGCTGGGACTTTGATTTTGAATGTGTGAAATTGGTCAGTGAAGGGATTGGCATTCTTTTATCAGGGCAGCAACGTCTCTACCAGGCTGCTCCACTACAAGACCAGTCCTGTAATTCCTGCTTTCTAGCCCCTGAAGCTAAAGTGGTTTCTGCCTATTTCTGGTTGGAGGCCTAGCTCTCCAACTTTCCTGCATTATTTTCAATAAATTTTGTTTAAGTTGGTCAAAATTTATTTCTGTTACCTGTGATCAAAACCCCCAAATGACACACATGTTGAGGACCATTTATGGAGCACTTATTGTATGTAGGGCCATGTACTTAGGGCTCTGCATCCATTACTTAAATTAATCTTCCTAAGAACTGGACATTATTATTTCTACATAACATATGAGGAAACTGAGGGTTTGTGAGGCTGAATAACCTACGCACGTTTGTGTAAGGAGCAAGTGACAGAACTGGGAACCAAGGAACCAAGGTTTGAACCAAGATGTCTTTGACTCTAAACATTTTAAGCTTTATACTATGTGAAAATGGTATAATAGCGAGAGTCTTGTTTTGTAACCTGTGTTTTTGGTTTAGAAATTTATTATGAACTTCTCCATGTCAATAATATTCTTGAACAATATGACAATAATGGCTACCTAATAATCCATTGTTTGGATTCACTAACACTTACCTAACCAAATTCATATTGATTGAATTATAAAATGCACTTAATGAATATTCTTAAACTTTACTTTTCTACCTGTCTCAGATTTTCTCCTTAAAATAAGATCTTAGGTATGAAACTTCTGGGTTTAAAATTCCTGCATAATATTAAGGTTTTTGATGCATATTGCCACAGTGCCCATCAGAGAAATCTTATCAAGTTTTGTTCCCATTAAGCAGTGTGTTTGGGTACCAACGAAAGGGTTTTTCAAAGGAGAAAATTGCTAAAAAGTTACAAAGAGCTCATAAATTAATGCTCCTCTTATTTAAAAAAAAAGGTAAAATGCACTTCTAAGTTATATCTACCACAGGGAAATAATATAGAAATAAAAATAAATAAGGATCCAAATTAAGGTACAACCCAAAATGCAATTAGTATTCTAAGTGTCGGCATTGGGTTCCTATACAGATCCTTGGAGAAAGGAAATTAATTTTGAGGGTTTTTTTAAAGGAGCGAAATCAAAGAGGGAAGCAGGAGGATGATCATGTTGCTGACGACGATAGAGGGGAGGAGGGAGAGGCGGATGGTCATAGTAGCTGCTTAGATTTTCTTTATTTCTGAGGCTTTGCATCTGCATTCCTGCAGGAGACAAAGGAAAGTGAAGTTTCTCAGACTTTTGGTAGCCCCTGTGGTAAGAAGGCCACCCAGACTTACATATTTGAGGCAATAAATGGTGATCAAACAGTATGACTTAAAGGGAACAAAACTCTTCTTCTCCATATACCACCCTTTTTATTCCTCAATAAATACACATTGGTTTCTTTTGTAAGAACGCCTACATTAAGATGAAAAGCTGACATCTGAAAATTTTATTGCCCATCATGAAAACTCTAGCTGTAATTGCGTCATAAATTTTATTCCAATCATTTAACAAGACCTAAGAGAATGAGATACAGGACTGAATTATTTTCAAAGGGACAGGGGAGCTAGAAAAGTTAAAAATTATCATAATGAGGAGGAAGAGATACTTCTAGGAAGTTCTGGAGACATTTGGGAAACAGATGGGAGCTTGAGACTTCAGGGAGCCTGGAGTGAGGGTATGAAGAGCCATCAATAGATAGGAAGTGGGATGTATCGCAGGGAGAAATAAGAATGAACTTTGCACTATTTGATAGAGTAGTACAGGTATGTTGTAGCAAATGCTAGTAATATGTCAGGGCTTAATGTGAGAAGTGAGTCTCCCAGCACCTCAGTGTATTTCATAGATTTTAGGATCCAGCTGAATATCTTTGAAAGTGGGATGCATCTTACAATCAATGGTGTGTCATTTGGCAGCACTTTTTTGTTTATTAGTAGTACATAAAGGAATGGTGCATATTAAAATCTATGATGTCTTCAACTTGTGTGTGTGTGCATGTGTGTGTGTGTGAGAGAGAGAGAGAGAAAGAGAGAGAGAGGATGAGAGAGAGAATACTCTTCATAACAGGAAATGTCTGACAGAATATATAGACTACTTATTCCATTTACATTAATAGTTGCTATCCTCTTAGTTTTCATTTATTCTTTTTTTTTTTTCTTTGAGAAAGAACCTTATAGATCACTGAACCTGGTGTCTTCATTCTACTGAAGAGGAAATGGCTCTGAGGTATTAGGTGACTTTGTCCCTATCACATGTGTTTTGGGAGCAGTGGTCTGAGTGAGCATTCAGAGCATCACTTCTCAAAAATGACTTTTGAATTACAGGGGGTTGGGAGCCCCAAACAATCAGGTCTGTTTCGAGCTGGAAGGACCAAGAGTGGTGAGGGCTGTACTGTGTGGAAAGTGCTCCTTGATAGCAGCAAACCACGGAAGGGGAGGGAGATGAAGACACTGATCATGGCCTGCGGCAGTCGGTAAGTATGAGAGTGGTGGGACTTCCCTGGTGGCACAGTGGGTAAGAATCCGCCTGCCAATGCAGGGGACATGGGTTTGATCCCTGGTCCGGGAAGATCCCACATTCCGCGGAGCAACTAAACCCGTGCGCCACAACTACTGAGCCTGCGCTCTAGAGCCTGCGAACCACAGCTACTGAGCCCACATGTCACAACTACTGAAGCCCGGGTGCATAGCGCCCATGCTCCACAAGAGAAGCCACCACAATGAGAAGCCCCCGCACCGCAACGAAGAATAACCCCCGCTCGACACAACTAGAGAAAGCCTGCACACAGTAACAAAGACCCAACGCAGCCAAAAAAAAAAAAAAAAAGTGGTTCCGTTTTACTGACTTTTTCTGCTTCCTCCCCCCTCTCCTCCCTCCCTTCCTTCCTTCCTTCCCTCCCTTCCCTCGCTTCCTCCCTCCCTTCTCCATCCCCCTCACTTTAAAAGGCTGTGAGGCATGATAAGATAATGAATTCATTTATCCCTTTGAATGAGGAGGGTGCCTCTTGCCTTCTTGGGCATGGAAGAGACACCTGTTCTGTGTTCTCTCCCTAACTTATGGGAATCAGAGTTGCACTTGTTATTTAAGTATAGATTTGTGTTCAGGTGGGCCTGGACGAAGCAGACTGGTCACATTTTTCCCTCCTGAAGGCCCTAAAATTGTCGCACCTCATTTTTAGCCCCCTTACTGATATTGTACACTCCCTTCCCACAATTTTCTCTCTCTCCAATTAAATGATATTCTGACCATCCTCAGGTCTAATTGGGACACAGCTGAGTAGTATTTTCAGGAACTCTTTTCCAGTCACTATCTTCTTTGAGTCTTGGTGCTGCCATTTGAGCCATGTGACCTTGGGAATGTTGAACCACAGTTTGCTCATCACATGTAGGGATAGTGAGAAGATGAAATGAAATAATGCACACAAAGTCTTTTCGTTTCTCAATGTCAGACACATCACTAACATTCAGTAAATGATAGCAATTTTTATTTTTTTTTGTGGTAGCCCCACTTCCCCTTATCAAGCATTATATTACATTTCTTTCACCATTATAGCAAATTGATTCTCTATAAAGTATAGCTTTTAATATTAATTCATGGTATTTGTGTAATTTTGAGTTGTTACTCTCCCAAGAGTGTTTGCATTCTTCAATTTTATTTTTGCAGAGCGTAATGGCCCTTCTTATATTGAAAGAAGTTCAGTGAAGTCATTTCATGGGGTATGCTAATGGGGAGGAGAGGAGGGATGCCTTCCTATCCCCTTTCTCTCCTACTTCCACCTTTAGTTAAGGCTGATCTTATTGTCTACATAAGCATTTCCCCTGGTTCTAAATGCCCTCTTTGTGACAGTCCCAGTCTTGTGTACACTGATTCTAGTCCTGGTCTTCCCGAAGGCCCGTCCCATTTAACTTATCTGTTCCAGAAAACCATTCTACACCTTTGAAAGCAGGGACTCTTTTCTTTTTCTTTCCTTCCTTCCTTCCTTCCTTCCTTCTTTCTTTCTTTCTTTCTTTCTTTCTTTCTTTCTTTCTTTCTTTCTTTCTTTCTTTCTTTCTTCCTTTCTTTCTTTCTTCCTTTCTTTTCTTTCCTCCCTCCCTTCCTTCCTTCCCTTCTCTCTCTCTCTCTCTCTCTCTTTTCTTTTTCTACTACCACCTCCTTCCTTTCTCCTGGTAGTGATACGTTGGATACCCCAGCCAAGCTACATTTTGGATATTTCCACCTCGGACAACTCTCTCCCATGTCTCAAATCCTTGTTAGATCTCTCTCTCTTCCCATGTCTGTATAATAAAATGTACTCTTTCTTCTATTTGTGAATCCAAAAATGACTATGATCATAAATCATAAGTATAGGAGACAACAGTATCCAGTAAAAGGAAGCTGTAAAGATTTTTGTCTTTTTATTGCATTTATTCAGATTATAAAAGTAAGACAGGGTGGCTTAAAAAGTTTGACGGATTTAAAAAATGTGTGAAAGAGAGTCTCATATAACTTCACCTACAAGAGGCAACCTCTGGTAACAGTTTGGGGCATACTGGTTCAGGTTTTTGTTTTTGTTTTGTTTTGTTTTCCTGGTGGTGTTAAATTTTGAGGTGTATTTAGGCATAATGAAGAAGAGTTGGTTTCCTGAAACTCTAAAAAAATTTTGAGGTGTATTTAGGCATAATGAGGAAGAGTTGGTTTCCTGAAACTCTTAAAAGCCTTTGAAAATACCCAGACCTGCTCTTAGGAATCTGCATTAAATCTCCAATAAAATCTGGTCTTCCTCAAACTGAACATTCAAAATACATAAAAAGAATTCTTACTCAATTTACTATTTTGTTTAATAACTACCATTGCTAAAGTATTGTATTGCACTATTTTCTTAATAAACAAAGTGGGGTTCAGATTCATGATAGGTAAAACAGGCCTAATCTTGAAACTTGGCCATCTTAAAATATCATTTCTGTAAGAAAATGTGTACCAACAAACTTTGGGAAGATAATTTGGGAACAGCTAGTACTTACTTCAAAGGGAACGAAGATTTTGGTCAGAAGCATGCAGAAAAGGACCAGATTTGGAGCAGATTCCACTTCATTAGGTGGCAAAGGAAACCTGGCTTAGGATCCAGCTCTGGCTCAGATGATAAAACCTTGGGCAAGTCAGTGAACTTTGCTTGGCTGTCTGGACCTTGCTAGGTAATATTGCAGCAGATATCAGCTGTATGCATGAACATTGCATTGTGGCTGCCAGGAAGGCAACAAATAATGGCTTGAGAATGGAAAATGGGACTGTTTTGTTAAAAAAAAAAAAGTGCAGTCAAGTTATTTTAGAGAAAAAAAGAGTTGATTTTTAGGGCTAACACTAGCAAAGGGCAGCAAATTAAGAACAGCTGAGTTAAACAGGCAGTGAAAGTGAAAACTGGGGAATTGAGGCTATACCATTACTTTTCAAAGGCAGCAGGATCTGCATTCTTGTGCTCTTCTCTGAACACTGGCTATCGCTGCTCTCCCATAATTTTGCCTTCCAGGTGATGGGTCTGGCTGTGAGCTTGACTCTGAGCCAAATTTTAATGTTCCTGAAACTTGTCTCCTCCAGCTAATTGAGCCTGTCTTTCAGTGTCCCAATGGCAAATTCCCAGAATGGAAAAATCTGATTGGCCCGGATTATTGTCAAGTGTCCCTCCATCATCCAATCAGTTGTAACTGGAGATGCAGTGAGCGCTGGGGTTGGGAGTAGATTCCCTCATAAAAAAGCTGTGGCAGCACTGGCTGCCATCTTTGATATAACAGGAAAAGAAATGGGGCTTTGTAACTTCTAATTGTTCCTTGACAGCTTTTATTTCAATGTAATTCCATTCAAAAAATACTCAAATCTCTTCAATTCTAAAGACATGCTTTTTCATAAGTTAATGTATCTGATATCTAGTCATGCCCCACAATCATTGTGTTCATTTAATGATGTATATTGTAGTATTTCTTCTTCCTCCTCCCCTCCCACAGCCAAAAACTATTATTAAACTGATGAGATTTTTAAACCGAGGGAATATTGCATGTATTATCGACAGGGCATCCATTGCTTTCCATGGAGGATATAATGCCCCTAGATATGGGGCAGGGTTGGAAGATGGGGAAATATTACAGTGTCTTCTTTCCACCACATCTTTGTTTTTTAAATGGCAGTGCCACACTTTTATTTTTTAAAATCAATTAATTATTTGTTTTTGGCTGTGTTGGGTCTTCATTGCTGCACGCGGGCTTTCTCTAGTTGCGGTGAGTGGGGGCTACTCTTTGTTGCGGTGCACGGGCTTCTCATCGCGGTGGCTTCTCTTGTTGCGGAACACGGGCTGTAGGTGCGCAGGCTCAGTAGCTGTGGCTTGTGGGCTCAGTAGTTGTGGCTCGCAGGCTCAGTAGTTGTGGTTCGTGGGCTCTAGAGCACAGGCTCAGTAGTTGTGGCTCAGGGGCTTAGTTGCTCCGGGGCATGTGGGATCTTCCTGGACCAGGGCTCGAACCCGTGTCCCCTGCATTGGCAGGCGGACTCTTAACCACTGTGCCACCAGGGAAACCCTCCACCACACCTTAAATCCTGCACCAAAAGAAAAAGGAGGCTGTTTTCCTCTTTGCTATAAGAGATGAAGTTCATTAAAGATTCTGAGGTGATCTCAGGATTTATAGCCCTGAGAAGCAAACATTTATTTTATAGAATAATAACTATCAGTGCTGACTGAGCAGGAAACCAACACTAGAGCACGTGTGGGCACAAAATGTAGCTTTGTATGCAACCAAATTCCAGGCAATTGCCTCGTCTAATTCACTCAGAATTTTTTTTTAATGCTTCCTTTGGAACTGAAGTTCTTTCTGTTTGGTTTCAGCCCAAAGGTGAGCATTTTTTTTGAGGAGGTTAAATCTTTTCAGATGTTTCTGAGGTGTACAAAGAGGAAAAGCTAAACCATCTTCTATTTTGCGTACTTCTAGCTTCCATTACCCAAATGGGTTTGAACTTTACTATTTTTATTCTGTTTTGAGTCTCATGATCTGCTCAAAAAGTAGCTTATGGAAAAAGGTTCTTCTCAGATCAGTCCTGAAAATAGCTACTTTTGTATTTGCTTAGGTGAGTAAACTTTTCAAACTATGTGAGAGGCCCACATATGGCCTATATATAGAAATTCATCAACTGGAAAACTGGCAGAATGAATCTATTAAAATCCAGAAAAAACTTGAATCAAGTTTTTAAAAAATAGTTAATCTTTAAAGCATCCATGAATTGGCAAAACAGAGCCTTCAAGCAAATTATTGAGGCAGCATATATAGTGGGTCAGCTTTGATGCTTATTAGCTGTGTGTGGTTGGTTAAATTGCTTCCCCTTTCTGTGTTTTAGGTTTCTCATTTATAAGAGCGTGATAATAAAATAACTTATTTCAAAAGATTGTTGTGAGCAATAAATCAGATAATAAACCCAAAGCACATAGAACAGTAAGTGACATTATAAGCTATCAATAAATTGTTTTCTATTCATTACATTGAGACCACCTTTAGAGAGCTACAGAGCTTCCCTGGTGCCCCAGTGGTTAAGGATCCGCCTGCCAATGCAGGAGACACGGGTTTGAGCCCTGATCCTGGAAGATCCCACATGCCGTGGAGCAGCTAAGCCTGTGCGCCACAACTACTGAGCCTGCACTCTAGAGCCTGGGAGCCACAACTACTGAGCCTGCGAGCCACAACTACTGAGCCCACAAGCCACAAGTACTGAAGCCTGTGTGCCTACAGCCCGTGCTCTGCAACAAGAGAAGCCACAACAATGAGAAGCCTGCACACTGCAATGAAGAGTAGCCCCCGCTTGCCAAAAGTCGAGAAGGCCCACGTGCTGCAGCGAAGACCCAACACAGCCAAAAATAAAAACAGATAAATAAATTTATAAAAAAAAGATAGCTACAAATACCATTTAATTAAGAAATCAGCATTGCCATTTTAGTGATCACTTGGTGTTTCAACTCATTATTTTCAAACTCAATTGAAATTTTGTTTTCTTATTTCAATGATTTCAAGTGTTTTTTTACAGTTGAAGCGACCTGCCAAATGCAGATGGATTGGGCCATTTGGAAATGGGACAGTTTCTGAGTATGCGCATTCAATATGCATAGTAAAAATTCCATGCTACTCACTCGACAGCACATTTGGAGATACTCTTTCTGACATTTAATATGTCTCTGGAAAAACAAAAGATGACTCATGTAGAAATAGTAGATTCTGTTGGCTCCCAGCAGATCCTCCTCGGCCCATCCACACCCCACCACCCCCAGTGTTAGCTTTGCCTAAGAACCATACAACGTGGGGTATCACTGTGATGCCACCAACAGTTTTTAAATGGCTTAATACACTTATTTTGTATGATGCTAATGGATTCCTGGTATTTCATTTTAAGGCTGGTTAGGCCAGAGCTCCACGCTTACCATCAGTGACCATTTCACAAAGTGCCTGGAAACAAGGCAGACCCTCGATTTGTTCAATGTGTAATAAGCGAAGGACAGATTTCCACTACAGATGAATTTTGATTTCCGTGTTATATACGTTCTTAAAATTTGTGCTGTCAACTAATTTTTTATAAACTGAATATTCATCATATTGCCTTTTTCATAGGCTTATAATTTCAGATACCTTTTTACCCATCTACAGATATTTAACACTTAGGGTTTAAGTGTTTCTTCCCTCTTCCGATTTCACAGCTTTCTAACACCCACTCCCTCTTAACCGGAAGAAATTAATGGTATGTGGGCCTCTCTTTTGAACAGAATAATCAGCTGCCCCCCAGTGTACTGCTTGCAAATTTTAACTCCCAAGGATAGGTTATCTTCAAGCCAGGTCATACTTATAAATACGTTTATCTCACCATCAGGAGGCAAATAGAAAATAAATTCCAAAGGTGGATAATGTCTCAAATCCTATAACCCTACAATTAGTGATTAGAGACAATACCAAGCCTGAGAAAATAAAAGATGAACATTTTGGGTTAAACTCTCTTAAATGTAACAAAAAAACCTTGTTACATTTATGACTCAGAAACCAAGGTACCTATTTTCCCTTGGCATAAATAATATGTTGGCTAGCTAGGAATGGTTGTAATTATGTGGTATACGATAAAGGGCTCCATAGATGCCAAAAACAGAAAAATGGAACCAGACCAGAAATCATGTACTGGGTAAACAGCTTCCCAGACAAATGAATTTGGCTGATTTTTTTAAAACTAGTTTCTTTTACTTTCAGTTTTATGATCTTTATTGATAGATCCAAATTCTTTATTTAAAAATGGAGGTACAAGAGTTAGTATCATATACTTCATTCCATGAAATAGTGTAGTCACATATTTAATGGAATAAATTGACCAGGCTTTGGGATACTACTTTTAGCACTTTAAATACCAAGCAACTTAAAGCTAACCTTTGTACAAGTTATAAAATAGAGTAGGAGGGCTTCCTTGGTGGCGCAGTGGTTGAGAGTCCGCTTGCCGATGCAGGGGACGCGGGTTCGTGCCCCAGTCCGGGAAGATCCCACATGCCGCGGAGCAGCTGGGCCCGTGAGCCATGGCCGCTGAGCCTGCGCGTCCGGAGCCTGTGCTCCGCAGCGGGAGAGGCCACAGCAGTGAGAGGTCCGCGTACCGCAAAAAAAAAAAAAAAAAAAAAATAGAGTAGGAAGCTACTTTCTTGATTGATATCTTGAGATTTTTTTTTTTGCTTTTTGGGTTTTTGTTTTGTTTTCATCTCAGGAGAAAAGTTTAATTCAATTTAAATTTTAATTCAATTTTAAATTCTCTTTGGTAGGAAGATGTCCAATAATTATGATTGTGATAAATGTCTAATATTTTTTAATTTATAATATTTTTCACCCAGAGATAATCACTCTTAACTATTATCTTCAATATGAATATACCCCACCTCTTATTCCCCCACCATTTACAGTCAAGATTTTTTTTTTTTTTTTTTTTCCCAGTACGTGGGCCTCTCACTGTTGCGGCCTCTCCCGTTGCGGAGCACAGGCTCCGGACGCGCAGGCTCAGCGGCCATGGCTCACGGGCCCAGCCGCTCCACGGCATGTGGGATCCTCCCGGGCCGGGGCACGAACCCATGTCCCCTGCATCGGCAGGCGGACTCCCAACCACTGCGCCACCAGGGAAGCCCTGGCATTTCTTATTTATGTGTAGGACCCAGCCAGTCCAGGAGAATTGATGGCTTTGGAGGCATCCAGTTACTGTAGACTTGGCAAAGACAATGGCATTGAGATGTCTTCAGAGCAGTTTTACGAGAAGTGGAAATGAATAAGTGGGAGCTGGAACATTACTTTGTGGATGTCTCATAATGGATTGTGCTAATAGATTGATGTGTGACAATGTATAATGTCCTCTTTGAGGATTCCTTTGATGTGGCACTAAACTGCTGCTTTAGCTGGTAAAAAAGTGCTTGGCTAAAGATAGATGTAACCCTTATTTGCAGTCACAGTCTGATGAAGGGGAAGCAGATATCCTTTTTTCCTTAAGTATGAACGATGCATTAACCACCACAGTCAAACAAGACTTATCAGAGCCCAGTCAAGAAAACAAAAAACACACTAGTTATTTTTAACAAAGAGAATTTTTTTGACCATTTCATCCAATAGGTATTTTATTTATTGATGATCTGCTAGAGCACTCCACTGATTATTTTTCATACATTTCATATTTAATCATCATAACAACCCTGTAACCTAAGTATTTTTCCTATTTATTTATTTATCTATATGAATTTCAGGTGTACAACAGTGATTCAATGTTTTTTTCAAAGTATTTATTTATTTATTTGTGTTGCGCTGGGTCTTAGTTGCAGTAGGCAGGCTTCTTTGTTGTGGCTGGTGGGCTCCTTAGTGTGGCTCGCCAGCTCCTTAGTGTGGCATGCGAACTCTTAGTTGTGGCATGCATCTGGGATGTAGTTCCCTGACCAGGGATCAAACCTGGGCCCCCTCCATTGGGAGTGCAGAGTCTTAACCATTGCACCACTGGGGAAGTTCCTTAATATCTTCATAGATTATATTCCATTTAAAGTTATTATAAAATGTTGGCTATATTTCCTGTGCTATAGAATATATCCTTGTAGCTTATTTATTTTATACATAGTAGTTTGTACCTCTTTTTTTTTTTTTAGTAATTATGGCGCCCGGGTTTAGTTGCTCCGCGGCATGTGGGATCTTCCTGGATCAGGGCTCAAACCCGTGTCCCCTGCATTGGCAGGCAGGTTCTTAACCACTGCGCCTCCAGGGAAGCCCTAGTTTGTACCTCTTAATCCCCTTCACCTGTCTTGCACCTCCCAGCTTCTCTCTACCCCCCCACCCTGTAACCACTAGTTTGTTCTCTATATCTGTAACTCTGCTTCTGTTTTGTTATATTCATTCATTTCATATGTTAGATTTCACATATAAGTGATGACATTTGGTATTTGTCTTTTTCTGACTTATTTCACTAAACATAATATCCTCCAAGTCAATCCATGTTGTTGCAAATGGCAAAATTCCATTCCTTTTTTTTTTTTTAACAACTTTATTGGAGTATAATTGCTTTACAATGGTGTGTTAGTTTCTGCTGTATAACAAAGTGAATCAGCTATACATATACATATATCCCCATATCTCCTCCCTCTTGTATCTCCTTCCCTCCCTCCCTATCCCACCCCTCTAGGTGGTCACAAAGCACCGAGCTGAGCTCCCTGTGCTATGCAGCTGCTTCCCACTAGCTATCTATTTTATATTTGGTAGTGTGTATATATCCATGCCACTCTCTCGCTTCATTCCAGCTTACCCTTCATTCAATGCAATCTCTATCAAACTACCAATGGCATTTTTCACAGAACTAGAACAAAAAATTTCACAATTTGTATGGAAACACAAAAGATCCTGAATAGCCAAAGCAATCTTGAGAAAGAAAAACGGAGCTGGAGGAATCAGGCTCCCTGACTTCAGACTATACTACAAAGCTACAGTAATCAAGACAGTATGGTACTGGCACAAAAACAGAAATATAGATCAATGAAACAGGATAGAAAGCCCAGAGATAAACCCATGCACATATGGTCACTTTATCTTTGATAAAGTAGGCAAGAATATACAATGGATAAAAGACGGCCTCTCCATTCTTTTTTTTAATGGCTGAGTAGTATTCCATTATGTAGGTATGTATATGTATACGTATGTAAATATGTGTGTGTGTGTGTTTGTGTATGTATATATCTTCTTTATCTTTATCCATCTTCTTTAACCATTCATCTCTTGATGGACACTTAGGTTGTTTTCATAGCTTGACTATTGTAAATAATGCTGGCTGCTATGAACATTGGGTTCATGTATCTTTTCAAATTAGTGTTTTTATTTTCTTCAGGTATATACCCAGGAGAGGAATCACTGGATCATATGGTAACTCTATTTTTAGTTTTTTGAGGAATCTCCATGCTATTTTCCATAGTGCCTGCACCAAATTACATTTCCACCAACAGTGTATGAGGGTCCCCTTTTCTTCACATCCCCTCCAGCTTTCATTATCTATAGACTTTTTGATGATAGCCATTTTGACCAGTGTGAGGTGATTACCTCATTGAGATTTTGATTTGCATTTCTCTAATAATTAGCAATGTTGAGCATCTTCTCATGTGCTTGTTAGCCATCTGTATGTCTTCTTTGGAAAAATATTGCTTTAGGTCTTCTGCCTACTTTTTGATTGGGGCTTTTCTTTTAATATATATATTGAGTCATATGAGCTGTTTGTATATTTTGGATATTAACACCTTGTAGGTTGCATCATTTGCCAATATTTTCTCCAATTCCATAGGTTGTCTTTTAACTTCTTACTCTCTTCATTCAATCTTCTCCTGAGTTCTCTGATCATCTTTACTATCATTACCTTGAAGTGTTTATCAGGTAGATTGCCTATCTCCACTTCACTTAGTTCTTCCGGGGTTTTGTCTTGTTCCTTCATTTGGAACATGTTCCTTTGTTGCCCCATTTTGTCTAATTTGCTCTTTTTATTTCTATGTATTCGGTAGGTTTGTTATGTTTTCTGACCTTGAAGAAGTAACCTCTTGTAGGAGATGTCCTGTGTGTCCCAGCAGTGCACTCCCCCCTGGCCACCAGAGTTATAAGCCCTATATGGGCTGCATGGGTCCTTCTGTTGCAGCAGGCTGACTACTGTGGGCAGGCTGGTAGATGTGGCTGGCCCCCACTCTGGTTGGTTGCTGAGCTCTGCCTTCTGCAGAGGCCGCTGGCTGCTGGTTGGCATGGCCAGGTTCACAAGGCAGATGGCTGCAGGGCCCCACAACTGCCTTATTATGCTGGCCCACTATCCTGGGATTAGGTGGTTACAGGGCCGGGGTTCCCAGTGGCTGCCTGCTGGTGGGTGGAGCCAGTTTCTGACACAGCTGGCTCTGGGTTCTAGGGTGTCCCAAAGCTGGTGCTGGACTGCTGGTGAGTAAGGCTATATCCCAGGGCAGCTGGCCAAGGGGTCTAAGGTGTCTCAGAGCTGATGTTGGTCTGGTGGTGGGTGGGGCTGAGGCCCAGGGGTCATGGGGCTAGTGCTGTCACTGGTGGGTGGAACTGGGTCCTGTTATATCTGGCTGTGTGGCCCTGGGGTTTGGGGGCTAGGGCTAGTGCACTGGTGTGTGTGGCCAGGTCCTAGGCCCTCTGGTGGACAGGGCTGTGCCCCAGAGTGGGATCAAGGATCTTAAAAAGCAGCGTGCTTACTGGGGAATAGGGTATGTCCTTGCAGGGCTAATTGCTTGGCCTGGGGCATCCCAGTATCAGTGAGGACAGACTGGTGGAGGGGGAGGCTGGGTCCTGGTGCTGATAGGCTCGAGGGAGGGTTCCAAAATGACGCTCCCCAGCACCGCTGTCCACCTGGTAGTAGGAGCTCCCCAAATGGCTGCAGCCAGTGTCTGTGTCCCTGGGGTGACCTCCAGGTTCCTCCTGCCTCTCTAGGAGTCTCTCCAAGATCAGGAGGTGGTTCTGACCCAGGCTCCTTTCAAATTATTTCTTCTGTTCTGGGTCCTGGAGCATGTGGATTTTGTGTGCATCCTTTAAGAGTGGAGTCTCTACTTCCCACAGCCCCCTGGCTCTCCCCAAAGTAAGCCCTGCTGCGGCCTTCAAATCCAAACATTCTGGGGGTTCATCTTCCTGGTGCAGGACGCCTGGGCTGGGGAGCCCAGTGGGGACCTCAGACCCCTCACTCTTTGGGGCAGAACCTCTGCAGTTGTAATTCTCCTCCCATATGTTAGTCACCTGGGGGTATGGGTCTTGACTATACCGTGTCTCCTACCCATCTTGTTGTGTTTCCTTCTTTATATCCTTAGTTGTAGAAGACCTTTTCGGCTTTTTCCCAGTCTTTCTAGTCAATAGTTGCTATGTAAATAGTTGTAATTTTGGTGTGTCCATGAGAGGAGGGGAGCTCGGCGTCTTCCTACTCCACCATCTTGCCCACCACTCCAAAAAAGAAAATTTAATAAAGGAAATTGATTAAATAGTATTGGATGTAGGCAAAAAGGGAACATTAAGGTAATGCAGGTAAACACTTTCAGGGAGTAACTGTGACCCCCATGGCTGGGGGAACAAAAGGAAGAGTTAGATGTGCAAAACCTGCAAGCTTGGAGGGGCCCTAAGAAGATGGGTATACGACCTCCACAGAGGGGGTGCTGCCACCTGCTCTTGGTACATTACTGGGGGAGTGATGACATTGGCAAAAGGGATGGAACAAATCCCTTCTTCCTCCTCCAGGTTTTTTGTCTCCCTCTACCGTTTCCATTCACAGAACCTAACAGAAAATGCTCTCGCAAAAGAGAAATGCCAGTCCCAGCATCATGGAGCATGTATACAAGGGTGGGTTTATAGCTGAGAGACGGGAGCTTAATCCCTCACAGAGAGTGCTTAATGAGATCTGGACATTCCTGTTTCTCTGGTTATGAGTTATTAACCCATAACCACAAGCAAAGAAGCCTATGAAAAAGACAAGTTGTCTAACTAAGTAAGCCTAAGTTCATGGTAATTGAGTTCTCCATTAATCTATGCTTAGTAAGGAAATCCAATTGATTTTGTCAATAAACAAATAGCTGTAGTTTCCAAAATTATTTTAAAAACCTTTCTGAGAGAAAAACTTAAAATTGAAGAAATTCATATATCAATTTGGTATTTTTAAATAAATTTGGGGGAAATGTTGCATTATTCACTTGAGAATTTGAACAACTCTGCATTCTACCAGACATATTTACAGCCAGCATCAAACTGGTAGTAAATGGCTGTAAAGTGTAAATAGACACCATATATCAAGGGCTAGTCCACTTTTTCTGCTTCTGTTATTTAATCCCTTCCTTGAAGTAGCTCTCCTTATAAAGTCCTTGAAAACAATCATGTAAAAGCCATGTATATATGTCAAAACAGCCAGTCACTTAAAAAAAAGGGCAGGAGAGAAATCATGTTGGTTATTGTGCTTGAGCAGAACTCCTGATTGTTTTATTTTTTTCACTTTTTATTCAGTTTTGTTGGAAAGTAGAACATTAATTCATTCACTTTATTTTGTGCCTCCAGTGTGTTAAATTTGTTTAGTGCTGGGGATATAAAGATAGAGAGATTGAGTCTGCTTTTTTTTGTTTTTTTGGCTACACTACCGCGCGTCATGCTTGATCTTAGTTCCCCAGCTAGGGATCGAACCTGTGCCCCCTGCAGTGGAAGCATGGATTCTTAACCACTGGGCGGCCATTGAAGTCCTGAGCCTGTTCTTAAGGGATTTAATGATTAATAGACAAAGATGGGTATGTATACAGTAACTGAATTATCAGATACCATGATAGAATCAGGTAGTCAGTGCCATAAAGACACTTGAGGAGTGGTCAGTTCTGCCTTTGGGATGGGGATGGATAGGACAGTCTCCCCTGAGGAAGTGACATTTGAGTCTTAAAAGTGTGAACATGGGGCTTCCCTGGTGGCGCAGTGGTTGAGAGTCCGCCTGCCGATGCAGGGGACTTGGGTCCGTGCCCAGGTCTGGGAAGATCCCACATGCCGCAGAGCAGCCAGGCCCATGAGCCATGGCCGCTGAGCCTGCGCATCCAGAGCCTGTGCTCCACAACGGGAGAGGCCACAACAGTGAGAGGCCCGCATACCACACACACACACACACACACAAAAAAGTGTGAACATGGAGAGCAATCAAGTAGACAGTGAACATAGGTAAACAGCCTCCATTGATTCTTTTTCTTTCCATCCCCTGCCATTTTTTTTTTGTTGTTGTCAATCAGATATAGTATGTGGAAATGTCAGAGATATTGTACCAATGGAAGAGTAAGAACAAACCACAGTGGTAACAGGGCCAAAAGAAAGAAGAAAGAATTCAAAAATATAAAGATTTTTGCCAAGATGATCAAAATTTTGTTGTTGTTGTTTTGATCTTGAGCTTTTACAATACACTATTTCCTCTTCTATCTACCTGATCACATGCTCCCTTTAAATGTTATTGTAGCCATATTGCCTTTGGCCTTATAAAATGCAAATTATACTATGCAAAAGCAATTTTAATATAGGAATTAAATACAGACTCCATTTGTTTTCACTAAGTATGTGCTATAATCAGGGAATATTGATCGGTATAACTGATGGTAGAATTTAGCTTGGAGTTAAAATATGGCAGAAACTGAAACATACTTGAGGGAGGAATTCAATCACAAATATGTGGGGTTTGGGTGGTTTGGATTTTTGAATAATGTATTTGAACATGGGTTGAAGGATGGGTCTGGGAGTTTTTTTTGTTGATTTTTAAGAGGAAAAATATCATCTAAGTGTTTAATTTATCTTTTTATTTAAAAAAAGAATATGTAATTGGATACCTTATTACTTCAGTGAAAGGCATATGCAGGGACTGACTATATTCCACTGTCATTTGTGTTCCAGTCACCAAGACCCAACTGTAGAGAAAAGGGATTACACCTGCACATAGAGATTATGTTTTGTTGGAGTAACAATTTAGAATAGTGATTTTCAAATGACTTCTGCATCTTCCAGAAAACATCTTAATGTGTAGATTTTCAAGCACTCTTCCCCCATCTCCCACTGTGAGATTAATATATAGCTGGTCTGGGAAGAGTCCCATAAATCTGCATTTTTAATAAGTGCTCCAAGTGATTCTGATATAGATGACCTTGGATTATACTTTAAGAAAGACACCGTAGGGAATTCCTGGCGGTCCAGTGGTTAGGACTTGGCACTTTCACTGCTGTGGCCCTGGCTTCAGTCTCTGGTCAGGGAACTAAGATCCCACAAGCCATGCAGTGCAGCCAAAAGAAAAAAAAAAAAAGGGACCATAGAAATTTCATTCTGAAATTTTTCATATATGAAATTTCATAATGCAGAATATAGAGCTATTAAAAGGCAAAAGGCTTGGAACAGTTCTTATAGATATTCTTCTTACTGACTTCTGCTAAAGAAAGATGACTTCCCTAACTTAATGCCTGTAAGCTTGAGGGTGATGATTATATATGGTATTGTTAGTTATCCTGTTCTTTTTCTTCTCTCTTTCTCACTCTCTCTTTTTTAAGATTTTTCTATTTTTCATATCCTCTCCTGATTTTTCCACCTGTCTTTCAGTTGTTCTGTATCTACATTGAAAGTATATAGAGACATTGCATACTATACTATCTCCTTTATAATCATAATTTAGCCTTAGGTCTTAATCATAATTTAATGTTCAGTCCTTATGTTGGATACCTCCCAAATCATTTTGTGTGATGAGAGCTTAAAGTAGATTCTTTAGAAGACTCTGTAAGAAGGGCTCATGGGAGCAATATTTCCTAAGTATATTCATAACAATTTATCTGTAGCCTTGTTATACTAGTGAACAAGTTTAGCTGGCTATAGAATCCTTGATATGGGAATTTTCTTATTTTTTTCTTGAATGCCTCAATTTTTCTCTTCTTGAATACTTAAAATACATTATTTCTTTGTCTTGTGGCATAAGTATAGCTGTTGGAAAGTCTAATTGCAATCTTATTATTTTTCCTTATAAATGACTTCATCTTTTTTGCCTGGTAGTCCAAAGAATTTTTATCTTTTCATTTAAAATATAATACCTTTTACTAGAATAATCTCAGGGTTGACTATTCTAAGTTGATAGCCCTATGTTCGGGAAATTTGATTTAAATATGTAGATTTATATCATCTTTTATTTCGTGAACATTTCTTTAAATTTATTTATTTATTTATTTACTTATTTATGGCTGCGCTTGGTCTTAGTTGTGGCATACGGAATCTTTGTTGTGGCATGCAGCATTTTCTTAAATTACAGTTTTTAGTGTTGTTCTGCCCCATTGCTTTGCTTTTCTTCTTCAGAGACTCCTATTATGTATGTAGAAGTCCCCCTCCCCTTGTTCTATCACTTTCTCTCAAATCTCTTTAAAAACATATTTTTATTTTTTACCTAAAATATTTTTTCCATTTCTCTTCAGGCATTATTCATTGTGTTCATTTACTCTTTAGCTTCTTCTAGTTTAGTGTTAATTTCTTAATTTAAACTTGTTTGATTCTTTCCTGAGTCCTTTATCCTCTCTTTCAAACCTCCATTTCCTCCATTCATATTAGAGTTTTTTCAATTCTGATTTGTTTCTTCTTTTATAGTTCCTATTATTTAAAAACACTTCTTTTCACTTGTTTTGAAATTTTAAGTTCCAGTTTTCAGCTTTTTGTAGGGATGTCTGACATGTTTTCATTATCTCTAGGGATATCTTCTACATTATTTAAATTCTCTTTCCTTTTTTTTCCCCATCATAATTCAATCTCAATTTATTTCTGTTGCTCATTTTAAAGTGAAAGTAGATTTCTTTAGCAAAGAGGTAAAAACACATGGCCCCATACTCTTAAGATTTGCTTCCTCTGTTCCCTTCCTCCATTTGTGTCTTGAACTTCTCTTTCCTTTGCCCCATTTCTCTGTCCTCCTTAATTTGATCCTATTTCCAGAAGTTTCTCCTCAATACAGGGATTTGACTTGAAAGAGAGTTTTGTTCACAGGGACCAGACTGCTTCAGCACCAACACTCAGACCTATCGCCATCCCATTGCTCTCACCTACAGACTGGATCCTGCAGGACTCCCACCTGGTTTCAGCTGAGTTCAGATTAGCTTTCTGTACTTTCTAACGAGTCCTTGATGGTAGTTTTGCGGTCTCCTGATGCTGTCCCCACTAGCCTCTATTCTGAGGTTTGAGGGAATATGTAGTCATCTAGTTTTCTTGTGTATATTCTTGGTGAGTTTTTGATTTTGCAGACTAATTGTTCTGTCTGGGTTTTTTTGGAGGGGGAGCAGGGCAGGGAAGAGGATTCACAGAGTTTCAGAAAATAGACCACTAACCCCACCTCAATCTCCTTTTATTTATATTTTTCAGGTATGTGAATATGTCTTCTCAAGTAGATTTCTCAATTTCTCTACAGAAAACAATTTTTAGAAATGATACCCACCATTTATTGAGTACTTACTACATTCCAGGTACTGAACGAATTAAATGTTTTATAAAGTATTCATTGAGTTTTACAACAACTTTTGGATGTAGTTACTTTATGCCCATTAAATAAGGGTAACCACAGTTTAAAAAGCTAAAATATTTGATCCCAGGTTGGGGTAGGCAGCTTCTAAGTTGGCACTAATGAACCCTGCCTCCTGGTGTTCATGTGCTTATGTGATCCCTTTCCCTCCGTGTGGACGGGATCAAGTGACTTGCTTGTAATAAACAGAGTGTGGAAAACATGATGGTATGTCACTTCTGAAATTAGCCCACAGGAAGACTGTGGCTCAAGCACTCACTCTCTCTTGCTTGCTTGCTTGCTCATCCTGATGGAAGCCAGCTGCCATGTTGTGTGTTGCCTTAGGAGAGGCCCATGTAGAAGGATCTGAGGGACGCTTCCAGACAACAGCCAGCAAGGAACCGAAGCCCTCCGCCCAACAGCCCGTGAGGAACGGGGTACAGCTAACAACCACATGGATGACTTGGAAGTGGATCATGGAGCCTTTGAATGAGATCACAACTCCAGCTGACAATTTTTTTAAAATTAAATTTTATTGGAATATAGTTGCTTTACAATGTGGTGTTAGTTTCTGCTGTACAGCAGAATGAATCAGCCATACATAAACGTCCAGCTGACATTTTGATTGCAGTCTTGTGAGAGATTTTCAGCCAGAGGCACCTGGCTAAGTTATACTAGGATTCTGGACCCACAAAAATCCACAGATAATGTTTGTTGTTTTAAGCTGTTAATTTGGAGGTAATTTATTATACAGCAAGAAATAATTAATGCACAGGTCATAGAAGTAATAAGTGTTCCAGTTGACCTTGAACACAGGGGTTCTCATTCCAGGGTCTATATTCACCTCTTTCTGACACTGACTTCGAGTCGCCTTTAACTTTATGAGCTACTATTTCTACCACATTGAATTTGACGGTCTTCCTGCTCTTCCTTTGTTCTATTAATTTTTCTTTAAAAGAACCTTTTCTGTGTAGAAACTGCCTGTTGCTGAACTGAGTAGTAAGTGAACACCTTCTTTAAGTCATGGAAATTTGGAGTCAAAAGGAACTTGAAAATTCATATAGTCCAGACCAACCTGTTCCCAGTTTTTACAGGTAAGGAAATTAGGTCCAGCAAAATTAAGAGACTTGCCTAAAGTTACAGAATTAGTGAAAGAATGGAGATTAAAATCCAGGTCTCCTGATATCCAGTTTAGGACTGTGGGCAGGTACATACTGGTAGTTCTACATGGTCGTAGCTCCCACCACATTCTGAATGTGCAGTAGATTCAATTTGATTCCCATTCATTTCCTCTGTACAAAAACAGAGGGATCATGAAGGGAACAGCCGACGATGAGTAGGATGTTTAGTTCCTTTGCTCTTAGGCTCACCTTCTCTGAAGGAGAGGTCAACAGTCTGAGTCCAACTGAATGACTATTCATCTTCCAATCCCTTAACCACAGCACTGGCTCCAACATGGCAATGAAGTTTCATGTTCAGAGCCAGCTTCAAATGATTTGTCTTGGCTCTTTGGATTCATTGAGAAGCATTTCCTGAGCTGGAGTGGAAGGGGCTGTGATCAACTAGTAATGTCACCCGTGAGTGGAGGTTGAGGGTGTGGTAGACTTTGTGCCATGTATTTGCCCACTGGTGTTTCTGTAGTTTTGGGCCTGGTCCTTCCTTTGGTGACCCATGCTTTTCCTGCTATGAACGATTCTTGCCACACAAGCTGCCCACGAAAGCCCTCGTTTCTGGGATCTTTTTCTTCTCATTTGATGTGAGGTTTAGCACATAAGTGACGTTGGTGAAATTTACCTTGTAACTGAGTATAGTGTTAGAAGAGGAGCCAGTTCTCACATCCCTGAAGGCTGGATGCTTTTATGGCTCCATTTCTGGCTAGATCTGAAAATCACATTGCCAGCAACCTGCCAGTCCATCAAAAAAAAAAAAAAAATGCAGGAAGGTACAGTTTTGCACATGCTTACTCTGTTGTCTTTTGCTAAACATTCCCTCTTCTTCAGTCCCAGGGGCTCATGAGGATAAATTTGCACGTTAGTGTTAGTCCGGTTATCCTGGACGACAGGGTAAAATATTGGTATTGTAGATCAAAAGCACAATTAACATGTGCCTTGAAACTTGGACAGAAACTTGTAGGAGCTGTGAGGCTGAGGCTTATCCATCTCCGTGGGTGGTAGTTTCAACATGGCACTGCTAGCTTTTTTTTTTTTTCCCTTTCCCATTTTGGTAAGTGGAATATTGGGCAATGTTGGAATTCAGTGACTGGGAGAGTTTGTTTCCTTCTTCTATTCTTCTGTCTGCTGTTTAACTTTCTTCTTCCATTTGGATTCATTCTATTCTCTTTTCAGTGACCTACGTTTTCTCTTTTCCTTTTCAGCATTGGGGTGTTGAAACCCCAATGAAAATGTTTACTTTTCATAATATTCTTTATCAGAAGCCTATTTTATTGAAATAGTGAGAGAATCCAACATGCCCTCTGGCAACTAGATATTCTCTGCCCTTGACTTCCGGAAAACACAAAACCATTCCTTTTCTGATGAGAAAGCTGTAAAAACCTGAACATGCCTTGATGCTTTGAGCTGTGGAATTTAGGCAAGTCACTTTGGTTCTATATGCTTTATTTGTACCCAGATATAAATGTGTGTGCCTGTGTGTGTGTGTGTGAGAGAGAGAGAGAGAGAGAGAGAGAGAAAGAGAGATCAGTAGTTTTGTGAGCCTTTGGAACCCTGGGATCATGGAAGGAAAAGGTGAAAATTGAGCTAGTAAGAATCCCCTGTCCTTTTTCGACCAGAATAACTCTGTTATTATTAGTTTTCTATAAGAGCTTTCTGCATTAGAGTTTATGTGAAACACAGATTCTGTTTTTTAAATGTGAAAACTACCAGCATCAATGAGCCTCAGATTCCTTCCACCACTAACAGTTTGCATTACCTACATGTAATCAGGCCCAGACAGGAGAGAAAGCCAGTGTGATGGAACATCATTTCTGTCAGGTGTCTCTGTGTTTCAGTCACAACCACTCCAGACTGTGGGTCTCCAGGCGTGTTATCCTCGTGAGGTATTAGCTATTCTCTTCTGTAAAATGGAGATGATAGTTGTACCAACCTTATAGGATTGTGGTGAGAAACAAATGAGATAATTAACAGTGTCCAGCAAATTATAAATACTCAATAAGTGTTAGGCGTTATTGTTAGTCTGAAAAGACCAAAAGACATGCTACATGGCATGCTCATCTTCTTTTATTACTTCATTTGTGTTTATGTCAAGTAAACCTCCTCCTAGAACCAAATATAAAGGTATTAAAATAGAATATCAAATACTTTGCTGCTCTTTTGACACTACAGGGAAATTTTATATAATTTTAGAATGTTCACTTAAGATCTCTAAAATATACTGTACCATACCATGGCTATAATTTTGGGCCAAAAAGTTGCAGTGAAAAAAAATGAGATGGAACAAATAGTTTCTTGGGTGATGCTTTGCTGAAAATCAACTTTTTCATAAGTTTTAAGCATATCTTTGCACAACTTCATTTTTCTTTGAGTTTTTAGGTCTCAATTTTTTGAACTGTGAAGTAAAAGGACTGGACCAGATAATTTTTCAGGTTCAACATTGATGCTTCTAAGTTGATTTTCACATAATGTGGCACTCTAATCAGTTTGTCTCATTTCTCCAGACCTCTGTTTCCTCAGCTGCAAATTAAGAAGAGAACGTTCCTACCTATCAGCTGGTTTTAATTCTAGCATCAGAGTTTTCTAACTTTTCTATTTATGCTCTTCTTCAGCTTGGTTACTCTCTGGTTACATAATCATCCAAACTGTATCACAAAATAATTTCTAAACATATGTTTCTACGTGCATGGTTAAAAGCTTGTTAGACTATATAGTACCAGGCAATTGCTGGGTGTTGGAGACACAGTGATGTAAAGATACATTTCTTGCCTTCGGGAACTCAGTCATCAGATGTATAATCATGATGATGATAAAGACAATAAATGCAAAGATAATTGCTTTCATGGGAATGAGCACAGTATTCACTGAAAACAAAAGGTAAGGAGAACCTAGATCAGCCTGATTGTGAGGTGTTTGTGAAGGTCAGGCAAACAAAAGGGGAGAGAGTGTTCCAGCTGGAGGAATACTATTTGCAAAGCACAGAGCTCCAGATGAGAGAGCAGGGCTAGACCAGGAATTACAAATTGCTCTGCACTGTTGGAGTGTGAAATGTACAAAGAGAATGAGTTGGGATTGCTAAGCAGGGGACTTCTAAGAGCTTTGTAGGCCATTGAATTGAGTGGTATCTGTCCGTGTATTGAGATTATTCAAATGTAAGTGAAATGCCAAGGTTTTAAATTAAAATTGAAAAGTAGTTATTAATATAAATTTCTGAAACTCTTACAAAAATACATCAGTTTAGGATCAATAGTTTTGTATTTTGTCTTAGAAGAAATGAATTCAGGGAAACTAATTAAGAGAATCTGGAAAAGAACACCAATCCATTTTACTTTAAAAGTTCTCAGAGGGGGCTTCCCTGGTGGCACAGTGGTTGAGAGTCCGCCTGCTAATACAGGGGATGCAGGTTCGTGCCCTGGTCTGGGAAGATCCCACGTGCTGTGGAGCAGCTGGGCCCGTGAGCCATGGCCGCTGAGCCTGCGCGTCCGGAGCCTGTGCTCCGCAACGAGAGAGGCCACAACAGTGAGAGGCCCGCGTACCGCCAAAAAATAAAATAAAATAAAATAAAATAAGTTCTCAGAGGAGTTTTTTCATTAGATGACCACTAATCAAAGTTCGGCGTGCAGTTCTAAAGTAAATGTAAGATAACACTCACTTCTTGTTTTTTTTTTTTTAAAGTCTCATGGATTTTCATATTTTGTAAACTTGAAGATTTAAGGTGATCTTATTTATTTAAGTTTTTCCCAGGGATTTAAAAAAATATTTATTTATTTGGTTGCTGTGGGTCTTAGTTGCAGCAGGTAGACTCCTTAGTTGTGGCATGCAAACTCTTAGTTGCAGCATGCGTGTGGGATCTAGTTCCCTGACCAGGGATCGAACCCTGGGCCCCCTGCACTGGGAGTGTGGAGTCTTATACACTGCGCCACCAGGGAAGTCCCAGACTTTTCTATTTGAGAGCTTTACTCCATTAAAAAAAAAATCTGCACGATTACCTGGCATCTGATCTGTTCCTATCCTTCCGAGTAACTGAAATTTATTCTTTTCTTGAATGATATAGGAAGATAAAGACAAACAAAACAAATATACTTAATGGAAACAAAGATTTTCAATTATTCAAACTGTCGTTCAATTTTTGTAGAAAGAGCACAGCACTCAATGTTGTGAATTCAAGGTTCTGTTATTTATATACCATTTCAATAATGGTATTATGTATTACTTCATTACCTTTTCTGTAATCAAAGTTGTACATCCACATGGTTTAAATAATCAACTTGTTCTAGAAGACTTGTGTAATAACCAGAAGTATAACATATGCCTTCCCTCCATTTCCCATTTCCTACAGGCAACCACTTCCAACACTTTCAGCTCCATTCTATTTTTACCTCATATCTCCAAATAACATGCTTATATTGCTACTTCTTGATTTTAAAAAAGCTTTAGTCATTATCTATTGGTGTTCCCCTAGAGCAGATGAGGTCTCACTTTTTTACTACTGCCTCCCCAAAGCCCCCACGACCCACATGTATACTTCCCAATCCTCAAATTCCTAATCTAGTTATATTTATAATTGAGGTTAGATCAGTATCCACAGTTTACATCATTACAACTACGTAAATACTAGTTACAGCTCAGCCATGGAGAATACTGTAATTTTTCAGCACAATGTCTTGTTATATCAATACTTGGAGTTATTAATAGTTTTCTGTGAACCAATCATGAATTTAACCCCAAAGTCTCCAAAAACTTTCTTAATCTCTGAATATGTTCATAGTCAAGAATTCTATCTATTTAATCTAGAAGAAATCTCAACCCTGGAGATGTCTGACCTATTCCAATTTTTGTTCTCCTTTCACCATCATTCTGAGGAGGCCCTTTGCCTCTATCATGTGCTGGATCTCTTATTTCCCACGTTCCATGTTTTTCTCTTCATCTTGATTTCCTCTTTTGTTTTGGTGGCACACAATCTTCAGCAGCTTGTTCAGGTAGAGTATAAGGAGAGGTCTTTGAGACCCCTCATATGGATGCATGAATTCGTCCTCGTGTTTGATTGATAGTTTTGCTGGATTCTACTTCTACGTTGGAGAAGTTTCAACTTCTACGTTGAAAATTATTTGCCATCAGGCACCGTTCCATTGCCTTCTAGCTCCTGGTGTTTCACCTGTTTGGCAGAACTCCTATGTTTTCTCTGTGCCTGCACCCATGAAGCTTAGTACTGGTGGAGACAGTCAGGACAAGCAGACTGATGCCATCATAAATCTATGACTACCAACATGAACTGGACTCTCAACAGTACCAATTTATTCTTTTAAAAAATTTTATTGAAGTATAGTTGATTTAAAGCAGCAGCAGTCCAGTTCATTCTTTTACAGATGCAAAAGCTATTTTAAAACCTCTAAACACACACACACACATGCACACACACACCCCTCCCTACTTTTCTCAAACCTCTGGCAGCTCTTCTCCCCACTCTCAACAGATAACTTTGACTTTTACTTTTTCTGGAAAATAAAAGCCATCAGATGGGATGCTCTTGTGTTCCAGAGATGATGTTTCTCCTCTACTTGTATCTTAAAGTCTATTCTGTTCCTGTTTTCAAAGCCCTATAATAATGATGACTCCTTTTTTTTAATATATGTTCCATTTCTGTCAACTGGACCATGTATATTGGTTTTTCCAGTGCTCAAACCTCACCCATTAAATCATCATCCAACCTAACAGCCAACCAACCCAATAAACAAGAAACATCTACCCACATTATCCTTCAGCTACTACTATTTCCTCCCATTCTTAGCCAAACTTCTCCCAGATTGCTGTCTTTACTCCTCATTTCATTAGCTATATTCACTTCTCTACCACACCATTCTGGCTTTCTTACTAAGGTTCCAGTGACCTCCATCAAAACTTTTTGACCTCTCTTAGTGTACAAAGATGATCACACTTTCCTGTTTGGAACAGAATCATTCCTGGGCTTACATGATAAAACTTTGTTCTGTTTTTTCTTCTCATTACTTTTTCTATTACATTTCACATTATACTGTCATCTACTTGATCACTTAATGTTAGAATTTGTGAAAGGCTCTTTGCTTGGTTCTCTTTAATTCTCTTCTCATTCCTTAGACGGTCGTACCCATGCATATGACTAGAAATACTCCCTATAAACAAATAAATAACACATTTTAATCTATAGCCAAGATCTCTTTTCTGAACTCCAGACCCATATATCCAGTTGCTTACTTGACACATCTTTTTGGAGGTTTCAGTGGCACCGTAATCTCAGTATGTCCATTTCAAGGTCATCTTTCCTCCAAGGTAGCCAGTCCTTTTCCAGTGTTTCCTATTTCAGTTAATGGTACCTCTCTCTCTCCAATTATGTTAGCCAGAACCCTAGAGTCATTCTTGGCATTTCCCTTCCTACTACTCCATATCCAATCCATCACCCATCTAGCTGATTATATTTACAATCAAAGTGTTTCTCAAATCCTCTCACATTTCTCCATCTTCACCACTCTAGGTAAGCTACCAGCATTTCTTATCTAAACTTCCGGGGTAGTCTCTTAATTGACCTAACTACTTCTATCAGGTCTCTCAATCTGTTTTCCATATTATAGCCACCGTCATCTTTTTAAAATGTAAATCTAAGTACAACATCCTATGCTTAAAGCCTCTACATGGCTTCCTTCTGCTCTAGGGATAAAAACAAAAACTCCCTAACTTGGCCTGAAGGGTTTACAAGCTGTACTCCTTACATACTTCTGTCTTGGCAAACACCATCTAATTTCTCATTCTCTTGTACCAGCTGTGCTGGTTTTCTTTTAGCTCCCCATGCCGCCAGCCACCTCTAACTACATGAGCTTTGCTTACACTGTGATCCAATCGAGAGCCAATACAGTTTGGCCGCTAAGCATGGCACACTTCACGCCTAATTTTCAAGGGAGATTGCCCGGGTTCAAATCCCGATTCTACAATTTACTTATTTGTGCAAACTTGGGCAAGTTACTTTATCTCCTGTGCCTCAGTTTCCTCAACTGGAAAATAAGGATAATTGTAATAGATTTGATCATAATTGTGTTATTATGATCAAATGATCATTTTCAGGGAAGGCTCTTTCCTCCCCTTTCTTGCCCAGTTAATTGCTTCTCAAACTTCTGTTCTCAGCTCCAGAGTCACTTTCTCAGAGAAGCCTCCACTGACCTCTCTGACTGAATCCAATTACTTCTTTACAGCTTTTCTCGTATGTTGAGTCTCTTATTTGGAATGCTTAATATAGGTGCAATTTTGTATCTTTCTGAGTGATTTATGTATTTATTTTTGTTTAACATTCTGTCTTTCTCACTGAAATGTCAGCTCCAGGAACCTAGGGATAATGTTTGTTTTTTGTCACTATTCTTCATGCCTAACACAGTGTTCATTACTTAGTAGGTTTCCCCCCAAAATGTTCGTTGACACAAAAAATGGTAAACATCTCTGATGCAAGGCTCTTTGATAACCTCTTTTGCTGCTTAAATTAGTGCTCTGCACAGTAAGTAATAAGTTCTGAGAAGGAACACGGATGGTGAATCAAAGACCAGTTAAGTTGTCGTCTGCTCCTGGTTCTTCAGGAGGTGGCTCTGAGCAGGAGGGTTCCCTGTTCAACAAGGCAGGGTTTTGTGGAGATTATGTGCCGGATACCCAGACCTGGGTTCAATTCTTGGCTCCATTATCTGCTGCTGTGTGACCTTAATCATGTCACTTGACTTCTTACAGTCCGAGTGTCGTCATCTGTCAAATCACATCACGGTACTCAGTGCAGAGTCAATTCTTGTTAACTAGGCAACGGAACTGATAAGAATCTCACTTAATTAAGCACAGTACATGATTATCCACAGGCTCATGCCAACTATATGGCTTGCCCCTTATGTAGGCCAGTAAGTCTCCTGTGGTGGGTGACAAACAGCTATCCCATCCCCTGCCCCTAAAAATGTCAAAAAAAAAATTGTGCTTTTGGTCACAAGAGAGTAAGAATCAATGTGAACTGGAAAAACAGAGTTCCAACAGGATTTCCTGGTGCTTCAAGTTCAAGTTTGAGAGTGGCAGTGGGTGAGCCGGCTTGGTCAGGTAGGATCAGAGGTTCGTTTGCTGGAGGGACTGACCTTGGGAACAGAGAAAAGCCCTCAGTCCCTGACAAGACAGCCCTGCCCAGATGCCAGTGGGACCCAGCTAACCGCCACTGCAATCTCAGAGGCTCTTTTCTCCTGAGCCCTCCTTTTTTTTTTTTTTTTTTTTTTTTAAATCAGCTGAATCCATTCCTTGAGAATCACATAGAAAATGACTCCCTCCTCACCTCATTCAAGAAAAAAAAAAATCCCATTCCTCACAATAAAAAGAGTAAGCCTCTTGTCCGCCTCTTGTGCCGCTGGCCACTTTGCTGAGATGAGAGGAGAAATCTGGTTTTAACATTTGGTGGACGAGTGAGCTGCCTGGAAGCAAGGACCACAGTGATGTGTGAGAGAGATGGACGTTGTTTCTTCCGCAATCCTTCTCTTTTCCTCCTTCCTCCTGTTTCAAACTTGTGGGACCGACTGGGGCTGTGACTTTTAGGGTGTAGTGTGTGTACGTCAATAGAAGGGGCATTGTGTGTGTACTTCGAGCGCGTTCAGGAGGGTGCTGTGATTGAACTTGCGAGTGTCTGTGACGGAAGAACTATGAAAGCATGTGTGTGGGACAAGATTTAGACGTGTAAGCTCAGGAAAGTGGTAGCGTGTACGTGGTGAGTGTGTGCGCGCGAGTAAGTGCGCGAGCCAGGGGCCGCCCGCCCGCCCGCCGCGGCTCCCCGTGGGCCGGCCCGGCCAATGAGCGCGCGGCTGCAGGGGCGGCGGGCGGGGAGGGGGCGCAGGGGCCCTGCGGATGGAGGCGCGGGCGGCGCGGCGCACTCATTCCGCGCGGGCGTTGCTGGCGGGGGGCGGCGCAGCCGCTGGCCGGGGACCGGGGCCCGGACCAGGGGCGGCGGGCGGCGTAGGCGGCGCCCGGGGCTGGGATGCGCAGGGGGCTCCGTGGCGGCGGCGTTGGCGGCGGCGTCGGCGGCCGCGGGGGCACGAGCTAGCGCCGCGGCGCGGGGAGCCAGTCGAGCCCGGTGGGCGAGCGGAGGCGGCGGCGCAGGCAGAGCGGCGGCCGCAGCCGGAGCCCGAGCGCCGCGCGCCCACCATGGCCGCTCAAGGCGAGCCCGGCTACCTGGCGGCGCAGTCGGACCCGGGCTCCAACAGCGAGCGCAGTACCGACTCGCCCATGCCCGGCTCGGAGGACGACCTGGTCGCCGGAGCGCCCCTGCACAGCCCCGAGTGGAGCGAGGAGCGCTTCCGCGTGGACAGGAAGAAACTTGAGGCCATGTTACAAGGTAGGCATCCATCCCGCGTTCTCGGACTCCCGGGCTGCGCCCGCGACTCCTTCCCGGACATCCCCGCCCCGCGTCCCGGCGCCCGCCGCTCCGGCCCAAAGCCGACTTAGTTCCCCCGTCCCTTCCCCCGCGGAGCCGGAGGACACCCAGGGAGTGCAGACCTCGCGGGAGTCTCCACCCTTCCACGCCTCCCAGGTCTCCGGGCACCGAGAACCCTGTGCTAACTTGACCGGCTTCAGAAAAGCCGAAGGCCGTGTTTGTACCCGCGCGCCCAAGTTGCGTTCTTGGACTTTGGAGATGCCAGCTTTAGTCCGGACACCTGGGCTATGCCATCCGGACCCAGTCGGACCGCGCAGAGTATGCGTGACTCCCTCCCCACTCTCTGGCACTCTGGAGTTCTAGCTCTGTCTCTGTTACTCTCCCTCCTCTTGTCAGTATCCACTTCCTCCAGCTGAGGGGCCTTGTCTTGCTATTGGGAAACGCTCTGCAGATGTCAAAGCTTAAGACAGGAGTTCCCGCCCCGCACCCGGAGTAAGAGGGGTCAACATGGGGGTGAGCGGCCAAAGTGTCAGGGCAGTGCTGCTGGGTTGGGGGACAGTGCGTGTTCATCTCCTGACAGGCTTATAAAACACATCTTGAGTTACACTCGGTTCATAAAAGTCTTCCCGTATTATGGGTATCTATCTGACTTTGTCTTTCACAATTTGTTTTTTTTTTTAAACTCCCTCGTTTCTCTGGGACTTTCCCAGGCGTAACAGCTTTAACCATACAGGACTGGGAACAAATTTTGACTTTTAATGGGAGGATTGGAGTTCTCAGAGTGAGTGCTAAAATGTCCAACGTCATTTTGATCTTCCCTAAAAATGTTAATTACTAGCTTACCTGTAGTCCCCAGTGTGGTTCATTTCCATCATCCAGAGAAATAAGGTAATTTGAATGACTGTTATTCTTAAAATAGTAGAGGACCAGGCATTACTTTCACTAAGGGTGCAGTGGTGGATTCATTCAGTAGCTCGTGTCCTTATATGAAGGGAGGATTGGAACTTTCCAACTTTCTTTTGTGGCTTGGTGCCTAATTTACTTTGACTTGATCAGTCAGTGCATCACAGTGTGGGAGCTATTGAGCCCTCCGTGGAAATGCAGTGGTTTTTTAGAACAATTAGGCAGGTTATTTTAAGACAGAACAAGATGTTTTCCAAAACAATAACTTGGTGGAAACAAATAGCAAGAGTGTTTGGTAGGCATTTTTGGATGAGTTACAAACTCATCTCTCTTTTTGCTTTTTTTTATTGATAAACATCCCCAGTGCTTATCATGTCTCTGTCTTACTCCCTCTTTTTTTCCTCCTTAAATTATGTAACTTTCTAGGAGAGTTACTTCTGTGATAAACTGTTCAAATAGGAATATTGCAAAGTGCATTTGGAAATTAAAGCCCCAGTTGCCTTTCAGTAACCTATTTTAGTTATTCCATTTGTTCTGTGTTTCTTTTTTGCCTAGTTCCTATTATAAAACAAAATATTAAATTTATTCAGAAAAATATTGCTGTGAGATTGTTTGGGTTGAACTGATAACACACATACCTATCCTTTCAACATGTTTCTAGTTTATTTTGTACATTTGGAGGGTTGTGAAAGATGGATATTCTATGTCTTCCTTACCTGTCTTGCCTACGCACATGCAAGTAAAGACAGTGATGTTAGCTCCTAGGAAGCCCTCTTGCATAACCTGAGCTTTAGAAGTTTTAGATTTCTTTTTTGAATCAATTAATTTCCATTTAGAATAAAACAAAATATAGGTAAGACATTTTTTAAAATTTGAAGGCCATTCCCTTTGTAGATATGATATTCTGACATGAGATAGTTTAAAATTTCTTTGCTGTGGTGAAGTTTCTTTTACAGAAACTCTTGAGTTAGTATTTCTTCAACAACCTATGAATTAGTGAAGTATTCACACTTCAACTCCAAAGATTTCTTGAATAATTGAACATAGTGCTTTGATTAACTTTCCAAAGTCACTGATAAGTGAATTATGCCTTCCAAGATAGTAAGTTTGAACACATTTGACAATAGCACCCAGTGCACTGTGTACCAAGGCATTTTGTCATGCATGCTTCCTGGTGTCAAATTTTGTTAGAACCCCCATGTTTGAAGGAATAAGACTAGTTTCTGAACCAAACATAATCATGTGTCTCATTGCTCGATACTAGGTGGTTAAAGCAAGCGTGGGCAACTGGAATCACTCAGACCTAGGTTCCCTGTGGAACCTTGGGACAGTTCCTGGGCACCTCCCCATCTCAGTTTGTCCGTCTGTAAAATGGGACTGATATTAGTACCTTTCTCTTAGAGTTTTGTGAGAATTAACAGAGGTAAAGCCTAATAAGCTGAAACTTGCCACACTGTTTTATAAATGCTAACAGCTTAATATATATCAGTTGATTTTATTATTACTACTAATAAATATTATAGCATGGATTCAAATGACTTCCAGTGCCTATCACAATTTCTGACAGTAGTCTATATCTAAATATCTAAAGAACAGAAGAATTTTGCAGTTTCATAATTGCAGAAGTAAAATAGAGAACAAGGTAGGAAGTTTGGAAAGTCAACAAATATTCTAATATTGTTAGATATCCTTGGGTGGAAAATTTTTCATTTGAAAAGTGCCAATTAAGAAAAGTCTGTATTTGCCTGGTTGGGTTTCTGATTTGGATTTGCCATTTTTCCTCAGACAATCGCCTTAAAATATGTGCAGGTTTCCAGTTTAAATCAGGGTAAATAAGATTCTCTGCCTTTAAGTCTACATAGTGCAAATTGGTGATTATAATGCTTGGAATTTGTTTCCAGAGAGACTGTCCTGGGGGTAAGTTAATCTTTAATGGGTTGTATTTTTATTAGTAGAGAAATTCTTCTACGCAATGGACCAAAAATTCAGTGAGGTTAAAATATAGGCAGTAGGGTAGTGGTCAAAGAAATGAAAATACCATTCTTGGATGAATCCCCAAAGAACTGATACACGTAAAATCCACCAGGCCAAAAATGTAGGAAAAAAGATCACTAGTTTTTTGTTTTTTGCTTTTGTTTTTTATCTAATAACTACTTTGGAACAGCCATGCAGAGTATCTGACACTTCTGTTTGAATCTAAATGAAGATTATTGATTATATTAGTCAACAGTTTTGTAAATGGGAATTGATTTTCACGTTTAGTTTAGGTTTTTGATGGGGATGGTAGGCCTTAGAATAGATGCGATGGACAACATAATAATGAAGAAAAATTGTTCTTGATTTACTTAATACTGATCTTCAGAATTTAGACTTCATATTTCATGTGGGATAGTAGTAGTGATTCATTTCAGTCAATTAAATGTGACTTATGGTATGCAAAGAGGGAGAAGAGTGGTCTAGAGGAAAGTCTGGGAGAAAGTAGCAAATAAATGGGTCAAGAGTCAAATACAGCCTTGGTGTTGGCCAGTGTCCTGAGAGACAAACATGAATTTTGTACATTTATACTTCTCCTTTTTCTTCTTTTGGGATTGTTTTACATCTTATGATTATACTTTTATTGTTACACTGAAAAACATATACACGTGCTGTACAGTTAAAAATCCCTACATAAAATTTAGACTCATAGGCATTTTCAAGGTTTGGAATCCCTTGTATTTCATCATAGAAAGAATTGTGGGCTGGGGGCAGTGGCCTGTTTTTATGAATTGAGGTTAATGTCTGGTGGCCTTTTAGGATATTGCTGTTAAAGACATTAAGAACCATGTTTTGGGGACTTCCCTGTTGGCCCAGTGGTTAAGACTCCGTGCTTCCAATGCAGGGGGCACAGGTTGGATCCCTGGTTGGGGAACTAAGATCCCATGTGCCACGCGGCGTGGCCAAAAATTGAAAAAACCAACATGTTTTTACATGTTCACAGTGATGGGCAGAACAGGAATCACTGATCACTGCTTGCTTGGGGAGTAGAACTAGCCACTAAAACAGCTGATCACACATTGATTAAAAGCAAGAGCAGCAGTTATGTAATTACATATCTTTTTTTCTTTTTTAAATTAATTAACTTATTTATTTTTTTGGCTGTGTTAGGTCTTCGTTGCTGCGCACGGGCTTTTCTCTAGTTGTGGCGAGCGGAGGCTACTCTCCGTTACGGTGCGCGGGCTTCTCATTGCGGTGGCTTCTCTTGTTGCAGAGCACAGGCTTTAGGCGCACAGGCTTCAGTAGTTGTGGCTCGCGGGCTCTAGAGCGCAGGCTCAGTAGTTGTGGCGCACAGGCTTAGTTGCTCCGCGGCATGTGGGATCTTCTTGGACCAGGGCTCGAACCCGTGTCCCCTGCATTGGCAGGCGGATTCTTAACCACTGCGCCACCAGGGAAGTCCCTACATATCTTTTTAATTTGGCAAACTTTAGTGAAGATTGTCTTATAATTTGGTAAATAGATAATCTTTTACATGCTTTTGTGGGATCAGGGAGAGATGAAGTAAAAATATATGAGAATGGGGGAGTGCTGAAAATGAAAATAAACAAGAGCTAAGCTGAATGTAGTTTTCTAGCTAAGGCTTGATTAAGGCTAATAAACAGTAAGAACAAATCCAATAACTTTATGAAGCTTAATGGTTGAAAGCAAAGTGTTCTTGGCCAGATCTGGATTTGAGTCTTGATCCTACCTTTAAATAGGGAGGTTGGGAAAATTCATTACCTGCAGCCCCATTTATGAAAGGCGGTGTTAATCATGGTGCCTACATCTGAGGTGGTTGTGACCATTCAGAGAAAAAAAGATGGATGTAAAACATCACAGCGCTGGCCACAGAGTAAGTGCTGAATAAATCACTAATAACCATATTTATTATAAACCATAGTTCATAAAACGCACATTCTTATATTGAAAATGAAAATCAAATATATTTGAAAATGAATTAAATGGTTTATAATAAATGAACATTCACAGCTATGTAAATATTTTTATTGGCTTTCCTGGTAGCTCACCGTATGTCCAGCGTATTAGCCCCTTGTAAAGGTGGATGAGCATGTACTGAGTAAAGCTGTATTGGACACGAGTGTGGAGTTTTAGATTTTGTGCAGGAGGAGAGGGCTTTGCACTCTCTTTAGCTGTCATTGTTCTTGCCTTGAGTAGTTTTCATTCTTTGAATGGTCCGGAGCCCGTCACTTCTAATATTTTTACTGAAGACTAGCTGCAAAAGTCCATTAATCTCCATTGTAGTTTGATGTTGCTCTGAACTTGTCATTCATTGGTGTCTCGAAAGAGACTTTTTCGAAGAAAATGTTGTGCCTGGGCTAACGTGTTCTGTTTGCTCACCTGTAAAATGGGGACCATGATGGTCCTATCTTCCAGGGGTGTTGTGAGCGCAGAACGAGATGATGTGTGTGAAAAGTGGAGCTCAGTGCCAGGCACGTGGTGTTTGGTAGATGGTACTGCAGCAGCCCCAGCAGCCCCGTGCCATGTGATGCATAAGGATTTCAAAACACTGGAAAGCAAATGCTTGTCAGGTTTTTTGTTTTTTAAAACAACTGCATATGAATCTTTTCTTTTTTTCTTCAGTGAAAGTCTTCCTCCAATCAGAAAAGTTTATTACGACAAGCGTAGTAGGCTCAGAGAGCAGAACTGAAGGTTCAGATTGCTTTAGAAACTAAATGAATAAAATCCATGAGAAGTTGTGTAGCCTGGCGGTGAAGAGTTCAGGAACTGCTATCACATTGGCCTGGGTTGGGGTCCTAACTTCACCTCTTGCAGAGCCCCGCAAGGATGCTGTGAGAGGGTGTTACAGCCCTGCACTTGTGGGCAGGGGGTCAGCGCTCTCCGTCAGTCTTATCTCTGTGAAGACTTCTGGGGTTTTGCTTAAGTTGATCATTGATAAGTTAAAACATAGAAAGGGCTTGTTATATCGATGATTTTAACAGGCGGGAATGTATTTATTTGGCTGTGACTAACAGAAAACCCAACACAGGGTGACTTAAACAAGCCAGGGGTTTATTTTCCTGTTGAAACAAAAAAATCTGGGACTAAGAGGGCCAGGCCCCAAGAGCTGCTCAGGGGCTTCAGGGAGCCCAGCAACCTACCCCCTGACCTCGACCATCCCAGCTGATGGCTTTGGCCTCATTGGTGCAGTCTGGCCAAGGCTATGCCGTGAGATGCGCCTGTGGTCTCTGCAGGGAAAAGGGAGGGAAACAAAAATGTTTTGCTTTGTTTTTTTATTCAAGATTTTGCCTTTTTGTGTGACGAAGAATTCTCTCTCCTGGAACTTCCATCTGTATTTCTTTGGCCACTGTTTGCTACAAGAGATTCTGGGAAAGCGACTTCTTTTCTAGCTTCTCTCGTAGAAGTAGGCAAAGAAGAAGGGAGTCAGAATGGATGCCGAGTGATCCAACCCGTAGTTTCCCCACAAAGGGCAAAGCAGAGGGCACTGTGACAGAAATTCCAAGTTGTGCCTGATGCGAAAGCTTCCCTGTGTCAGAGACTTTGGCCTGCATTGATAACCCCTAGAAATCTAGATGATTTGGTACTGCTTATGTGGGTGGAATTTCTTCTTGGCATAGTCTGGGAATAAATCTAATTCCCAAAGAGAAAACAGCTTTGATCATGGAAAGCAGTTCTCATGTTGTTACTCCTTTTACAAACAAGACCTAGGGCCCCCAAGTACTGTAACTGTCTTTTTCTCCTCCACTGTTTTCTGCCTGTCACGTGTTTTTTTCGTTGAAAATCATACAACACAATACAAACGTCCATTTTACCTTTTTAAAAAATTTTATTATTTTAATTTATTTAATTTTTTATTGAAGTATAGTTGATTTACAGTGTTGTGTTAATTTCTGCTGTACAGCAAAGTGACTCAGTTATACACATATATACGTTCTTTCTTATATTCTTTTCCATTATGGTTTATTCCAGGATACTGAATATAGTTCCCAGTGCTCTACAGTAGGACCTCGTTGTTTATACATCCTGTATGTAAATAGTTTGCATCTGCTAACGCCAGACTCCCGGTCCTTCCCTCCCCGACATTTTACCTTTTCTTACTCTAAGATATCCTTTCTCCCCTCCTACTTCCCCCGCTCCCACCACCCATCTCAAGTCGCTTTTAGAATAGACAGGTTCAGTGTAGCTCACGCTTTTGCCCTTCTTTAGGGTTTTCTTGGAGTGGCCACTGCAATAGCATCTGGCCAACGAAGCCAGAATTTGTTCAGAAGATGAAGTCGTTTTGCAGGCAGTTTGATAATAGAATTATCATCAGATTTGTGCCGTGTTTTGCTGTTTGAAATTGTCCAGAATGATGAGCTAATAAAAATACCAGTTGGCTCATCCTTGGTTCGTTCTCTTTATTTAAAAATCTAGTTCTTTAAAAGTGCATGGGATAATAGTGACCATGAATATTCCTTTATGTAAAATGCTTAATAAACTACCTGGGATGAGACACAATTTTTTTTAAAATTTATATTTTATTTTTTTGGCTGTGTTGGGTCTTCATTGCTGCACGCGGGCTTTCTCTAGCTGCGGTGAGCGGGGGCTACTCTTCGTTGCGGTGTGCGGGCTTCTCATCGCGGTGGCTTCTCTTGTGCTTCTCTTGTTGCAGAGCACGGGCTCTAGGCGTGTGTGCTCAGTAGTTGTGGTTCGAGAGCTCTAGAGCACAGGCTCAGTAGTTGTGGCACACAGGCTTAGTTGCTCCGCGGCATGTGGTATCTTCCCAGACCAGGGCTCGAACCCGTGTTCCCTGCATTGGCAGGCAGATTCTTAACCACTGAGCCACCAGGGAAGTCCTGAGGCACAATTTTAATGCTAACCTATAATGTCTTTTGCAGTGTGGGGATGATCTTGGCAAGAAACCCTTGTTGTTATGCTGCAAAAGCCACCACATTTGATTTTTAATCCTTATGGTATTAGTATTTAGGGAAGTATCCAAAATGCACAAACCATTAATAGAAACATTTTGTAGATGTTATACACTTATAAATCTATTTACTACCTAATAAGCTACTAATAACTGTGGTTGATGAAAGCATTTATATTTGTAACACGTATTAAATCCTGTTCCCATTTATGATGCTGGCATATAAAAAGATAATGCTCACTTTCTAGCTATAAAGTAGTTTCTCTGTTACAGTGAATAAGATAAACCACATATTAGTCTGCATACTGAGTTGATCTGGAGCTTAACTCTCTTGTATAGGAAGATGCTTAAACAGAAGATTTGAAAATTAGCCATTGTATTTTTTTTCAGGTTATGAAAGTAATCAAACTTATTATAGAATACTTGAAAATACAAACAGATGTAAAAAAGAAAAACCAAAAGCCACCTCTAAGTCCAGAATCCAGCAATAACCGCTGATAATATTTTGGGAATTTTTTCCTGGTCTTTAAAAAGTGCGCTCACACATAATTTATTTTTGCAACAGATATTGAGTTCCTACTATGTGTCAGGTACAGTGTTGGGCTTTGGGGATGCAGACAAAACCAAGATAGATATGGTTCCTACCCTTGTGTGACTTGTGCCCCTTAAATTCTAAACTGGGATCATACTTCCCTTCTTTTTCACTTTACATTGTATCACGGATATTTTCCATTTCATTAAAGATTCTTGAAGAACATGGTTTTATTATTTAAAAAATTTTTATTGGAGTAGAGTTGACTTACAGTGTTGTGTTAGTTTCAGGTGTACAGCAAAGTGAATCAGTTATACATATACATATATCCACTCTTTTTTATATTCTTTTCCCATATAGGCCATTACAGGGTTTTGAGTAGAGTTCCCTGTGCTATACAGTAGGGTTGTATTAGTTATCTTTTTAAATGTAGTAGTGTGTAATGTCAATCCCAATTTTCCAAGTTATCCCTCCCCAGCTCCTTACTCATTGGTAACTATGAGTTTGTTTTCTACATCTTTAACTCTATTTCTGTTTTGTAGATAAGGAAGAACATGGTTTTGAATAGCTATATAATATTACCTTGACATGTCATGATTTGCTTAAACATTATGATATTTTATAACATTTTTAGGTGGCCAGGCAGTGGAAAGAACCTAATGTTTCTACTCAGAATGTCCCAGATTCAGGTCCTGGCTCTGTCATTTATTGGTTGTGTGGCCTGGGGCAAGTTAATAATTTCTCTGAACCTCAGTCTTCTCATCTCTAAAATGGAATGAATATCATTTCTAGGTTGTGAGGGTTAAAAATACTGTATGTCAAGCATGCACCAGTGCCAGATGTAGTGCATATACTCAAGAATTGGCAGGTGATGAATGTTAACACTGCTGCCCCAAATACTTTTGCCTAAAAACCTTTTTTTTTTCCATCCTTAATTATTCTCAGAGGAAAAATTCTTACTAGTGAAAATTTTAGCTCAAAGGGGATAGATATTTTTAAGGCTTTTGATAAAGTTTGCAAAAAAATTTTCTGGAAGGATTCATGTGGTAGGCAGAAGAGACAACAAATTTGTAGGCTCTCTTCTCCTTGTACCTGTGATCCCACATCCTGGCTTATTTGAGCTGGCGGTTGTGAGAAGTTAGGAAATAATTGAATCACCAATCCAGAGTTAGAGTTCTGTTTGTTTCTTTCATAGCAAACTTTGAATTATGTTTATCATACCTGAGTAGCATGTCTGTGAATCACTAGTTCGTAAAATCTGTGTGCATAAAAATCACCTGGGGAGATTGTACAAAATGGCTAACTCTGGGCCTCTCAAGAGATTCCAGCTCTGTAGGTTTGAATCTATACTTTGTGGTGGGAATCTGTATTTTGAAAAGAATCTTGTGTGAGTCTAATGTAGGTGTTCCCAGGAATACACTTTGAGAAATACTGCTAGATAGTTAGATGACGGTGATCAAAATTAAGAATGTTCAGGTTCTTTTCTTTCTTTGATTCCCTTTACTCCTTTTTTTAAAAAAAACTTGTTTATTTTTGGCTGTGTTGGGTCTTTGTTGCTGCGCGCGGGCTTTCTCTAGTTGTGGTGAGTGGGGGCTACCCTTGGTTGCGGTGCGCAGGCTTCTCATTGCAGTGGCTTCTTTTGTTGCGGAGCACGGGTTCTAGGCACGTGGGCTTCAGTAGTTGTGGCACGCAGGCTCAGTAGTTGTGGCGCAGGGGCTTAGTTGCTCTGCGGCATGTGGGATCGTCCCGGACCAGGGCTCGAACACATGTCCTCTGCATTGGCAGGCTGATTCTTAACCACTGCGCCACCAGGGAAGCCCTGATTCCCTTTACCCTTGAACCTAGTACTTTCTCCATGTTATTAAACCACCTTGAAGCATTTTAGTCTAGGAGCATAATTTATAACTGGCACAACGTTGTTTAGAGAGTAGCTTATAAGGAACTTGGGGGAAGAGCACAACCCTATATATTTCTGTGGAAGGGATATACTATCTTTATTATGGCATAGCAGGCTCAGAATGCATTTAGTTGTCCTACAGACTCCTATAAAGTCAGGTGTAACAGACATCTGTTTAATATATTATCAAATAACTTAATAGCACACATTTTTTATTACAGAAATTTAAAAAGTAGTATGAGGGGGAACTTTTAAAAAGAAAAATAATCATTGGTAATCTCACCTTCCTAACAGCTATTTTCAATTTTCTGCCTTGAAATGTAGTCCTTAAAATACAGTCCTTGACTATTGGCATAAGGGTTATGTAGCTGTTGTTGTAGCATTGACTACTGTTTTGTATTCAGCATTAATCTAATATATTAAATGTTTTTGTGTTTCTAAGCAAGTGTTCAGAATTAAAATTTTATGGTTGGATAATGGTACCTTTGATCAAAAAAAAATTTTTTTTGCAGTTATAGACCACCTTATGGTGAATGCGAATTACATAGCTTTTTTCTCCTTTGAAACTATATTCCGAGGAAAAAATTTTGAGGAATATGGTTACTGAAGAATAGCGGCGATTTTGAAAGCAGCGGCCAACTTTAATTAAGCACTTACTATGTGTGAGACACTGTTTTGGTGCTTTATGCCTGTTCAGTCATCTCAGCCTCTCATGCAACAACCCAATAGATACAGATGCTGTTTGGGTCTTTGTTTTATAGACACAAAAGCTGTAACTCCTTTATTTAATTTTAGTTTTTAATTAATTAATTTTATTGGAGTATAGTTGCGTTACAGTATTGTGTTAGTTTATACTGTACAGCAAAGCGAATCAGCTAGATGTATACATATATCCCCTCTTTTTGGATTTCCTTCCCATTTAGGTCACCACAGAGCACTGAGTACAGTTCCCTGTGCTCTATAGTAGGTTTTCATTACTTATCTATTTTATACATAGTATCAGTAGTGTATATATGTCAATCCCAATCTCCCAGTTCATCACCCCCCCTCCCCCCCACTTGGTGTCCATATGTTTGTCCTCTAGTTTGTGTCTGTAAGTCCTTTAAATCTGGGGCGTGGGTTTCTTTTTGGAATTCTGAGTGGACCTAGACACTGGTTTTCCTCTTGGGTTTGTTACAGAGTCATAGCTGTTACGTAGTGTGGAGACATATCAAATCTGAGTCTAGGATGATAAACTATACTCCAGAAAAGGTTTTATTGCTTCCTCAGTTCTCTGCCGAAATGCAGGGCTGTGGTGGTAGGCACAGAGGTGGTTAGAATTCTTGGTGAGAATGCAGACGTTCCAGAGCGCTGCCTTCTGCTAGCTTTGGTTAAGTTTTCTCTGTTTCTTCGTTTGTGAAACTGGGATAATAATACCTCTCTCCTAGGGTTTTTGTGAAGATCATATGAGAATGTATGTAAAGTTGGCTCGCAGTTGGTGCCCTGTACATGGTCTACATGTTTCAAATTCATTTCTTATTCCTGTGCAGCCTCCAGCCCAGTGCTGTGAAAATACCTGTGTGTGTTTGCAGAGTAAATGGCTCATGATGGATCTGGATTAAAGACTACCATTTTGGGCTGGTGGACCTGGCATTGACCTCATAGAACGGAACTTTAAAGCTAGGGCATGTGCTTGGCCTTAAGAAACACCAAATAGTTCTGCCTTACATAAGTAAGTAAGGCAGAGTAATTCCCTACGTGCAAGGTAGTCTTTCTTCACCCTCAGTCTAGGGCTTGTGTAGAATGTTGTGTTATTAGTGATAGTGCATTAGCGTGGTGTTTTGAATGAGGATATGCAAAACTTAATTCAAGTGAGGTTAATGTGGGATAATTTATGGCTGTGTCTGATTAGTTTTATAAATTGAAATTTGTCAAGGTGAATGTAATTTTTCAATTTATTCGGTTACAGATTATCTTATTCTTAGAATAATACATCTCCAGATACTTGTTTAAATATGCTTTTAAAGCATCTCAGATAAGAGATTTTTTTAATGTCAGTTTGTTCATTGCACTAGGATACTCACTGAGGTATTTTGGGTTAAGGGAAATAAACCACTCCTCGCAGCAGAGCGGGTGACTGGGAACTCAAGGCAACTTGAGTTCATGACCTGGTCTTTCCACTGACACTGTCATCTTGTATAAGTTATTTAACTTTTTAGGGTTTGGATTAGATGTCCCCTAAAATCCTTTCCAACTCCAGTATTCTGAGTCTTTTGCACAGTATACAGTACAAGCCCAATAGTACTTGGCATGTGGTGTTAGGGTCTGACTCAGCTCTACATCCATGAGTAGTTTTGGTACGCATTTGCCTTGATCTGAAACACGCACATTAGCATTCACAGCAAACGGGGAAGATGCTGGAATGAAGGCAGTTGGAGTATCTTTGGAGGAGCAAGTATTCCCAAGGCAGCTGACCACAAGCTCTGCTTTCTGACTTCTTGGCAGTCAGGTTTACAGTGCCCTCTATTCTGTGGGATAGATGTTAGCTAATTTAAGGTTTATCGGCAGTAACTGAGCAGGAATGACAGTGTAAACCATAGTTGAGACTTGCTGGTGTTGACACACTGTGTTAGATGAGCGGAGGAGATCGTATGCTTCCCCAAGTAGCATCTTTTTGTCACATTTTCCTTCCTCCTTTGCCAGTGTGTCCAGTTATCAAGTTCCACGTGCCAGGGTTTATATCTGTCATGTAAACCACTAGAGAAATGTAGCAGGGAAACATAATAGTATTCATTAGAGTAAAATCTCAATTGAAAAGACATCTGTATGTCCAGATTTTAAGTATTTTCAGAATCGCTTTAATTGCTTATCAGTTATTGAGAACTAGCAAAATATTTCTCTTGTGTTGTACAGAATACCACTAAAGCTTGTATTATCTATGTTATAAGTTGATTCCTTTATCATATGCTGAGGTTTTGAAGTGCCATTCAAACAAAGTCAATATTTTGCATATTTGTGTTTTTGTTTTTGTTTTTTTTTGGCCGCATGGCATGCGGGATCTTAGTTCCCCGACCAGGGATTGAACCCATGCCCCTTGCATTGGAAGCACAGAGTTTTTACCACTGGACTGTCAGGCAAGTCCCGAAGTCAATATTCTGACAAGCTTTTATAATGTTTTAAATTGCTTGATTATAATGATTTAATTTTAAAAAGTCAGGAAAATATATTTTTAGCTTTTGTATTGCAGGAGCAATCCTATAAAGAAATGTTTATTTTAGTCCAGGGGACTGTTTTTCTTAAATTAAAAAAAATTTTTATATGGGAAATAGGAACCCAAGATTAGCATAGATCTATAGAGTTTTAATTTATTTTACAGGGATCTGTAATTTAGTAAAACATTGCTGGTAGTCATACTGTCACCTAAACAGAAAGATAGCTTCAAAAATATATTTACTGGGAATTCTCTGGTGGTCCAGTGGTTAGGACTCAGCACTTTCACTGCTGGGGTTGGGTTCAATCCTTGGTCGGGGAACTAAGATCCTGCAAGCCACACGGCGTGGCTCCCCCCAAAAATTTTATCAGTGAATGAATATCTGGGATGCATTATCTATGAAAGTTTATTTGACCAAGTCAAAACAAGTAGGCTTGAGCAAAAAATATTATTCAAATGGATTTGATTTTGAAGTTCTGTATGAGTCATTAGCTTTCAACCTTGTGAAATTTGTCTCTCATTATAAATTATTCAGGAATAGTGAAGCCATTTGAAAAACCCAGTGGGAAATTACTGTATGTGTTAAAATCATGAAGTCATGTAATGGGACTGATAAGTGAATGAGGCCCTTTACCTTTAAGAGGAATACAATCTAGTGGAAGAGAGGAAACCTACCTGAATTTGTTAATAGAAAAGAAAGGGAGATCCCATAGAATAAGGCTGTGCTTACTTAATGTGCATTGTAGTCTGGGGTTGCCTACCTCTCTCCCACAAGATGAGGGCTTGCGATAGCTAGTTTATTTGGGAAGTACTCTCAAGGAGAGGAAGTGAGGGAATAAGGAGAGTCACATGGGGAAGAAGGCAAAGCCACTACTAATGATGTATAATTGAGTTGGTTACCTCTGAGGGTGATTGCTATTTCTGGTGAGTCGCAGAGTCTGTATCCATCAGTCATCCATATAAGGGACTCAAAGAATCATTTGTCTATCAGCTTCTGTCCCTCTTTGAAGAGGATTGAGGGTTACCCCATGAGGCTTGCCCCTTCTGTACTTCTGGGTTACAAACGTGTGACACCTATCAACCCCTGCATACATCCAGCAAACTCCCAGAGCAGGACATGAGAAGTTTGTCTGCTGTAAGCTTGAGGTGAGTCACTGTCAGTACAAAGTGGGTTTACATATGAGCAGAGCCATTTACTGTAGCCTGACTGGAATCAGTGTAGTGGGGGTGAGATGGTGTATACAGTACAATATCTTTATTTAATTAATTAATTAATTTAAATTTATTTTTCATTTTTGGCTGCATTGGGTCTTCATTGCTGTGCATGGGTTTTCTCTAGTTGGGGCGAGCGGGGGCTACTCTTTGTTGTAGTGCACGGGCTTTTCATTGCAGTGGCTTCTCGTGTCGCAGAGCACAGGCTCTAGGCACAGGCTTCAGTAGTTGTGGCTCACAGGCTCTAGAGCGCAGGCTCAGTAGTTGTGGCGCCTGGGCTTAGTTGCTCCGCGGCATGTGGGATCTGCCTGGACCAGGGCTCAAACCCATGTCCCCTGCATTGGCAGGCAGATTCTTAACCACTGCGCCACCAGAGAAGTCCCTACAGTACAATATCTTTATATACTTTGAATGCAAAAAAAAAGAAAAAAAAAGGGAGACAGAGAAGTGGATGCTTAAAATGTGACATACTCTTTGTTCTAAATCAAAGAAAAGTCTTTACTGTAAATTTTTGATGACTTGTATCGTGTATGTTTCTGTTGAGTTTGCTGTAATGTGAGATGACAGAAATAAACCTTTCTGTGGCCAGAAAGATGGTGGAGTAAGGAGCTCCAGAACTCACTGCCTGACAGAAACACTGACTTAACAACAATATACAGTTCAAAAAACCATTATGAGAATGCCCAGGCATGCTCAAAGGCAAGAACAGCTGCAGTGAAATGGATTAGAAAAGTGGTTTCATTTCACCTACACCAGCCCCTTTCCCAAGCCAGCAGAGCTAGCAATTGAGAGAAAAAGCCCAATATGCTGCTTCTCCCTTGGAAGGCAAAGAGAATAGTGGAACATACATTCAACCTTCCAGCTTTTTTGGGGACTACCTGAGGGATTGGTTTCTCTTTTGCCTGACTTGGAGTACTGATGGGGGAACTGGCATAGTTTTGATGCCTGGAGGTTGTTGAGAACTAGACAGAGCTTAGCAGCCTATGGCAGTGCCAGAGAACCTGCAGTATTGCAGACAGACATCAGAGGGAGTGAGAGACTCATGAAAAAGAAACCAGCAGACCTCCCTTCACCCAGCATGCCTGGAGAAGAGGCATGCTTGTAAAAGGTTTGAAAGGCCCCCAGAATCTCTAGCTGGGCTGACTGATATGGAAGTCTTCCTCTGTACGAAGCCAATCTATAAAGGTTGGGAGAGGTGGCCGTTTTTTAAGTGCAAAAATCATAACAAAGATAACAAGGCACAGAAAAAAGCAAGAAAACATGGCTCAATCAAAGGAACAAAACAAATCTCAAGAAGCTGACCCTAAAGGAATAAAGATCTATGAATTACCTGACAAAGAATTCAAAATAATCATTTTAAAGAAACTCAGTCTACTGTAAGAGAACACAGTAAATTAAATAAGGAAAGCAATATATGAACAAAATGAGAATATCAAGAAAGAGAAACTATAAAAAAAGAACCAAACAGAAACTCTGGAGCTGAAGAATGCAGTACTGAATTGAAAAATTCACCAGAGGGGATCAATATCAGACTCGGTCAAGCAGAAGAAAGAATCAGTGAATTTGAAGACAGTTCATTTGAAATTATTGAATCAGAGGAATGATAGGAAAAAAAATGAAGAAAAGTGAAAAAAGCCTAAAGGACTTATGGGACACTATCAGGGCTAAATATACTATATGGGTGTCCCTGAAGAGAAGAGAGAGATAAGCAGAGAGCTTCTTTGAAGAAATAATGGCAGGAAACTCCCCAAATCTAATGAAGGAAATGAACATCCAAATTCAAGAAGCTTGAAAGAGTCCAACTAGGAAGAACTCAAGGAAGTCCATACAAAATGATCAATCAAAAGTCAAAGACAGAGAATCTTGAGAGAAGCAAGAGAAAAATAACTTGTTATGTTACAAGGGAGCTCCTATAAGATAACCAGCAGATTTCTCAGCAGAAACATTAGGGTCAGAAGGGAGTGGGATGATCTATTCAACGTGCTAAAAGAAAAACACTTGTCAACCAAAAACGCTATATTCAGCAAAACTGTCCTTCAGAAGTTAAGGAGAAATAAAGACCTTCCTGGATAAATAAAAACTGAGAGAGTTCGTAATCACTAAAGCATATGAAAATATAAAGCTCTCTGGTAAAGAAAATCCCTATAGAAGATGCACAAAAGAAAATGAGAAAGGAATCAGAGCATGTCACTATAAAAAATCAGCAATACACAAGGAAAGGCAGCAAAAGAGGAAAAGAGGGACAAAATACTGACAAGACTTACAGAAAACAGTTAACAAAATGGTAATACTAAGTCCTTCCCTATTGGTAATTACTTTAAATGTAAACAGATTAAACTCCCCAATCAGAAGACGTAGAGTGGCTGAATGGATAAAAAAGAAAAAAAAAGGCCAATTATATGCTGTCTACCAGAGTCTCACTTTAGGTATAAGGACATGCACAAGCTGAAAGTGAAAGGATGGAAAAAGGTATTCCATGCAAATGGTAACCAAAAGAGAGTAGGGTTTGTCATATCAGACAAAATAAGCTTTGAGTCAAAAACTGACAGGAGACAAAGAAGGTCATTATATAATATGAAAGGCTTAATTCCCCAAGAAGTTATAACAATTAAAATATATGCACCTAACATCAAAGCATCCAATTATATGAAGCCAACACTGACAGAATTGAAAGGAGAAATAGGCAGTAACACAATAATAGGTGGAGATTTCAACAACCCACTTTTAATAAGAGATCAGTCATGCAGAGGTTAACAAGGAAACAGAGGACTTGAACAATATGATACACCAGTTGGACCTAACAAACAAATATAGAACACTCTACCCAACAACAGCAGAATACACATTCTTCTTAGGTATGCATAGACCATTTTCTGGGATAGATCATATGTTATGCTGCAAAACTGGTATTAACAACTTTAAGAAAATTGAAATGATAGCTGGTATCTTTTCTGATCATAATGGATGAAACAGTGAATCAATAGCCACCCCCCCAAAAAAAAAACAAAATTGAAAAACTCACAAATATGTGGAAATTAAACAACACACTTCTGAATAATCAGTGGATCAAAGAAGAAAACACAGGGGAAATTAGAAAATATCTTGAGACAAATTAAAATGAAAATAATTATGTACCAAAACTATGGGATGCAGCAAAAACAGTAGTAAGAGGGAAGTTTATAGTGGTAAATGCCTCATTAAATAAGAAGAAATATTCAAATCAACATCTTAACTTTACAACTCAAGGAACTAGAAAAAGAAGAATAAACTAAACCCAAAGTTAGCAGAAGGAAGGAAATTATAAAGACTAGAGCAGAAATCAAAGAGATAGAGGATAGAAAACAATAGAAAAAAAATCAATGAATTAGGATTGGTTCTTTGAAAAGATCAATACAATTGAAAAGTTCTTAGCTAGACTAAGAATAAATGAAGTCTCATGTAACAAAAATCAGAAATGAAAGAGGAAGCATTACAAGTGATGCCACATAAATAAGGGTCATAAAACACTTCTGTGAACAATTATATACCAACAAATTGGATAGTCTAGAAGAAATGGGGAAATTCCTAGAATAATAGGATCAGTAATCAAGAACCTTGCAACAAAGAAAAGCCCAGAACCAGATGGCTTCATTGGAGAATGACACCAAATATTTAAAGAAGAATTGACATCTGTTCTTCTCAAACTCTTCCTAAAAATTGAGGAGGAGGAATCACTTCCAAACTCATTCTGTGAGGTCCCCATTATCCTGATGACAAAATCAGAGATTTTCATTTTTACAAGAAAAAATTTATTTTTACAAGAAAAGGAAGCTACATACCAATATCCCTGATGAATATTGATGCAAAACTCCTCAACAAAATATTAGGAGACTAAATTCTAGCAAGTTAAAAAGATTATACATTATGACCAAGTGGGATTTGTTCCTGGAATGCAAATATGGTTCAGCATATGAAAATTAGTGTAGTATACCACATTAACAGAATGAAGGACAAAACCCACATGAGCACCTCAATTGATGCAGTAAGGACATTTGACAATATTTAACATCCTTTCATGATAAAAATGTACAACAAACACAATCGAAAGAAATTACCTCAATGTAATAATAAAGGACATATATGAAAAGCCCACAGTTAATATCACTCAATGGTGAAAAACTGAAAGCTTTTCCTCTGAGATCAGGAAATAGGCAAGGATGCCCACACTCACTACTTCTATTCAAAATAGTACTGGAAATCCTAGCCTGAACAATCAAACAAGAAAAATAAAAGACATCCAAATAGATAAGGAAGAAGTAAAATTATCTATGTTTGCAGATGACGTGATCTTATATATACTTGATATTGTGTAAACTCTAAAGATTCCATGAAACCCTGTTAGAGTTAATAAATGAATTCAAAGTTGCAGGATATAAAATGAACACACAGAAGTCAGTTGTGTTTCTATACATTAATAATGACCAATCCACAAAGGAAATTAAGAAAACAGTACCAGTTACAGTAGCATCAAAAAGAATAAAACAGGGGCTTCCCTGGTGGCGCAGTGGTTGAGAGTCCGCCTGCCGATGCAGGGGACACAGGTTCGTGCCCCGGTCCGGGAAGATCCCACATGCTGTGGAGCGGCTGGGCCCGTGAGCCATGGCCGCTGAGCCTGCGCGTCCGGAGCCTGTGCTCCGCAACGGGAGAGGCCACAACAGTGAGAGGCCCGTGTACCGCCAAAAACAAAAACAAAAACAAAAAGAATAAAACAGGAATCAATTTAATTAGGTGAAAGACTTGAACATTGAGAACTACAAAAATTGTTGGCAAAAAGACAAACAAATGGAAAGACATATTGTTTTCATAGATTGGAAGACTTAATATTGTTAAAATGTTTATATTGCCCCAAATGATCTACAGATTCATTGCAAACTCTATCAAAATCTCAATGTCATGTTTGAAGAAATAGAAAAAAAATAAAAATTCATATGGAATCTCAAAGGACCCCAAATAGTGAAACCAGTCTTGAGAAAGAAGAACAAAGTTGGAGACCTCACACTTCCTGACTTCAAAACATATTACAAAGCTACAGTAATCAAACCACAATATTACTAACATAAAGACAGACATATAGACAATAAAGAACCCATAAATACACCTTCTCATTGACAAAGGTGACAAGGCTATACAATAGGAAAAGGATAGTCCCTTCAGCAAGTGATGATAGGAAAACTGGATATCCACGTTGAAAAGAATTAACTTGGACCCTTACCTTTCACCATATATAAAAATTAACTCAAAATGGATTAAAGACTTAGGAGGATAGAAATTATTTCAAGCATCTTTTCTGAGCACAGTGGTATGAAACTAGAAATCAAACACAGAAAGAAAAATGGGAAAAGCACAAACACATGGAGACTAAACAGCATGCTACTAAAAAACCAATGGGTCAACAATGAAATCAGTGAAGACAGCAGAAAATACCTTGAGACAAATGAAAATGAAAACACAGCTTCACAAAGTATGGGATGCAGCAAAAGCAGTTCTAAGAGGGAAGTTCATAGCAATACTAGATTTCCTCAAGAAACAAGGAAAATCTCGAATAAGCAACCTAACCTATTGTCTAAAATAATTAGAAAAAGAAGAACAAAGAAAACTCAAAGTAGGAGAAGGAAGGAAATGATAAAGATCAGAGAGGAAGTAAATAAAATAGAGGAAAAAAACAATAGGAAAGATCAATAAACCTAAGAGCTAGTTTTTTGAGAAAATAAACAAAATTGACAAACCTCAAGCCAGGCTCACCAAGAAGGAAAGAGAGAGGACCCAAATAAACAAAATAAGAAATGAAAGAGGAGAAGTAATAACCAATACCACAGAAATACAAAAAATCATAAGAGGATGCTATGAACAGTTATTTGCCAACAAATTGGACAACCTAGAAGAAATGGACAAGCCTCTAGAAACATAGAGCCTGCCAAAACTGAGTCAAGAAAAAAGAGATAATTTGAACAGACTGATCACTAGAAGTGAAATAGAAGCTGTAATTAAAAACTCCCTGCAAACAGAAGTCCAAGACTGGATGGCTTCACTGGGGAATTCTACGAACCATACAAAGAAATTAAAACTATCTTTCTCAAATTCTTCCAAAAAGGTGCAGAGGAGGAAATACTCCCAAATTCATTCTGTGAAGCCACCATTACCCTGATACCAAAACCAGACAAAGACAGTACAAAAAAGAAAATTACAGGCCGATATCTTTGAGGAATATGGATGCAAAAATCCTCAACAAAATATTAGCAAACTGAATCCAAAATTACATAAAAAAGATCATACACCATGATCAGGTTGGATTCATTCCAGAGTCTCAAGGATGGTTCAACATATGCAAATCAATCAATGTGATATACCGCGTTAACGAAAGGAAAGACAAAAACCACACGATCATCTTAATAGATTCAGAAAAAGCATTTGACAAAATTCAACCTACATTCATGATAAAAACTCTTCCCGAAGTGGGTATAGAGGGAACATGTCTCAATATAATAAAAGCCATTTATGATAAACCCACAGCCAACATAATACTCAATGACGAAAAGCTGAAAGCTTTCCTGCTAAATTCAGGAACAAGAAAAGGATGCCCACTCTCACCACTTCTATTTAACATAGTATTGGAAGTCCTAGCCACAGCAGTCAGACAAGAAAAAGAAATAAAATTATCCAAATTGGAAGGGAAGAAGTAAAACTGTCATTATTTGCAGTTGACATGATACTCTATGTAGAGAGCTCTAATTAGAACTAATAAATGAATTCAGCAAGGTAGCAGGATACAAAATTAGCATACAGAAGTCTGTTGCATTTGTTTAGTCTAACAATGAAATATCAGAAAGAGAAAGTAGAAAAAAATCCTATTTAAAATTGCATCAAAAGTAATAAAATACCTAGGAATAAACTTAACCAAGGAGGTGAAGGACCTATATGCTGAAAACTATAAGACTTTAATAAAGGAAATTGAAGGTGATTCAAATAAATGGAAAGATATCCCCATGCTCTTGGATTGGAAGAATTAATATTTTTAAAATGGCTATGCTACCCGAAGCAATCTAGAGATTTAATGAAATCCCTGTTAACATACCCATGACAGTTTCCACAGAACTAGAACAAATAATCCTAAAATTTATATGGAACCACAAAAGACTCAGAATTGCTAAAGCAATACTGAGGAGAAACAACAAAACTGGAGGCATAACACTTCTAGACCTCAGATTATACTACAAAGCTACAGTAATCAAAACAGCATGGGGAGGGGGGGGAGGAATTGGGAGATTGGTATTTACACATATACACTATTGATACTATGCATAAAATAGATAACTAATGAGAACATACTGTACAGCAGAGGGAACTCTACTTAATGCACTGTGGTGACCGAAATGGGAAGGAAATCCAAAAAAGAGGGAATATATGTATATGTAAAGCTGGTTCATTTTGCTGTACAGTAGAAACTAACACAACATTGTGAAGCAACTATACTCCAATAGAAATTAATTTAAAAAAACCACCATGGTATTGGCACAAGAACAGACATATCGATCAATGGAACAGAATAGAGAGCCCAGAAATAAGCCCACACACCTATGGTCAATTAATCTACAACAAATGAGGCATAAATATACAATAGAAAAAAGACAGTCTCTTCAACAAGTGGTGCTGGGAAAGCCAGACAGCTACATGTAAATCAATGAAATTAGAACACTCCCTTACACCATATACAAAAACAAACTCAAAATGGTTTAAAGACCTAGGTATTAGACGTGACAGCATAAAACTCCTAGAAAAGAACATAGGCAGGCAACACAGTCTCTGACATAAATTATAGCAGTATTTTCTTCGATCAGTCTCCCAAGGCAAAAGAAATAAAAGCAAAAATAAACAGATGGGACCTAATCAAACTTAAAAGCTTTTGCACAGCAAAGGAAACCATAAACAAAATGAAAAGACAACCTACAGGCTGGGAGAAAATATTTGCAAACAATGCGATTGACAAGGGCATAATTTCCAAAATATACATACAGCTCATACAACTCAAGAGCAAAAATACAACCCAACTGAAAAATGGGCAGAAGACCTAAATAGACGTTTCTTTGAAGAAGACATACAGATGGCCAACAGGCATGTGACAAGATGTTCAACATCACTAATCATTAGAGAAATGCAAATTAAAACCGCAGTGAGGTATCACTTCACACTGGTCAGAATGGTTATTATCAGAAAGTTTAGAAATAATAAATACTGGAGAAGTTGTGGAGAAAAGGGAACCTTCCTACATTGGTGGTGGGAGTGTATATTGGTGCAGCCACTATGGAAAATGGTATGTAGGTTACTTAAAAAACTAACAATAGAGCTATTATATGATCCAGAAATCCTACTCTTAGGTGTTTGTCTGGGAAAGGCAAAAACTCTAATTTGAAAAGAAACGTGCACCCTAATGTTCATAGCACTATTTACAATAGCCAGGACACGGAAACAACCCAAGTGCCCATTAATAGAAATTTGGCTTAAGAAGATGTGACACCTATCTATCTACCTATCTACCTACGTATCTATCTATCTATCTATCTATCTATCTATCTATCTATCTATCTTTCTTTCTATCTATCTATATCTCACACAATGGAATCTTAGCCATAAAAAAGGATGAAATACTACCATTTGCAGCAACATGGATGAACCTAGAGAATATTATACTTAGTGAAGTAAGGCAGACAAAGACAAATATATCACTTACGTGTAGATTCTAAAAAACAATACAAATGAACCTATATACAAAATAGAAATAGACTCACAGACATAGAAAACAAACTTATGGTTACCAAAGCAGAAAGGGAGGGGAGAGTGATAAATTAGGAGTATGGGATTAACAGATACAAACTACTGCATATGAAATAGATAAACAACAAGGATTTATTGTATAACATAGGGAATTATATTCAATATTTTGTAATAACCTGTAATGGAAAATAATCTGAAAAAAATATATAACTGAGCCACTTTTTTTTTAACATCATTATTGGAGTATAATTGCTTTATAGTGTTGTGTTAGTTTCTGCTGTATAACAAAGTGAATCAGCTATACATATACATATATCCCCATATCTCCTCCCTCTTGCGTCTCCCTCCCACCCTCCCAATCCCACCCTTCTAGGTGGTCACAAAGCCTGGAGCTGATCTCCCTGTGCCATGCAGCTGCTTCCCACTAGCTATCTATTTTACATTTGGTAGTGTGTATATGTCAGTGCTACTCTCTCACTTCGTCCCAGCTTACCCATCCCCCTCCTTGTGTCCTCAAGTCCATTCTCTACATCTGAACCACTTTGCTGTACACCTGAAACTAACACAATATTGTAAATCAACTATACTTCAGTAAAAAATGGATTAAACACCTAAATGTAAGACCTGAATATCCTGGAAGAAAACAGGGGAAAAGCTTTATGACCCTGGATTTGGCAATTATATTTCTTGGATATAACATGAAAAGCACAAACACCAAAAGCAATAATAGACAAATGTTCGATCTATTTGATCTAGATCAAATAGATCAAACTTTAGATCTTCTGTGCAGCAAAGGAAGCAATCAGCTGAGTGAAAAGGTAGCCTATGGAATGGGAGAAAGTAGTTGCAAACCATAGATCTGATTGAGGGACTGATAGCCATAATAAAGAACAAAAAACAATATAATTAAAAAGTGGATAAAGGACTTTAATAGCCCCTTTTCCAAAGAAGATAGTCAAGTGGCCAAAAATGAAGAAAATATGTTCAACCTCAAATAATCATTAGGGAAATGCAATTTAAAACCACAGTGAGATATCACCTCACATCCATTAGGTTGGCCGTTATCAAAAAACTGGGAAATAACAAGTATTGTGCTGAAGATGTGGAGAAATTAGAACGCTTGTGCACTCTCGGTGGGAATGTAAAATGGAGCAGCTGGTATGGAAAACAGTATGAAGGTTCCTTGAAAAATTATAAATAGAATTGTCATATGATCCAGCAGTCCTACTTCTGGGTATATATACAAAATAATTGAAAACAGTATCTCAAAGAGATAGCTTCACACCCATGTTCATTGCAGCATTATTTGCAATAGCCAAGAGTTGGAAGCAGCCTAAATGTTCATCGGTAGATGAATGGACAAAATATGGTATGTACATATAACAGAATGTTATTCAGGCTTAAAAGGAGGGAAATCTTGTTACATGCTACAACGTGGATGAAGCTTGAGGACATTATACTAAGTGAAAAAATGAAGTAAGTCAGTCACGAAGAGACGAATGTATACTGCATGATTCCACTTATATGAGGTATCTAAAATAGTCAAAGTCTTAGAAACAGAAAGTAGAACGGTGGGACCAGAGGCTGGGGGGAGGGAAATGGAGAGTCGTTGTTCGGTGGTTATTGTGTCCATTTTGCAAGATGAGAAACTTCTAGAGCTCTGATGCAGTAGTTAACACTGCTGTACTGTACACTTAAAAAAGGTTAAGATAGTAAATTTTATGTTTTATTGACCACAATAAAAAACCAAAAAAGAACAAAATCCTGTGTGCTGTCATCTGATTTTTAACCTAATATGACAGATTCGCCTTAGGTAAACCTTTATGAACAGTCATGATCTTTTAAAAACTCTTTAAAAGTTTTCAAAATGAAAGAGCAAAGGCACTGGAAGAATCCTAACTAGTTCTTTATCTTTCGTTAAAAGTTTCAAGAGGGGAACACTTTGTGTATTTCGTAAGGGTGAAAGCATTCATCCATTGAAACCTGAACCATGAGTATTTCCTTCTGAGAGATGCATAAAAATAAGTCAGCACAGAAGGCAGAGTCCTGCGGTAACTGGAACCTTGTAATAGCATTTACATTTGGTGTTAACATGCACATAACAGGAAACAGGATTCAGTTATTTTCAAGCTCTCAAGTCCCAAATGTGCTGAATAAACATTTCTTTAAAAAAATAAATGTACGAAATGGATTTGTATGACTTGAAGTTTAAATGTTCTTGCATTCCATAGTTAACAATTGTAGCAGTATCACTTTCTCAAGTTTCCGTATTTTTCAAGTGGACTATCATGGTTTGGCTCAGGTACTAAATTAAATTATTGCCTGCTTGCACATTCCTGTTGGTTACACTATAATCTTTACCTCCATTGGAAAATATGCCCTATTTTGAATGTTTGTTTCAGGCTGCTTGGCTTGAAACACCTCTGGTTAGTGGTGAAGCGTGGATATATATGTGTGTTCTGCATTATGAATCTAAAAAGGAAAGAATTAAAAGTGTCGTACACTGTGTTACAATTCACATTACTAGGGATATGAGACACTTTAGAAGTGGAGTGAAAAATATTCAGTACAATTAAATTGTCTCGATAATTGATGAGAATGGTTCTAGTTATATACATACATGTAGCATATATACATGCATATATATATATATATATATATAATGTACACATACATACATATCTATGTATATGTTGTAGAATGAATTGTGTCCACCCCAAATCCGTATGTTGATGTTCTAACCCCTAGAATCTCAGAATGTGACCTTGTTTGGAGACAGGGTCTTTACATAGGTAATCAAATTAAAGTGAAGTCATTAGGGTGGACCCTAATCCAGTATAACTGAGGTATTTATAAAAATTGGGGAAATTTGAACACAGAGACACATAGAGGGTAGACAATGTGATGACACATAGGGAGAACCTGGCCATCCCTCGCAGCCCTCAGAAGAATCCAACCCTGCAGCACTTTCATTTTGGAAATCTAGCCTGTAGAACTGTGAGACAGTAAATTTCTGTTGTTTAAGCCACCCAGTTTGCGGTACTTATGGCAGCAGTAAAAAGCTAATATAATATGTTTCCCTGTTATGCAACACATCAGGATATACTTATTTAGCTGTAATACATGATTAGTCTTTGAACATTTTAACATTTCTTAGTGCATCTGAAGCACTCTTAAGAAACTAGTTTCCCATGCAGGTAGAGAAATTAAGGTTGGCCATGATGATGAAGCAGTTAGATTTGGAAAGTGAATCTAGAACCTCTGACCCTGTACTGTATAAATACAAATCAGACATTATTCAGGAGTTTATGAATTTGTGCAGTTTGTAGCAGTGCCAGAGTCCACTAGAAACCTAAACAAATCTGTTGTTATTCAGCACCAAAAAACAAACAAACAAACAAAAACCCCTCAAAATTACACATACTGGAATTAAATTTTCTGGAGATTAGCAACAGCTGTTTTCAAATGACCATTTTTTTCCACTGCCCCAAGGTGTACATCCCTTTTTCTTGTGCTCATTTTGTCATCAGTAGAAGGGACACGAGTTCAGCGCTAGGAAAAGTGGCAGAGGAAGCGTTCCTTCAGCTTTTTCCCTCTGCAGTCCATGGCATACCCCGGTTTCCCATATCCCATATCCAAGTGGACCCATATCCGATTTGGCTTACCCAAATCTCTGACTGGGGAGAATTGGAGTTAGTGATAGAGAAGAAGAAAGCTATTTTAAAATGTTAGGTATTGATACTTTTATTGTTGCTATGGAGGTTGAGAGAGGTTAATCTTTGGGTGAAAAAGTTTTATACGTACTTGAATTTTATAGATTAAGATAGTGTTAAAAAAAAGCTGTTAAACTGGCCTGATCAATGATTTTCACAGTAACTTTAAAAAAAATTATTTATTTTATTTTTGGCTGCGTTGGGTCTTTGTTGCTGTGCGTGGGGCAGCGAGCGGGGGCTACTCTTCGTTGCGGTGCGTGGGCTTCTCACTGCGGTGGCTTCTCTTGTTGCGGAGCATGGGCTCTAGGCACGTGGGCTCAGTAGTTGTGGCTCGCCGGCTCTAGAGCGCAGGCTCAGTAGTTGTGGCGTATGGGTTTCATTGCTCCTCAGCATGTGGGATCTTCACGGACCAGGGCTTGAACCCGTGTCCCCTGCATTGGCAGGTGGATTCTTAATCACTGCACCACCAGGGAAGCCCCACAGTAACTTTTAAAAAAAGTTGTATTGAAGTTGATTGACAATGTTGTGTTAATTTCTGCTGTACAGCAAAGTGATTCAGTTATGTGTATATATATTCTTTTTCATATTCTTTTCCATTATGGTTTATCACATGGTATTGAATATAGTTCCCTGTGCTATACAGTAGGACCTTGTTGTTTATCCATCCCATATATAATAGTTTGCATCTGCTAATCCCAAACTCCCAATCCATTCCGCCCCTACCCTCCTCCCCCTTGGCAACCACAAGTCTGTTCTCTATATCTTCACAGTAAGTTTTAATTAAGAAGACAAAAGAAACTATGTTCTATGAAGCTAGCATTCTTTCAGTCATGTTATTGACTATGTTGTCCAGTTATCTAGTAGCTCAAAATATACCAGGGTGTGTCACTGAAAAGGTTTTACGCTTAGTGTTGAAGATAAGACTATACAGTTTTTGGAGTAATGAAGAACTCAGACCTTTTGCAAAAATTGACCTAGTCATTGGTAAACTTTTATTATCTATTCCAAAAATGAATTTCATGTTTAGAAAATAACTAATCAAGGGACGTTCTATGATCTGTCATATTTATGAATTTGAGAATTTTGTGACACTGAATTTTTGGGATAGAATTTTCCTGTGTGTTATCGCCATGAGTGTCTTTTCAAAATATACTTTTTTTGGGTGCTTTTATTATGTCTGTTTCCATCCTAACACTTCAGACCCACAGTTTTTAGTTATAAAATAATCTAGTCAGTCAGTTAAGAGTAATTTTTGTTTTTGTTTTTATTTTTAAGCTTTTAAATTGTGAAGTGTAATAGAGATACAAGAAATGTACCAAAAATGAATTATAAGTTATTTACACCACTCAGGTCAACAAAGAAAACATTGTCAGCATCTCAGAAGCACTCCCTTCATGCCCACTGCTTTGAAGTCACAACTCTCCTCATTTGGATGGTAGTATCTGTCTTAGCTTGCCATATAATTTTACCACATGTATGTATGTGTGTATGTGTGTATATATATATATACACACACACACACACACACACACACAGAGGGATCCTTGTATACTTCGTTGGGTTTTGCCTTCTTTTAAACTTCATGGAAGTACAGTTATACAATATATAATCTGTTGTGTCTGGCTTTCTCTGTCAAAATTTGAAATTCATCCATGTTATTGTATATACTAAAGTCTATTGATTTTCACTGCTGAATATTTTCTGTGGTGTAAACATATCATAGTTTATCCTTTCCACTCTTGACAGTCCTTGCCTTTTAATTGGACTGCTTAGTTCCACAGATATTTACTGTGATTATTGATATAGTTGGATTTAGATCTATAATTTTACTGTTTTTTTGTTTGTTTCACCTATTTTTTATTTTATTTTCAGTAGACTTTATTTTTTAGAGCAGTTTTAGGTTCACAGGAAAATTGAGCAGATGGTACAGAGCTTTCCCATCCATTCCCTGAACCCACACATGCAGAGTCATTAACAACATCTCCCGCCAGAGTAGTACAATGGTTCCAGTTGCTGAACCTACATTGGCACATCATAATCACCCAAAGTCTGTAGTTTACATTAAGGCTCACTTTTGATGTTGTACATTATATGGGTTTGAAAAAAAATATAATGGCAGGTTCTTTGATTTTTTCCTGTCCAGCCCTCTTTTGGCTTAATTGATTACTTATAAAATTTCCATTTAACTTATCTAATAGCTTTTTAGCAATAGCTCTTTTCCTTATTTTTTTTAATGGTGACTGTAGTATTACACTGTGCATCCTCAGGTTGTCACAATCTATTTAGAGTAATTTTTGACCACTTCATGTGAAAGGAAAGGCCTTGCAACCGTATACATGCATTTACCACCATCCTCCATCCTTTATTATATAGTTCCTCTATGTGTTATGGCTACTTAAATTATAAACCCCACAGTACAATGTTACAGGTTTTTGTTTTAAACAGACATGTGTATTTTAAAGAAATCAAGAAGATAAATTTATTTGTGAATCTATTTACATATTTGCCTTTTTTGAGCTTTTCATTTCTTCCTTAACACCCAAGTTTCTATGTAATGTTTACCTTCATCCTGAAAAAAAATCGCTTTAAGATTACTTGTAGTACAATTTTGCTGGAGACCAGTTTTCTTGTTTTATTTGAACATGTTAATTGCTGCATATTCTTTTTTTTTTTTTTACCCTGGAGTATTCCATTGTATGCACATACCACAATTTACTGTACTGACCGTCATTTATGTTATTTTTATCTGTTGGCTATTGTGAATAAAGCTGCTGTGAATGTTGTTGTGCATGTCGTTTGATGGACTAATTTCTCTTGCATGTGTGCCTCGGGATGAAAATGATATATGGTAAGAAAATGTTTAGTTTTAGAAGATATTGCCAATTAGTTTTCCAAAGTGGTCATACCACCTTGCACTCTATCTGCAATCTAAGAGTTTCCCAGTTGCTCCGGAACTTTGCCAATAATAGTTGTCAATCTTTTATGTTGTAGTCATTCTGGTGAGTGTGTAGTATTTCATTGTGGTTTAAATTTGCACATCCTTGATTACTAATGAGGTTGAGCATCTTTTCATGTTTCCCGGCTATTTGGATGGTCACTTTTGTGACACATCTATTCAGTATGCCATCTTGTATAACTGCAGTGCCTGACTCTCTAGCTTCTAGTTGAGAGGTTGTCCAGCCCATGATGTCGGTTCTCAGATACTCCTCTTGAAATCAGCACATGTTCCCATGGAGAAGGCCCCACGTGCTGCCCGTCTGGTCTTCTGTTCCCCACTGTATCCTGGCTTGGCAGTTCTTCCCGTCTCTTGTTAATGCTCTAGTGCTTCCAAGCAGATTAAAAAAAAATATGTCCATCTTTTTTAGTTAACCACAATGGGAGGGTCTCTATACCTGGTCTGCCACTACTGGAAGTGGAATTCCTCAGAGTTCTTGTTTTTTTTTTTCATAAAATGATTCCTATTTTTCTAATTTTAATTTTAAGGATATGGAGGAAAACATGCCATGAGACGTTAAGTTTTAGAGGGAATAACTTTTAAGGTAATTTATATGGAGCTTCATTTGTGGTTTTGTTGCAAATTTTTCCTTGGCTTTCAATGAATTTTTCATACAAGAGCTGTACTTACATGTTTGGTTTTCATTTTGTAGTATTACTCCTTGATGTTTTAAGAGAAAAATATTTTGGCTAGGATTGAACTTTAAAATAGTCTAGATATATAATTATGGCAACAAGTAAAAAAGCATATTCTCTCACAGTCACTTCTTAAATATCAAAATATCTGCCCTTTCAGTTGATTTGCAATAAATAGAGTGGTTCTTTGGGAAGTGGATTGTGTTCTCATAGAATTTACGAAATGGAGTGCAGTGGACTGGGGGAGCTAGAGAGAAGATGGCAGAGTAGAAAGCTCCAGGGATCTGTCTTCCCACCTAGACAACTGTTGCACAGGCAGAATCTGTCTGATGTAACTAGTTTGGAACTCTGGTGTCTGACACATGCTACACATTGATGAACCCTTGATGATACTATGCTAAGTGAAATAAGCCAGTCACAAAAGGACAAATATTGTATGACTCCTCTTATGTGAGGCACCCAGAGTAGTCAAATTAAAGGAGACAGATAGTAGAACGGTGGTTGTCAGGATATGGGGGTGGGAAGGGAGGTTGAGCGTTACTGTTTAATGAGTAGCTTCAGACTGGAAAGATAAAATAGTCCTAGGTGAAAACCACGTGGTGGATGGTGGTGATGGTTGCCCAACAGTGTGAATGTACTCAGTGACAGTGAACTGCACACTTAAAAATGGTTAAAATGGTAAATTTTATGTTATGCACGTTTTACCACAATTAAAAATAAATAATGTAGTGATACACAGCACTGGAAATCATTAGCTCTTGCTCCTCAAATATCAAAATTAAGCCACAATTTGAATGTATTAGATGATGTAGCTATTCAAAGAAATCATATAGTGAACTGTTTTCCTAAAGTGAAGCCTTCTTTTGGAATGGAAGCTCATGCCTGATTTTTGTTTCTATAGATTTAGAGTTTTATGTATTTAGTTTCTGTTCCTTGGATCCATTGTCTTGATATGACATACAGCTTTTTTAGGTGATGGAGCCTTCTCCATCTAATAAAGTAAGCCCTTGACTACTTGTAAATTATTACAAAAAGCTCATTTTATTCTAGATTGTAAATTATCCAATGAATATTGTAAATGTGCCTTCTTTTTCTTTTTTCTTTTTTTTTGCGGTACACGGGCCTCTCACCGCTGCAGCCTCTCCCGTTGCAGAGCACAGGCTCTGGACGCGCAGGCTCAGCGGCCATGGCTCACGGGCCCAGCTGCTCCGTGGCACGTGGGATCTTCCCGGACCGGGGCACGAACTCGCGTCCCCTGCATCGGCAGGCGGACTCTCAACCACTGCGCCACCAGGGAAGCCCTGTAAATGTGCATTCTTAAACATGATATGGCTGTAGAAAGGATTGTGTAGGATGTGCAGTCATAGTTTTCCTAACCACAGTACTTTTCAGGAGAAACTTTATAAAGACTAAGCAAATGAATAAATAATTGGAAAACAAATTTCGTTGATCCAGATTATTCAGCACCAAATTAAAGGCTTGGAAACAATTTGAAAATATAGCTGAATTATTCAGAGCGTTCTTAGGTACTGCAGGCTTTTTTATAAATGACACTTGTTTTACTGTAACAGTAATATATGGCAATTATGCTGCTTACTTTATCTTTGCCTTTTAGATTATTTTAGTCATCTTTTAGTTTAAAATGTATAGGTGTGCTATACCTATATATATGTATATTGTATGTAGTACAATATGTAGTATGTAGTACAATATACATTACATATACATACAATATGTAATGTAGTATTGGTTTTTAATTCAGTGCTTACATTTACACTTTCATAGGTCTATTGCAGGTTGATTCAAAAGTTATCCTTTGGATATATTTTGAAGAATAATTTCGTTCTTAAAGTTTAAAATGGAAACTTTCAACTTTGATTTATCCTTAGAGTATATATCACTGTGGCCGTGATCTGTTTGGCTGTTTTGTGACTCCTTTATTAGATACGAGTATAAGGTTTGATAATAACTTGTAGTGTCCTTCTGTATCTGAGGTTTGCTCATGGTCTTGTCTCTTGGATTTGAATGGTTGTGACTAACTTGAACTAGCTTGACTTCAGAGTTTTTCTTTAAATTTACTGGATATATGTAATGGAAATAGAAAATGTCAAGAAAAGTGAGTGCTCCGGTCAGGCTCATGGTTTGGCCCAGATTCTTCAGATATTTGTTGTTTGGATAGTGCCTGGAGAGGCAGGGCAGTGCATGGGGGAAGGGTGAAGTCAGCTCTCTGGTGGCAGCTCCAGGCCTCTTCTTTCTTGTTTCAGGAAATTCTGCTGCTGCCCAAACTTGCATATTCCACCTTAGTGAAACAAACCCATCCACTCGTCAGTCCTGCTCTCTCTAGAAGACTCTTTACCTGTCCTTTGTGGAGTTCACTGTTTATGCAAAGAAGGTTATCAAGTTATTTTCTCTGAAACATGCAGCATCCTCTCTGAGCCGGGTTCTGGTCAATACTGTTTTCTCCATCTTATTACATTGGATGATGTTTTAGTGCCCTAGAGGTTTTAGAGCCTCTGGAGGGTTAGCCCTCTAGGGAGCAGCCCAGTTGGGTTGTCCCTTATTTCAGCTCCAAGACAAGAAGTCCACATAGTGCCCGGAGCCTTGTTGCTCTTTGTCTCACTTAATGAGCCCATGACCATCCCATTATTTATTCTAGATTCCTAAAGGTAAATGGGAATTAGCAGAGTGTGTGTATTTGTATCTTGTCTTATCTATTACATATCCTTCCTAATCCATGATTTCTTTCTTGAACCAGAATTAAACAATTAATGCTGTTTTGGCATTTTTAGTAGGGTTGCCCATTATTACCAGTGTAATTCAGGATACTTCTGGGTCATGAAACCCCTAAAATAATAATATTTGTATTAGCTTATGGATATCGTTGCTGTGTCTCCAAGGTTATTGTTTTTCAAATTTCGGGAGTAACGGGATGGCCGATTGTAGAGCTGTAAGTAATAAGTGAAGTGTGTTGGGATATTAAAAATAGGGAGTGCTGAGGGTTCAGGCAAACTATAGAGGTGGTGTCTGGCCTACAGGGGACAGCTCTGCTCTGCTGCGTCAGGTTGCTGCCCTGTGGAAATGCAGCCAGGTGTGGCCAGATCTTCCTAATGTTCAAACAGAAAGGTAGTAATTTGATTTGTTTTACATGCATCTCTCAATTTTTAAAAAATTTTATCGAAGTACATGTAGTTGAACAGTCTCCCGATTTTTATTATTGGTACCAAGTCCAGATTAAAAAGAAATATTTATGGGCCAAATAATACAGTACCTGTTCTCAGGCTTCAGTGTAGAGTGTAGGAAGCTGGCTTGTTGCCCCCTCCAGGTAGTGGGTGATGCTTGTAGAACATCACTTCCACTGAGGTACCTTGGTGACCAGTCCTGGAGGAGTCACCTCTGGGACTCAGTATTCAATGGCTCTTGTAGCTGCAGGAAAAACCTAGCTCCAAATGACACCCACAGTTGACCACAGTTTTACCTAAGATGAGTGGTCCTCTTATTATTGTAATTTAATTTGTTGTCCTGTTATCAGTGGTTTCAAATACTTAAGAAAAAAATCAATATTAAAGTATCAGTTTTGCAATCCAGAGGATGTTTGTACTTTTTAGAAAATGATAGGCTTTAAAAAGTGGTAATGTATTGGCCTCCTGCCTTGTAAATGTATCAGCTTTTATTTTATTTTTAATATGTAAGGAATGTGTCAGACTTTTAGATGTGTTTCAGTTGATACCTAGGGAAATAATGGAGGATTCTTATTTTCCCCACTGGTGAGAATTTTTAATACATTTTAGTCGAATTTTTTAAAGTAAACTTTTTATTTTAGAACAATTTTACATTTACAGCATAGTTGTGAATATAGTACAGAGTTCCTGTATATCCCACACACCCAGTTTCCCCTTGTTAAATTATTAACATCTTACATCAGTGTGGTATATTTTCATAGTTAGTGAACCAATAATGATGTATTATTTGGACCCAGAGTCCTTATTTTAATCAGATTTCCTTCTTTTTTACCTAATGTACTTTTTTTTTTTTTTTTTGCGATACTCGGGCCTCTCACTGTTGTGGCCTCTCCCGTTGCGGAGCACAGGCTCCAGACGCGCAGGCTCAGCGGCCACGGCTCACGGGCCCAGCCGCTCCGCGGCATTTGGGATCCTCCCGGACCGGGGCAAGAACCCGTGTCGCCTGCATCGGCAGGCGGACTCTCAACCGCTGCGCCACCAGGGAAGCCCCCCCAATGTACTTTTTCTGTTCCAGGATCCCATCCACAATACCACGTTACGTTAATTGTCACGTCTCCTTAGGCTCCTTTCGGCTGACAGTTTATCAGGCTTCCCTCGTTGTTGATGATTTTGACAGTTTTGAGGAGTACTGGTTAGGTATTTTGTAGAATGTCCCTCAGCTGGGGTTTGTCTGAGTTTTTTCTCATGGTTCGGCTGGGGTGATGAGTTCTGGGGAGGAAGACTAGAGAGGTGAAGTACCGTTCCCATCACATGCCACCCGTATGACCTGTCACTGTTGACGCTAATCCTGATCACCTGGCTGACGTAGTATTTGTCAGGTTTCTCCACTGTAATATCGTTCTTTTAAACATTTCCCCTTTCCATACTGGATACTGGAAGGAAGCCCCAATGTGCAGTCCACACTTCAGTAGGCACTTCTGCTGCACCTCCCTGAGAGGGGAGAGCCCATATAATATTTTGGAATTCTTTCGCGTGGGTGATTGGTCTCTTCTCCCCCTTTTATTTCTTTATTCAATCATTTATTTATATCAGTATAGACCATGGATATTTATTTTATACTTTGGGGTAGAAGGCAATACTTGTTTGTTTTGGTGCTCAGATTGTTCTAGCTTTGGCCATCGGGAGCTCTTTGACTTGGCTCCTGTGTCCCTTTCACGTACCCCCATTGTTACGCCTTTTTTTTTTTTTTTGAGCACTTTCTTACTTTCTAGCACTGCAAGATGGCTATGCTCATCTTTTATATTCCTTGGTCAGCCCTAGAACTAGCCATTTCTCTGAGGAGCGCTGGTTTCTTTTATTGGAGAATGATATTAGAAACCAAGATCTGGCGTGCTCATTGCCACTGAGCTGTGTTGCTTCTAGGCTCTCTCAGCTGACAGAGCAAGCAAGGAGCTCTATTGCGTATAGTAACCCGTATACACTCGTATTTATATGTTTCTGTTGAAGCTCAGAACTGATAGCTCCAACTCTTATCTATTACCATATGGGTCATTGGAGCTTTTTTCCCTTGTTGGTAAACACCTGCTCCAACAATGAGAAATCTGGATCTCAGGATCCACCATTCATTTATGTAATGGTTTAATTCCAGTATGCAGTATATAGTGGTTTTAGAATTGTTTACTAATACTGCCCCCCCCCCCGCCGTGAGAAATAATTTTATTAACAGAGCTTATGTGCAGTTCCTTTTGCCTTTACCCTTACACACTACACTTATTTCTAAGGTCAGCACTTCCCTCTTCCCCCTTAAGTGAGTTTATTTCACACATTTGTTAGATTCCTTTGTCACAGTCTGCTTTCCATCCTGGGATTCTCCATCCTCATAAATAATTTAAAATTTGCATACATTAGGTTTTCTGTGTATGCTGTACAGTTTTATGGGTTTTGACAAATGCACAATGTCATGTGTCCACCATTATAATATACAGAATAGTTTCACCATCCTAAAAATCCCATGTACTTTACCTATTCAACCCTCACCTCTTCCCAGCCTCCTGGCAATGACTGGTGTGTTTATTATCTTTATAATATTACCTTTTTCAGAAGGTCACAGAAATATAATCACATAGTACGTGGCCTTTTCTGACTGGCTTCTTTTACTTAGCTGTATGCATTTGATTCATCCATGTTTTCGCATGGGTTTACGTAGTTCACTCTTTTTTTTTCTTAGTAGTATTCCGTTATATGGAAGACAGGTTTTTTTTATACATTTACCTGTTGAGATTGTTTTTATTTTTTGACCATTATGAATAAAACTTGTGTGAACATTCTCATGCAGGTGTTTGTATGGACATATATTTTCAAATGAACTGGATAAATTCCTAGGAGCAAGATTTCTGGGTTGTATGTTAAGACCACATTCAGCTTTATGACACGCCAAACCATATTCCAGAGTGGCTGTGTGCCATTTTGCCTTCCTACCAGCAGTGACTGAGAGTTCCTGTTGTTTTGCATTTTCATCAGAACTTCACATTGAAAGTGTTTTGGATTTTAGCCATTCTAGGAGATGTGTAATGGCACCTCATTATTGTTTTAATTTGTGTTTTCCTATTGATGTATGATGTTGACCAACTTTTCATATGTTTATTTGCCATCTATATATCTTCTTTGGTGAGGTGTTTGTTCAAATCTTTCATCCATTTTAAAATTGGGTTGTTTTCTTATTGTTGAGTTTAAAAAATTCTTTGCGAGGGCTTCCCTGGTGGCGCAGTGGTTAAGAATCCTCCTGCCAATGCAGGGGACGCGGGTTTGAGCCGTGGTCCAGGAAGATCCCACATGCCGTGGAGCAACTAAGCCTGTGTGCCACCACTACTGAGCCTGCGCCCTGGAGCCCACGGGCCACAACTACTGAGCCTACGTGCCGCAACTACTGAAGCCTGCGCGCCTAGAGCCCATGCTCTACAAGAAAAGCTACCGCAGTGAGAAACCTGTGCACTGCAACAAAGAGTAGCCCCTCTCACCGCAACTAGAGAAAGCCACGCACAACAACGAAGAACCAAAGCAGCCAAAAATAAATAAATAAATTAAAAAAAAATTCTTTGCGTACTTTGCATACAACTCCTTTATCAGATATGTGTTCTGCAAATATTTTCTCCCAATCTTTGGCTTGTTTCTTTGTTTTCTTAATTGTATCCTTCACAGAGAAGTTTTAAATTTTATTAAGTCCAACTTCCCTATGTTTTCTTTCTTAGATTGTGTTTTGGCATGTAAAAAACTCACTGCTAGGGACTTCCCTGGTGGTGCAGTGGTTAAGAATCTGCCTGGCAATGCAGGGGACATGGGTTCAATCCCTGGTCCGGAAAGATCCCACATGCCACAGAGCAACTAAGTCCATGTGCCACAACCACTGAAGCCTGTGTGCCTAGAGCCTGTGCTCTGCAACAAGAGAAGCCATTTCAATGAGAAGCCCGTGAACCGCAACAAACCCGCTTGCCACAACTAGAGAAAGCCCGCATGCAGCAACAAAGACCCAGCACAGCCAAAAATAAATAAATAAATAAATAAATAAAAAGAGAAGCCAGTAAAAACATAAATTTGAAAAAAAAAAAACCACCTCACTGCTAAACCCAAGGTCATGTAGATTTTCTCCTATCTTTTCTTCTGGAAACTTTATAGTTTTGCATTTTATATTTGGGTCTGTGACTCATTTTGTGTTCATTTTTTTGTTAAGTTGTAAGATCTAAGTCTAGGTTAGATAGATATTGGGTATCTAATTGGATATCCAGTTGTACTAGCACCATTTGTTGAAAAGACTGTTTTTTTTCCATTGCATTGCCTTTGTGCCTTTTCCAAAAGTCAGTTGTTTACATTTGTGTGGGTCTGTTTCTGGGCTTTTTATTCTGTTCCATTGATCTATATGTCTGTTCTTTTGCCCATTCCACTCTGTCTTGATTTTGATTGGTATTAATTTTTAGTTAGGAGTTGAGAAAGGAGTCAGTTTTATAACAATGCTTGTGTGTTTGAGTTTTCTTAAAACATTAGATCTTTTATCTCCATCTTGTCATAAACTCTTAACATTGCACATCGTGTTTGTTTTCAAGTGATGTTGAGCATGCATGTCTGTAGTCTTCCTTCATATCCCTGTAATAGTAAATAGAACCTCTCCCTGACATATGATACACTTTTTTTTTTTTTTTTTTTGCTGTACGCGGGCCTCTCACTGTTGTGGCCTCTCCCGTTGTGGAGCACAGGCTCCGGACGTGCAGGCTCAGCGGCCATGGCTCACGGGCCCAGCCGCTCCGCGGCATGTGGGATCTTCCTGGACCGGGGCACAAACCCGTCCCCTGCATCGGCAGGCGGACTCTCAACCACTGCGCCACCAGGGAAGCCCTGATACACTTATTTAGCTGTTTTTCATCTGTTTCCTGATTCTTCACAAGAATTGAAGATCCACGAGAGCAGGACTTTGTTGTTGTTGCTGTTCACTGCTGTATGTCTTTTGCCTAGGACTTGCCTGGCACGTAGTAAGATCTCAGTGATGTAGTGTAAACTAGAGGAATGAAATACGGGGTCTCAAATGTGTAACGTCTTTGAGCAACAGGTTATTGTACAAAGGTACAATAGAATTTGCTAAATGGCTAAACATTCTAACCATTTAAGCATTAAGCAGAACTTATAATTGGAAAAGCCTGCAGTCAGTATTTTCAAATGTTACTTTGATTTCTTAAATACACTATACTGAACTGAATTTATTCTTTGTGCTGTCTCATATAATATTTTGACCAGAAATCAAGAAATTGGGCTAAAGGCCTTTTTGTGAAATGACCTAACCAAGTGATCTTATAAAAGTTATAATTTCCCTGCGTCTCAGTGGACCACTAGTTTCAGTGACTAGATGATCTCATAAGATCCCATCAGTTCCTAAAGTTGTGACTGATAATGACCTCATTTCTTGTGGCATATTATACTAGGCCTTTCCTCAAAATAATGTTCAAGTCTGTAGGACTCTTATCTCTAACAGCATGTGGCTTCAGTCGACCATATTTTAAATTACTATTAAAAAATATTCCCTATACATCTGCCTTTTGTTGCTAAGTGTTCTTATGTTTATATTTTTTCCCACTGAACTGTAGTTTTATCTTCTTTGTCATCCCCGTTAAATTGATTCCCACAGGGCTTGTCCGTCTCGCAGTCCGTCGGTAGGCTCTCCCAGCACTAGATACTAGATGTTGTGCTATAGGTGGAAGTCTCCTGAAGTTGTCCACATCCTAATCCCCAGAACCTGTGACTCTGTTACCATGACAAGGGAAAATTAGGGTTACAGGTGGAATTAAGTTTGTTAAACAGCTGACTTTGAAGTCGGGGGATTACGCTGGATTATCCAGGTGAGCCCATTGTAATCACAAAGGTGATAAGTGAAACAGGGAGACAGGAGAGTTAGAGGTACACGTGTGAGAAAAATGCAGTTGACCTTGATTGGCTTTAAAGATGGAGGGGACTTCGAGCCAAGGAGTGTGTGTAGCCTCTAGAAGCTGGAAAACGCAGAGAAACAGATTTTGCACTGGAGCTTCCAGAAAGAATGCAGCCCTGCCAGCACCTTGATTTTAGCCTAGTAAAACTCATTTTGGACTTCTCGCCTTGATAACTGTAAGCTTATGAATTTGTGTTGTTTTAAGCCATTAAGTTTGTGGTAATTTGTTATAGCAGCAATAGGAAACTAATGAAAATACAGATGTCTAGTGCAGAGAGCACTGTGTAAATCAATTTTAGAAATTAATCTGAAAACATTCATAAAATGTATCAAGACAAATAATTTTGGGAGTGGGGCCCCTATTTTTAGGTTTCTTTAATGAGCGTCATGAATTATAATACTCATTTTTAATGCTAAAACTTCTCATGTCATTTTCAAGGTTAGCTTTCTAGAAGTTTTGGCAGTAAAGTACAAAAATTGTAAGAAATTTGAAGGTGTCAGTCTACTGGGTCTGGATGAGAGGGGGTTCAGTCCTCATGAGATAAGAGTTTTAGCTTCTTGGTTACCTACAATATTTGAGAGGAATGCTGACCTATAGAAGTTTTTAAAAAAATGTTTTTATTTATGTATTTATTTGGGTGCACCGGGTCTTAGTTGCGGCATGCAAACTCTTATTTGCGGCATGTGGGATCTAGTTCCCTGACCATGGATCGAACCCAGGCCCCCTGCACTGGAAGTGCAGAGTTTTAGCCACTGGACCACCAGGGAAGTTCCTGACCTATAGAATTAAAAACATTGAATAATTTGTATTTGAACTTGGACTACGTTGGATGGTTTAGAATAAGGGTTTTATTTTAAAAAATAACTAAAATTTATATTATGTGTATTTAAAAATAGCTAGTTTTAAAATGAATTCCATTTTCTCGACATTTGAGTGGACAGATTTCTTATCGGGTGGCAAATGGGAGGCAGGATTGATTGAATTCAGAGTTGCTAATCCCTTATAAGAAGCAGAATGAGCTATGAAGATTTGTTGAGGTCATAATAATTCCACAGTTAAGGAAAGCTGAGGTTCAGAGAGGGTAGTTTAAGGGATTAGCTCAAGTTAGCTCACCTGGTTTATTTTAGAACCCTGAGCAGAACTTAAATCTCTGGGCTCTAAATCCACTCTCCTTTTTCCGTCTTGCTACACACAAAGGTAAGGTGAGGGCTTCCCTGGTGGCGCAGTGGTTGAGAGTCTGCCTGCCAATTCAGGGGACACGGGTTCGTGCCCCGGTCCGGGAGGATCCCACATGCTGTGGAGCGGCTGGGCCTGTGAGCCATGGCTGCTGAGCCTGCGCGTCCGGATCCTGTGCTCCGCAACGGGCGAGGCCACAACAGTGGAGGCCCACGTACTGCAAAAAAAAAAAAAGAAAAAGGTAAAGTGAAAATGAGAAAATTTTAAGCTCTTAAAGTTGAACTTAATTGTTGCAGTCAATTCTGAAGTTATATACTTTTTATAAAGAGACTGCAGTATTCTCTTTTAAAATGCAGCAGCCATTATAAACATGTCAGACAGGCATTCTTATTTTTCAGGCATATTCTTATCGTTCAGTTTCTGAATTTCCTCCTTTTGCTTGTTTTTTCTTGTGATGCAACCCTAAATAGCAGTAGTTTTGAAAGTATAAAGAAAGTATAAAGGAAGGGCCAAGAATCAGTTAAATGCTGATTTGTTTGCCAGGACAGCATATACAAGATAAGAATTACTTGTGCTTTGGACCCATGAAATATGAATATTTGATATGCGAAAAACGAAGGACCTAATTTTTAAAGTTTAATTTCAATGTTGGCTTAACTATGTGATTTTTAAAGTTCTTACATGAATTACATGTGGATTTTTTGCTTCTCCGACTTTGTTAGAATTATGTTTAATTTTGGTATAAATTCTGCTACATATACTTACATCTTTTTCTATAATGTATATTAATATACTCTTTTATTTCCTTATAAGCTTAATTCCATTATGTTTGTTTCTTTTTTGGCTTTGTGTCTGATCAAGAACATGACTAAATGTGTAAACTCTGAATTCATTATTTTCAGCTGGCATGTTTGACCAGATTTTGTGATAGATACTTCAGAGTCCTTTCAAAGGTAAAGGAACAAATAATAACTAACTCGCACAAAGTGGGGAAAGTAAAAATCGTTATTTTAGTTAAAATTGTTTAGATCTAGAATAATTACTTGGGGAAAAGTGCATTTTTGAGATTTTTAAAAGCATATTTTTGTTTGAATTATCTTTAGATGGTGCAAACCTCTGAAACTTGGTATAATGCACTTTCTTGATTTCCGTTGTTGTGACAACTTCATGGATATCAGATTTCTATTTTATAGTTGAATGCAGTGGAGACTGTTGGACTCTTTGTGGTGGTTGGCCCTAGGACATGAGCAGCATACTGAATACTGGAACTTGTGGCCCTAGATAGTTCACCTATTTGATTAATTACTCCTTTGCAGCATTACTTTTGTGTCGTGTCTGGGAGAGAGTTGGTTAGAAAGTAGGACCTAGAGATTGTCATACTGAGTGAAGTAAGTCAGAGAAAGACAAATATATGATATCGCTTATATGTGGAATCTAAAAAAATGGTACAAATGAACTTATTTACAAAACAGAAATAGAGTCACAGATGTAGAAAACAAACTTATGGCTACCAGGGGGGAAAGGGTTGGGGGAGGGATAAATTGGGAGATTAGGATTGACATATACACACTACTATATATAAAATAGATAACTAATAAGCACAGGGAACTCTTCTCAATCCTCTGTAATGGCCTATATGGGAAAAGAATCTAAAAAATGAGTGGCTAGGGACTTCCCTGGCGGTCCAGTGGTTAAGACTCTGCGCTTCAAATGCAGGGGGTGCGGGTTCGGTCCCTGGTCGGGGTCTAGGATCCCATATGCCGTGCGGCGTGGCCAAAAAAGAAAAAAAAAAAAAGAGTGGATGTATGTATACGTATAACTGATTCACTTTGCTGTACAGCAGAAACTAACACAACATTGTAAATCAACTCTACTCCAATAAAAATAAAAAAAAAATTGTGTAGTAATCAGTAGTCCTGGCAGGAGTTCTAGAAACATCAGTGTAAACGGGCACACTTTCTCTTGTGATCATCAAGCTCGAAAAAGGGAAGCTGAGGTCGAGGTAATGAGGTTCTCTGTATGTGGAGTCAGTTAATTTTCAGCGAGCCCATCAGCATTCTCATCTCTTCTCATGATAATGATTAGCAGCCCCTGGTAAGGGAAGTTTCAGTGTGTGCTTGTCAGTGGGGTCTCTCATGTGAAACTAAATGTTGGCCTGGCATCTCTGGAACTCCAACGATGGCCAAATGGGTTTGGCCTCTGTTAAACAGAGTTTTAATCATTAAATGGAAGTAGATGAAGTCGGTGAACAAATACAGTGGCTTCAAAGCCCTGATTTTGGTTTCTAAATAGCCCCTAACTTTGCTTGGAGGAGAGTTAAGTGAAATATTTCACCACTGGTGAACCTGGTGTTATCACTAAAGAGAATTAGTTCTGTAGATGGTCCTTGTTTCTCTAAATGTGGTGTTCTACATTAAGGATGAGAACTGTTATTCCCAGTTAGGTAGCATTTGGATGGAGAAGTAATATTAAATTGTATGTTTTTAAAAATGTCTTCCATTTATTTGCTTAATTATGGTTATTTAGATAATTTATAAATTATAGGATGAGAAAGCCTATTTGTAAGACTGTGGAACTTCTATTTAGATGTGTTGGGGGATGGTTAATACTATGACAAATTATTAACTTGGGATGGAAGTTATACCTCCAAGGTTGTGTTAAAAATGTGACTTTACTGTTGAATGGGAAGCCTTGATTCTAATTTTTACTGGCATGGGTATATGCATGCAAGTAGAAGAAGATTAATTTTACTCATTTGCAGCCTCTCAAATACTGAAATTGCATTACTAATTCTAAAATGTTATAATAGGTCAATTTGGTCATGCATTGAAGCATTTCATGTAAGGAAAGAAATGTATATTAGAGTTAGTGAAATTCTTGATGGGCCGTAAATCCACTTAGCATAAAAGTCTGCAAATTGGTTAAGATATGAAAGGGAAAAGAAATTTATCAAGAAATACTACATACAGAATATTGTCATAGAGTTAAGTTAGCTTAATTTCAATTTGTCCTTAAAATTAATTTGATTGATAGAGCACTTGATGTAAGAAGGCAGGAGCCTTGGGCTTTCTTCAGATCACTCTTTTTGATTGCTTTTGAGTTCTTTTTTAAAAAACAGCATTTGCAGTATTATAAATATGTAAATATTGTTTGCTGCAGAATCAAGTAGTATGCTTGGAGTGGTTAAGAAAAAGACAATTTTTTTTGTTCTGGATGGTCATTGCTTGAATATTTAGTCTCCTTTAATTTATTTAAATTCAACTCAGTAATTTTTATTTATAGCTCCATTATTGATATCACAAATACATTTGTTCAGGAAAGTGAATCAAACAAAAGATTGTACTTGAAACCTGCAGAAATGTCCTACACCTGGCTGTGTTTGCAATTCCTTCGTGATCTTTCAGAGTTACTGCTGCTTCTGGGGCAGATGCCATGGTTGCTCGTTTTGCTGGGCTGAACTCCATAACTTGGTATATGGCAGAGATTCGGAGATTTAGTGCAGATGCCCAAATATTAGTTGCCCTTGAATAGCAAGCATTGTTAGTGAGAGGATTCTTGAATTTTTTCCCTCTATCTTGAATATATGAATATTTGGGGATATAGATAAAATAATGAACTAACTAAAAAATTTAATAAATTTGGTACTATCTACACATTTAAAGTACCATTATTACATAATAATTGAGCAGTATTCTAAGAAAAAAAAATCTTAAATTACTAAATCTGCAGGTTTTAAAGGAGAATGTTCCGGGGATCAAAGTCCAAAGGAGTCTCAATTTTTTTATATGTTTGTTTCTTCTCAGTCATACTCAGTTTACATTGTTTTTTTAAAAAAATATTATGTATTATCTTGCATTATTTTTTAATGTAACATTTTTAGTAATTTCTTCATATGGGGTGTATAGTAGCCAGAATAATAGCTTCCAAAAATGTCCATGTCCTTATTCCTGGACCCTGTGAGTGTTACCTTACATGACAGAAGGTTCGTCACAAATGTGATGAAGTTAAGGATCTTGAGATGGTGAGATCATCCTGGGTAATTACTTTTCTCCTGTTTGAAGAATTTCTTTTAACATTTCTTACCCTTGAATATTCTTATTTTGCCTTCATTTTTAAAGGTAGTGTCATTGGATAAATAATTATAGGTTGGCCATTTTTTTTTTCCTTCATTACTTTTAAGATAATGAAGATATTCCACCGTCTTCTGGCTTACTTTGTCTCCGGTGAGAAATTGGTGATCATCATTATCTTCGTTGCTCTGTAAATAATGTGTATTTTTTTTCTTTAGTTGTTTTAAAGATTTTCTCTTGAACGCTGGTCTTAAGCAATTTGATGTGTATGTCTGTGTTGTTTTATTCATGTGTCTTACTGTTGGAGTTCATTGAGCTTCTTAAATTTATGCATGTATAGTTTTCATTTGATTTAGAAAATTTTCAACCATTATTTCTTCAAATATTTTTTCTGTTCCTCCTCCTTTGGAGACTGCATTTACATCACATTAGACAGTTTGAAGTTGTTCCACTGATGCTCTGTTCATTTTTTTCCAGTATTTTTTACCACTGTGATTCCTTTTAGTCTCTATCACTTTAAATACACGAATCTTTTTTTTTTTCTCCTGCAAATTGGTTAAGAGTATGAAGGGGAAAATAAAGTTATCAAGAAATATTACTTATAGAATGCTGACATAGAGTTGGCAGTCTGTGACTATCTAATGTACTGTTTATCCCATCCAATGCGTGTTTCACCCCAGACATTGTAGTTTTCATCTCTAGAAGTTCAGTTAGGATATCTTTGATATTTGATCTAATCAAATATCTAAGATATTTGAATATCTTAAAATTTTCAAGTTTTCCTTGAGTTTTTTGAACACATAGTAACCATTTTTTATGTCCTTTTGTGTTAATTCTAACATGTTAGTGCTAGTTCTGGGTCAGTTTTACTAACTGATTTATCTCCTTGTTGTGGATGGTATTTTCTTGCTTCTTTACATGCCTGGTAATTTCTGATTAGATGCCAGACATTGTGAATTTTGTCTTGTTGGGTGCTGAATATTTTTGTATTCTTGAGCTTTGTTATGGGATGTAATTAAGTCACTTGGAAAGGGTTTGATCTTTTCATGTCTTGCTTTTAAGCTTTCTTAGGTAGAACCAGAATAGCATTTACTGTAATTTTACTGCCTACTGAGAGGTAAAACCCTTCTAAATACTCTACCTAATGTCCTGTTAGTTATAAGGTTTTCCACTCTGACTAGTGGGAGCAGAAGGAGCCCTTTCCAGCCTATGTGAGCTTTGGGGATTATTCCCTCTCGTCCTTTCAGGTAGCTCTTGAGTAGTTTCCTCACACACGTGGGTTGGTCAGCTGAAGACTCAAGGGGGGACCCCAGCACATCTCCAGAGTTCTCTGTCTTTGCAGCCTTCTCCTCTCTGGTACTCTGCTCTGCAAACTTCAGGCATCTTGGCCTCCTTGAACTCCTGGCTCCATCTTCTCAACTCAGGGAGAGCACCAGGCTCTGCCTGGCTCCCCATTCTTTGGGCTACAGTCTGAAAATTCTATCTAGGCAGTAAGCTTCGTATGGTTACCTTGCTTGTTTCCTGTCTTTCAGGAATCACTGTCCTTTGTTGCTCAATGTCCAGTGTTTTTAAAACCATTGTTTAAAATGTTTTGTCCACTTTTGAGTTAAAATTGTGTGGATAAATCCGGTCCCTCTTTCTCTTGCCTGTGAGATCTTAATCATCTCCAAGCAACATTCATAGGATCGCCTTGTTCTTGTTAACTTCATAATGCATCCTGTTTAATAAAAACACCCAGACTTTTATTGTTTTACTTAGGGCTTGAAAAATATTATGTCTTTATATATTTAGGATGATTGATGATGATTTATCAGAAGGTGTATAAAATACGGTAGGAATCTTCAGAGTTCAGTCATAATCCTGAAATACATTAAACTTCAAGTTCTAAACAACTTACAAAACTGAAAAATGGTAGCACACTTATTCACTTTTTGTGTTTTTCTTTAAAAACTTTAATATTGAAGTGCAGCCATTACATGGGTGGTATGTAACTGTTTTCTGGAATACATGAAAATTTAAATTCAGAAACAATGGAGTGTTTCCTTTGGTGTCTGTTAGTGACAGCAAACAAATAATTTTCTTTGGATTGCATTTTTATGTGTGATAAAATTTTTAGTGATGTGATGAAGTTATTGAAATTTCTTGGAAAACAGTTGCCAAAATTTTTCCTAATGTTTGCTGTAAGAAACGGGTTGCATATTTGAACACCTAAGTGCATTTATTTAATTACTAGTAGAGTCCTATTCCACATTTTATTACATACAACTTTTGCTTTTGGCTTTCAAATAGAAAAAATAAAAGCTGTGTGCTATTTTGTGATAGCAACGTGATCAGAGTTTGAGGTGAGTGAAAGCTGACTTATTTTAATCTGATTTCACGTAAAAATTCCTTTGTTTTAGCTTTATACTTTTGTTGTATATCTAATAATTTTGGGTCATTTTCAGTCTTTTTCCCTTTCTCTTTGTGGGCTGTTAAAAAAAACCAAAATGGTTTTGAAGCAAAGCCTTTCGCAAAGTGCTTTGCTCTCAGTTATTGTTTATTTGCCATGGCTCTAAATCAAGTCCATAAATGAGAAAATGGTTTTTGCCTCCCTGAGTGAGGCCAGAAGTGCTGATTGCTGCATTTGAACTCCTGGGGCTCTCCTGGGGTTTGCAGGCGGCAGGCACTTTATATTGATCATCTCAAAAGCATTGGGAGCACATGCAGCAATGTTACAGATGAGGGACCTGATCCTCAGTGAGGTCACAGGAAGCTGTCCCTCAAGTCACCCCACTAACAAAGGGCTGACTCTTCGGACTCCATAGCACCCACGACATTATGCTCTCTTCCAACCCAACCCCTTGGACTGGTAGAGGCAACTATTGGCTGTTCTAGTGCCCTTGTCCATTGTCACAGAGGTCACTGTACCCTCATCCAGGATGCAATCAATTGCAGTCTGTCAATTACAGTCTTCAACTGTCTGTAGGGAATTTTTACCCTTTATAAAAAATGGGCTATAATAACCGTTTTCTATGACTTTAGAAAATGTGGCTGTGCATGGCTCTGGCTGTTGAAGTACTTTTAGGAATAGTTAAAAATTATCTATGAAATGACAAATTTCGTGTATAATTTTGTCCTTTCCATTTTAAATATCAGTAGTATCAGCAGAAAAGGGGACTAGGAAAGAAGGAACTATTTAAGAATCTGGGTGCCGGCCATTTCTGACACCCTCTTCTTTTTCATTCTTGTCTGATTTACCTATGTAGAATTTTCGCCTCATTTTATTATAAAAGCCAAATCTTTCCAACACTTTTCAGAGTTACTGATTCATCTCTTTGGTATAATATGAATATTACGTTTATATATTCTTGAGTTAGAAGGTGACATAACTTGCAAATCAGTAGAAATATGCACTTTAAATTTAGGATTTTATTGGCCCTTATGCTTATTAATAGGTGCCATTTCAGCAGATAGGTGCATGTGAAGGACCTCTGTTATGTCTGTTATGTCCCCGACTCTAGGGACACAGTGTAAACGGGACAGACCTGGGCTCTCATCTCCAAGGGCTTGCCGTCAAGGATTGCAGGAGTCTGGGAACCTTGAACAGTTGCTGAGCGAAGCCTCTTTTCCTCCTGACCTCAGGGGAGCTGGTCAGTTACGTGGTTTGAAAAGCCCTGCCTCTGTACACCATGTCCCTTGGGGGTTTGAGAAAGAGAACAAGCCTCTGAGTGAGAAAGCAGACTACCCCCCATCCTCACTGTAGCTGGAAAATACTGCCGCCCACTCCAAATTACCTGCCTTTGGAGGATAGTACTAAATTCTAATGGAAAGAAAAAATACTTTAGCAGGGAGCCCTTTGTCATATCAATATTATGTAGATCTCTCTTTGGTTTGGTTGTAAAGTTGATTAATATTCTGAAAGTCCTTGCGAAATCTGTGGTAGCTTCTTTGACTAATCTATCAAAGGAAGGGGGAGATGATGTTTTTAAAACGAAGTGTTGCTGTGTAATGCTGGTCCAGGTAAGTATCCAGGGCAAAGCTTGATTCTTCTCTTGCCTGCCTTTTAAATTTTTCTCCTTTTCCTGTTTTTCTTCCGTTTCCTCTCTCTTCCTCTTTCTTTTTCTCCCCATAAAGCAGGAGGAATGAGAAATGCATGAAAAATGTGCTGTTTAAATTTCCCATCTATGAATGGAGAAGTGTGCATATATGAATGAAATTTCAATGAGTAAAAATGTAGAGTATTGCTTTTATTATCTTTTGGGGGTGTGAACATACTAATGCTAAGCCTACCTGTGTTGCCCTTCTTTGGATCATAACTATCGATTGATTTTGTGATTTACACACATAAAACTGTTAACTATTGTGTGTATATGTGTACGTAAGTCTGATTTTAACCATATTAAAATGCATTAAAAATCTGTAAATGGTCAGTGATTAAAGTACTAATTCCAGGATATCCATTTCCCTACAGCTGAGAGGGTCAGTTAATAATCAGAATGTTGCTTCGTAACATTATAGAACAGATCTTTAATTAATAAATAAAATAGTTAACAAACAAATGTGGGGACTTCCCTGGCGCTCCAGTGGTTAAGACTTCGCCTTCCAGTGCAGGGGGTGCGGGTTCCATCCCTGGTCGGGGAGCTAAGATCCCACATGCCTTGCAGCCAGAAAAACAAAACATAAAACAGAAGCAATACTACAACAAATTCAATGAAGACTTAAAAATAAATACGGGCTTATAGCCGAAAGGTGTATTCTAATTTAATTGAATAGTTCCAGGGAACTGAAGCCTATACTTTTAACTACCAAATCATTAAAAATTATATTTCAGCGTATATTTTTCTGGTTGAAATGATAATGTGTGTTCATTATAGAAAAAGTTAAAAATGAAGGGGACGAAAAAAAAGTACCCCTATTTTTAACTCTTCAGCAATACTTTTTAGTGATAATCACTGTTAATCCTTGGTTTATCTTTACATCTTTACATTTTTTTTCTTTGACTATATATATAGGCTTATGCACTTTAAAAATCAGTATCAGGGCTTCCCTGGTGGCGCAGTGGTTGGGAGTCCGCTTGCTGATGCAGGGGGCACTGGTTTGTGCCCCGGTTCGGGAAGATCCCACATGTCGCGGAGCGGCTGGGCCCGTGAGCCATGGCCGCTGAGCCTGCGCGTCCGGAGCCTGTGCTCCGCAATGGGAGAGGCCACAACAGTGAGAGGCCCGCGTACAGCAAAAAAAAAAAAAAAAAAAAATCAGTATCGGATTGAGCATATTGTAAAACATTTAAAAGTTTAAGTGCTTCTAAAATTCTTCATACACTTTTCTGCCTTCTTGAATACACTAACTTTCTTGTTTTTTTTAAGATTACGGTTTTGTACTGTAGCAAGTCTGCATTTTATTTGTATGTTTCCTGTTCCAGTGTTAATATATATCCAGAAGTTAGGACCCTAATATGTCCTCCATTCTTCTACGTTGTGGTGCACCGTGCTGTGACATCGTTGAGCAGGTAACTAAGCTTTTTAGGAATTTTGTTAATAGTCAGTAAGATTCGGAGAGAGGACTTAAAGAATAAAGAGTAGAATCTTTTGCTGAGATTCATCGTTTTATTTCCATCGGTCTCCTTATGGGACGCTGATTAATGGCTCCCCCAAAGACATCCATGTCCTAATCCCCAAACGTGTGAATATATTACCATATATGGCAAAGGGACTGTGCAGATGTGATTAAATTAAGGACCTTGAGCTGGGGAGATTGTCCTGGATTATCCAGTGGGTCCTGTGTAGTCATCAGGGTCCTTATAAGAAGAAAGGTCATAGTAACAGAGAAGGAGATGGGAGGATAGAAGGAGAGGTTGAAATGATATGCTTTGAAGATGAAGGAAGAGGCTGTGAGCCAGGGAATGTGGTGAATGGCCTCTAGTAACTGGAAAAGACAAGGGAACGATTCTCCCTAGAGCTTCCGGAAGGAACGCAGCCTGGCCAACGCTGTGATTTTAGCCTGTAAGACTCATTTAGGATTTCTCATCTCTGGAACAATATATCCCCCAAACGGTGAGGTTTTTGGAGGGCGGAACTGTGTCTCTTACATTTTAAAATCCAATACAGAATACAGCGCATGCTAACTAAAGGTACAAACGAAGGAAAGAATGAACGAATAAGTAAATGAATACTGACTTCAACATTTGAATTTTTAAACTTATAGTCTAGGGGTTGTCAAAATTGACTGGAATGAAATCTTGAGGTAGTAGGTTTAAAAAAATAGCCTTCCCTAAATTTTGAGGAATTACTCACAGGTGTCTGTTAATTCATTACAACTCATTTGTGCTCAGGGATAAATTCCCTACTTAATTAAACAGTGCTTATGAGTTTTACAAAGCCCTTGCAGCACAACAAGTGAAACAGTTTTTTTTTTTAATTAATTAATTAATTTATTTTTGGCTGCGTTGGGTCCTCGTTGCTGCGCACGGGCTTTCTCTAGTTGTGGTGAGCAGGGGCTACTCTTCATTGCGGTGCGTGGGTTTCTCATTGTGGTGGCTTCTCTTGTTGCGAGCACGGGCTCTAGGCACGCAGGCTCAGTAGTTGTGGCTCATGGGTTCTAGAGCGCAGGCTCAGTAGTTGTGGTGCACGGGCTTAGTTGCTCCGCGGCATGTGGGATCTTCCCGGCGCAGGGCTCGAACCTGTGTCCCCTGTATTGGCAGGCAGATTGTTAACCACTGCGCCACGAGGGAAGTCTGTGAAACACTTTTTTCAGGGGAGAAAGTCATCTTAATAATGAATCTTCTCAAGTCTTACCAGGAAGTGGCCAGGGACATCGAGAACGGAACTTACCTTCTCATTGCCAGCTGGTGCAGAATCACTATCAATAGCTTTAGCCGGAAAATGAAGCTAAAGACATTCTCCTATTTCATAGGTCATTTGAATTAGCAAAGCAGAAAGTTCTGTGTCTGTAGTAACCATCCATGCCTGTGAGATTCTGGCTGCCTAGAAAAGTAATGAACGGGCGACAGTGCCATCTTGACATGGCCGTTCTTCCTGGCAGTCACATACCGTGCTGCCTCTGCTTGCTTTGTTGGAAGATAACCCTTTCCAGTCCATGTATTTATGAGCAAGGCACTTCCTTGGAACCTGTGTGTCTTCTTCTGTTACTCAGTTTCAGAAGTTTGCTTACCTGGTGCTTAAGTCTATGGCCAACGAGAAGTGGCACATTAGAAGCTTGGAGAAGGGATACTTAGGCCAGCTGCTCTGACATCATCAGCATGAAACACAGTTGAGAACCTGATGGGAGAATTATAAAAAGGTGTAAAAACTGGTAGTTGTCTGGGGCTGCTGCCTCTCACATCTCTGGAGGCTGTGTAGCATTGTCATTCATGTTCATGGTGATGACCTGCATTAGACCATGGTTCTTGTGCCTTGAAAGATGTGGAAAAAGTGTTTGACATGTTCATAGAACACGTTCTGTACTCAGTGGTTAACTTACATTTTGTTGTGGTTCTTTTGCTCCAGGGTATAAACTTTAGTGTTCTACGGTGACTTATTCCCTAGAAGTGCCATAAAGCTGAAGTTTTAGTACAGATCTCATGAGTCAGCCTTTACCATAAGCCCTCAAAAATAATTTGGACTTGGGAATTCCCTGGCGGTCCAGTTGTTAAGACTCCCCCCTTCCACCGCACGGGGCACGGGTTCGATCCCTGGTTGGGGAACGAAGATCCCGCATGCTGAGTGGCACGGCCGGAAGAAAACCAAAACTGAACTCTTTTCTCCCTTTAGGAGAGCTGTGAAGAGAAGGAAAAGTGATTTGTCATTTCTTAAAAGAGAATATATATAATCTCTATAAAATATATATAATAATATATAAAAATATATGTATTTCCTTTTCCTCCCCCTGTAATTGGCTTATTTGACTTTGATGCTTCAGTATTTGAGTGTTTTTCTTTTAATTTACTTTTTAAGCTCCTGCTCAGTGCTTTTTTTTTTTTTAACATCTTTATTGGAGTATAATTGCTTTACAATGGTGTGTTAGTTTCTGCTTTATAACAAAGTGAATCAGTTATCTGCTCAGTGCTTTAACCAGAGTTGTATAGCCAACAAGGACCTAAGACAGCCACTGGCAGTGGTAGGTAGATAAACTAATGGATAGTTTATAGTAGCATTTTTCAAGTTCTTAGTGTCCAAGGATCCCCTGACCACCTGTGCCTGGAGAGGTGCTGAAGGCTGCCCAGGGGAGGAGTTAACATCATCTGATTCTGAAGTGAGCTTCTTAAGAACATTCAGGCAGAGGCACCTTTTAGCATAACAGCTTGGGTGTTAGGAACAGTATGGTCTCCTCGGAGAATACTGAGAGGTGTTATGTGATCAAAATACTGCAGGGAGGAAATCTGGGGCAAAAAAAGAAAGAAAAGGTCAGTCTTCTTTCCTGGAGTGGGAATTTTGCAGCCAGTGACATTTCTGATCCCAACAACTTTCTGGCCATGTGAGTTCCGGTAGTGTACCCCATTCTCTGCCTTGATTTCCTCATCTGCACGATTAATGGTGCTAATAGTGTTGCTCTCTAGGAGACCTTTCATAAGGACTCGCAGAGAAGATATAGAAGCCTCTAGGACACTTCCTGGAATTAAGTCCTCTACATGGGATATCCCTCTCTTTCTTCAGTCTCCTCAGGACCCCAGGCAACCATCCCTGGTACTTTCAGCAGGCCAGACCAGACTGGCAGGTGCCAAACAGAGCCCCAGACTTCTATGGGAAAAGTCTGGCTTCGGAATGCCCTTGCATAAGCAACATTTGGTTTGTTCCCTTCAAAGAGTTCCCCTTGAGAGCATCACACCGTAAACCTGGGTCAGATTTGTTCCAAGGCCTTCTAAATCTCATTCTGTATCACATAGCACTTATTTAAATGTTCCAGTGGGTTATCTCTTAACCCCAAAGTTTAAACTGAGAAATCCTTCTGGCAAGGACGAAAGGAAAGGAAGAAGGGTTGCTGGCCAGCAAAAACAGAATAGAAAAGAAACTTGTGCGGAGATCGCCCACATCAGCACCCCACATCCACTTCAAGGAGGCAGGAGGTTTCTCAATCCCCAAAATCCAGCCAGGGATTTTTTTTAGGTAAGGGTTGGTCTTTTTTGTTTGTTTGTTTTTTATGATTTATTTATTTTATTTATTTTTGGCTGCGTTGGGTCTTCGTTGCTGCGTGCAGGCTTTTTAGTTGCGGCGAGTGGGGGCTACTGTTTTTTTTTTTTTTTTTTGCGGTACGCGGGCCTCTCCCGTTGCGGAGCACAGGCTCCGGACGTGCAGGCTCAGCGGCCACGGCTCACGGATCTAGCCGCTCCACGGCACGTGGGATCTTCCCTGACCAGGGCACGAACACGT